>NC_135446.1:16860646-17513146 GCF_051991255.1 Vanacampus margaritifer
TTTCCATCTCGGGCACATTGCCGCCGGTCTAATGAAAAGCTGTGTGCTCGATGTGTGTGTGTGTGTGTGTGTGTGTATGTGTGCGTGTGCAGAAAAGCCATCCAAAAACCACTCTGTCAGGAAAGACATGGGAATAAAAAGATGTGTTCATCATTAATTATAGAGGTGGTCCCTGGAAAAACTGGGGCATATTGTATGTGGTCATGATTGAATTGGAGGGGGTTGTATATACTGGCAAACATCATTGATTTAGCATCCCTTGGCTAAATAACTGCCGCCGATATCTCCTGCATGCAAATGGCTGCCGCCGGAAGACATTCTCGGCACTGCTCAGTGAAAGCAGGGTATTAATCCTACTTCACACGCTGCATAAATCCTAGTTGATTCATGATTTCAACCACATTTCCTCGGCCATCTTGTCCCGCCAGATGAGATGGGTCTCGACAGCTCCCTCGTTACACCCACTGTGATCAAATCAACCTGTTTGCGATGCCATGTAACATAGTAGTGATTGATTGATTGACTTGGCCGTTGCATAGAATTAGACTTTTTTTGCTGGAAAAAAAAACTTACTGTTTGGTTGCTTTCAGAATATGCTTCGGGTCATTGTCCATCAGTACTGTGAAGCGCCATCCAATAAGTTCTAACCATTTGACTCATTTTTACCTATTAACTATTATTACCTAACATCTTGAGTCTAATTTTTGGCCACTCCAGGTGTGCCTTATGATGTGGCCAGGATCGTAGGAAAAGAAACTTTATCCTGTACGTCTGTTGTTGAAAATATTGATCTGAGTATCACATTAGTGCTTTTCCAGTCACCAGTGGAAGCAAAAGGCAGTAAATAGCGACCAAAAGCTCCTTTTACACTGACCCAACAATGACCTATGACCCATTTTTTTTTACCTTTACAATAGTGTTAAAGCTTAGTAGTTGACTGCAGGTGCACTTAAATGTCTTGTAAAATAGATTTAAAAATTCTGCTACTGGCTAATAAATCAATGAATGGTTTTGGTCGTGGGTACATTAAAGAATGCTGATTGAATAAAAAAATCAAGTATGGTTCTGAGTCTGCAGACTCGGATCAATTAGTAGTGCCTACTAGGGGTGGGAATTTTTGAATGTCTCACGATTCGATTCTGATTTTTGGGCCTGCGATTCGATTCAGAATCGATTTCCGATTAAGGACGATTTTAGATTCACAATGATTTGATTGACAATGATTTTTGTTTAAATCTATAGTTGTGCAAGGAATTGTAATGATCTACTCCAGTCTGACTCGCTAATCCTAATTAGCACGCTACTCGCGGCACCTTTTATCACTCAAAAGAACGGCTCCACGCTGAAAAAACTAATTTTTATTAGAATAACTTGATTGTGACTTTTTCCTTCTACTCTCCAATGTGGCTACAACTTAACAGTGTATCAGACCGCGTGGAACCACACTGCCCCTATGTGGCCAAATCGGGTACAACATGAACAGCGCTCCAAATAAAGGCACACACAAAGGCAAGACAGTATAAAATAATTTAAATAAAATCGATTTTGGGACACTTAAAATTGATTCTGAATCGTACAAAATGAGAACCGCGATTCTTATGAGAATCGATTTTTTGCCACACCCCTAGTGCCTACAGTTTAAAGCAAATATGGTGAAGAGGCATTTTGCTTTTATGTTGCGCAGAAAAGGAATAAGCTACCAACAGAAGTGAAATTAGCCCAGAGCATAAATGGTTTTCAAATCCAAGTTTACTTTTCCCATACCTTTGATTAAGGTATTTAAAAAATATATATATTTTCCACTGTATGGCATTTTACTAATTATAGAAAAAGTTCTTTAGAAAGTCTTCTGTTAACTTGCTCAAATGCTGTCAATGTACATTATTTTTAGTACATTTGGTAAACTACTTTTATTTTCTCCCCGCTTTGCTTTTAAATGTCGTGAGCTGTTGTGTTTGAAAATGCTTTTAGGTGTTTCTTTGCATATTTCCTTGAAATGTCCTATATAAAGGCAGCGGTAGAGTTTTACCTGTTATCCGTAAATCAAAACAATATACAGTTTAATTAACTGAAAAACAAGTGATGTTGATGTCTCTCATTCTGATCCTGGTGATTATTTTTGACATCAATCTAAATATTTTCAAAAAGGTTCAGTCTCCTCTGCTGGCGCATAGATGTGAGAGTTATTATGCAAGGAGAATATTATTGGCCAACTCCATCGTATGTGGCCTGGAGTGGTGGGAGATCAAATGAAAATTAAATTAAAAATGTCTGGCCTCCATTTGAGCGTTAAATTGCCTTAACAAATCAAAACCCAATTCAAGCGTTTTCAAAATACATTACATACAAGTTGAAATCTAACACTAATGGGTGATCTGTTCTCAGTGCAACTTTTGCACATTTTTGGCAAAGATATCTATTGGACATGATCCGTCCCCAAGAAGATCACCATGGCAACAAATTAACTTATTCTGGTCTCCAAATCCTTGTAAAATTGTGACTATCGACCTTAGAAAGACATTTTATAGACTTGATTTAATGGCGCTGATGAATGACGCAATGAAAACAGAAAAAGGTGAGAGCATGAGAATATAATAAATATTAATGGAACAGCGGCCACGACAAATTTGCACTCACTCCAAATTACATTCAGCAAAGCACTATTACAATGCAAAAAGGCTGCAGAACACGCAATGCGCCATCACTGAATAAATGATACATGGATTGTGCTACGTGTGTTGTGAGCACATAGTGGAGGAACATCACGCCGATGTGAAGAAGGTATCACATCACGCCTGTATTGCAATATACAGTGGATCTTCGTTTTTCCTGATTTTTCAAATCCAGAATGGTCTGACTAAATCCAAAGTACTTCCCAACTGAAGGTAGTGACAAGCCTCCTGTCAAAATAGAAGGCCTTCAAAATAAAAGTATGGCTTGTATAGCAGCCACACGCAAACTACTGTATTTGGCGCTTGTTTATTTAAATACGCCCCCACGTTCCTCAAGAAAGTGATGTGAAATGAACAGCCATTGTGTTAAAAAAAAAAAAATGAAAGCCAACAAAATGCAGATGGAAAAAAATCCTCTAAAATCGAATCATACGAAAAATTTAAATAAAAAAACGGTCACATGGCAGCCATATGTCATACAATAAGAAAGGGCTGCAAAACTGATACTATCACACCCTGACCCGACTCTGAAATTAGGTCTTTGAGGTGATTTATTTTTCACTTTCAGAGCCCCTTCCTCGCACACAGTTCTTTTACAGCGCACGACTGACTGACCATAAAAAAGTTGCTCAGTCAAGTTGGGAGATACATAACATCAATTAGTCTGTCCTGTAAAGTAATTAAATGACCACGCAATTTCCAAACGTGCACGTTGATGGTTCCTTGCACCCGCAAAAAAACAGTAAAATCTGTTCTCTGTCATTGCCTGACATCTAGTGGTCAACCCGAGTGGTGCATCCTATGAGTAGTGCACTTCAGGGCCTTCAATAGACATTTGACTTCATCGATTATCACCGAGGAAAGGTTAAAAAAAAGAAAAGAGAAAAAAAAGAAATGCAACGATTATGTATGTGGATTTTTTCCCCACTCTTTGTCACCGAGCTGACTGCCACCACTTACCTGCTTCACAAACATAAACACTTCTACCCATGAGAGGCCAAAAACAACGCCTGAGAGATAATTTAGCAGTGTGTGTGTGTGTGTGTGTGTGTTACATCTTGCATAGTCGTGTCAAGTTGCCCTTTTCTGAAACAATGAGGGACGTTAAGGGATGAATTGAATTTATTTGACTGATTAATCGTTGTAATTGTGTTTGGATATCTATAATAGAAATGAGGCAGAGAGACAATGCATGCGGTTAAGAAGAAAGTCTGCAGAGTAATTGGGGGGGGGGGGGACATAATGAGGTGTCACTGATAATTAGATCAGGAGGGAGCAGAAAAGGGCCACCGCACTGATTTTGTATAAGATGATACATTTGAGTCATAAAAATGGATAGAACAACTTACTGAGGCTACAGTCTATCCTGATACAATCTGGCGGGAAGAGAGAGCGTAATGGTGAGATCAAATCAAAAGAGTAAGAGAGAGAGAGAGACAGAGAGAGAGAGAGAGAGAGAGAGAGAAAAGACATTTTACATCCTTCAAGGTACATTCTGCAGACAACCAAGTATTGCTCTGGGCCACCATCCGGGGACGGCTCTGAGTCAGGATCACCCTTTCACTTCATCAGCCCCCGTTGCACCCCCTCAACGTTTCCGGCCACCGACGTGCAGCAGAAGGCAAAATTGCACCACAGGGTCCAAGTTTGTCGGTCCCAATGTATGTACTATATGTAAATGTGCGGTGTGTGCGCACCTCAGCTGCAGCTGAGATCTTTCCTGTTACTGAAAGTTCTAATATCTTGGTATTCTGATATCCTGCTGCAAATTCTATTGAATAATCGGGCATTCAGATTAAAAAAAAAAAATACATATACATATATCTCTCTAAGAATTCTCCCCATAGATTTTAGTCTATGGGGCGAGGTGGCGCCAGAACTATTGTAGCAATTTTGACGGCTAAATCACCACATTTGAGTAAGCCTGAACAAAAAAAAAAGATCAGCACAGCAACTGTATCGCAGCTAGCGCATTAGCAGCTAGCGCATTAGCAGCTAGCAGCATTAGCATTTAGCGGCAGCTCTGCTAAAACTGATAGCTGCTAAATGCTGTCAACAGGCACCATTCCAATACAATATCAGTTTAATTAAGTCCAGTGAGCTTGATTTTGAGATGTGTTGACATGTATGGCATGCTAAGGTTTATTCTGAAGTTGCCTTCTCACCGCGCGTTACTGACAAAGTGTTACTGCAGCTGGTTTGACTGTCTTCCTGACAGTGTATGCTAATTAAGCGAATACTAGAGTCATTAAAAAAAAAAAAAGCCTTGAGCATTTTTTTAACCGAGGTACTCGAATCACTGAAGGACTCGTTTCACCTCCAATTGCATTTCTGGCACAACAAGCCAAAAAAAAAAAAAAAACAGCCAAAAGAAAATAGATCTTGTGAGATCTCAACACATCACACTATTTTGCCATAAAAATCTGTTTCTCAGTCTTGCTTTGTTTTATAGTTTTTTAGTTCGAGGTGTCACAAATGCAAAACACTTTAGCTGTTAGTTTTTAATCTTTTATTTAGGTGCATATAACTTCAATGTGTCTTAATGATACAACAAAATAATGTTAAATATACCTTTTTTAAATCAGCATTTAGGCCTACTGAACTACTGTAATTTCATTTTGGTCATTATGATTGTCCTCGAAAAAATGTAAGTATTAATTTAGGTATGGTGAAAAAAGTTTGACAACCGCTACACTGACGTTTCCATGCGAACAATGTAATTCTATTACAAGCCACAGCTACATGAAAATAAACATCGCATATAAAAAAAAAAAAGAAGAAGACATTGTTGCTTTTAGGTGTCGTGTTGTATTCTGTCATCCGTATACAAGTAGAAAGTGGTGCATTTGCCTCCTGCAGCACTTTTGGAGACCCAAAACAAACAGTGACAAGAAAGGGTGATCTGCACACCCCAGCCACTTCTTTCCTGCTGCACATATGACAAAAGACTAATTGTAAAAATGCTATAAATATCATTTTAAATTCAGCGTTAAAGGTCATTTTCTGTGTTACTACTAGTGTATAACAATACATCATCTACGAATTGTGCGTGCAGGTGAAAGCAGCTGAGTTGTGGTCTCGAGCTGTCAACCGCGACAGAATAGTGGACACAAACAGCCGGGGACCAGCATCACAGCATAGTGGGTGTGACCTAAATAAAGGTAATTAAAAGCCGCATTCAGATTTCATGTTAACATGTCCTGGAGGTACTTCATTCTCACGAAATGACGTATCCTTTGGAAGCAATACTTATAAAGTGATCGGGCTGTGAGCAGGTCTCCCTGACCGTTTGATCCGAGGCCGCAGAAACACAAGCCATTGAAGGGATGAAAAGTTCCGTGGATGGGATGGGTGGGCGGTTCGATGCGTATGGGCAGCAGAAAAGAGAAGGAAAATAATGTCCTCGCTTGTTGTTTCTCCCTTATGTGGTGGTCAACTGAAAAAGTTGCAACATCATCACAAAAGAAACTGAAAATGTTGCACCTTTTGGTTGTGTTACTATAACACCTAGTGGGATGACGCTTTGGAACATCCGAATATTTATAATACAAACCGGAGGAGCTGTGATGTGATAAGAGAAAATAAAAAGGAGAAGGTGAGAGCAAGAGGCAAAAGTGGCCTGAGCAGCTTTCCGTCAGGAAATCGCTTCCAATAGACAATTCCGGTTTTTGCCGACATCTAGTGGTCAAAAGAGGGAGTACGTCTTCCCCTCATGTGAGCACTAGTACCATTAGATAGAAAGGTATATATATATAAAAAAATAAAAATAAATAATCATCGAAATATGAAGACGAGAAGGTCAAGAATGGAAGGATGGTGAGGTCAATGAGGAATGACGGCGGCCTACCGAGGTTGACGGTGAGCTTGACGCGGCCCCCGTCCAGCTCCAGCCGCAGCGTGTCCGCCGACTCCTTGGAGGTGCTGGCCACAAGCAGGCCGTAGGCACGCTGAGACATGAAGCGAAGCGCCAAGTCCTCGGCCTCCGTGTGCATGGTGACGGGCATGATGATCTTCAGGTACATGCTGCCGTCGTAGCTCAGCACTGTCGCCTCTGCGAGGTGAGAAAGCCTAAATTAGTCTCTAGTATATGAGAAAAATGTCAGTTAGACGTGATAAACACTAGATGCTACAAAACAAATAAATATGATAAAAAATGACACTTGCCTTGATAAAAATCAAACAAAACAGAACATTTTGATCATTTGAGCATGTCTGTCTGATCCTGCAGTAACAAACATCACCACTGGATGGCAGAAAAACTTCACTAAAACAATAATCCATCCTTTCAAAAATGAAGACATTTCATCCTGACATGAATATAAACCTTGCTCAACACACTCAAACCGCTAAGCTGATCGGGCCTCAAATGTGCCATCCCTTGTAACCTTATGCACGCGTGTTATTCCATAACTAGTATTGTAGTAAAATATCGATGGAAGATAAAGGTCAAGGGTAAAAAATAAAAAGGTAAATGTAACCGTAACCAAACCACTGTATATGATCAGCCCAGTCATTTCCAGCCACAGTAAATTTTAAGTTATATTTATTACACCAATCATCTCAACTCATGTAGTGAGCAACTAAATAGCAATAATTGAATTTACTATGGGACACAACATTACTGCAACTATATTACACCTTGTCTGAACAAAAAAAAATAAAAAAAAATAAATACAAATACTGTTCTTCTGTATCTAAGAATTATGGGAAATGTAGTCCTACTAGCCCAATGCTGCGGTCTCCAGTCAGAGCCAACTCAAGCTGAACTTTTCTGGTGACATATTTCCAATTTAACAATGCGGGACCAGTGCGAGGTAAACGGCACAGCCTCATTCCAATAGCTGTCCGGGCAGAGCAGAAAAGGTAGGATAACGGTGAGTGCATTGCATGTTTACAACAATTGAGCTGTCACCCAAGATAGCATTTAGCACCAGCTAAAGTAATACGTTAACACAACCAAATTGACTACCCATTTATAGTTACTAATGAGAATTTAGTGAATGTTTGATTTTTAGGTAAATTGTAGTTCACCCTACATTAAGAGCTACTTGTAACAGCAACAAGCATGCTGGGTATATGTGATTATAAAGTTAGCATTAGTCCGCTAAGTAGTGCACTGCAAGTGGTGTAAATAGGTTTCATATAAGAGCGCTAACAGGAAGTACCGTGTTAGCTAGCCAAAATATTGCTGACTAAACAGTGTTTGATAAGTGTGCCGTATAGTGTCTTATCACATTGTATACACTTTACTCTATTGGCTCATTTTAGTCTTGTTGTCCATTATGATCTTATACTTGTTCAATTAAACAGTGATTGTGATCTTGTAAGCACATTCACTGTAATTTTGATCATAGTTTTGATCAAATACATTATGAATATATTATTAAGCTACCAGATTTTCAAAATGAAAAACCTAGGTGCTACAATTTGGCTGAAAATCGAATATACAATAAATTTGTCGCGTATTACTTTAGCTAATGCTAAATGCTATCTTGGTTGACAGTTCAACAGTGCTTAATAAGTCAATGCACTCATCATTATCCAACCTTTTTTTGATAGCTGGTTGTGCTGTTTACCACATGCCACTCCCACTGTACCGGTCAATCCATTTGAGACATTTGATCACACTATTTTAGATAGATCAACTAATGAATGGGCAAAATTGTCTATTTTAATAAAAAACTAAAATGGGCTGGTCTAGCGATGAAACGGAAAATGAGTTCCACTCCAGCCCTGACTGACAGAACAATTATGCTCTGTGCTACACAAACACAAAATTACCTTGTTAGCATTATCAATTATAATTATATATATATATATATATATTATAATTATATTAATAATTATATTTGCTGTACCAGAATGCGTCATTAGTGTGTACGTGACCTGTCTGATCTTGATAATCAAACCTCCTGAAAAAAAAATAAAAAAAATAAAAAAATAAATAAAAAACCTCATTGAAAAGAGTATTTGTGGCCCTTTAGGGTTTCTATTATTATAGTACTATTTTGGGGACATTTTAGTTTGGTGGTGTGCCATGAGCTTTTAGTTAAACATAAATGCTAAGTCAGAGCCCAACTAAATTGTCCAGTATTTTAGGATGATTTCATATTAATTTAGGTGACTGAGTCTCTCTCAATATCCCCGAAACACACCTATCTCGCAGTTGATGCCAAGGAATCCTGTGCTGGTGCAATCGCATATGTAGCGGTTCCAGCCCTCCTTGCACAACCCGCCGTTACCACAGGGGGTGCTGCTGCATCGCTTCTGCAGCTCGCGCGTGCAGAAGCTGCTAACGCCCAGCGCGCTCTGGATCTCGGCCAAGCGTCGAACGTCGCGGCTCTTGCCGTCAATGAAGAGGTCGCGGACGCAGCCCACGTAGCCGTAGTTGAGCAGCGCCGTCCACACCTCAGGCGGCAGAATGAGCGCCGTCTTGGCCTCGGGAAGGCCGCCCAGGTACATGTCGCTGTCCAAGTCCAGGATCTCGCTGCCCTCTGGCGAGCTGAAGGGCATATTGCGGCTGTTGACCGAGATGGACCCTGAAACGGGATGAAATCGGGTTTGCGTGAATGTGACGGTGCAAAAACAAGCAGTGAGCGTGAGACGGTGCATCTGTCTAATGTGTTGCTCACGAGCTAAATGGAGGAGAAAGAAAGCAGAATGCAGCAGGGAGCGGGTGAAGCAAAGCCCCCCACCTCTCTTTCGAGCTCTCTTTCTGTGATTAACGGCTCTGTCTTCATTTTCTATTAAAAGCCAATTACAGCGGGTGCAGCAGTGAGATCACATGCCGACAGACGCACACGCTTCGTCACACACTTTCTCGTTTACAGCGTGCCATTAGAAGGAAGACCACATGGACGCTGTTCATCAGTCACACATGCAGATGTTCACATTTGCGCCCACAGACGGAACGAGGCCTCGCAAGATGAGCTTAAGGCATGGAAATAAACAAATATGCACAGTCGATGTGGCGCCCTAGGCGAGATTTTATATGGTGCCAAAGTCAGATAGCATCATTAACTTTTTAGTTTAGCATTAAATAATAATAAAAATTAATTGGAATTATTTTACTTTCATATAACAAATATAGGAGTATGAATTTCAAAAGAAAGGTTTCAAAGTAGGGTTTAGCTTTAATGGAAGGTCAATTTTTAACCATTGTTCTAGAATTGAGTCTCAAAATTCAGCTGTCAGAATGTGTGACTTCAGGTTTTAAAGGAGTCAGCGTTTGGAGTCAGGATTTGGCTACCATGCAAGGTCATGGTTTTTAAGTGAAGGTTTTAAAGTGAGGTTTCAAACGAGAGTTTGGCTCAGGGTCACAATTTTTCACAGTTGTCACAAAATTGCGTTGAAAAATTCAGCTGTAAGAATGTAGGACCTCGGGTTTTAAAAGTAAGGTTCCAAAAGAGAGTTTGGCTTCCATGCAGGGTCACAATTTTTAACAGATGTTCCAAAATTGAGTCTCAAAATTCAGCTGTCAGAATGTGTGACTTCAGGTTTTAAAGGAGTCAGAGTTTCAAAGTAAGGTTTAGCTTCCATGCAAGGTCAAATTTTTGTATTTTTTTTTTTTTACAGTTGTTCCAAAATTGCATCTCAGAATTGAAGTGAAGAGGGTCCCGATTTTTATCCAATGTTCCAAAATGGAGTCTGTCGGAATGTGTGAAATCAGGTTTTAAAGGAGTCATCATTTGTAGTCAGGATTTGGTTTCCATGCAGGTTCATGGTTTTTAAATGTTGTTCCAGAATTGAGATGACAAATTCAGCTCTCTGGTTTCAGTGAAGGTTTCAAAGTCAGATTTCAAATTAGGGTTTGGCTCAGGGTCACAATTTTTTTACATCTATCACAAATTTGAGTTGTAAGAATGTGTGAACTTGGGTTTAAAGGAGTCCGTGTTTCCAAATAAGGTTTCAAAGGAGGGTTTACGATTTTTAACAGATGTTCCAAAATCGGATCTCAAAATTCAGCTGTCAGAATGTGTGACGTCAAGTTTTAAAGGAGTCAACAATTCAAAGAAAGATTTGGCTTCTGTGCAAGGTCACAATTTTCAACAGAAATTGAGTTGCAGAATTCAGCTGTCACAATGCGTGAGATCAGTTTTTAACTGAGTCAAGGTTTCAAATGAGGGTTTGACCTTGGGTTTTTACACCATCATAAATATAGAACCACATAGAAACTAACCTCAAGAGTTAATTCAATGCTTTATAGTTTATAGTAATATTTTGAATAGAATTATATTGAAGGTTAATTTTCACTGGATTTTTGGTGTGACGACGCCAAATGGGCGATCCGGCCCTGCCGGCGTGTGGCATCCAGATCAAGATGACACTCCTTACCTTTCCTTCCTTCTCTTTGGAAGTCCACATGACACCATTCCCCGTCGTTGACCTTCTTGTTGTTGGCCTTCAGCTTGGTTTTGCCAGAGCCCATGTCAATCAGCAAGTACAAATAGCCGTCCAGAAGCTCCAAGGCGAAGTAATCCGTTTTCAACTCCCTCCCGGGCTTCTGCTCTTTGGAAGCCTGTGGCCGGCCGTGACTGAAGATCAGAAGGCCGCTGGGCTCCGTGGTGCGGAAGTCGAAGGAGATGGAGCCCGTCTTCTTCGTGTTCCACTTGGGTAACGAGATGAAGGATTCGGGGGTCTCGAAGGTGACCGGGTCCAGGGCTGCCACATCCTCGCAGCGGAACACCAGGTCGCCGTTCAGGCTGATTTTTGGGTCACGCTGGATGGCCGAGCGAGAGAGCTCCAACTTGAAGTCATTGTTCTTGTACACCACCTTGAGGGGAACAATTTTCGGATGAATGAAATATTGAAATATGACCTTGTGAGAATTTAGCTTCAGCACAGAACTACACCAGAGATCCACATAATGTTCCATTTTGCCAAACGCTTTGCAGAGAATGCCCTTCACGCGTTGGACGACTCCCACTTGGGATGTCAGTGTTGCTCGGGGGCCTGCCTAATAACGATGACAATAAGCACACAAGCGCAGCGGAAAAAAGAAAACAGCTCAGGAATGTCAGTGCGGATGCCATAATAGGCTTCTAGGGAGCCGCAGACACACGGTGACGTTCTCCAAATGTTGCCTGCAGCCTTGACGCAGGCAGCCTTTGATGAAAGGTGGCTCTATTGTTCCCACTCAAATTGTGTCTTTGCATTCATCATAGATTCCCAGCCACGGGCAAAGTAAATTATCCCTGCTTCTTGTTGTTTTCTTATATTTGTTGAACACCTTCCAGACAGCATTCAGAGGCGCCGACTGTCCTCCAGGTAATGGTGCGAGGCGGCGTTCGCGCGGTTGCACGTGTGTTTTCCTCCCGAGCTGCTTCATGCTCCCTCAACACACAAGTAGGCACACACACACACAGGCAATGGGCTCACTCAATGCATCTGTTTTCCTCAGCTGCTGCAGATCTGAGTTTGGAACGGTTGACTTTTAAAAAATATATATTTTTGAACTTTTTGGTGTTAAAAAACAAGTGATCAATGTGACACCTGTTGCAAAAGGAGGTAAAATACTTACATTGATGTTTCTGCATTTGCCAATTTATTATTATATTATATTATTAGTATGGGATTTTTTTTAATGGGCTTTAGGTGAACTGATGAATACATACACACTCGCACGCATGCACGCACACACACACACACGCACATACACATACTCACCCACATACAAAAAAAAATAAATATATATATATATATATATATATATATGTGTGTATATGTATATATATGTATATATATTTAAAAAAAAAAAACAACAACATTTATTAATTTTTTTTAATTTATTTGTTTTTTAAAAAAAAAGGAGAGCAATGATGATGTCAAATCGAATGAACAATACTGAGCTCTCCTGGAAAAAAAAAAAAAAAGGAGGTAAAATACTTCATGGTGCACCTGCATTTGACCAATGTCATTATTATCAATGAAAACAAAATAAATAATAAAAAAATAACTGAATACCTACTAGTACTTTTGATATATAAATAAAAAAAATAAAAAACATTGACAATATAGCCATTTTTTAAGCCCGTATCCCACAGAGCATTTTCTAGCGACAAGAATTTTTTTTTTTAAACTGTTCCAAGCACCATTAAAACGGTTTAAAGAACGTTTAGAGAACATTTAGTCCCTGAACGAACTAGACGTGGAATCTACATTCGCTAGTGTCGCAAACGTGCGCCCCCTCAGTGGGATGCGGGCTTTAACATTGCATGAAATTAATAGCGATTTTCTATTCATCTAATTTCTACCTCCTGGTTGTAAAACGGCTACAATAGGCAAGTACCGATTTCTTGAAATAGGGCCAAGTATCGGCTTGAGATTTGGTATCTGTGCTCGCCCATCCCTAATAACAACAACAACAATAATAATCAGTCTGTCCTTCATTTTTACCTTTGACAGTTAATTCCATACATCATTTTAAATGTATTTACTTTACTTCAGTATTACTGTTTGGCCATATAGTCATTTGGGAATTGTAGTTTAAATTTGTTTATTACACATTGCTTATTGTGAACTTTAGAAAAAAAATAGGTTGCACTCAACAAATACTCCATAGTTAAAAAAAAAAAACTAAAACTAATATTAAAACTAATCTAAAGTAAACTAAAAAGAAGCATTTTGAAAAACTAACTGAATTTGAAGAAAAAAAAGTATAATGAAAAATCCAAAACCATTATAACTCGCTCTTCAAATGACATATTTGAATGTGTAATTGGTTTCAGTGTGTACTTACTGAACTGCAAGTCTGCAACCGTTACTTTAACAAAAAGTGATTCCAGTCTGCCTGCTTAAGAAGAATATTAAAAGGAACTCAGAGAGCTCTGATATTATTTTATTTCTAACAACATGAATCTATGTACCAAATAAACTGTCCAACAAGTGGAAAGGCTGAAGGACTGAGGATTGAGTGAGCGTAACCCTAAAAAGATGTTATCACACACACGCATTCAAAAAAAAAAGGTGACACTGGGAGGAGGCTGTCAGAACATCAATATGAAGTTGAACGGGCGGGGTTGCGGCAGTCAGGGAGGTGAGCAAATTCATCCAGTGTGAGGAATCAGTCAAAGAAATCAATTCTTAATTTAGGCCGCGCCGCAGCCGGGATGGCAAAGCTGGCATAGCGACTGCATCGCTTATACCGGGGACTTAATTACACAAAAGTGCCTCCAAGAAAGGCAAACAATGAGTGATGGAGAGGCGGATGGTAGAAAAGGAAGGGGGTTGGGGGGGGGGGGGTGCGAAATGGGAGATAGCAAGGTCACAGTCTCGGGCGGGCGGGTAAAGGCTGCGGCAGATGGTGCAGAAAAAGAGAAAAACGTGTTGCATGGCATAAAACGCACAACTTGTGACCACACACACACTGCAGTGTGCCCATCACTTCCGTTAAATTGGAGACTGATCAGAAGCATGAACACCGACCGTAACGTCGGCTTATCTTCACACTCGCAAACTCATTGATGCACATTATGAGGTCATGCATTGTGTGGCTTTGTGTCCCCCACGCACACACTAACACACACACATTCAAGCCATTCAGTGCCCTCCTTTTTTCTTTTTTTTTTTGGACCTCCGCAGCCCGCAGGGTGCTGCCGAAGCGTGTCAAAGGCGTTTGACCACGGCGTCTGCATGAAAGCCTCGCCACGGGCCGGAGCCGCCGATAAGCCGAGCTGAAACACACGCACTGACACCCCCTCCTCCACAGACACGACTCACACAGACAAAGTGATGTGTTTGTTAGAGCTTGACTGAAGCCAAGATGTTGAGCCGACTCGGAAAAAAAACGATTTGTGTCTCTTACTTTGCCAATTTGCTCATTTAGAACTAAACTGCTGATAAATGTGCTTCCTCTTATAAAATGTTGAAATGAAATGTGAAACTTTGCTAACATTTCCTTTGACCCCTTCCACGCCGCCGAATGTTGCTTTGAAGGGGTGGCTAAATTCCTCCTAAGGGGGGATCCTTCCGCTAAGCGAAGCGAATGCTAAAAAGTGTCTTTTCTACAAGCATAATTAAGTTAGAGAGGGCGATTACGGCGAGATCCATTAAAAGCGATGGCAAAAGTAATTACTTATTCAATCAGCGCAGCTTTATGAGAAAATGCGGTGGCACCATGTTGCCGTGCCTCTACACAAGTCATTACCTTTACAAGGGCATAATACGTTCAACTGTGATTGTGCCTCTTGATAGCTTGTTAAACACTGATGTAAAACCTAGAAAGGGAAAAAACATATACTTTATTTTCTTCTGCGTGGGTGTGTTGGTGTGCATCTCTCTTGGGTGAGACAAACAATGTGAAAGAAAAAAAGAAATGCTAATGTTTGTAATGGATGTAATATATCACACCCACCAGGAGACAACGATGCACTCTAAAGCCAACCAACAGGTCCTGTCATCTCCCACCTCAAATGAGACTCACCAAAACCATCTGCGCTACCGTCTTTCGCACAGTGGCTGCATGCGAACACTCATGGCTGACAACGAGGCGCTCTAAAACAGCCATATCAGTGGAAGCCCTGGCCCTAATGCTGGCTGTCACATCTGACTATTCTGTCTTTTGACCCCTTCTTGCCCTTTTGCATTTTTGCGTGATGTGCATGCACTCAGGGCCCACAACGAGGCACTCTACACTAACTAGTTTTTGAGGGTTGGCATAGCTAGTGAGAGAACTTCAATCAGAACTTATTTATTTTTATTTTTTTACATTTGCCGCCTGCCGCTGAGACTCACATCTTTGAGGCAGCCCATGAAGTTGTTGCTGACGGGCGAGCCCGGCAGGTCGGCGGTGTTGGGGCTCCCGCCGATGTAAAAGAAGTCGTCGGAGCCCAGCATGGTGTAGTCCTCCTGCGTGTAGCCGGTGGTGGTCAGGATGCCGTCCACCGAGATGGTTACCTGGCAACAGGCGTGACAGCAGAACAGATAAAGAGAGGGAGGGGCATGGAATAGACGGGAGAAAAATTAGAGCATTGAAGACAAAACAGTGGAGGACAAACAGTTGAGTGATTGGCTGGTTTGTGCCCTATGTGCGGGTACATGCTTGTTTTTAGTTTTGACAAAATGTCCGCTTCCCTTTAGAGTGCAGTATTACACTTGTTCAATTATCTTGTTTATTTTATATTTAGAGTTCCTTTCACGCATGGTTGCATATTGTGGTTTGCAATTTTTAATGCTGACAAAGCAAAAAGCGCAGATTACTTCCCCTAACACATCTGGAAAAAATGTCTTACATGGTTCAGTAACAATTTGTTTGTAATGTACAATTACAGTTGTGTTATTATTTCTTCTTTTCCTGTACAGTATTTCATATCTTTTTCTCCGCGACTGCACTCTACAGGTTCTTCTCAGCTGAAGGTCACATTTCTTTATTCTTGTTGTTGTTGTGCTTCCCTTCTAAACAAAGCAACTCATTTTTATGTCTGCTGTTGCTCCCCCTTTTTTTTTTCTCCCTTTCTTCATTTTTCTTTTCTTTTTGAAGCTTGCAGTGAAGATTTGAGCTTCACTCCTTGGCTGCACATTGTGATGTTTTGTTTGTGAATGAAGTTGCTGAATGATAAAACTGCCAGACACCTATGAAGGTCTCCATACAAGGAGGAATATTCAATCAAATGGACAAAAAAGAAGCAATCAACAGTCAGCAGAAATGCTACATATTGACATGTGCAAAAATGCTGCAGTTATTATTTCAACAACATTTAAGAGTTAGGGCATGTTATTTTTCAAAGCAATGCATTTTCAAATAAATCCTCAAAATATGATGTTCGATGAAACTCCACACCTGCAGGGGGTGCCAGTGGACAAACTACATTTGTAATCAATGCAAGAATGAACAAGCTCTAAAAACAGGTGGGTCAGAAATAGCTCAATTATAGGTCAAAAAGGGCCCCACCCCACTTAGGTAAAATTGACCACATTTTTTGGGTTAAAATCGTGTCAAATGAAAACCTTTTTGGGTCAAATAAATAATGTACAAAACAACACCAACATAAACCTTAAAAAAAAGTTGTTAGGTAAAACCCCCCTGCATAATTGGGTTGTTTTTTAGGTTATTAATTTGAAACAAAAAGTTGTGTCAAATGAATGATTGCACAAAAAAGTTTTTAGATTAAATGAATGCATAATCCACTAAAGAACCCAAAATAGTGGGTGTAGTTTGGGTTATTCATTTGACCCAAAATTTTGGATTAAATGTAAAATCCAAAATATTGGGTCGAATGAATAACGCCCAAAAAAATTGTTAAAAGTGGCAACTGGTCTCTTTTTGTGTCATATTTAAGTTATTCTTGACCCAACTGGGCTATGAATTTGACCCAACTGTTTGGGTCAAACCAATAACCTACAAAACAACCCATTTTGTAAGTTGCTTTGTAGAAAATTACCCACTTTTTGTTTTATAAGTTATTCATTTGACTCAACATTTTGTGTCAAAATAATGAATAACCCACACAAAATTACCCCAACATATTGGAAGTGATTTGGGTAATTCATTTGACTCAACATTTTGGGTTAATTGAATAAGCAAAAAGTTGTGTCAAAACAACCCAAGTGGCGTTTAGTCCCTTTTTGACACATAGTTGGGTTGTTATTGAGCTAACTGTTTTTTGGGCATACACGTAAAAAGGTTAACTTACCTTCTCTGGCACATCTGCAGAAAAACTCAATGTCATATAAATAACATCCACGTTATTAATAGGCAAAGCCAGAGTCAAAGAGAGTGATAGGGGAGATTCAATAGATGTCTGGCAGATTAGAATTTTGTGTTTATGCGTGCGTGTCAGCCCCACAGGTGTGTTAGTAGAGGTCCAAAGTGCAGGGGCAGGTTAGGGTTTGTTTGGTTGTGAACACAATCGGTTAGTACTGTGGTCAGTAAGGGGAAGGCAGACACAAAAATGGTTGTTAGTACACTTGCAACAACGTACGTTAGATTAGTAGCACATTTGTGTGTTTTTATTTCTAGTTTTCGGTTAAATCTTAATTTAATTAGTCGAGAGAATGGGTTACGGATTCTTTGCTCAAACCAAAGCCAAGTTTGGACTTAAGGTGTTTGAATTTAATAATAAAATATGAATAAAAGAATCCATTCAAGTTGTGAAAAGGTGATGCACAAGCCATGCACTTAATATGGAAATATGCATAAATATGGAACTGGACAGGACACGTATGGGGAGAATCATTCATGATCTGATTAAAACACAGTGAGGATGTACACCAGACATAGACGCATTCAAAGAATACAGGATGGGAACCACGTCACGGATTAACTCAGCAAATATGATTTATTATTATTTATAGGAAGGGGGGACAAGAGCGAGGAGCGCAAGGACGTCACCGTGTATTGTATCATCACGCCAATTTTTATTTTTTTTGTAACTAGTGATTTAGCATTTGTTACTCTCAATGCAACACAATGCAAAGTGGGAAGTGTCGGTCCTCTCTCCCCCAGCTCCTAGCCCCCCTCCCTTTGTTTCCATGTGCGAGGTCGTTATTGGTTTTAGTTGGTTAATTTAAAAAAGAACCAAACAAGAGGGGGGAAAAAAAACAGCACAAGAGGGGGAGTGTTGCGGCTAAAGTGTCGTGTGGCCGGATTGATTATATTAGAAGTATTGATATATGCATGTATATATCTTAGCCATGATATATACATATACATATATACTTAATGTAATCTTTTGAGAAAAGGGGTGTCATGCAGAAGTGCACGTTAGTGTTAGTATTAATGACTGCTCGCTTGCACACAGTCCAGCTCTTGCAGCGCAGATCACTAAAATTGATTGATGGCATCCCCAGTGAAAGACTATCTATCGATCCATCTATCCACCATAACAGGAAGTTTACTAGACTTGCTGATCATTGGCGATCAATTAATTTCCGCTTTAGAGTGCCTCATTGTTGCCTGCGAGTGTGCACAGATCACACAGAGACAAGCAGAAGAGAAAACAGTTTTTGAAAGTTCAATTCAAAAGTCCAATGTGACAGCCAGCGTTTAGACCGGGCTTCACGTTGGTGTGGCCGCTTTAGAGCGCCTCGTTGTACACGGCGTGAAAAAGCCCTTGGAAGAAGACACAGTGGGAAATATTCTAGAAAGGCTTTAAGACACGTTGTGTGTCAAATATACAATTGTATTTTTTACTTTACTTTACTTTAATATAAGCTATGCTGTTGTATGAATAGCAACAGCTGGACACATGCGTAAACTGCCATCTAGTGGAACAGCATCTCTTTGTTTTGCCTATTATACTATACATCCATTTTATCCAATTTCTGGCACATGGATGGATCATGGAGATCATGGAGACATGGCACAGTGCTCTAGTCGAAAGCAATCTTTCAAATGAATATATCAACGTGAGAGAATGTTTGTGCTATGCTGACATTCACTGGAGGCACCATCAGAGGATGTTTGTTCACCCGCTTTACAAGTCTGCTGTGTGCGCTCACGTCTTGGGGCTTGTTCTTGGAAAAAGAAATCAGGAGGGGGAAGTAAAAGGAAAAATAACCCAAAACGAAACACTTTTCTAAAGCTTAATTGAGGTATATTGGAGTAAAATTCTTTATTTCTTCATAGGGATAAGTATAGGAAGTAGAAAAAAATAAAGATTTAAAGGGGAAAAGGGGGTATAAAAAAAAGAGCGGGGGAAAAAAAAGTCTGGAAAATACATATTAGAATTTTGATGTAGACCTCTTTGGATGTGTGTTTAAAAAGGTAGGGGAGTACTGGATGGCAAAAAAAAAAAATAAATAAAAACATGTATCAAAATATAAAGGAGGCAGAGTTTGGCAGCTACCTGATGGCGGATTGAACGTTGAAAAGCAAACAGAAGAGAAACGGGGAAAAAAACAAAACCCAGAAGGACAAACCAAACTATAAGACAGTTAGAATGATAACTACCATATAATGCAGTTTGTTTACCATAGCGTGTCCAATGCCTGCGTGCTACGGGAGAAAACAGGGAGGGGGGAGGAAGGGGAAAAAAAATGACCAACCTTAAACTCAGGAGAACACATTTTAAGCCCCGCTCCCAAAAAGTGGAGACTGAAGAAAAGCCATCTTCTCTCAAAAGGTACACTACAGTATTGTATAAATATAAAATAATGCATCAAGCTCCCTAATGTGGCAATTAATATCCAAATCAAGAAATAAAGAAAGCTGTTGAGCAACTACACTATCTATCTAGAAAAGTAAAGGAAAAAGGGGGGAAAAAGGATAACACATTTGTTAGTATGTTACGTTGTAGGTTAAGTAGAATGGTTGACATTCCGTGGATGACACAGTGTTAGTTAGTGGAAATCATAACTGGAGAGGCCAAACCAAAGCACCAATGAACAGAATCAAACTGGAACAAATTTAGACTTTGTTGTTAGTAAAAGAGACAAGAGTTAGCAAAATTTAGACACAGGGACTTGTGGCTTGTCGTGATTGGCTAATTGGTGTGTGTATGTATGTGTGTGTGACATTTTTTTTTTGCGGATCCTTGATACGAGAGACATTCATTGGAAATTGCTGCAATTGGACACAAATCAGCCCAAATTCAGATTGAAAGGTAATCAATCAAATCAGTAATATGTAGATTAATAAAAAAAGGAAGCTTTAGTATTTGCTGCACACCCTGAAAAACGGGGGAAAGAAAAACACTGTAGTAGAGTTAGTACATTTCCAATTTTGACAGCATTGCCAGGATACCCTATAGGGAAAGATGGTCAATCATCATACGTCAAAAAGATGAATATATAAGATGGATGTGTCACACAGAGGATATAAAAAATATTCACACCCGTGTTCAGATGCTTAGTTTTTCTGTAATAGAAAAACAGACTAAGACTAAGAAAACTTTTTTCCACCATTAATGTGTACCCCTCAATTGAAAAATTGGACAAATATTCCCACACGTTTGGGAAATTCTTATGAACGTATTGGCCATAACTGTAATTCCAAAATTGGCACTTACAACAGCATAAAAAAAAAAAACAGTGATTAAAGTAATTGAAAAGAGGTGGTGGAGGGAATTATGAGCTTTATTTGGGGTTTATCAGAGGCACTTGAAAGGGTGGCAGGTGTATGCTGACTCCCATTTAACACAATTGAGAATGTAATTGGTTATTTCTGAATAGGCACAATTTTGAGAGGGTGTGCACACTTTTGCTATCACATTATCTCAGTAGTTTTTTTCTTATACAGGTTTTTCCCATACCTGTGGCCTATTGGAAAAAAAAGTTTATCTTGGTTTCATTAAAAAAAATATATATATAAACCTGTCATTTGAACAGGGGTGTGTAGACTTTTTAGATCCACTGTTTGTTGCAAATATAATTTCCCCTTTTTAGTTTCCTTACCTGAGGCACATTCTCAGACTTTATCGCCTCATTGTGGTTTCCTTAATCACTGAGTGTGCTTTTGTGCCACAAACGATCGATATGTTATCTGATTACAGGTGGAAAAGTCATGCAAACGAGCCTTGCGTCGATGTTTAAAAGGCGAGAAATCCAAGCGATATGAGTTGGGCGGCCTGTCTCTTCAGACGCTGGCTAAAAAGCGACTGGCCCAGTTCTGTCACTTGCATGTTGAATCTCCGGCTTGTAAAGTCACATCGGGGATTACAAGTCGGCTCTGTTGTGTTTCGCTTAGATGAGGAACAAACTGTTGTCTCTCTTTTTCTCCTTTTGCTTTCGTCTAGCGCCGCTAAAGCTGTCTCTACTCTTATTCTCTCCGCCTCCCACCGGAAAAACAAACCACGTGTCCATAAGTGGACAAGCGTCAATGGAAAATTCCCCTTTCCAGCTTTCCCGTTTGGGGGGTTTGGTGTGGAAGAACCACCACAACATCACAATTATCACGTCACTTGTGGTGCACCCGCTCACCACCAGGCGGCGCTCCGACCATGTGGTCATCTGGTAGACCTTAATTTTTCCCCTCAAACCCCTCCCATATCCTGAGATTCACCTCATTGTGCACTTTGCTGACAGCGACATTATGCTTATGCAAAGTAATTAATTACAAAAACAGACGAAAAAGGCGGAGAACTGGGCCTGATGACAAGTTATCTCCTCTTGGATGAGAACGTGGAGACATTTATTCAGCAGTGGAATACATGAGCAACATACAGAAATGTAAAGCAGATTAAAACACGCACGGGGAGTAGAGTTAGGGTCAAAGGGCGCTTGCGCCATCTGCTAGAAAGCACCACGAGAGATTCACACTTTTATTGACACGGATT
Source organism: Vanacampus margaritifer (assembly GCF_051991255.1). Lineage (NCBI taxonomy): Eukaryota > Metazoa > Chordata > Actinopteri > Syngnathiformes > Syngnathidae > Vanacampus > Vanacampus margaritifer. The sequence continues at coordinate 16,882,530 of NC_135446.1, forward strand.
GGCTGATATAGTTTGCTAGTTCTGGCTCCAAATCTGCACTCCATCGCAATTATTACGTTCCAAAACACCCCCGCTTTAAGTGAAATCCATGATAGAAATACCCTCTTTAAATACTCCCAAGCCATATTTTTTTTAAAGTCTTTACGGCACTATTTTTAAAGGACCTTTAAAGACACTTTTGGATTAAAACAAAACATAATCTATTGAGAGGGAACAAGCGCAACGGATAACAAAACAATATTGTACAAAATACAAATAGTGTAACAGGTTACCAATCCCTCTAAGTAGTAAACAAAATCCAGTTTTTCCATACTAACCAACTTATCATCTCACAAACGACATCAACAATCATGCCCAAAGACGTACGTTATAACATTAAACTACAGCTGTCACTTCGTGTAGGCGTAAAAAGCAGGATTGAAAATATTTTGATATTCAATGATCTACAAAATTAGGCTGAACATGAACAACTTCATGTTTTCATTCTTCTTCTTTCAAAATTACAGTGTTAAGCAATCTTGTGTCAGCAGTGGAATTACACACCAAATAAACGCGAGATAAAGTATCTCACTGAGCATTTACATTAATTTGCTCCCAAAAGTGTATAAATTCATTCTATTTTAAATGTTTTAAGTGTCCCAAAGACATATTTATAAGTTTTATTTTATTTTATTTATTATTTTATGCTAGAGCATACACAAGGCTTTGCTGCAGCCTCTCAACTGCAGAGAACGCTTGAAGAAATGCTAGTTATTACAAAAACGGGCAGCAGGTGGCAGCGGAGCAAAACAGATCAACCAGGGCCATGTCGAAAAAAAAAGCTAATTTACCCACAGTTCTAAACAGACATACCAATACTCTGTCATATTTTCTTTATCCTCTACACAGTGATTATTATGGGACTGCTGAAAGCAGCACATATTACTCTCCACCCTAGAAAAGATTTTTCCGCAAAAATGCAGCCCGTACCGTAGATCGCACCGGGGCAAATGAGGTATCAAACGATGCGGCTCGATCTGACTCGGTGCGGCATTACTTTTCTAGGAATTTCGAGTTACCATGGCGACGCAATTCCCCAAAAACTCCCAAAAAACTCCCATAGGAAATGAATGGAGAAAGGGGGAACAAATTACAGATCAAGCACTTTTTCCCATCTTTAGCTCAGTGTCGAAATCTTTTTTTAAGGAATGAAAGCTCTCCCCCCTGTACTGTAAAAGAAAAGACTACTTCTAGTTGCAAAAGTTTCACTTCAACTCATCACCATGGCCACAATCTTTGCTCACTAGACATCAAATTCTCACATTTTGTAGTCACGAGTGTCTTCTTTCAGACAAACTAACTTTTATTTGGCTAAGGTGTCATTTAGTACCTTTATTTTCACTTTAAGCTAGGACAAGTCGGACGAACTCGCCTATCTCTTCCATGTTAAATTCAGGCGCCTTTCGCTCTTCATTTCTGATAAATCATAAGTTTTCAACCTGCTCTCATTTGGTCATCAAAATGAGAACATGCTCGTGTTCCCCAAACCCTTGCCGTTCTAACGAGCCATTTCTTGAATCTGTATCTTGAACCGTTAAGTCGTGAGAGGCTTTTGTTCAAGGGGTGCGTCTCTCATACAATCTCAATGGAATGTGGGGCGCGTGACGGCTCCAAGTCAAAAATGGGTGTGCGTTCTTAAAGTGACAGTGACATATTTTTAGATTATGGTTAACTTCCACATTTCTTGACCGATTCCAGTCATTTAAATCTTAAACTGTTCAGCTCATTTACATTTTTTTAAATACATTTTCAGGGACAGTGAGATACTTTTAGTTGATGTTGATTATGGTTAACTTCCACATTTCTTGAGCGATTCCAGTCATTTAAATTTTAAACTGTTCAGCTCATTTACAAGAGTCAGCAGTCCCATTCAAAATTTCCGCGGGAATTTTTCTAGTTATTATTACTATCTTACTGAGGAGCTGAGAGCATTTCCACGTACTGTTTATCTGTATTATACTGCACCAAATGGCAAAGACGCACACACCAGAAGGAGCAGCACAATTCCACTGAATTGAAGCAAAAAATGTGGTTGAAATCTTTACATTAGATTTAAATATGTCATGACTGTATTTTTCTAATTAATCATGTACATAGAGTGTTTTATCTTATTAAAAACACATTTTTGTTGTTTTATTTAAAAATGAATGCTTAGTTTGTTAAAAATATTTTATACGTAATGGAACGATATATGACCTCGTCCTCATGTCCGTTTAAATTCAAATGTGACCCTCGTCCACGAAAGTTAGTTCACCTCTGATTTATTAAAAAAATAAAAATCTTAAGCAAAAAGAAAGCGTCAACTAATCTGATCCAATATAATCCTCAATTTCAAGTGAATCCACGTAGGATTAACAGATGTATAAAGTTTCTAAATGTTTGAAGCTATGCGTTCCTTTGAAATGAAAGTAGTGGAGAGAGACAATATGTGCGTGTGCACGTGTTGCTCATTATGGTGCACTCGGTGGGTAGGTGGCTCGCTTAATGCCGCAAAGCTTTCAAACTCGTGACGGCTTTTCAAAGTCATTAGGCTGGTCTCGCTCTGCTGATTTGACACGCAAGCTGCACAGCGCCGCACGTTGGTAAATTGCGTGGCTCGTCACTTGGAGATGGGGTGAGGGTTCATCGAGTTTGCCACAACTTCACTCTCAGGAACCCTGTTTGGCTTTAATGCACGTTGGCCTGTTTTGGCATTCTGAGCCACCCGCACTGGCCATTATTAGCTCTGACAAGCCATTCGTTCCAATTATAATTAGCCTCCAAAATGTGAGCTAGTAAGCACGGCGAGTGTAAGTGAAATTGATTGTGTCTCACCGAGGCACTCGGCAAGTGCCAAGTGATGATCTCAGCACCTACGAGATGTGCAGGTACTTGCTACACACAGGCATGAAGGCCAGAAAACCTGGTGAACGCTCCCAACCAATCTTCATCATTAAATAGAAGTGTGAGAAACGCACTGAGGCCGTCCTGCATTATGTGTATTGGTCTGAACTTGGGGTGTGAATTGCCTAGTACCTGGCGATTCGATTCGTATCACGATTCATAGGTCACGATTCGATTCGATACCGATTAATCCCGATACGGATCTATAAATTGGTTATTGCTATTTTTTTTTACTCAAATTTAGAAGATACAAATCAGTAAACTTGTACATGTACACTGTAAGATTTGTATGAAAATTTATTTATCTGAAAATTCAGGCTTGTAACTGAGCCTAACAGGTTTTCGTCTGTTTCATGTTTGAACAGCACTGAAATAAAATATTAAGGCTTAATGTTCCATTAACTCTTTGACTGCCAGACGTTTTCAGAAAAGGGATGCCGTGGGTGCCAGCCGATTTAAGCATTTTGACTGATCTTTCAAGGTCCACATAAAATTATGTGTTTGGACAAATGGAAACACACGTACTACCAAATGAAAAATTGGACTCTCATCTTTCATCAGAAAAAAAAGTTTGTTTCTACCTTATTCCGTTTTTCAGTAATCAACAATAGAAAATGGTTAGTTTCACCTCTGTTTTGAAACAAACGTCTTTTAACGTCTTTGGCACTCCTCTGTAGGATTTTACTAAATGTTATTTAACATTTTTGTCAGTCAAAGAGTTAATATAACATTCTTCCATGCTTAATGTGTGAATGCTAACCCTAAGTAAGACGTTTTGTTGAACATTTCCATAAAAAATTTGTTTAAAAATCGGTTCGGCCGCATTGAATCGATTCGAGAATTGCGTGATGTAATATTGCGATAGATTAACGAATCGATTTTTTCTAACACCCCTAGTCTGAACCAACTTAGATATACTGTACATATTAGTGTTGAAGACGTCCTCATAACATTAAATGTCAAAATAATTAACACATAACAGTTACTCGTCAAATTTGGCGGGCAAAATACAGTACATTGATAAAAAAATAAAAATAATATTAAGCGATTAATCGTGATTAATCAAAATTCTAAAATATGATGATCTCATTAAAAAATGTAACCGTATGACAGTTCTGTTTTTGAGCTAACTGTTTTTAGAGTGCAAATCTTAAGACAACATTGTTCTTAAAATTGCATGAAATGAATGACAATTTTCTATTCTTTTAATTTCAAAACAGCCACAACACGATTACCGATACCTTGAAATAAGGGCGGGTACCGGCCCAATACTGACACCCCCAATCGGTACTCGCCCATCTCTACAAAAGATAAACTTTACAAATTACTTTGTCTTTAAATATTTGTTCCATGTAGTCACTGTTAGAACATATGTATTTGTGTGTTGCATGTGTGCCTTTAAGGGGCGTGGCCTAGTGAAGGACATCAGGAGATGGGTAAATTGCTAGCATTGTCATTTTGCATTTGCGTGTTCTACTGTTTGTCTTGTTTAAATTGAAAAAAAAAAAAATGCAAAAATATGGACCAAGTCAGGGTTCCATTCTCCTCCAGTCATGTTCTGGAAGCAAAAAGTATAATTTCAATGAGGGCCTAATGAAATGATAAAGAGCCTTGAACTAAATGGTGAAAGAACTCTTGTTAGTTTCTTAGAGGAAAAAGAAAGGAAATAGCAGACTGTCAACCCTGAAAAACAAATTTTGCTTAAAGTGAGAGATGATCACACAAGCAAAGATATTAATAGGTAGGAAGGAAACATCCGTTCTACTGTGAGTGCAGTAAATCAGCTAGCATACATAAGCTAGCCATCCAAAAGCGCCGGATTTTACGGGCGCTGCGTGTTTACCTGGCGCAGGTTGCGGGTGACGCGCACGTCGTGCCAGCCGTTGTCGTTGAACTTGCCGTTGACGGGCTCCACCAGGGCCTCGAAGGCCCCGGAGCCCAAATTGATGACCAGCCAGACGGCGCCGCTCTTCAGCGACAGGTTGACGTAGTCGGCCGACTTGCCCGTGTGCAGCATGAGGCCGTTGCGCTGCAGCGTACGGAACGACAGCGTGATCTCGTCCGTGCTGCTCTGGATCGGCGTCAGCGACAGGTCGTAGCAGAAGAACTCGTTGCCCTTGAAGGTTGCTACGGATTCTTCCTTTCCTGTGAGGGGGGTGGGGGGGGGTGACAACATCAAAACATGAAATGAGAAACACCACCAGCATCATAGAAGAAGAAACTGAACTCTGACCTGAAGACACTTTCATTTTAAACTTATCGTCCAACATTACACTTAAAAATGAATGCTCACATATTACAGATATCACATATTCACTCTCTGGACCTGGATTTGCACCCTCCCCATTCAGTTGCTTCTCCGCACATTCGTTAGTGCACACCTCCGATCTATATTGCCGGATGAAACCAATTAGCTGTGCTTATTGACTGCGATGATGCAGCTCGTATAAAAATGTCTCCACCGAAATGTGTTTCGGGTGATAAATCAGCGAGATATTCGGCAGTGTTTCATCTGTCAGATGAATTGATTTGCATCACAGAAAAAGTAGGATACAAGAAACAAAGTGAGGTGAATACATAATGGGGGGATCAAAAATCCTGTGAGGAGAACGCCACTTGCTTCCGCAAAACATCACTGCAAAATTGGCAGTGTTAATTCAACACCTACAGAGTTATATTTGACACCTCAAAAGTGTTAAAACAACATTTTTGAAAGTGTTTTTTTTTTTTTTTTACGCTAGGATAAAAACAACTCTGACGGTAGTTAAAATTTTATACTATTCAACACTGGTCAGTGTTAAACAGCAATTACTCTTCGTCGTTCATTGACAGGTGCAAAGGCAGGGATGAGTTATATCTCTTCAGAGTTAATCTAACACTGGGTGATCAACTCTGTAAAATAACACCAATTAACTCTGAAAATATTACAAAATTACACTTCAGGAGTTAAAATAAACTCCCAAAAATTTCACTCTGAAATGTTAACACTCCAATTTTTTTGCTGTGAGGACTGGGTTCAAGTGGTGGATCATCAAATCTGGTTCCATTCCAGCAAAATTACAGGTGATACACAAAACTACATAAAGGTATTGCCACAAGCAGACATGCCAGATGCGACACCCACTTGTCGTGGCGGTGCACATTCACAACGTGTGATGGTTAAGGATGAGTAAGTGTCATCATCGCCTGGAGGGCAAGCCCAACACACAAACAAAAACGCGTACATGCGCTCACATCGAGCCGACGGTTTTATGATGGCTGAGATGGAGAAACGGCTCTCAAAGGCGCATTTTCTCTCAAAATTGACATTCTGAGCAACCGCAAGTGAAGTGTGAATTGACACAGAAAAGAGCTATTAAAGAAGAAACAGAACGAGATCGACGGAACGGTGCGAGAAGGGGGAAGGCGGGGCCGCGCCTGAAACAAATAAAAAAAGTAAATCCCCTTGAGGGAAGCCTTGTGGCGATGCTGATGTTGGCAGCGCAAAAGCAGCCATTTTCAATTATGTTATTATTATTACAATTATGTTTCAATTATGGACAAGCTAAGTATGTTAACAGTGAGTGGCGTGTGATTTGCCTCTGTGAGCTGACTGCACACTTTCTTTTGTTTACGCCTCTTTAGTAAACACAAGGCTGAGAGTGCCAGATAAGCCGAAAAGGAGACCGCCACCAGCTCAGATACTGTCCACTGGTATCGCCAACACCAGGAAGGTTACGTCTCCATTGGCAATTATTTGCTAATAGTGATGAGATGTCACTTCAGCTTTCGTAAAATCTCATTAGAACCAGCAATTACCTCCACCTTCTTAGCTGTCTTTAAACATCGTGCGCCGCCGTGGAGACGTAGGCTTAACGTGATAGCTTGATGGAAGTCAGGACCTACACATGAACCTGAGACTTAAGTGCCGGCAAGGTCTCAATTAGCCTCACAGTAAGACTTGGCTACATGGAGGAGAGTGGCCATTTGAAACGGAGCTACACATAATAGCCTCTTTATTATTCATTTACTGTCTGCTTTCTGATTGCTGCACCTTTGGGTCATGGGAAGTCTGTTTAAGGAGGGGTGAGGATATGATTCCACACACAACCAACAATGGCTAAGTTATGTGAAGAAGATTCACTCATTTTCTCCCTTCACTGTAACATCTTTTTACACTAGAACACACTGGCGAGCGAGGCCACAATGCCCCCACCTGCCGCAAACGAGGATCCCCGGCTGCCTCGCTAAGTTTCTGAAGGAGCACTTCACTTTCAAAGAGAGAAGATACAGCGGAGGACAAAATGCCCGCCCACGTAGTGAACCTTCGCGCACACAAGCGCTCGCTTGTCTATCGTGGCCAACAACATGACACGTGTGATCTGCGGATATTTACAACATATCTCCACTTGACACGCACACTGCGCTACAAATGGCGGTGATAAAAAAGGCACAAGGAGGCGCACATAAAATGTTTTATATCAATGTCGTTGTCAGCTCCTCTAGCGGATGTTACAGTCATAAAGGGGGAACGTGTCCTAGCTTGATTAGCGCCCTATGCGAGACCCCCTTTGGTGAAGATGTCCTACTTCCTTGACATCATAACCTCTTATTTCAATGTTTATTAACATTATTTAATATTATTTAAAACTAGAAAAATTCCCGCGGAAATTTTGAATGGGACTGCTGACTCTTGTAAATGAGCAGAACAGTTTAAAATTTAAACGACTGGAATCGCTCAAGAAATGTGGAAGTTAACCATAATCAACATCAACTAAAAGTATCTCACTGTCCCTGAAAATGTATTTAAAAAAATGTAAATGAGCTGAACAGTTTAAAATTTAAATGACTGGAATCGGTCAAGAAATGTGGAAGTTAACCATAATCTAAAAATATGTCACTGTCACTTTAAGAACGCACACCCATTTTTGACTTGGAGCCGTCACGCGCCCCACATTCCATTGAGATTGTATGAGAGACGCACCCCTTGAACAAAAGCCTCTCACAACTCAACGGTTCAAGATACAGATTCAAGAAATGGCTCGTTAGAACGGCAAGGGTTTGGGGAACACGAGCATGTTCTCATTTTTTTTAATCGGATGAAAAATGACCAAATGAGAGCAGGTTGAAAACTTATGATTTATCAGAAATGAAGCGCGAAAGGCGCCTGAATTTAACATGGAAGAGATAGGCGAGTTGGTCCGACTTGTCCTAGCTTAAAGTGAAAATAAAGGTACTAAATGACACCTTAGCCAAATAAAAGTTAGTTTGTCTGAAAGAAGACACTCGTGACTACAAAATGTGAGAATTTGATGTCTAGTGAGCAAAGATTGTGGCCATGGTGACGAGTTGAAGTGAAACTTTTGCAAATAGAAGTAGACTTTTCTTTTTTCCTGCCACTCTAAAGTTAATTGGTCAACAGAGTGCGGTAAAAGCCTAATTCACTCACTGTCTTTGAACCCGCACAGGGGGGAGAGCTTTCATTCCTTAAAAAAAGATTTCGACACTGAGCTAAAGATGGGAAAAATTCCTACAAAATGAGCTAAAATTCGTATCAGTCGGATAACGTATGAGTGCGCAGCGTGTCTTGGAAAAAGGTGCTTGATCTGTAATTTGTTCCCCCTTTCTCCATTCATTTCCTATGGGAGTTTTTGGGGAATTGCGTCGCCATGGTAACTCGGAATTCCTAGAAAAGTAATGCCGCACCGAGTCAGATCGAGCCGCATCGTTTGATACCTCATTTGTCCCGGTGCGATCTACGGTACGGGCCGCATTTTTGCGGAAAAATCTTGGGATTTTCTAGGGTGGAGAGTAATATGTGCTGCTTTCAGCAGTCCCATAATAAAGATGACTTAACTTAAAATCATTGAAAGCACCTTGGGGCAACAAATTTCCCGTACAAATGGCAATGGTTTAAATTTTAGGCACCAATAGAAAACAATTGTGATTGTTTATTATTGAGTCATAGAGGCCTTGTTGGTTTTTAATGTAATGGTTTTGTTGTAATGTTGTATTTTCATTGAGTGTATGTTGTTTATTAGCATCCTCCAGTGGTCAAATGTGTAGTGTGTATCAGATTGTGTACTCATTGCCTACATAAGGCTGTGGTAAAATGTGTAATTTGCCAATAAAAAAAAAATATGTTAACAAGAAAATTCATGTGTTCAAGATGAGTAATTTAAGACGTTAGCATTTTATGCTAGCAGACGTGAGTTTTGCTAATCATTAAGCTCCTGTAACTACGTTAGCATACCTTTGTTGTTTATTTTAATTCATGTTTTATAGTATAATTCATGTTCTGAACACTGTAAAAACTGCACTTTACGGTGTGTTAATTGAAACTTTTTCTTCACATTTTGACACAGATGTATGCTAATATAGCAACCACACCTCACAGTTAGCTAGCTAGCAGACAGACAGACAGACAGACAGATAGATAGATAGATAGATAGATAGATAGATAGACATCCATCCATCCAATTATGATGACGATGTGTGACAATTGCAAAATGAACTTTTATCCCAGTCACAAGTTTAGCTGTGTATATTTTGTGTATGATGTTAAAATAGTGAACTGGTGGGAGGAAGATTTGTTTGGAAGGTGTAACTCACATTATGGTTGTAGGCTAGCGGGCTAGCTAGCAAGAAGCTACAGCGCGTAGCATGCCGCTGGACTCTCAGCTCAAATTTTCGCTCCGAGTAAGTTCCAGTGAATACCGGTCGCCATTTCCCCCTCCCGTCCGTGAAGCTTTTTCAAACTGCCCGCGTGTGGAGGACACGACTAGTCAATTCGTTTGTCCCCACCTCCCCCGATATACCGGTCCCAATCGCGGGGGCGGGGCGTTCTCTCTCTCTCTCTCTCTCTCTCTCTCTCTCTCTCTCTCTCTCTCTCTCTCTCTCTCTCTCTCTCTCTCTCTCTCTCTCTCTCTCTCTCTCTCTCTCTCTCTCTCTCTTTGATAAAATCTTGATTTTTTATCATAGAAATTGTAATACCCATTTTTAATAAATGTACCTGTAATCTGATAACATGTTTTTCCCTGTAACTGGAATGGAATACAATTCCCATCAATGTCATCTGATTACGTAACGGCAGTACATGTATTGCGTTACTCCCCAAACCTGAAGGTAGACATAATAAACATTGTTCTAATGTTGTACTGTATTTCTACTTTGTCGATTACAGTTTTACAAAAACAAAAGAAAAGATCATATCAAAACATCCCCTACGTTAACTGTCTAGCTGGGTAGAGCAGTAATTAATGCATCTGGAACAGCTAATGAAGTGTCCATGTGTGAGTGATGAATCTTTTGGACATGGAACAGTAGATGCAGCGATGCTTATGATCAAGCACTTGACTTAATTGCTAAAAGCGAAGTCAACTCGGCATTGTGATGCTTTATTCAAAGCGGTGACTAAGTGCGGTGGCGGATGTCATGTGTTTAAAGAGCCCTTGGTGTTTGAGGACTCTTGATTGGATTCAGTTTTTTATTACATTATTTTCCTCCTCCACCTTTCAATGTTGCTCCAGGTCAAATTTTGAGTATGCGTTTGTGTTAATTTAATCTGCTGATTGACAGCATTTGAAGGTCTTTGCATACTGGTTTTAATACTGCGGTGCGCATATTAAATTGGCGGACTGGCCATTGAGAACATCTAAGATAAAAATACACGTTTTGGCCCTAGTGCCAAAGGTTTATCACATGGAATTTTAATGACAAACCTTCACCTCCACTGTCTTACACCACACGCTCACTCTTGAGGAAATTTGCAGTGGAAGCGCATACGACACTTGATGCAGGTGAAACAGTTACCTTTAATTGTCTGTCACCAGCAAGCACAATAGCACGGCGTGGCAGTGTTTATGACCCTGCATCTATTTGGTGCTCTAATTTCATCTTTTTTTTGTTTTTTTTCCCCCCTCCACAAGTCTTTGCAGCATTATGAGATACAAGTAACTTATGGTTATATACCGTATGTGTAAAATCAAGGGCGGCTTGTCAAATGTGCTCGGCTGTGTTAAGAAAAAGTGCATTGTGCCAAATGAACTACAGCGATCACTTGACAAGCCATTTCAACAGCAGACATTTTATTTTCCAGATACACACAACCCAGTGAGACTGCAGTGAGAATCTCTAATGAAGACCAATTTAAAATGAATACATAAATACAACAATATCTAAATAAAGGAGCACTGTGTGTGTGTCTGAAAGTGTGGAGGAGGGAATTAAAGAGAAATAACAAGGAATTAAAAGAGTTGGAATATAATCCTTTTTTGATTGTGATTGCAGAGGGTATGATCCTTTTTTGTTTGTCTGGCGGTTCATTTACCGGCAAATCATGTAAAAATGTAACTAACACTAGGACATCTGTTTATTTGCATGTTGTGCTGGGGCTCGCAAATTATGTCTGTGTATAATTATTGTTTGATTTTTTTTTACCAATTTTCAACAAAATGTAACATTTTTTCATTTGTAAGCCTATATAAATCACCAATGGAGGAAACCCCATATAAAATCTCACCTCTGGGTCCCCACATCGAGTAGGGCCCACCACGCTCTGGTATCGCATCTCCGATTATGTTAAGGTTCATTTACACACACACACACACACAGACAAAAAAATACACACACAACGCTGCAATAACCGGCTGGTGCGATCGGACAAATGAGCTGTTAGTTGCTTACTCTTGGGGGTTATTGACAAGAGAAGCAGCAGTTGTGCCGGTGCACTGTTTGTCTAATAACCAAGGCTACGTTTCAATTTCACATCTCACTGAACAGCCTGCTTAGACTCGTGAGATTGATATGACATCAGGCTCTGCAAGAGATTTTTTTGTGTGTGCGCGTGTGTGGTTGAGGAAAGACTCACAGTCAACACGAGTCAAACAGGCTGAAACTGACAGTACTCTGGCACTCTGGTATTGAATTCCATGCCGTCACATTGGCTGCAAGTTTTAGTTTGAATGTAAACAAACAACTGCAGTTTTAGTTTGAATGCAAACAAACAACTGCAGTTTTCCTGACAGCTTGTCGTCGTAATTCCAATAACAATTAATGTCACCTCTAAAATGTTGTTATAATGCAATTTAGCTGATAGAATAAAGGGTTGAAACTACAAAAAAAACAGAATGTGAACAGAGCGGTTGTAAAATGCTTGAAACGGGATAGCATGACGCAAAAGAAACACTAAATGGTAAATTTCGAAAATCATTAGGCTATTTACAACAGAATGAATGGCGCATTTCGCATTTGAATTTTTTATTATTGGTTGCCATTACACCATCTATTACAGTTTAAAACCTGGGGGGAGAGAAAAACGTCCATATGGGTTTAAACAATCCCTCTCTTCTAGTTACTGATGGGATGATGATTAAAAAAAAAAAAAATCTGATTCTAGGCCATTGGCACATCAAGCCTAGTTTGTCATGATCGAAGCAAAGCGGCAGTAAAGAGTTTCATCCTTGCTTGCATCTGGAGATGACACATGGAGAAAAAAGGTGGCGTATGGGATGGCAGAGGCGAAGAGGAAGAGGAGGAGACAATGTCACAGTGTCAGCTATTCCCTGGAACAAGGCAGGGCTGAAGAAGAGAGGAAAGTGTGTTAACCTTCCATCACTCCTCGCTTCCTCTGATCCCAACGTCGAGCAACACAATTCCCTCAAGAAGTATTTCTATCATTTTTGTACATCCCCCGCCATGAATATTTGAGAAGGAAGTCTCTACACACACACACACACATCCACGCGCACACGCACACGCACTATTTGAACCAAAGCATCCCTGACAAGCACAATTAAAGAGTTACTGAAACGAACATTGACTGGTCACCGATTTGCTTTGAGCCCCATCCGTTTTGTGATTTTATTCAATTATAGCTCGCTCTTGTGACTCTCATACACAGAACCAGAAAATATTATCACCGCACAAACACACACAAGCTACAAAGCACAGTTAAAAGTAATAGGCCTCTGCACTAAAAATGTAAACGTTTTATATATATATATATATATATATATATATATATATATATATATATATATATATATATATATATATATATATATATATATATTTATATATTTTAGGGGTTACTGTGTTCATTTTGAGTTAATCTGAAGTTCCATTAACGCCACAATTTTTTTAACGCGCAATTAATAACCGCCACTTAATTGGGAAGACTGTACTAGGGGAATTCCAGTCACAACGCAGCAGATACATCCACATCAAAATTTAGCAGCAAAATAAATTTAATAAAAATGCATATATTTGTGGAGACTGGGGTCAAGTTGTATTTTACAGTTTTTAAAAAATGTGCTTCATGGTAAAGATTAGGTAACGATTACAGACGCTCGCCACCTTACGAACGAGTTACGTTCCGGACGATCGTTCGTAAGGTGAATTTGTTCGTAAGTTGCTTCAGTGCTATATTTTATATTATAATTTATGTTTAAAGCCTATATAAGTATATTGAAGGTTTATATAAGTATGTTTAAGGCTTGTACAAGTAACCTGCATTGGTTTGTACTGAAAAAAACTTTTAATAAAATGGAGAGAATACGTACAGTACTGTACTGTACTACGTATGTTAGAGAGAGAGAGCGAAAGACACACACACAGTATGTACATGTACGTAATAAGATAAATAAAATGAAGTTTAACTTACTTTTGGAAGATGTACTCGATGCTTAAGGAGATGATGGAGGAGGAGGAAGAAGAGGATTTTATATCATGAGAGATTCTTCGTCGTCGCTGGAATCGGCTTCAAAAGTTATTTCCTGCTTCATGGGGACCGGCGTTTTCTTCCTCCTCCTCCTCGCCACGTTGCTCAGCCTCCAATGAGCTCTCACAGCGCCAATCGTCGGTATTAGCGGCGGAAAGAAGCACTACGCGCAATACAAAATCTAACTTACAGCATTTCTTTCCGAACATTTTTCGACATACTGTACGCGCAGAAATGTTCGTATGTACCGTTGTTCGTAACTCGAATGTTCGTAAGTAGGGGAGCGTCTGTAATATGAAAAAAAAAATGCACTGAGCATGTCACCAACATCTGACAAATACAACTATGCCATCTAGTGGCAGAAAAATGACCTCAACACAAATCAATATCACACTCGTTTTTTTACAGTTCGGTACATCTTTTTAATTGCAACTCAATTTGATCAATTATGAAATTACTGTATCAATGATAAAGATGCAACCATATTTCTAACTATATCCCTCCACGGATATCTTTCCATTTCCACCATCCTCCCTCCTCCCGTGCTCCTAATCTTTCCCTATAAGTTTGTTGCCTGCGCTTCTGCACGCCATCCCCGCGCTACCTTTTCTCGCCAGCCCACTTTCTCCCTCCTGTCACAGCTCATTCTCTCCCTCCCACACCAGCTGCGTGAAGAACAGGCCCGCCATGCCAAGTGCCATTTGATTAGCCTCTTTCTGGCAGGCACAGTAATTGTTGGGACAAGTCCTCTCTTTCCTCTTCTTGTACCCGGCCCCCTCCCTCGTCAATGTATCTCTTTCTTTTCTTCATCAACTCCTCATCATTGGATTTTGCATTCACAGTTAATGTCTTTCACATTTATCCAGGATGATTCCTATCCTCCCACATATTCCAGGCTCTCCATACTTAAAACACACACATTGATTCCTCATCACTTTGAGTGTCTTGCATTTATTTTCTTTGGTGTCCCCATTTTACCTCTTTGCATACATTTTTTTATCAAGACGTGTACGAGTTAGATTGTGTAATTGTGAGGTTGTTTACTAGTTAGGCTAATCCTTGCCAGAATGTGTCTGGGTTTCGATCGAACCCAAGTTAAGAATCACTACCATTTTCCTATTGTGCAGCGGACTAGCTAAACAACCAAAGCTAACGGTCATCCTTCAAAGTGGTTAATGACTTTCATGTGCAGCACGCATCAGTTGGAACAAGCTTGACTGACATATGACATCAGTGGTCTTGACAGCGTGGACTGCGGGGGGGGGGGGGGGGGGGGCAGAAGACACAAGGAAGTGACCTGGGGAGACACGATGAGCACTCTTTTTTTGTAGTCATCATTCTCTTACTAATGCACCCCATCTACGACCTTTTGTACGTCCAAAACACACATTGGCACCGACATAAAGTCACGTCTGCCCGCAGGGCGGGGAATTGCTTCACGGTGTTACACCAGACTCCTTTCCGTACAGTGCAGTCAAACCAAATTGATTTGCGTTCACGTTTTGTAAATGTGCTTCTTCACCGTGTGGAGAGTATTTTCATGGTGAAAGCCAGGCAAGCGATGGATAAATAATGCAGGGTTTCAAGCTTTCACAGAGAATAACACATCAAGTACAGCGCAAACAACCTGGGCAATCAAAAAGACAATATGACCTCTTTGGTTATGGGAAAACTCTGAGACCCTCTCCTCGGAAAAGACACCCCATCCATTTTTCAAAGTAGAGCAAGCCTTACATTTTTTTGTGTCCTCTGTGACATCCCAAATAGAAATCGATGTGTCTGGCACAACGTTGCAGCCCGATGCATTAAATGTGGAATCGATAACTAATGTCACAGTCATTTTTCCTCATCCCCCGACCAATGGGATACGATGAAAGTACCTTGCACCACCTGGGAGCTGCTGGGAATTGAGACTACAGAGCAGGGCATGCTGGGATTCCTCACAGAAACTAAAAAGAACCTTAGACTCGCTGGAAATACACAGTTACTTAAAACTTTTACAATTCATTGACATAATCCAGATCAATCACTCAATTTCTTTGTAACTGAATAAAAAAAGGCCCAACCCTTCTCAATATGCATTATAATACAAATGATGTTGCCAGGTATAGCTCTATTCCACATCCTGCAGCAATATAATTTCTAATCCGATATAGTCAGAGTTCATAATTCTCCAGTTGTGAAGAGAAATTGCGTGGTTGAAAAGATATTCCATCATAATAAAGCGGCCCTGCAGGAATTCACATAAACACATCATACACACTATGAGGCCTGGACGTGTGCCGAGATCCTGACAAAGGAATAAACCAAATCATCCACACATATAAATTGGTAAAAATGTATGAGGGCATCCCTTCAAACCACTACAATCATAAACCTCAACCCTGTAATAATCCTCCACTCCTTCAATATTTATGGGCCAACGCTCACAATCTCCCACTTCTCTTTTATTATTTGTCAGCAGAGATGATTCAGCCTCCGGTGGGCTGCTACACGCACACACGGGCGGATTCGGAAAAAAAAACCACAGGGTCGCAGCTTATTACACTCCCTGCATCTCTATAACCAGCCTCGGGTCAACAAACATCTCTCCAAGTGCGGCAGAGGTTGGGTTTGAAGGGAGCTAAGCAGGTCTGGCAAACATGGCTTTCATATAATTTCCTTGAGCTGATCATAATATACCTGAGTGAGAAGAACCACCAACAAACACACTTGGGATGTTGGGGGAAAAAAATGGCGGCAATCGACCCCACAAAAGAGCAGAAGCTTTTTGAACTTTGTAGCAGTGCCGGCTATTCAGGGTAGGGTGACCAGATGTCCCGGCCTGACTGAGACTCGCTTTGAGCTTTGAGCCTTGTGTCCCGAGTCCCAGCGGATTTCGCCAGCCCCATTGATTTGTCCTACTTTTACGCAGGTCCAGTCCTGGTGTCTCGGGTTTTTAAAATTATTTTTTATTAGTCCAGTCAGCCAGCAAGTTGTTTGGTTCATGTGTAGGTCAATCATACAGTTGTCATGGTGATTCATACAATAAACCAATTAAAAAGGAATTTCACTGTTAAATTCCTTCCTATTTACTTTCACATCCACCTTTGCATTCTCATTCACATCCAATCACTTGTAGGCCGTCCCAAGTTTTCGTCATACCGGAACTTGAACTACTTCCTGCTTGCATGCCATGAATCATGAGAAATGGAGTCCTACTAGCCTAATGCTAGCAGTTACTTATTTACGAATTTACGAACGCGAGCTCAGCATTCCTGGCAGCACGTTAGCGCGTGAGTTAAACGACACAGCCAGCTTCCAATAGCTGCCGGGACCGACCCAAAAAAGGTTGCATAATGGTGATTGCATTGACTTGTTAAGCACTGTTGAAACAGTCAACCAAGATAGCATTTAGCATTAGCTGAAGTAATAAAACAACCACCGCCATCACCAGCTTGAATAGGCATTACATTTGTTGCAAGTTGCAAGCGCCAGGTGAGGATTTTTAGTATATTTGATTTTCAGTGAAATTTTAAGGTGCCAGTTTTTGATATATATACAGACGCTCCCCTACTTACGAACATTCGAGTTACGAACAACGGTACATACGAACATGTCTGCGCGCATGTCAAAAAATGTTCGGAAAGAGATGCTGTAAGTTCGATTTTGTATTGCGCACCTTTTTCCGAGTACTGTAGTGCTTCTTTCCGCCGCTAATACCGCCGCTTGGCGCTGTGAGAGCTCACCCAGCATTGGAGGCTCAGCAACGTGTCGAGGAGGAGGAAGAAGAAGAAACGCCTGTCGCTCATAGATAAAGCCATCGCACTCTTCGAGCAGCAAGACCCAAATATTGAACGTTGCACAAAGGTTGCAAATCAATTGAATGATGCCATACAGTGCTACCGCATCATTTATGATGAAAAAAGAAGAAAACTGTGCAATCGTCGTTAGATCGCTTCTTTCGGCCAGTTTCTAGTAAATCCTCCAAGGAAGATACTCATCAACCCTCATCTTCTTCTCCTCGACCCTCAACTTCTTCCTACATTGAAGTTACGGAGGAGGAAGTAACTTTTGAAGCCCATTCCAGCGACGACGAAGAACCTCTCATGATATAAAATCCTCCTCTTCCTCCTCCTCCTCCTCCATCAAATCCTTAAGCATCGAGTACATCTTCCAAAAGTAAGTTCAACTTCATTTTATTTATCTTATTACGTACATGTACATACTGTGTGTGTCTCTCGCTCTCTCTCTCTAACATACGTAGTACAGTACTGTACGTATTCTCTTTAAACATAAATTATAATACAAAATATAGCACTGAAGCAACTTACGAACAAATTCACCTTACGAACGATCGCTCGGAACGTAACTCGTTCGTAAGTTGGGGAGCGTCTGTATATAATATATATAATATATTGATATATTTCTTTGTACAGTAAATCTAATGGTAAATGAACTGCTTTTTATCTACACCATATGGTGCCCAAAACACTCCTGCCATACAGGGCGCTGCCATTTTCAGTGTCTTGCTCAAAGATACTTAAGGGCTGAGGATCGAATCCACAATCTCACGGTTAGGAGACGGCCACTCTATCACTGAGCCATGCCGCCCAAATCTGACAAAATTACACCACGCATCTATGCAAAGTCTGCAATCTTGTGTCCAAAATGATGTCTCTTGAAGTGGCCCTGAGATGAGATTTCTTTCAGAAATGGGTGTTAGGGAAGGATACATTGAGAAACTGATTAAAACGCAATAGGTGGGGGGAAATGATTTTCTTATTCTGAGGGCCTGCCACATTAGATTGAGAAGGCAATGGGGTGACCGCATGCTTATTTGTCTGGTTGGGGCTATAAGCCTGCCTGTTGTAGTTGCTCATTATAGGACATTACCAGTTCGTCCTCCACTATCTCCCCTTGCCACCACAGGCAGGAGGACAGGGACGCCTTGGCCAGATTACCTAAATGAAATAATCCTAATCTCTATTCACAGTTAATTACACCCACAAGAAAACATTCCCCAACAGAATGACATCATGCCCGATGGCGGAATCGGTCCTAAAGTGGTATCCGTCAAATGACCTTGAAGCGTTCAGCGTGAGGATGGCATCACCGTCAACGTGGACTCACTTCTCATGCAAATCAAAGATCCTTGCTGTGAACTTTGTGACACCTTCATGAGCTCTTTATCTCCACATTAACCCTGAGTCAGATTGGCAGCGTTGGCTTGGCGATGGGTCGCACACACTTTTGCTGCCCTCTCCTTGTACCGGGCTGTGCACTCATCACCTTCAAGCCCCCACACCTGCTCACTGTGTTTATTCAGAGCCACCCGGGAGGTGGATGGAACGTCACTCGGTTGACATCCGTTAGGTCCATGTCACCCATAAATCCTTCTCCGCGTGCGCGCACTTTGGCAATCGCCACATAATTACATTTCAAAGACGCAGCTCGCATTGACCTCCAGGAGGAGCTTGCCACCATAAATAACAGGCACGGTAAATCTTCCCTATGAGATTTTATGCACATGTATGCACTAGTTCAGGACCCTCGCACATGTAGATTGAATCAAATCTTGACACCCAAATGTTATCACAAGGTCCTTTGGGGACAGGGTCATTCTGTCGCTCTTCTCCACCAATCAACTGTCAAGAACTGCTCAGCAATTACTTGAACGAAGCGCAAAAGTCACCGTTGTGTGGTTATTTCTGGTTGCTATGACCTGGCTTTGATTCTGAATGCCCTGATTGGGCTTAACTCATTCACTCCCAGTCACTGAAGCAACCCCCTTCGCTCCCGGCTGTTTTACTGGATTGTGAATGATTTTACAAGGCCCACAGAATATTGTGTTCTATTGTTATAGAATAATGGAACCTACACAAAGAAAGATTAAAGTCTCTTCTTTTATTAGGAAAAAAGTATATTTCTATCTGTTTCCGTTTTGTAGCAATTAGCATTAGAATATAGGTAAGTTTCTTCATTATACACAAATGGGTTTAAAACTGTGGAGAAAACAGATTTTTGTAACATGGACCTGTTTGATCTCTTATACTCTACTGCTATAAAAACTACCAAAAGAAAGATTATAGTCTATCTTTCATCTGGAAAAAATAGTATATTTCTCTCTGTTTCCGTTTTGTAGCAATTAGCATTAGAACATAGCTAAGTTTCATCATTATTTACAAATCTGTTTAAAACAGTGGGGGGGGGGGGGGTAGAGCTTTTTGCAACATGGCCCTGGTTGAGCGCTTATACTCTGCTGCCACCTGTTGGCCGTTTTTGTAATAACTACCATTGCTTCAACCGTTCTCTTCAGTTCAGAGGCTGCATCAAAGCCTTTTGTATGCTCTAGCATAAAAAAAAAACATAAACATATAAATATGTTTTTGGGACACTGGTAATATTTAAAATAGAACGCATTTATACGTTTTTGTGAGCAAATGAGTTAATAAAGCAAACTGTAGGTGTGAATGCATCCTGAGAAATGGGTTTAGTTAAGAGTCCCTGTATGTTGAATTATTAACAACACTATGGGCGAGGTAAACAGATGGGAAATCTTTGCTCCGGGAAAAAAAAGAAAAAGAAAATGGTGAGCAATCCCACGGGGGGCGCAGACATGTTGTGCGACTGAGTGAATGCTTCACAGTGGGGAAGGGAGGTGTTATGAGGGCTAAGACTTGTTGGTTAGCGATATTTTTGTATGAAGGCCACAGAGATCATATCCAATTTGTTTCTTCATTCACTTTATTATGATAATTTAAATGCAACCTGCAGGTCAGAATGACCTATTTCAACGTCCAAGCTAACTGCTTGAAATGTGTCTGTTTTTGTGCTTGGAGTAATAGTAGTAGTTCTTGAATGGTGGAGTCTAATACAGACCATAGCGCATAATGAGAAACAGCATGTGAGTGATCTGAGTCTAATTAGTTACCCTTTTGGGTTCATCTATTGGGCCCATTTGTTGGCTCATAGGTTCCCCCGTCTCTGTTCCTGCCCCTCAAATGGTTGCGTTACTTAAACATATTCTTCTATCTTGTAGAACAATCTTGTAATTCATCACACTTGATTAATAACAATAGCAGAAAATTGCACAATTGTATTTCCAATCTGATACAGAACTCTCCCATCTGTTCACCCCATCACTTTTCAAAAAGAGGAAAATGTACCCAAAAATGGAACCGAAAATGGCAGCAGCTGCTCTTGTGGGCTAATGAGTCAAAAAGGGAAAGAGCAGCTCTAATTGAGGGCAAGTTGTTTACCAGAGGCTGTGACAATGAGTGAAAAACAAGCAGACTTTTTTTTTTCCTTGCCCCTTTGGGATCAAACTAAACAAAGCCCAGAAGACATCTGACAACATTGGTTCAATCAGACAGTGGATGATCCATACATAGAATAATTAAGTCTTCAATATGAACAAAACAGTTTCAGTGAGTGAATCAATTTATTGAACTAGCTTTAAAAAAAAAACAAAAAAAAAAAAACAGAGCTCCCTTCAGACACAAAATACAAGCTGTGTTTTGAATAAAAACTGGCTTGAGTAAATGATGGTGGTGAACTCCAAAATGAAAACATGCCAAATGAATGAATGAATACTGAATAGCAGGTGTTTCACATATGATTTCAAATGAATCAAACTTTATGGAAGTCCAGAAATACAAAAAGTTTTGCTTTCATCTGCGAGCAAAACATTGGCACCTGCAGGACTGGATGCATCACTCCCACCCCCGAATAAAATATAAACCGATGCCAGGCAATGGCATGGACGCCACATCACCATGGCGACTGGCTGAATTGCAGGTATTACCACAGCCAAGGAAATGCACGGTGGTGACAGAAAGCGAATGAGAGGGACTTCCCTGGCACATCACAACCAGATCACAATGAACGCAACGAGCTCACTCTCTTCTTCCTCAGTGACTTTGTCTACATGCTGTGCTCAAAGGAAGAGAAGCTTAGCACATTATAAACTCAAGTTCATCCCAACACTAAGAGAAATAGAGGCGGCATCCCAAAGATGGGAGCCAGAGACAAAAGAAAGTATTGATTTATCATCATCGACGCCGCCGCCGAAACCAGATTGGTACCATCAATTATGTATACACCATTCAAACATGATTGCACATTTCTAATTGCCGCCCCGCTGATCTCCATAGCAACAAAGGCTCCGAGCGTCACATCAGAGTTCCCATTCCGTTGTACAATCAGTCTTTCTTCCCCCTCCCCTCGCTCTAATTTCCCTCATTTACTCCGAATCAGATATTGAAAAAAAGTAAGTAATGCCCTCATTCATTTTTAATAACACTCATCTGAGAGTGTCGTTACTCTAACTCGCCCCCGCTTCCCTTTTTCCTTTCCGAAAACCTGCGAAGTGTGTCGACAATCGCTGCCACCGGGTGGATTGTGTTTGGGCATGAAGGCCATCGCGCGTTTTTAGCAACGCTAACGGTTGCCGAACGACTGGTGTGTGTGTTCGTGTTGCATGGAAGTGTGACGGGGAACAAAACCATCCGCTATTCTAACATCCAACCTTGAAGGTACGGCGGATAGGCATGTTGCGGATCATATACTACGACATTAATCATAGAAGGGCCCGACGCAGCCTTGACTCATCTACGTCTGATGTTGGATCCACAGTAGACTACCTCTTGATAATAGTGTTTCCATGGACACCAATAACCTTGACGTTCTTGTTTCACCAAGAATTTTCCATGACATGTTAGAGAGCATGCTTAGTGTTTATTCTGAAACCAATGGCTGAAAAAAAAAAAAGCGAAGAATTGTGTTTATCTACGTTAAAAGTACAGCTTTACTGTGGTATAGGTAAATGGTTGCACAAGTGTGCACACCCTCCCATAACTGGAATGTGGCTGTGTTCAGAACAACTTTGTATAGCGCTTTGCCATTACTATTAAGAAACTCAAAGCGCTTCTGGAGCAACTGGGGTTTCAGTATTTTGCTCAAAGACACTATGACATGGTCACAAGGGTCAGAGATCGAACCCACAGCCTGTGGGTTGGGAGACAACCACTCTACCACTAAGCCATGCTGCCCATAAAGAGCAAATTCTCGAGTTTCAAATTCAGTTAAAAATCTAGAGTTACCTTTTTCTTTTTTTCTTTTTTCTTTTTTTAGTCATTGAGTGTTGTTTTATAACATAAGGATGAAAATATACAGATCTTGAGTTATTTTGCTCATGGGTTAACGTAGAAAAAAACATAAACATAACATAAAACAAAAAGTTGCACGATTTTCATGAGTAGAGTAATTTATGTTCATTATTTTTCTGTAAAACTAAAAACGAAGCAGATATTTTTCGGATTTACCGGGAGTCGTGCGGGAACTAGGCCTACAGAAAGAATTTTGAGAAAATTAACATGTACTATCTCGTGGCGTAATTGTTAGTGTTGTTGCCGCCCCCCCAAAGTGCTAGGTACTCGGTTCGAGTCTCACTGTCTCCATTTGGGTTGGAAAATATAAATTTGTCAAAAAGTAACACTAAAACTGTGAGAAATGAACACCAAAAAAAGAAAGAAAGGAAATAACAATTTTATGTGTTAAGAAATAACACTGACAATATGAAAAAAATAACACTATGTGAAAGTAGATAACACATTAAAGTGTAAAAAATTTACTTTGTTATGTGTCAAATAATCACACTATCGGTGTTGTAATTTTACTCCGCCAAAGAGTTAATTTTTCTTACATTTTTGGAAGTGTAAATTTACCTCCAAACTGGTGAGAACTATATAAACTCAGGCAAAGTGTTAAATTTGACACTATGGGAGTTAAATTTACACTTCCGATTTTACTGCGAGGTTTGAGTCCCACTGTTTCCATTTGGGTTGGAAAATAAAACTTGTCAAAAAGTAACACTAAAACTGTGACAAATGAACACCAAAAAAAGAAAGAAAGGAAATAACAATTTTATGTGTTAAGAAATAACACTGACAATATGAAAAAAATAACACTATGTGAAAGTAGATAACACATTAAAGTGTAAAAAATTTACTTTGTTATGTGCCAAATAATCACACTATGCGTGTTGTAATTTCACTCCAACAAAGAGTTAATTTTTCTTACATTTTTGGTAGTGTAAATTTAACTCCAAACTGGTGAGAACTATATACACTCCGGGAAAGTGTTAAATTTGACACTATGGGAGTTAAATTTACACTTCCGATTTTACTGCGAGGTTTGAGTCCCACTGTTTCTATTTGGGTTGGAAAATAAAACTTGTCAAAAAGTAACACTAAAACACCCCAAAAAAAAAAGGAATTACAATAACACTTCGTGGTTAAAAGCAAGAATAAAATTGTGAAAAATTGAAGTGAAAAAGGAAAGAACATCTATAAGTGTTAAGAAATAACACTGACGATTTGAAAAGTAGATAACACTTTAAAGTGTAAAAAGTTCACTTTTATGTGTCAAATAACACTATGGGTGTTGTAATTTCACTCTACCAAAGAGTTAAAGTTGGGTAGTGTAAATTTAACTCGGACTTGGTGAGAAATATATAAACACAGGGAAAGTGTTACATTTAACACTATAGGAGTTAAATTTACACTTCCAATTTTACTATGTAGTATGTAGCCAACTAAAGTATTCGTTTTTTTTCAACCCCACATGAAATGGTTACCGCATGTACGTATGTTTGCACGCTTGACATTCACCCTTGCTTTCCACTTGAACTCTTCTTGACATCCGCACAGACACCCCCGCGTGCATCATCAGGCCATTCGACCGAAAGTACAGCACTTCTGTAACAACGCTTCCATCGGCTCCAAGTGTTGATTGGGCCAGCCAGTCGATAAAAGCCCCGGCCAGAGCCTCGTCGTCTTATCAGCCTCCCCGCAGCCTTCACCCTCGCCAACAGTCAATAGCTGGAATCCATAAGTGAGTGTCTGACGCAGGCTCGCGTGATTAGGTGTCATGTCGCCCCAGTCGAACCATTAGCGCCAGTTGCCAAGTGCTTGTATGGCTGGATCTGAAGTGTTTTGGATGCAGCTTCAGGTGTCTTCAGTGGTACTCGTGATTTGAAGCGGCTGACCAGCGCCCATGATGTGTTTCTTGGGAGGCGGCCCTCTGAGCACGCCGGCAGCATGTGACCAGAGTGTTGCTATACGTCTGCACATTTGTGCAAAGCACTCTCGGTTGCCCGCGTGATGGATATGCCTCTTTGTCGCACAGGTTAGAAGGCATCCTTGATGGGAGAGGCCGACCGTTCATCACTCGCCGGCTTCCACCTCCCAAGGCCCCCCCGTCCCCCACCCAGCTATCCATTCTCTCCACCCCCCCTTTCTTCTTGCCCCTACATGACGAATTGCTTACACAAGAAATGTGTTCTTGGACTTTTGTGCCATTTTTCGTCCCCCACAAGCCTTTCTTCGTCTTTTCACCTAATTGCTTCTTTTTCTTTCCTCTGCTGTTTTTTTTCTCGGTCTCAGTCTTACAGCTGGTCGGCCATCCTCTCATTGGAAAGCTGGTGGTTAATGATTCGCCATTGTTTTTTTAATTTAGTTTCAATCTCCGACCTATCTTTGCTGAATTAAGACAAATGCTAACTGAGCTAAGCTAAGGTCGAAACTCAATGGCAAATCACAATGCCTCAGCTGGCCGATCATTGTAACAATGGGGCAGAAGAAGACGTTGGCATGTCATGGAACGCCAGTCAGCAGCAATAAAAATGGAGACCACAACCAACCATTAAAAAAAAACAAAAAAAACTACTGCCAATACTACAACTTGGTGTACATAGTGCTTTATGTAACTGTAAAGCCAAGCACTCTTCTGACATGACAAGTTACTTTGATAAATGCGCTCGTTTCAAAGGTAAGCAACATCAGTATTTGAGAAAATGGCACCCGTTACTACCACCAGTGAGAAAGAATTGCCAAGACTTAAATGAAAAGGACACTCTTCTCACCCATAGTGCAATGTTAAACTAATGGATAATAAAATACAAAAAAACACCTGATTCCTAACACTGTGGTACTCACTAAAGTCATATAGAACACATTAAAAAAAATGAAACTCTGGTATTGAACATAGTGAAATGCATTGAGGGAGCATTCAAATTTCACATTTTCATCTGAGGGAGTGACATCGTTTTCAGCACATTGAGATTCGTGCGTCTCGTGTGTTTTAAATTTATTATTATTATTATTATTATTATACATTTTCTGTGCAATTCAACAAAACAAACATTTCACTTTTTTTTATTGAAATAATTACAAGTCAAAATGGTTGCTGTCTTTACTTTTATTTTATTTAAAAAAAAACAATCTGTTCTTAATCTCTTTGACTGCCAAAAACGTTAAATAACGTTTAGTAAAATCCTATGGAGGAGTGCCAAAGACGTTAAAAGACGTTTGTTTCAAAACAGAGGTGAAACTAACCATTTTCTATTGTTGATTACTCAAAAACGGAATAAGGTAGAAACAAACTTTTTTTTCCGATGAAAGATGAGAGTCCAATCTTTCATTTGGTAGTATGTGTGTTTCCATAGTCCAAACACATAATTTTCTGTGGACCTTGAAAGATCAGTCAAAAGATCAGTCAAAATGCTTAAATCGGCTGGCACCCACGGCATCTCTTTTCTGAAAACGTCTGGCAGTCAAAGAGTTAAAAATAACAGTTAACTCATTTGCTCACAAAACGTATAATTACGTTCTACTTTAAATATTACCATGCTCCCAAAGACGTATTTATACGTTTGTTATGCTAGCGCATACTGTACAGAAGGCTTTGATGCAGCCTCTGAACTGAAGAGCACGGTTGAAGCAATGGTAGTTAATACAAAAACGGCCAGCAGATGGCAGCAGAGTATAAGAGCTCAACCAGGGCCATGTTGCAAAAAGCGCTACGCCCCCCCCCCCCCCCTGTTAATTGCTGCAAAACGGAAACAGAGAGAAATATACTATTTTTTCCTGAAAGAAGAGACTATAATCTTTCTTCTGGTAGTTTTTATAGCAATAGAACACAATATTCTCTGAGCCTTGCAAAATCAGTCAAAATCCAGTAAAACAGCTGGGAGCAAAGGGGGTTGCTTCAGTGAAAAGTGGCTTGGAGTGAATAAGTAAACACACTTACAAATTACATTAAGCATAGTGGTTGGTATCTGCTAAATGCAAAAGTTACTTTTTAAAGCAAATAATCAGTAAAGTAACTAAGTTCCTTTTTCAAGGTAACTACATCAATAGCCTACTGTACAAATTACAGAGATGCCGAACCACTAGCATTAATCGAGCACATTTAGCGTTCTTAAGGTAACTTTGTTTGGCTGTTTTAAATATCTGTAATTCTGTTGGCATGAAACAGCTTAAAGCTGACTATCATCCCTGAGTCCTAGTCACCACCCCTTTGACCGACTCTGTCCATTACGGTATGAAAATGTCATTTTCTCGTTTGAGTTACTTAGAAACTTAACTACTTTACTTGAACAGCACCCGCCAAGTGGAATTGCATCTCGGCAGCCTCATAAACAAAGTAGGTGTTGATTATGTACACACACGTCCTTCTTATGAGTGGCTGCACAATCATTTATCTTTGTTTACCCACAGCTGACAGAGAATATACCCTGGGATTTATGCACATCCTTGCTTCGTGTAAGTGCTCCCTCCACCGCAACTCATCTACTTATCTAGTCGACGAGATGTTAAGTGAAATGCAAGTCGGCGGCGGCGGCGCACCTTGCCATCACCGCCGATGCTCGCTGCCACTATTCACTGAGCGGCAAGCAAAAGGAGCCAAATTAGCCTCCCTCGCAGGCAAAGCAAACGACGTCCGGGATGGGAAGCCGGGGCTGTCAATAGGCTCGTTAATGGGGGCAGCTTGATAAACGGACTCATTCATCATCAATTTCCCCAGTAAGGCACAGAAGAAACGAATTCTCTCCTCTTCGGGCACGGGGAGGAGGGTGCTCCGTCCTTGATGATTAATTTGAATATACACAGCTACATCAACATTAATACTGATTGCTGATTAAGTTCCGATCCATTATGCTCACTCAACCAAGACGCTGTCACACCCCCCCAACCCTCTCCCTTCCTCTTAATCCATTTATTCCTCTCCATTTTCCTTTTGTCTCATTTCTCTTGGCTCATCTTACATTCGTGCGCAGCCCCCAAAGGGTGTTGTTACCAGGGTTCCCTTGCACAAGAGGTGAAAAGATCTTGCACATACAAACACATTTGACCGGCCAATCATATCAAAAGCAGACCTGATCTCATGGTCTACGACTTAATTTTAGGATCAGTACTTGAAATGATCAATTTCAAACTCTTCAGACGAGACTGGACAACATCAAAAGCAACTTGTAAAAACTCAAAATGCTGAGTGAGTGAGGATGAATAGCAATAAATAATGGTGATAAAATGCATTATACATATGAATGAAATGGGTCCAAGGACTGAGCCTTGGGGTACAACAGAGGAAACCTAAAGCTAGATTAATTAAATCCCATCCAATATCCTCTACTTTCCTGACCAGGATTATTAGTAGTAAGCATGAAGAGTGCATCGCTCAGAACACCCCCCCCCCCCCCCCGCGTTAACGGTGACGCGAATGTGAGGCGAAATTTAAATCACGCCGACGAGATGCGCTGTCTGAGTTCCCTGTTTATCACGCTGTCATGTGGCAGCGATCACGAGGACCAAAACATGATCTCTTCCCTGGCGCCAACGCTTCCAAAGGGTTCTTAATCTCCGAGGTTAGCCCTCGCCGTGACAGCCCGGCTGTTTCCGTGCATACAAATGGTTGCCCTGCTCTGCTCCCCGTCCCATCAGGTAGACTCGCGGCACGACTCTCATGGCGGCTTCACGGTGGTGACAAGTGGATAAAGAGCCTTGCGCGGGTCAACGGAATCAAGATTACAGATCCAGAGAGCGACATATTTTGCAGCTTGTTCAGGTGGCCCATTTTCTACTGTTGCTATGACGATAGTAGAGTCAATTGGTTTTAATGAGCCGGACAAGTCAAGACAGAGAACAGATCTTGGGTACAGGGATGTGATTTGACCAAAGTGAAATTATCTGAAAATTTAGCCGGGGGTCTGGGGTCACATGACAAAGAAATAGACAAAACAACAGCATAAATTTTCAATGTATATTGAACTGTCCCATATAAAATGGCAGTTTTAGTCAACTCAAAATCAGTCACATTCAAAAACATTGGACTGCCTTTGCTTTTAAAAACTATCACTGAGAATATCATCATATCTAACTAATGTGATTACTAAGTTAACACATAAATAATGTTGAAGAGTTCAAATTTCATGAACAAATAATTGTATCATGACCAAATGAAAAGTAACTCATATTAGAGCATACCACAAATGTCTTTGTTATAGCAGAAGATGTTATCTATCGGAGTCATGTGCATACACAATGAACTACTAAAAAAAATAAATAAAATAAAAAAAAAAATCGGCATTTTTTTTTTGGGGGGGGGGATAAAAAAAGCGGAATTCCGCGAATTAGCGGAAAAATCACATCCCTGTGGGTAACAACAGCCAGGCAAAGTAAAGCAAGTGTATTTCAGAAAAACTGCTTCTAGTTGCCATCTGACTGTAACCCTCAACTTGATAGCCCAGCGTCTACATACAATGTGAAAATTACCCCTCAACTAAAATGGAGTCCAAAAATGAGTCATAGCTTCCGGCTTTGGCCTTGACGAAGCAGGAGGGATGTGATTACGGATCATTATTTGGCCGAAACGAGGAAAACGGATAGCGTTTCTGATCCCAGACCAGCTGCGCTGAGTGAGAAGCTCCAACGCACGCAACATCACAAACTTAACCTGTCAACAACAACACACCTCCAGTCTGGTTGTTTAAATTTCCACTGCCTCCGCCGGCACATAGAAGAAAAGATGCTCTTCGCGCAAGCTATTCTTCTGTTAATGGAAAAGCTACACCAGTAGCAATTACAGCGCATTGTGTTCCCTCTTCATTCATCCAAGCTGGTACGAGGGTTTTGTCTTTACACTTCTGCGGCGGCTAAGAAGAAACATTTGCAGAGGAGACCGACGCTTTTCATGTGTCACTCCTCAGCTTGGATCAATAGCAGAGAGTCCAAGATGGATACGTGATCTCCACATTGCTGGCGTTTTCCACGTCCCCACTGCCAGCTAATTGAAGGCGGTGATAAATCTCTTTTCGCCCCAACTTTAATTAAGTTGCCTCTTTTAATCACTTCTGTAGGCTACTGCAGCGCCTTTCCTTTAACTCCCAATTACTCAAAATGGGAAAAAAAGCTGTAATGCTCTATGATGGAATCCAGAAGGGAATCGGGCTTAAGGGAGCGACACTCATGGTTTTGCGAGCGGAGTGTGGAAACGAAAAAAAAGGTGCCTCGTGTTTGTTGCTGTCAACAACAGGCGACTTGCACACCTGCTGATGAGAGAGGCAGATGAAACCATTCTTCAAATGCATCTGTCTCGCCGCGCCTCAATGTGTTCTCGATGCCAGTCGTGCCTGCCGGGAGGCCTCATTAGTCCGGGAAAACCTCACAACACACGCACACTCGTCGGCACGCACGCATGGACGCACCAACGCCCCGTGCGAAACACGTTGCGCGTCCGCCACTCTGACTGCGCAAAGTCACAAACATACACATGCGTCGCCGCGTTACGGCTGACACGAATTGAGTCGGGAGGTTTGAGATAAGACGCTAAACTCACCGACAGATTAGTGGCAGCGAAGAGACAAAGCGGTGAGCGCTCCGGGGAGCGGCGGCAAGCCAAAGGAGCAGCTGTTTAGGTAAAAAGCGGGGCAGCGTACCTGATGGTAGGCCATTTGTAGTGTGTGTAGTCACACTGACCTGCTCTCATCATGGAAAAAAGGGCCAACAGTCATCCACCACTCAAATGTGCTGCTGCTCGCCTGGCCACATGGGGGCAGTATCGGATCGATATACATTTACATGTACATCTTTGTACAGAAATGGCGTCTACTCTCAGCTCCTTGCGGAGGATAAATAATATTCAATTTGACTCTGAGTATCATAACATTGAATGTTTAATGTGTTTATGGGGTTCTATATGTGTATATGTATGTGTTTCCCATTATGAGTTAGCATTAGCATTCTGAGGGAAAAGCTACAGTATACAGGGATGTGATTTGACCAAAGTGAAATTATCTGAAAATTTAGCCGGGGGTCTGGGGGCCGCTGGCACCCAGCTAGGTCCAGGGCAGTGCCCTGGTGGGGGGACAAGGGGGGCGTAGCCCCCCGAAGCTCATGGGTTTTCCGTGTTTTTAAGTACTTTCAATGCACTCACATGACAAAGAAATAGACAAAACAACAGCATAAATTTTGAAAAGTAACTCATATTAGAGCATACCACAAATGTCTTTGTTATAGCAGAAGATGTTATCTGTCGGAGTCATGCGCATACACAATGAACTACTAAAAAAAAAAAAAAATCTGATTTTTTTTTTGGGGGGGAGATAAAAAAAGCGGAATTCCGCGAATTTGCGGAAAAATCACATCCCTGAGTGTATGTAAATCTCCTAGATTCATGTTTAGTTTGGCAGTAAACTTCAACTTTCATCTTTCTTGATGAATTGTTCACTAAAAAGCGCTGCTGAGTTCAAAGTGAGTTGAGTCTACAGTAAGTAACTAGAGTTTGTAATTTATGGACAATTTGCGTGTGAAGGCTGAGGGGCAGAATGAAAAATTGTGGATTGATTTTGAGTTCTATCGAATGATGTAGAAGGATATTGAATGAATTTAAATTATATACAATGACCTGGAATGAGATGGACATGTTGAAGTTAGAATGGTTTGAAATGGAATCGGTCCAAAAAAGGTAGAAATTAGAGGAGAGAAAAAAATAGTAATTGTGGCTCTTTTTTTGGGGGGGGCGGGGGGGGGCAGTAGGGATAAGATGAACAGTTTAAAGTTAGATTAAATAAGTAAAAAAATAAAAGCTGCTTTTGCTTTTAGTTTGAATCTTTTTTTTAATTATGATTTTGGTTTTGGTGATGAGGGGTCCATTGGGAACGAGTACACACAAGAATCTAGAGCAGAGGTGGGCATCGAGGGCCGGAGTCCTGCAGGTTTTGCATGTTGCCCTTTTCCAAACACAGCTGATATATGATCAGCTCATCAGCAAGCTCTGCATAAGCCTGATAACCATCCTGTTGATTGGAATCAGCGTGTGTTGGAAGTGAGAAATCTCCAAAACCTGCAGGACTCCGGCCCCTCGAGGATCGAGATTGCCCACCTCTGATTTAGAGTGTATCTAATGTTTTGGCCAAAATGGCCACCCCTATTAGGGGCGCCTAAGGACACAACTCTGGAGCGTGCCTAATGTTTTGGCTAACATAGGGGCCGCCTACAGACAAGACTCCCGGGTGTACCTAATATTTTGGCCAACATGGCCGCCCAATAAGTTGTTTGGTTTGCTCCAAGCTATTATCAGTCACCAGGGACTGGAGTTCCACATACACAAGCAAAACAGAGCACCCTATAGTTTCAATCTGGTTTGAAAATGAAATGGATTACAAATGGCATTTTGAGGAAGGAACAACCGCAATCCCCGATGCTGCCCTCCCACAAACAAACACGTCCCGGCAACACAGAGCAGCTCACGTGGAAGATTGTTTACAACATCGCTTGTCATGAATAGCATAAGCAAATCACGGCGCTATTGTTGACTTGAAAATGACAATCAGGGCTCCTTTGTCAGAGAACTTGTTGAGAATGGCAACACACAACAGTGGAAAAAGCCTTTTGGATGAGCCATTGTTGACATAGTACAATACATTTCCTTGCAAATGACACTTTTTTTGGGCGTTCCTCCAATCATATCACAATTTGTAGAAGACAAAAATACAAGCGTGATTTTTGGTTTGTTTGCTTCGGCGCAAAAGTCAAATGTTGACAGTCGTATGTTATTTGATACTGCTAAGATGTGTTCTTCCTAATCAGTGGAATCAAACAAGTGGTCCAAATTCTCCTGTGATTTTTCCTTTTATTTATGTATTTGCTGTGATAGCAAACTGGAAAGGAAGAATAAACCTGAATTGAGGAAATAGTGAGCCTACAGGCTCAGATTCATTTAAGTAATATAAAGTACAAAATACGACTTAACATTGGAGGGTCATAACATGGATGCATAAACTTCAGTATCAAAACACATATAGCTACTATACATATTTTAGCCCTCGTCCTGTGCTTTCTTTCACTCAGCCCTGATCGACAAGGATGCTCATGTCTCTTAAATCCGCCTAATCTTACAACATCAACTCTGTCTCAGTACGAGTGCTGGGCATGGCAATCGTCGCGTTATACACCCGCCACTCCTCCGACTGCCTGCTTTCCTTCAAATCCACATTAAGTCGAGCTCCTGAGTGTGCGCTCAAGTCCGCTGCAAACTAAAAGCACGATAATAAACGCGGTGTTAAGTTAATGCCAAAAGTGCGCTTTATGATCAGCTTCTGTATTGGATCTGTGCAGGTGTCTCTAATAATGTGGCCAGTGAATGTGCGTACAATATTTTCTGCCATAACTAATTTTCCACTCTTAGGCAAACACACAAACATGACATCATTTGGAGTCCCAGCACACGAGTGTGCAGATAAAGATAAGGATGCAATTGGAAAGGGGTGGGGAATATGGATTTATGTCTCAGGAGTAAATCTGCATCCTTCACACTTGAAAATGAGGCGACTGTTGCTGCACAGGATTTACACATGAGGATTTAGACAATTCCCAGCCAGTGACATTATCACCAGCTATTTCTGGACCCATATTTTAATTAAATGCTCTTGTTTGCCTTGTGAAAATAATCTAGCCAAATGCTTTCTTTATTCACACATCGCAAGATTAATGCTAAAAAAGGAAATCATTTCAATACATTTTACACACATATTATATATATATATTGATAGGGGTGTCAAAATTAGTGCATTCATTTTTAGTTGATTTAAAGTTCCTTTAACGCTACTCATTTTTTAAACACGCGATTAATGACCGCCCCTTACTTGGAAAGACTGTACTGCAGGAAGAAATAAATTAAATAATAATGCATATATTGGTGGAGACTGCGGGGTCAAGTTGTATTTCATAATTTGATAAATGTGCAGAATTTCTCAAGTTACTTCATGATAAAAATGCACTGAGCTGTCACCAATGTCTCATAAATGCAATGATGCCATCTAGTGGCAGATAATGACCTCAACACAAATCAATATCACACTCGTGTTTTACAGTTCAGTACATCTTTTTAATTTTAACTCAATTTTATAAATGATTATGAAATTACTGTATCAATCAAAAAAAAATGCAGCTATTAGTTAATTTTTTTCCCACTTTTACAAGAGGATGAAAACTTTGAAAAAATATTTTATTGTACATTTAGAACAGATTAGTGATTAGTGTTGAGTTAACTATTGAAGTTATGCAATTAATTCTGATTAACATTTTTAATCGTCCGACACGAGTAATAAATACATTTCTCCTCCCTTTTCCACACGTCACAACACGGCGGCATCTGTCACGCGATCTCCTTTTGAACTTTTAACCGCAGACCTTTTCTCGCGCTCCGCTGACACGGCGTCGGCAAACAAATACAAACACAGACACAATGAGGCTGAGATGAAGTTGAGGGTGTTACGCAACATTCGTCAGCTTCATTAATTGATGACATGGCTGAGCTCCTACATGGGGGGGCAAATATGCAAAAATAATATCATTAAACTTTTATCATGTTTTGCTTTCAAAGCATCAAGTCGACATAGCGGCATTTTGCTCATGGAGGAAGGAGCGATTTTTTTGTGTGTGTGTGTGTTTTTTTCTTGACACCTTCCCGATTTTT
Organism: Vanacampus margaritifer; assembly: GCF_051991255.1. Taxonomy (NCBI): domain Eukaryota; kingdom Metazoa; phylum Chordata; class Actinopteri; order Syngnathiformes; family Syngnathidae; genus Vanacampus; species Vanacampus margaritifer. Next base: position 16,916,950 of record NC_135446.1, read on the forward strand.
TGGTACTAGATTGTTTATTTGATGCATGTGTATATACATTATGTGAGGCTGCGCTTTTACACTACGGTGTCATCCGTCCCTTGGAACATATTGCATTTAATTGGTTGATCGTGTCACAGATGCCTGCCTTTTTTAACAAGCACATTTGTCAAGCACTTTATCTGCCTTAGGCGTACACGCAGAGTAAAAAGTTCACTCATCACCACAGCCAACACGTTTCAGCTGTTTTAGTGGAAAATGTCCACATGTTGTCTGGTACATATAAGACAAGAGACAATAATACTTTTACTCGCATCGTAAATTCACAAAACTCATTATGCATGGATCATATACAGTTAATTACAATGTGTCATTGTCTTGAACACACGCAAGTGGTCTTCTTCCGCCGTGTTCTACTACGACCTAAAGGTATGAATCCCCGATCTGGCTGAGAGTGACCCCGACCTTGTGTTCTCCGCGTTTGCGCTGATAACACTCGGGGTCCATCGGGCCTCATTAATCACTTCAATGTGTACCACCTGGACATGTACCACGCAGTGAGAACATGGGCCAGGCAAAGACAATTTTCTCTCTTCTCATGTGGAATCTTCTTGTGGAATCTTTATACACTGAAGCAGTGTTTAAAGTATGTTGTTGTTTGTAAAGGAATTTAACTCTTTGACTGCCAGACGTTTTCAGAAAAGGGATGGCCGTGGGTGCCAGCCGATTTAAGCATTTTGACTGATCTTTTGACTGATCTTTCAAGGTCCACAGAAAATTATGTGTTTGGACTATGGAAACACACATACTGTCAAATGAAAGATTGGACTCTCATCTTTCATCAGAAAAAAAAAGTTTGTTTCTACCTTATTCCGTTTTTCAGTAATAGAAAATGGTTAGTTTCACCTCTGTTTTGAAACAAACGTCTTTTAACGTCTTTGGCACTAGGATTTTACTAAACGGTATTTAACGTTTTTGGCAGTCAAAGAGTTAACAATATCGAGGATTTGTACCATCTTATTCTTAACTACTGGAGTTGGGAGCGCCCATGTATGTGGCTAATCGAGCTAATCTGCTACTGATCAATGCCCCATGTCATACTTTAATTTGAATGACGAAAGACATGTGTGCAAGTCTGGAACTCAATTGCTCAGTGCGGAAAAACTCAAAGCGCATTTTTTTTGGGCCACAATAAAAAAATAACTAAAGATACAGTGCTCAAGCCGCACGAAGATGAAGATACACAAGGTTTGCAGGTAGTGAAGAGGGTCTTCTGCCCAGATTTAGTCATAACTGTTTTAATTTACTTATTTCCTCAATAGACCATTTGTCTGTGGTTGAAGTCAATGTGTTAGTATGATCTTTTTGTAAATCTTATCTTATGCCGGGTGTCGGTTTGTCTGGAGGGCCTCCTCTATTTCCACAATAGACCCATTTGTCTGTGGTCGAAGTCAATGTGTATTGAATGATGTCTGTAAAAGTTTAATCTCATGTCTGGTGAACTCCGGGTGGGCTGGGGGCTTCGGGGTTTTATGGTACCGCCCTTCAAGATAGTATAAGAATGTTGTGAGTCAGCTGTAACTCCGCACTAGTGAGAGGCTGCCATTTTCTGGAAACTCACTTGTGCCCGGAATATTCTGTAGAAATAAAAGCTTCGAAGTGACTGTTCATCGATCTCCAGCCTGCATTCGGATAACCAACATTCTCACTACCCGAAAGAAAACAAACACGCGGAAGGAAAGGATTATTTTCTTCAACAGTAGCCTTTCATTTTGCAAGGCAGCTGCACGCTCCGCATATATTGTACTGTATCACTTTTGTTAAACCATAAAAACATAGCGTGATTGTCATAAAAAGAAGAAGTAGGTGAGAAAAAAAAGAAATGAGTGACTGACTGATGTCGCCCGCACATTTTGTGACAAAGACTGCATGATTCACTATTTAATGTACGGGAACAAATTAAATTATAAATATAGTAAAATATCGTATAAAAGACAATATATGTATATTGTATAGAATGCATTTGTATGGCAGAAGTTTGAGATTCAAAGAAGAGACGCATCAAAATTTGAATCATCACAAAACCACTGTCAGCCACTCATGAAAACGAGTTGCCGCATCCACACAGACTGTGCAACGGGATTTGTTTATGCCAAATCATAAAAAAATAAAAATAAAAAGAAAATCTGAAATTGGTAATCAAGCAGCATTTGATTTTAATGTAACTTGGTGTAATTGTTGATAGTGATGTCACAACACTAGATCTCAAATTTTAGGTCAATCGGAGCAGGGGTTTGGGAGCTAGGGGCCACCATATTTGGACTTTTTGGGCGAAAAAATGTACGGCCGCCTTCCTTTCTACAACACAGATTTTGTTGGAACGAGAATTCAAAAAAAACACATTAAATCACACAAATCACAATTATGCAATCATCCGTCTATATTTTAGTACACTTTTGACCTTTTGCTCTAGCTGACCTTGTGGATCACATGACCTTAACAAAAGTTTTTCATGAAACGTAATCTCTCACACTCCAGTTTCATATTTCAATTTTTTTGTTTGTTTAGCAACAATAAGGAGTCAAAATATCCATACCCTCAGACTTTCAATGAATAATCATGTTTGTCCGTTACCATGTAGTAGTTACAGCCTGCAAGTGATTTAAAATGTATATTTTTTTTCTGAGGGAATCGCAATTTTAAGCTCCACTAATAACGACTTTTGCTTTACCATGCATGCCATGCAGCCCAAATGTCCTGGTTCAGATCCCTTGATGAGTCCATTGTAAGACAGAGGGTGCATCGCGTAGCGTAAATAATGCCTTAAATGGTGCAAATGAGCGGCTCTTTAACGTCTTTTTCACAGTCGGAGGGGTTGAGAGCTTAAGACTCCTCCAGCAGTAATTATGTCAGGTAGTTCATTAGCACCCTCCGCTCCGGAAATGTACCACACGCTCGGCTGTTGTCGGCCATTTGGTTGCGGCCCTTTCAGTCCGGGCTGGTTATCAGCTGGCAGGGGAAGATAACGGCTCACATTTGCATGGATAATAGAGCAATTTTATGAGTCCGACAAAAGTGTGCAATGTGATGATCAAGGTGATGAAAGCAGTTCATAAATGAGGAATGTTAGGATTCACAGCAGGGATGTTCCTTGCCATGCACCCGTGTTAGCTCAGAATAAAGCCGCTTACAGAGCAGAATAATGAATTCCCCAACTGTGGATGAATGCATAATACCAGATGTTGGGAGTTTTAAACAAACAGCTCACAGCAGCGCCACTTTTGTTTTTGAGGTTTGTCTGACTGCTGCCGTTCTGTAGGGAGAACGCAGAGGAAAACAATGTGTTCAGCTAAGTGCTGCCCTCCACCCAGCGCGGAGCTCGGATCCCCCCCCCCCCCGCTTTATCTTCCAAATTTGTGGATGCGCGTCTCGGTGAGCGTTCTCCTGGGGCGAGCGGGCCAATCCTATCGCGGCTCTCGCATGGCGTTCAAGGAACGGCAAAGTGGGGAAGAAATAAAAGGGAAAGGAGAGATGCTAATCGTCCACCGGGTTGAGAACGCTGTTTTGGGACGCTGAGACAGGCAGATGCAAAGAAAGATGTTTACATCTCTCTGAAAGTCATTTGATGGAGTGTAAAAGGCATGCAGATGAATATCTCTGCTTTCAGCTTGGCGGACTAGCAATATTTTTGCCCCGTGAGCGAAAGCCTGATATGCTTTGCATCTGGAAGACAACCAAAAGATGCCTGCAATTGCACGCAGTCGCTCCCTCTCTTATTATAGGCCAGCATTAATACCACTACTACGCTCTCCTTTGGTCTCTTGAGGTCTCCCTGATTTGTTGGAATTTAGATGTCTCTGGGGTTGGTGAAGGACTCTGGCTGGTGGTGTCTGGTCGGTGCTGGATTTCACTTTCCTTTCTTTGGTCCTTCCTCGGGTCTCCTGGCGGCCTCACGAATCTGGCTGGAAGTGTTCGGTTTAGGTTGACGGTATGGGATTTTTTTTAATAGGTTTTTGGTGAACTAATGAATACACACACACTCGCACGCACACACACATACTCACCCACATACAAAAAAAAATAAAAAATAAAAATAAAATAAAAAATAAAAAAATAAAAAATAAAAAAATACAAATAAAAAATGATGATGACATGTCAAATCGGTAAAATTACCGAATGAACAATACTGAGCTCTCCAGAAATAAAAAATAAATAAATAAATACCACTACTACGCAAAACTTTCACAATTGTCACCAAAGTAGCAGACAAGAGTGTGAACGGCAAAACTTTCATAACTAAAATAAATCCGAGCAGATGCAAAGATTTTCTTGCCGGCTCACGCAGCCCGCAGACTTGGCCCACTAATCCAACGTGACTTCCATATCCTCATCCTGCACAGCACAGATGTCTGAATTTGCAACTTGTTCGGAAACATGCCTTTGACAGTGTGGAGTACGCATAATAGAATTTGACGTGTTATGTATGTGATGTGTATGACTTTTTGGCTCATTACATGAAGTGAACTGCATTAAGTCACGCTATTATACATTCATAGGGAAGCTGAAGAAGAACCTAATTACCAAAAAAAAAAAAAAAAAAAGGAGGAACACTGACATCAGCAAAAAACGGAATGTGAAAGTGCTGCAGGCAAGAGTTTTGAACTGAGCTCATCTTGTTTCCTCAACATTTTTTGAGTGAGGCGCCGATACGTTTCATTAGTCTGTCCGTCACATCATCCTATCCCGGCCTCCGCAATCCAATCGACGTGCTAATAGAAAGCTAGTCTGCTGTGACGTGTCAGCATATATACCATAACGGAAAAATACAGGACAGACGTTTGGTCTCTGGTTAGTGAAAGCCACACACGGCGCGGCGGCATAAAGACCTTGTAAACAAAATTAATGAAACACATAACGGCGCCCGTGCTCAGACAGTGTGCTCTACGGAAATTTACATTTACATTGGAAAGCTCGAGGCTTGAGGACATCGGAGGGGGATTTAACATTGTCACAGTGCACAGAAAATGGTAAACGCCACCCCAAGTCCAAGACCAGATAAGGAAAGAACAATTAAAAAAAAAAAAAAACAAGATCATTCTTAAAATAGCAGAAAAGGAACCAACACGACATCCAACAAGGACTGCTTGTCATCATTGACGAGGCGCGCGCACATTACAACAACAAGCCAAGGATGGCTCACACAACGGACATGAGTAAGAAATGAGTTGTCTTACCGCTTTGAGATGAGTCCCCTGAAAGAGAAGAGAGGGAAAAAAGATGAGTATGTCACCTCAATTTAAAAAAAAAAAGAAAAAAAAAAGGAGGACATCAGATGCGCAGGCAGAGGTTTGGTGCAAACATTCCACACAGGAAGTCAGTCAATGAGAGCATAAAAAAAACCCATGAAGGCAGCGTTCATATTTTCTATGTTTGCATTTGTATGCAAAAGAAGGTAGAAAAACAAGCTTTGATCTAATTATGGTAGAATCATCAGATAACACAATTGAATCGAGACCACAATTTAATGGCATGGATAATGGTTAAATTATGACAACCCATAATTAGAAACCGCAATTCGGAAAGGTAAATAAATCATCTTGTCCGTTTGCATTATTTCTTAGCAGCTTGGATAATAAATAACTCTTTGAAATAGCGACTGTCAGTCAAAGTCCAATCGACGTTACTCAAGTGGTACTCATCAAAGTGAAAAGAAGCATAGCCCAGTACGGCGCTAACGATCATTAACAATACATCAGATAAGAAGACTTTAGCTGTAACCTTAACAACATAGAAATGAAGTTGACGATTGCCGAAACTTGTAAAGCCAACAGACAATTTTAGGGGATAACTGAGCATTTCCAAGAAAAACAACCGGAATCCCGACCAGAGTAGGTGGATTATTAAGAGTGACAAATAATCTCAATCCAAGATTTGAGATTGACTTTATCTTCTAAGGCAGGGGTGGCCAAGTTCGGTCCTCGAGAGCCACTATCCAGCCTGTTTTCCATGTTTCTCTCCACTAACACACCTGATTCATGATCAGGATCGTTGTCAGGCTTCTGCAAAGCTTGCTGATGAGCTGATCATAAGAATCAGCTGCGCTGAAGGAGGAAGACGTGGAAAACAGGCTGGATAGTGGCTCTCGAGGACCCAACTTGGCCACCCCTGCTCTAAGGAGTCTTTTCTTACTAGGCTGGAATTTGTACTTGCTGTCAATAAACCTTTCTAAACTAAAATTGGCAATATTTGTGTTTTAAGAAGAATGTAAACACGCACAAAAATCCTCCAAATTTTCTTTTTTCTTTTATTATTCATTTATCATTTATAAAAATTTTTTTAATTGATTTGTTTGTTTTTGTTTTTTTTAAAAAAGGAGAGCAATGATGATGTCAAATCGAATGAACAATACTGAGCTCTCCTGAAAAAAATAAAAAATAAAATAAATAAATAAATAAAAATAAACCTTTCTAAACTAAAATTGGCAATATTTGTGTTTTAAGAAGAATGTAAATACGCACAAAAATCCTCCAAATTTTCTTTTTTCTTTTATTATTCATTTATCATTTTATTAAATTTTTTTTAATTGATTTGTTTGTTTGTTTGTTTTTTAAAAAAGGAGAGCAATGATGATGTCAAATCGAATGAACAATACTGAGCTCTCCTGAAAAAAATAAAAAATAAAATAAATAAATAAATAAATAAAAATAAACCTTTCTAAACTAAAATTGGCAATATTTGTGTTTTAAGAAGAATGTAAATACGCACAAAAATCCTCCAAATTTTCTTTTTTCTTTTATTATTCATTTATCATTTATTAAATTTTTTTTAATTGATTTGTTTGTTTTTGTTTGTTTTTTTAAAAAGGAGAGCAATGATGATGTCAAATCGAATGAACAATACTGAGCTCTCCTGAAAAAAATAAAAAATAAAATAAATAAATAAATAAAAATAAACCTTTCTAAACTAAAATTGGCAATATTTGTGTTTTAAGAAGAATGTAAACACGCACAAAAATCCTCCAAATTTTCTTTTTTCTTTTATTATTCATTTATCAATTATTAAATTTTTTTTAATTGATTTGTTTGTTTTTGTTTTTTTTTAAAAAGGAGAGCAATGATGATGTCAAATCGAATGAACAATACTGAGCTCTCCTGAAAAAAATAAAAAATAAAATAAATAAATAAATAAATAAAAATAAACCTTTCTAAACTAAAATTGGCAATATTTGTGTTTTAAGAAGAATGTAAACACGCACAAAAATCCTCCAAATTTTCTTTTTTCTTTTATTATTCATTTATCATTTATTAAAAAATTTTTAATTGATTTGTTTGTTTTTGTTTTTTTTTTAAAAAGGAGAGCAATGATGATGTCAAATCGAATGAACAATACTGAGCTCTCCTGAAAAAAATAAAAAATAAAATAAATAAATAAAAATAAACCTTTCTAAACTAAAATTGGCAATATTTGTGTTTTAAGAAGAATGTAAACACGCACAAAAATCCTCCAAATTTTCATTTTTCTTTTGCTCTGGGATATGATACACAAAAAAACCTATTGACCAAAAAAAAAAATGTAATCATAAAGATTGAGTCCTTCATAACTTTGCATAACAAGACTGTTTGACCATAATTATTGATATTTTTTATGGCTATTTATGACTTTGTTTCTGCAGTGAGAGTCAACTGGAGGAAGCTCTGTTGCCAGGTAACAGCCACAGAGACACAGCTGAGTGGCTGGCCTTGCTGGAGAGAGTGCGCGTCCCACCGTGCGCTGCTTCCCGGCAAGCTTGAGTGGCTCTAGAGATGGAACGGGACGCGCGATCAAAACAGCCAGCGCGGCTTTCGCAAATGGAGTGCAATCGGAGACAGAAAGGCGGAACGGTGGCTGAAAGCCAGAAACTAGTCAGAATTGTGCATGCCGCTAAATGCTGTTTGTTTATATTATGTTACATGAGCGGAGCTGGCGGCCGACTGCTTTTACGACAAGCCCTTTGTGGACTCAGTGGGGTTACACGGTGGGGGGGCGGTTGAGTTTAGGAACCGGCGGAAGTTAACGCCTGTTATGGACGAACAATTCAAATTTGGGATATGAAAGATGGGACTGATTTTTGAATCTGGCCTGGGAACGCTTTGGGATCCCGTCGGAGGAGCTGGGTGAAGTGGCTGGGGGAGAGGGAAGTCTGGGCTTCCCTGCTGCCCCTCCGCGACCCGACCCCGGATAAGCGGAATTGAAGACGGAACGGAACGGACTGATTTTTTTAGGGTGGGGATGGACAGAGGTGGCACCTGCTCAGTGGGCCTAGTGGTACAGTGTCCGCCCTGAGACTGGGAGGTCGTGGGTTCAATCCCCGGCCGGGTCATACCAAAGACTATAAAAATGGGACCCATTGCCGCTCTGCTTGACACTCAGCAATAAGGGTTGGAATTGGGAGGTTAGATCACCATATGATTCCCGAGCGCGGCTGCTGCTGCTGCTGCTCACCGCTCCCTCAGGGGATGGGTCAAATGCGGAGAATGAATTTCGCCCCACTTAGGTGGGTGTGACAATCAGTGAATCTTATCTTATCTTATCTTAAATCCAGGTCAAGAAAGCTGGAACTGAGTAAAAAGCACTTGTGGCAAAATCCAAACTGCGGGGTTTGAAACTCTCTAGATCTGGATTTGCCACCCTCTGCCTGGCACATCTGACGGAAAGACTTTTGTTGGAGTGGACCCGATACATTTGACATCTCTCCTGGACCCTCCCGCTAATCCCCTGGACTCGATGCTGAGGCTGCAACCCGTTAATTCGCCAAATCCCCTTTTGCTGCTCTTCGGTCATACCTCTCCTCCGATATAATGCGGTTCTCAACAGGATGCCAGAGCCGTCATATCTGCATAGAAACTGTCCACAGCAGAATTTTGATACCCAAGCAGTCTGTTTTTCTAAATAAGCTCCTCTTTCCTCGCTTAAAAAAAAAAACATCCATATTTGATAGCTTATTTCATGATATTCTTTGCATCCACAACCTCTACCCTTCCTCACCACCCGCCAGGCCCCTTTTCACAAAAAAGTGCTCTACAATTTGCAGCCAGAAAGCCGATGTGTAATTTGAGCCTGCCACGACCACTGCCCGGGCGTGCCAATCAAACGGAACAACACTAAACACTGGATGTGACAAAATGTTGTTTTTCTTTACAACAAAATGGAAATTGCATGAATAAATATTCAAATTGTCAAAGAGCCGTGCCGCTGAGATTGTGGTATTAAACTGTCAACCTAGTCATGTTTTTATGTCTGTGAGAAAAAAGAGCATTCAAAAGGGGACGCTTGATTTTCGCGTGGTTTAGGCAAAAAGCTTCTAATGGAACCTTGTTTAAATATCTCACAATGAACAACGCACAGTCTTTTTGTTTAAATGTTGTAATTCAGTTTGATGGCCGGTGGTACGATCAACAAATATTCTCACTGGCTAGAACACCTTCTGCTCATAAACACTTCAAGGTGTCGAACCGTGTAAATGAAAACCGTAAGTAATTCCTGACGATGCCTGTCAGAGGCTCCGTGAAAGGTCCTGCCAAGCTATAAATTAATTGAAAAGAATGTAAAGGGAATTTAGTGACATTATAAGCAGAAAAATGAAGGAGACTTTAAAGGTTTCTCCAAAAGGTTCTTTTGTGCTTTAGCTAGAGTGCCCGACTATTAAGGCTCTTGGACCCGTGCATTAACCGGGGTTAATGATGTGTGGTTACAACTCCAATGCTTGATTAAATTACTCATTTGAGGCTGGTATTAGTCGATTAATCTACCAATTAATTGGCTGGGTCAAAGGGATTATAACCGGGTCTCTGAGTTATAGCCCCGGAATGTTGTCGAAAAATTCAGAAACCTCAAACTTCTTTGGTTTCATCGGTAAAACTATTTTTTAAAATTGAGAAGACATCATATTGAAAACAATGCCGTTAATCGGCGAGGATCGGCAACCTGCCCCGTAGATTGCAATTTCCATCAAGGGGCTCTAATGTTATTCCACTTGCCTCATTGGCTCTGCTCGCATGCTCCGGCGAGCACAAAACCACTCACACCTTTTGCAGTGTGTGTTATATATATATATAAATATATAAATAAAAAAATATTAGCGTGCGGTGAGCTGAGTTTACCAAACCTTCACCCGAATCTCCTCTCATTGCTATCAGTTCTGTATTTGCAATTTCTGGAGCTAACTTACAGTATGCTCCTTGGGGTTGAGTAAGACATTTGCTAACGTGAAATGAAAACACAAGCGTAGGACTGACATCCCGCCTCCCTGAGGCGCCGTCTCGCGCTGGTTTATGAGTTTCCTCCATCTCCGCATAGTGTATCTTAATATGCTCGCCCTTCTCGAAATCCCCCTTTATTCAATTAGATGACTCTAATTTGTGCGTCAACGTATTTCATTAGGCCGTCCTCCTCCCTCACTGAGGGGATTAACTTCTCCTTCCTTTTTATTTACTAAATGCAGAAACATGACATTCCTGCAGGAGAGGGGAAATCAGAGCAATTCTTTTTGTGCATGACTTTACATCTCAGTCATCCCTTTAGTGTTCCCCCCTCGGAAGGACAGTATGTTACTTCTGCAGCTATCAATTTAGCTGCAGTCTAAAATCCTTAATTAATTTTAATTTAATTTAAAACCAATTCAGTTCAGTAAGAATATTTCATGCAACTTGTTTATTTTCTATATTGCCAAATGGTAGCCATTGCTCTATTAAAGCTTTAAAATGTGTCAAATTGTACGGAAGTGTATTGCATTCACTTGAAAAAAAAAGTCCTGTTTTTTTGACTCATTTCTTGGGGGAGCTTTTTTTTTGGAGTTATTTTTTTTGTTTAAAAAAAATATATATTTTCCTGTTTTTCTGGAGAAAAAAAAATTCCAAGTAATTTTTTCCCTGTTTTATGAAATTATTTTTCTGTTTTTCTCAATATTTTTTTTTAAAAGGGTTTTCCCTCAGAGATTAGAGAACAAACTACAATACAGTATACACATTCATTCCAAGTCACTTGGAGTTCAGAGGTAAAAAATAATAAAAAATACTCCGAAAAACAGAACATTGGAATATTTTTTTTCAGGTTTTTGAAAAAAAAGAAAATTTTATCAGTTTTTTAAAAAAAAAAATTATCCCGTTTTTCTGAATATTTTTATTTTTTGGGGGGACTAATTTCTTGGGGGAGCTTTGTTTTTTGGAGTATTTTTTTTGTTTAAAAACATATATATTTTCCTGTTTTTCTGAATATTTTTTTTCTAAGTAATTTTTCCCTGTTTTATGAAATTATTTTTCTGTTTTTCTCAATATTTTTTTTTAAAAGGGTTTTCCCTCAGAGATTAGAGAACAAACTACAATACAGTATAAACATTCATTCCAAGTCACTTGGAGTTCAGAGGTAAAAAAAAATAAAAATACTCCGAAAAACAGAACATTGGAATATTTTTTTTCCAGTTTTTGAAAAAAAAAAATGTAATCAGTTTTTTAAAAAAAAAAATTATCCCGTTTTTCTGAATATTTTTATTTTTTTGGGGGACTAATTTCTTGGGGGAGCGTTGTTTTTTGGAGTAATTTTTTTGTTTAAAAACATATATATTTTCCTGTTTTTCTGAATATTTTTTTTTCTAAGTAATTTTTCCCTGTTTTATGAAATTATTTTTCTGTTTTTCTCAATATTTTTTTTTAAAAGGGTTTTCCCTCAGAGATTAGAGAACAAACTACAATACAGTATAAACATTCATTCCAAGTCACTTGGAGTTCAGAGGTAAAAAAAAATAAAAATACTCCGAAAAACAGAACATTGGAATATTTTTTTTCCAGTTTTTGAAAAAAAAAAATGTAATCAGTTTTTTAAAAAAAAAAAATTATCCCGTTTTTCTGAATATTTTTATTTTTTTGGGGGACTAATTTCTTGGGGGAGCGTTGTTTTTTGGAGTAATTTTTTTGTTTAAAAACATATATATTTTCCTGTTTTTCTGAATATTTTTTTTTCTAAGTAATTTTTCCCTGTTTTATGAAATTATTTTTCTGTTTTTCTCAATATTTTTTTTTAAAAGGGTTTTCCCTCAGAGATTAGAGAACAAACTACAATACAGTATACACATTCATTCCTTTATTGAGAGCCAGTAAGTAAACATGACCATCTTATTGCATATGGAGATATGCGGGAAAGTTTCCACTTCCGCTATTAGCGAGTCTACAACAAGTCAGTTGCAGTTCAGAGGTAAAAAAAATATATAAAAATACTCCAAAAAACAGAACATTGGAATATTTTTTTTCCAGTTTTTTAAATAATTTTTTTCTCCCGTTTTTCTGAATATTTTTATTTTATTTTTTATTTTTTTGGGACTAATTTCTTGGGGTCAGTTGGAGTTCAGAGGTTAAAAAAATTTAAAAAAAAATACTCCGAAAAACAGAACACCAGCTCTGTTTTTTGGAAACATTTTTATCCTGTTTAAAAAAAAAAAATCTCTGTTTTTTTACTAATTTTTTTCTCCCGTTTTTCTGAATATTTTTTTGCTCCCGTTTTTCTGAATATTTTTTTGCTCCCGTTTTTCTGAATATTTTTTTTCAGCCTGTTTTTCTGAATATTTTTTTTGACAAAAAAAAAATATTCAGAAAAACAGACAATTAAAAAAAATACTAAAAAATACAAAGCTCCCCCCCAAAATTTGTCGAAAAAACAGGAGTTGTTTTTTTTTCCAAGTGAATGCAATACGCTTCCGTCCCAATTGCTACTGAATATCAGATATTTCTCGAATGTGCATACCACTACAACATACTACCAAGGGACAACACGGTGCCCTTGAAGGTTCACTTAGAAAACACTTTGTAAAATGTTACAATTAATGAAGTGCTAAACCAAACGAGATAAGTTTGAGGTCCCTTTTGTTTTTTTTTGTAAGGCACAAGCAGTTGTTGCTTTTGTATTTATTTATTTCTGAGAGCCATTAGTCATCCAAACAGCTTTCCTCACCTCACCGCCTTATCTGGTATAAACCTCCATCTCCTACTATATGTCACCCATCTCACGCTCCACCCCCCCACTCACCCCCCCGGTGGCCTTAATTACAACTTGTAAAAACCCGACCTGGATCCAATTTCCACACTCCAACCGCACTGCCCCCTAGATGAATGCCCCACTGGCCAAATTTGATTAAGTTCTGTTGAAATTATGCGTGTCGATGTGTGCGTGTGTGTGCGCGCCATTTTTAACATTTGGGGAAATGTTGACATTGTAGTCGGATAGGGAAAAAAAGCAGTATTTATCATTTATTTATTTATTGCTGAAATTAGAATGCATGACCTAAATGCTCAAAGTCAGCCAACAAGTGAATTCAGGGAGCAAATATTCACATTTATTGATTATCTTGTTCCACATTGTGTTTCAGACCACATGTACAATCTGAAATTTATTTTCAACTCTATGAGACAGTGTTTTTATTTATACATGTTCAACTTACACTGGCTCTATAAACTTTGCGTATTTTTTTTTTTTTTTTTTTTTAACAAGATATATATTGTTATAAATCATTTTAAAGGTACATGCTGTAAATTTCCACATCGATCTGGTAGCCTTGACATCCTACAACAGGCTCATCACACCATACAATCTCAATGGGCACTTTTTAGATTGAAGGTGCAGTTGCGCCCCTGCCTTGAAGAAAACATAAAAGGGTTCCCCCAAAACAACCTCTTTTGAACTGAAGTCGTTGATTGACAGTTTGCAAGATTCCGTCTCTGAAAATATTTCTACAATAGTTATTCATTTTCATTTATTCATTCGTTCTTCACAGTGCAAAGGTAGCGCAGCATTTCTAACATTGGCTTTCTTTCTTTCTTTCTTTCTTAGCCTCCAAATCTTGAGCAACTGCCAATTTCAGAATGTCATTTAAGTAAGTGGTCCTTACGGTGGTCGGGGTGGGAATCTTTGAATGTCTCACGATTCTATTCGATTCCAATTTTTGGGTGCGCGATTTGATTCGGAATTGATTTTCGATTAAGAACGATTAGGATTCAAAACGATTTGATTGACAATGATTTTTGCTTCAGTTTATAGATGTTAAAGGAATCGTAATGATCCACTCCAGTCTGACCCGCTAATGCTAATTAGTGCGCTACTCGCGACACTTTTATCGCTCAAAAGAACAACTTCATGCTGCAAAAAAACTACTTTTATTGGAATAACTTGATCGTGACTTTTTCCTTCTACTCTCTAATGTGGCTACAACTTAACAGTGTATCAGACCGCGTGGAACCACACTGCCCCTAAGTGGCCAAATCGGGTACAACATGAACAGCGCTCCCAATAAAGGCACACACAAACAAAGGGAAGACGGTATAAAATGATTTAAATAAAATCGATTTTGGGACATTTAAAATCGATTCTGAATCGTACTAAATGAGAATCGCGATTCTTATGAGAATTGATTTTTTGGCACACCCCTAAACTTCGAGAATTAGCAACAATATTTATTGTTTTTGAAAAATGCCAGATGAATTAGCATATATTTTCCACGTAGTAGCGGAATTTGATTGAGAGTTTACTACCTTTTGTGAATGTGACACAAAACCGCATGTAATTTGCTACCGCCGCTGATGACCATCAAGGAGGGTGTTGTTGTTGTTGTCCTGGACGGTGCCAAAAAAGTGCTAAACGGGGCTCGGTCTTTGAAGAGCGTGCGTGTCGTTTTAAGTGCGTGTTCACCGCACGCATGATTCACGCTGTCACTTTCTCCAAGTGAAGCTGCCAATAACGGCGCGTGCCTCGACTCGGAAACGCCGCGTGCGCTTCCGACTGATCTAAGAGTGGCAGCCCGACGGACCGACAACGACCTTCACACACCTCGCCGCTCAAGGTCCCACAGTGTAGCCTCCGCCCAGCCCTGTCAATCAGCATCAGCCCGGTGACTGTAATTATGGCATTTAAATGGACTACTCGTTTAGCACCGGCTACAATAATGAACTCTTGAGATTGGCGATTAAACGTTGAGTCGGAAATGTAGAAACTTCCGAGTTCACTTTTATGTCTTCATTTTCGAGGAAATTCATTTAAAATGAATGAAGCGCTGTTGGCTCCGTCCTCTTTAAAAAGCAGCTGTGGCCACACAAACGCAGCGAGTCTATAAACTGCCCTCAGTGAGCTCTGAGCTTGATGGCTATCGTGACCTGGACCTAGTCTATTACATTGCAGGTTAGATACAGATCAGGCTCAATACTCCCTTCATTTTCCCTGCGGTATCTTCAAGGAGATCTACATTAGGCCTGCTGGGACACGATCTCCCAGGGCTCGCTTAATTTAATTCTCAGTATGCGTCTACCTGACTTTGGAAATAGGAGAAATTTGGACATCCAGACCAAATGGACCGTGAGTGAAAAAAAAGCATCTGCAATCCAAAAGTGTGGAAACTGCAGCAATTTAGATCCTTTAAGTATTTTTTTATTTTTTATTTTTTTTTTACAAGCAATACCCAGCGTGTTAATTCCAAAAATAGCTTCTAGGCAACTGTTAGGGACGCACATGAGCACCTCAGTCTGCTGACTTCAAACCACAATCAATGGGCAGCGAATTGGAAACAACTATACATTGATTTGACTAAATATACCCGCAGGCCATTTCATTCCATTCAATGAGCTTTGATATCACCAAATATTATAGTTCCCCTTATTTAGCTATGTAAGCATGTTCGCAAACTGCCACGACAATAATAAACACTAGAAAAATTCCCGCGGAAATTTTGAATGGGACTGCTGACTCTTGTAAATGAGCTGAACAGTTTAAAATTTAAACGACTGGAATCGCTCAAGAAATGTGGAAGTTAACCATAATCAACATCAACTAAAAGTATCTCACTGTCCCTGAAAATGTATTTAAAAAAATGTAAATGAGCTGAACAGTTTAAAATTTAAATGACTGGAATCGGTCAAGAAATGTGGAAGTTAACCATAATCTAAAAATATGTCACTGTCACTTTAAGAACGCACACCCATTTTTGACTTGGAGCCGTCACGCGCCCCACATTCCATTGAGATTGTATGAGAGACGCACCCCTTGAACAAAAGCCTCTCACGACTTAACGGTTCAAGATACAGATTCAAGAAATGGCTCGTTAGAACGGCAAGGGTTTGGGGAACACGAGCATGTTCTCATTTTTTTTAATCGGATGAAAAATGACCAAATGAGAGCAGGTTGAAAACTTATGATTTATCAGAAATGAAGAGCGAAAGGCGCCTGAATTTAACATGGAAGAGATAGGCGAGTTCGTCCGACTTGTCCTATCTTAAAGTGAAAATAAAGGTACTAAATGACACCTTAGCCAAATAAAAGTTAGTTTGTCTGAAAGAAGACACTCGTGACTACAAAATGTGAGAATTTGATGTCTAGTGAGCAAAGATTGTGGCCATGATGACGAGTTGAAGTGAAACTTTTGCAAATAGAAGTAGACTTTTCTTTTTTCCCGCCACTCTAAAGTTAATTGGTCAACAGAGTGCGGTAGAAGCCTAATTCACTCACTGTCTTTGAACCTGCACAGGGGGGAGAGCTGTCATTCCTTAAAAAAGATTTTGACACTGAGCTAAAGATGGGAAAAATTCCTACAAAATGAGCTAAAATTCGTATCGGTCGGATAACGTATGCGTGCGCAGCGTGTCTTGGAAAAAGGTGCTTGATCTGTAATTTGTTCCCCCTTTCTCCATTCATTTCCTATGGGAGTTTTTTGGGAGTTTTTGGGGAATTGCGTCGCCATTTTAACTCGGAATTCCTAGAAAAGTAATGCCGCACTGAGTCAGATCGAGCCGCATCGTTTGATACCTCATTTGTCCCGGTGCGATCTACGGTACGGGCCGCATTTTTGCGGAAAAATCTTGGGATTTTCTAGGGTGGAGAGTAATATGTGCTGCTTTCAGCAGTCCCATAATTAATACCAACGCTCTACTTTATATGCAAATGCTCTCTTTTTTGGAAGAGAAATGTCGGCAATTGAATCTAATGTGTTGCCTGCCCAGCGTGCGGCATCTTCCAAACGGCGAGATACAGATCAACGGTGACTGTGGCCTGGGGTTCGTCCTTGCGTCGGCGGTGAAGGACGGCCGCGGCTTTAAGGAGACTTGACATTGATTTTTCTGGCCCTGTTACGTGACGGCTGACGTGACGGCCCGTAGTCGTTAACGGCTACTTTTTTTTTCCACACGTTTGAGGGGAAGCGGGAGATATGTAAAGTAAAAAAATAAATAAATCTGGAAAAAGGACTAGGTAATTTGCGCCAAATGTTTTATTTATTTATTTAATTTTTTCTTCTTTTTTTTTCTTTTCTTCTGGAGAGCTCAGTATTGTTCATTCGGTAATTTTACCGATTTGACATGTCATCATCATTGCTCTCTCTTTTTTATTTATTTATTTTTATTTTTATTATTATTATTTATTTTTCTATGTGGGTGAGCAAGTGTATGTGCGTGTGTGCGTGCGTCAAATGTTTTAAATAAGGTTATTGATTTCCTCCCCCCCCCCCTTTTTTTGTCCATCCACATTGGAGCAAACCATATTAATCGTGGAAACAAGGTGATCAATATAAATGGCTGGCTGGGCAATGTTCGATGAATAATCAGCTGGTTCCCTGCATAACCGATTTGTATTTGCATGCGTCCTTTGTCCGAGTTACCTGCCGTGTGATTTCATGTTGCTTGAAATGAGCCCCACACATGGTGGATACAAACTAAATAGTAAGCCCTTTTGGATCAATAAAGTCCTAATGTGTGATTTCACATTTATCTAGTACTTTCTATTATCTGGACGTGCGCGCGGCTGTTGACAAGATTACGGCTGAAATAAACAGCCGGCACAGACTTTTATGGATTACATTAGGTGCGGAACGTATGGGATGTTGTGGGACGGCGATGTTGTAGGACGGCGAGCTCGGTTGAAGGATAAACTTTTGAGTTTGAAGGGCAAATTCAATGCATGGTATAAAGATACAAGAATATCGGACGAGGAAATACGGTCAAGTGCTTGCCGGCATTATACATCCAACAGGTCCTTTTAGCGCGCTGTCCGACCGATTCAGTGCTTGCGTTTTCACGTCTCGGGGAACGTCTGCTTGAATGAAGCTCGAGTTTGAAGGGTCGGAGTTAAAGCAAAGTGATCTTTGCCCACATGAATCATGCACTGCAATAATAGAAGAGAGGAAGATTTTTTTTTTTTCTTCTCCCGCAAGCAGCTAAGGTCAGAACACTCACTGACTCCTGCTCTTGTTCACTCCTTTTCGATTTTATGAACTCAGCTTTGACACTTTTTCTTTTCCCGCGGACAATTCTGACTGAGCGTCCGGTGGCGTCGAAAGGTCAACAAATGAGGAGAGCAAAAAGTGAGAGAGGAAGACAGTCCTCACTTGGAGGCCAACAGCACAGAAAGGTCAACAGAAGGGAGAGAACAACCAGGAAGTGTAGTCGATGGGGACTTGAGCATGGTGGGAAAAAAAAAAAGTGTATTGAAAGTCAACTGCAAATGATTTGAACACGTCGGACAAACAGCGAGCTGCAGTGCGTGAGAAATGAACTCTGCGAATGAATTGAAAGCAGTTATCAGGAACATCGCAACAGCGGCGGACGCGTTTTCTTCTCAAATCCAGCAGCTGTTACATAAGAACGTGAACGTGAGCCCTTTAAATTCACAGGATTGCCAAACAATAGGAATGTCAGCAGAGTGGTGATAAAAAAAACTCTGCACATTCAACACAAACACTTTCACCTTGAAGTGTCAGTGAATGACCGGCAAACATTCCCAATGAAACCATAGTAGTTTTTTTTTTTTTTTTTTACAATAGCAGAAGAGTGTTACCTTCAGCCCCAGGGTGAAGTCATCGGGGTCAAAGTTGGTCAGGGGGGGTGAAGGTCCAGGACGTTAGCCATAGGACAGGACAAGGGGTGGGACACACATTTGGTGGTCACAGTGGAAAAAAACACAATGACATGGCATAAAAGGAGAGAGGGCGGCGGAGGAGTGAGATGTGGGGAGCATTTAGGGAAGATGTTGAAAAACCAGAGGATTTCAATGATACAGAGGAAAGGTCAGAAAAGGGTAAGAAAAAGAAAAGCTGTTCAAAGGGCTGAGGGCAAGGAGTCAAATCCTCGGGAGTCAAATAAAGAAAAAAAAGAAAAAAAAAAGGAATGAACCCATACCTTGGTCGTTTAACGTCAGGTGCGCCAGACCTTGAAAGGGAACAAATAGACAAAAAGAACAGAAAGAGGAAGAAAAAGAAGGTCATAAAAGGCACGGGAAGAACAAAAGCATTGTCACAACGTTGGACTGCAGTTTGTGACAGACATCCTGGGGCAGACTTGGATGTCAGAGTTCAAACCAAAAACAGAAAAAAGAACAGAGAGAGAGAGCTCGAAAGAGAGAGAGCGAGAGAATACCAACAGAAAACAAGCAAACACTTTTTTTGAGTGAAGTGTGTGAAGGGTTTTGAAAAAAAAGAAGCATTTTTTTATTTGGCGCAACGCCCGAAGGCTGTTGCTCTCACAAATGCTTTTTTTTTTTTCCTCTGGAGTACTTATGGAACACAGAAAAAAAAAACTGTTTGGCAAAAAAAAAAAAAAAAAAAAAGGCTTCAGCTACATTCGCTCTTGCTGTACTCAAATTGTTGGGAGAAGAAAACCAACATGACGCTCTGCAAGGTCCCGCACAGACAAGGTCGGATGTGTTATCTGAAGAAGTCGAAGATTAGTCCGACGCAGATAATAGCCGCGATCGAAAATACTGCCTCGGCTCACCGTAGGCGGCGCATCTCACGAGAACTGCCAGATAACCGGCAACGTTCGGGTCCATAAAGCTCAAAATGCCAAACCAATTCAACTTTCCCAAAATACCAGCCAGGAAACCCCTTCAGTGTCAGCAAAAGGATGGAGTGCTTCAATCTACCACAAGTTGTTGTTCATAATAACTATGGCCTTAAAAATGACCTTTTGTCAACATGTCGACTGCGGCCCAAAAGCAAATACTGAATATTTTAATAGCCATGTCGTGGATGAAGAAAAAACAAACAAACTACTCTAGGCAAGAAAAAGCCTGTCCTGCCGGTTCAATTGTTGGATTCTTAAATCTGACAAAAGCAAACACAAACTCCCCAAACAAAGCAATTGGATTTGACTTCAGGCGGGACATACTTTCAAGAGCCGCTCGGGCAAGTCAACACCATTCGAGTGAACCTGTCTCCACTCAATCGATAAATAAAACTTATAGCTCGTTGGAGGCTCGGCTTTCCTCTTTCCTACCGTTGCCACGGGAGCCGAAATACCTGAGAAATTGAATCCGAGACTCTCAAGAAGATTCAACCGGCAAACGTTTGCTTTGTTTTGGACTGTCTGGCGCTTGGAGATTGACACCAGACAAACAAGACACATCTCAGAATGTAGTTTTTTTTTGTTTTCTCTGGAGAGCTCAGTATTGTTCATTCGGTAATTTTACCGATTTGACATGTCATCATCATTGCTCTCCTTTTTTCTTTTTCTTTTTGTATGTGGGTGATTATGTGTGTGCGTGCGTATTCATTAGTTCTAAAACCTATTAAAAAATCCCATACCGTTCACCTAAACCGAACACTTCCAGCCAGAGTCGTGAGGCCGCCAGGAGACCCGAGGAAGGACCAAAGAAAGGAAAATGAAATCCAGCACCGACCAGACCAGACACCACCAACCAGAGTCCTTCACCAACCCCAGAGACATCTAAATTCCAACAAATCAGGGAGACCTCAAGAGACCAAAGGAGAGACTGAGGAAAGGAAGGAAGCTATTGTAGTTTCTAAAACCCTCTTCCCAAACAGTCGGAATAAATACACCGGTGGGGTGTTTTCTTTATCTGACCGCCGTCCGGTTTTCTGTCGGCCCTATACAAGGACTCCAATCATAGTCACTCCACCACCCTCTGTTTTTGTTCCCTTACTCATAATCCATTAAGTAGATAAGGCAAAGTCTCCTGCGACGAAACAGAGAGGCTGTTCCGCCGCATACCAAAGCGGTGAAATTGTCCAACGCAGGCAGGGAAGCAAAAACAGAGGGACGAGGCAAATATGAAATATGAAGATGTGCATTCGGGGGGAAAAACTACAGTAGGTTGTTAAATGGCATCTATGAGGAAGTGGTGCAGCATGTTCGTCAATGACCTTGCCAGGCATTAATGCATCACAACGTCCCCCCCAGACGTGAAGACGTGATGATGAGCCACACAAACGCACAACAGATGTGTCGGGTCTCAGGGCGGCGACGCTCGGCCGCATCGATCTGTCGCTTCCGCCCCTCCATCCTCTATCAGATGGACACATGGACATATTTTATAAAAAAAAAAAAAAAAAAAGAGAGAGCAATGATGATGACATGTCAAATCGGTAAAATTATCGAATGAACAATACTGAGCTCTCCAGAAAAGAAAAAGAAAAAAAAAGATGGACACATGGACCACGTCTGCGGCGTGTTTACTTCCCAAGACCCACCCCCCCCCCCTCCCCGTGGTGATAGGACGGCATGTTAAATAGCAGCATCCTCTCAGGGCTCTTTGCAGCATATGGCCGCCACACTTTACATACTCGCGCTTCATCTTCCTCTTTATGCCCAAATGGTAGGATGACACACCAGCGGGGGGTGGGTTGGGGGGGGGGGGCGTTCATGATGTATTTCAGCATTTCAAAGCGTGGCCAAAAGCGAGCAATGGCGAGAGTAAGTTTGTAAAAGTCACGTAGAATAACACAAGAAGGGGGAAAAGGAAAGGTTGCTGCACCCTTGGCGTGCGTTATAAAATGAAACGGCATCTACAAATCAGTGGCTCTTACTCAGCCCGGGCACTGTTAAAGTTTCATAGCGTAATCATTGCCGTATGTCTCACGTAACCCAAAGGTGCCGGCAGGGCTCGCACGCCGTTTGTAAGACATTTGTTGAAACATGGTTCTGATTGAAAGTGAATACAAATTCCTCTCAGCAGGCTCATTCATATTGCATATAGTGTCTTTTCACAGCTTAAGTAATATGGAGACGGCTCGAATTTAAAGTGCTGTAATAATTCAAAAGGATGAGATAGTGAGAGGTGAAATATTGAGAGTTATAGAATCGTGTTAAAGGGCTCTGTGGCTCTCGCTCTTTTAAATTATTAATAGAGTGTGCCCACTTTCAAAAGTTACATACTATTCTTCAGAACTACTCACATTTGCCAACACACTTTTTGGGTAAATAAACATTATAACATGTAAGTTCTTTAAACCCTGGAGAACCCATGGGGTCATATTTGGCCCCTATTATTATTATTTTTTTTTTTACAAATTTAACTTCAAAAGTCCAGAGTGCCACTTCTGACCCCTGCATGGGACCATCTAGTGGATGAATATTGCACTTACATGAGCCAGAGTGGTGGTGACAAGATGGCTGGCAACATGCTAGCTCGTTTTGTTGAGCTGGAAATCAATCCAAACAAAACCATCAGATGGTAAAATTGTGTTTTTTTTTGTTAATCTATTTCATATCATGTTGCAGAATACCTAGGAGTATGTTTTATATATATATTTTTTGATAAATTAGCAACTCTGAGCTAGTTAAAAAAAAAAGGGTTAAAATTGAAAAAACATGTATTTTGGTGTTCGGGGAACTTATAGCAGTCATTTAATGTATAATTCATAATTTTCCAAAGAAGAAAATGGTTCTTGGGTTCTCCAGGGTTAAATTGGGCCTCTGTTTTAATTACTTATTTACTTTATTGATTGATACTTGATATTTTTGATAGGTGAATTAATAAATTGAACCAGCACCTCACGTATTAAAAAAACATATTGAATTGTTTTTTTATATATATATATATATATATCCACGTTGAGAGGAACCAGTTGAGGTGGCTCGGGCATCTGGTTCGGATGCCTCCTGGACGCCTCCCTGGGGAGGTGTTCCGGGCATGTCCTAACGGCGGGAGGCTCCGGGGACGAGCCAGGGCACGCTGGAGAGACTACGTCTCTCGGCTGGCCTGGGAACGCCTTGGGATCCCGTCGGAGGAGCTGGCTGAAGTGGCTGGGGAAAGGGAAGTCTGGGCTTCCCTGCTAAAGCTGCTGCCCCCGCGACCCGACCCCGGATAAGCGGAATTGAAGACAGACGGATATATATATATATATATATAAAATCAAAATAAAATTTAAAAGGTAGAATTTGCTTTTGAATAGCATTAGATTGTGCAGGTAAATACTGACGACGTTTTTTGCAAACGTGTCTTAGAGGTATTTTGAACGGTCTTTATTCTAAATAATATTTTTGTTTTAAAGAATATCAGCGGTCGATGTGTTTACGTGCAGTTTTAAAAGCATGCTTCCCTACTCGGGTTCGGTGTAAACACGCATTGTATTTTCCGCGTGTTTTCTCTGAAATTCCAAGGGGAACTATTGACCCCTCCCCCCTGGAAAGACACTTAAGCCCGCGCGCGTGTGAGTCATTAAATCTTTATGGTCACTTTCCACTTTACACAGCAGCGACAGCCATCATCTGTCAGGAGTGATGCACTAAGTTGTTTGGAGACCCTCTCGGCATATGCGCCGCTGTATTTAAAGCTTCTATTAGACAGCGCCGTAATGTGTAATTAAGAATGCATACAGCAACAGAAACATATGACAAATAAATCCAAAACGTCTCAAAATGCCCAAGTGGGAGATATGTCATTAGTGTTTTAAAAAAAAAAAAAAAAGACTTGGAATTAACATGTCAATGTTTGGTGATGAGTTTGAGACCCAAAACAAGAACGAGCATCTCATCTGCTCCCACACATCTCCTAATTAACTGCGCAATGCTGAGTGAATCACTTTGACGCACACATTTTGTTCATTAAAACACAGCTAATATGTCATGGGATCCGTCTGGAAAAATAAACCTCATCACCCGGAGACTGGCGAGGGGGGGGGGGGGGGAGAACCGAGCAGCTGCCTCTCGCGTCGTAATGAAGCAGTTCATAAATAAATAGGACCTCCGTATGTCGAGCCAGGGAGCGAGGACTAATTTCAGGTTTTAGCCGCTGGAAGCTAACACACCGCGGTGATATTGATGATATCGTCACTTAGGATAATTTACGGCAGAAAGGCGGGAGATTCTCAGTGGAACTAACGGCTTAGCACACGTGGGAAATAAAGCGCATGCGTGCGCTTTTCCAGTCAACGTTGTCAGTTTTTTGGCCCGGAGAAGCCACAGTTTATCTTGCAGAAACCAATAAGTTCTCCCCGCGACCTCTATTTTCCTTTCATTTATGAGGTCGCAACTAATCATCGTTTCCCAAGTGAGATCTCGCCAATATGACCCACCTGCACTTCCCTCTCTCCCGTTCCTAATTTTCCACCAGCGGCAGCACAGATGCAGCCCACCAGCGGTCCGGCCGCCCTTTTCTGCACAGGCAATTTCATGGACTGAATGCCTCTGATTGCCACTTCTGGAATGGCGCTCATTAGTGGAGTCTGAGAGCAGAGAGTGGGCAACAAAACACATCCTTCCAGCGTCCATTTTCTGTTTTCCCCTCCTTTGCTCCCTGGAAACGGTAATTGTGGTGTCAGATGTGATGGAGAGGCTGACAGGGTCGTTAGCAGGGAGGACGTTCTTCACACTTTAAATACAAAAGCAATCCATGCATTTCAACTCTATATGAGCGCCGAGGAGGCAAACTTCTTTTCGTGGGGGCTTGACGCCTTCTTACAGGATTTGAAAAAAAAACTACCGCCCAGCATTATATCCACGCTAAATACAGTACCCTGGAGAACCCACGAGGTCAAATTTGGCCCCTATAAATTCTGCTACTCAAATAACAAAGACCTTTTTTTTTTTCTTTTTTTTTACAAATTTAACTTCAAAAGTCCAGAGTGCCACTTCTGACCCCTGCATGGGGCCATCTAGTGGATGAATATTGCACTTACATGAGCCAGAGTGGTGGTGACAAGATGGCTGGCAACAAACATGCAGTTTTGTTGAGCTGGAAATCAATCCAAACAAAACCATCTTCTCAGCCATCCGTCCGTCCGTCTTCTTCCGCTTATCCGGGGTCAGGGTCGCGGGGGCAGCAGCTTTAGCAGGGAAGCCCAGACTTCCCTCTCCCCAGCCACTTCAGCCAGCTCCTCCGACGGGACCCCAAGGCGTTCCCAGGACAGCCAAGAGACATAGTCTCTCCAGTGTCGTCCCCGGGGCCTCCCGCTGGTAGGACATGCCCGGAACACCTCCCCAGGGAGACGTCCAGGAGGCATCCGAACCAGATGCCCGAGCCACCTCGACTGGTTCCTCTCAACGTGGAGGAGTAGCGCAAACCATCAGATGGTAAAATTGTGTTTTTTTTGTTAATCTATTTCATATCATGTTGCAGAATGCCTAGGAGTATGTTTTATATATATATTTTGATAAATTAGCAACTCTGAGCTAGTTAAAAAAAAAAAGGGTTAAAATTGAAAAAACATATTTGGGTGTTCAGTGAACTTATAGCAGTCATTTAATGTATAATTCATAATTTTCCAATGAAGAAAAGGGTTCTTGGGTTCTCCGGGGTTAAACAAAGGATGTGATGACATTTCTCTTGAGTTTTGGCGTCGTGGAAGGTTTCGGCCTCACACACCTATGCAGCAAAAAGCCCGGCCCTCCCTTCAGCCGTGGAAGCTCCAATCAGAGCGACACATTAGTGCACAACAAATCCTCGCCTTGAGCCGCTGCTGATGTTTCATTTTGACAACTCCCTCCCCTCCCCCAGCCAGCGTTTAGTGGCCCGAGTCGCGTTCCCCTCCGCTAGCAGGGACGAAAAAAATCACGTCGAATTTCCTGGAAATGCGGCCTGCCGTGAGGTTTTGGGCTTTTTGTTTATTTATATATTTGATGTCGGGGAGTGGCACGCGGCGGGTAACGACGACGATGTACCGTAATGGAAAATTAATGTCTTCCAGCGGGGAAAATGCACTCAAGTTTGTTGAGCCGAGTGAACGCCAGGAGATCTCCATGTCTGCAGACATGCTGGAGGTTCACTGTGACTGACTCTGTGACTTTAGAAGTATTTATTTTGTATTTATTTTTTAAATTAAATTAGTTCAGATCTGACCGGCTGGATTGTGATCGGCCGATATTTTGCATTTTATGCAAAATTAGTCATCGACCTCTTAGTTCTTGTGCTTTGGATTTGGATTATGGGTGCTCTGGAATACTCTGGAATTACAAATCCATGCATATTAAACAACCATAAGTATGAATAATAATAAGTACAAATATGTCAAAATATCTATCGTATTGATATTTTGGATTACCTTGCCAGTTTGGGTTTGTTACTTTGTATGTTGTTTATTGAACTTGTGTTAATTTATTATTTCAGATTCTGTATCTTGTTATTTTTGTTGTACTGTATTTTTTTAAAATAAATATTTTGTTTTTGAGTACATGCTTTCCTGCATTTGGGTCCTCAACCCTTCCACAATCTTACAAAAAGTTTCTAAAGGAAACGGAACATTTAATGCTACGTGCTAAATATATGTATGTGCTTATAGCACTCTATAATGTAATAAATTCCTGAAAATGTAAATGTAATAAAATTAGCACTTAAATTGCTCAAAAATGTCCTAAAACTAAATTTCACCATAAATGTAATAAAAAAAATCCTGACTGATATTGTAATATTTTTACCGATAATTTAATTCCAGAAGTCTTTGCGAAAGAGCAGTTCCCATCGAGTAGGCGGAGCTTATTTTGATGAACTATCTGCAGAGATGGTTGAACACTAAATAAATTCACTATCAAATAACTCCAACACTGGCCTCTGTTTAAATCAGAAAGTGTTAAAAAATACTCCTTGGGGGTTGAAATCAACTCTAAAACATTTAACAACAACATTATTACACTCTAATTTCTGCTGTGAATGTAAATAACAATCTTCGATTCTCAAAACAAAATGCTGAATGTTGGACTGGAAATGAACATATATATTACATTATCTGTCAAGTTTTAAATTATAAG
The DNA here is from genome assembly GCF_051991255.1 of Vanacampus margaritifer. Taxonomy (NCBI): domain Eukaryota; kingdom Metazoa; phylum Chordata; class Actinopteri; order Syngnathiformes; family Syngnathidae; genus Vanacampus; species Vanacampus margaritifer. The sequence goes on from NC_135446.1 coordinate 16,943,907, forward strand.
CTTTGAGAAGAAGCAATAAAAGACCCCCCTGAAAATGAAATACATCCCCAATTATCTAAAAAATTATTTAAAAAAATAATATAAATAAAATAAAATAATAAAATATTTTATATATATATAAACTGTATAAAATAATAAAATATTATATATATATATATATATAAAAAATAATAAAATATTTTATATATATATATATATATAATAAAATAATTTAAAAATTATTACATTATCAGTCTAATTGTTATCACTTGTTATTAAATTATTTACATTATTGGTGAAATTATTACGTGATTGGGTTTTATTGATTTTTTTTAACCTTCGTCTTGTGTTAGGGTCGGCAGCGACCCGTTTTTAGGTTTAACATGCATAAAAGAACCATACAAATTAGTTTATTTCATCAAGGCTTTTTGACTTTGTCAGGAACCCCTATTTCAACAAAATAAAACCAAAAAAAAGTTTTTTACTATATTCTAAAATGCTCTGGTTGAAATTGTTACATTTGTGTTGTTAGGGTCGGTTTCGACCCAGTTATAAAAATAAGATTATAAAGCAATAATTAGAGCCAAAACTGGATTCATAATTGCACTGCCAGCCAACACACTGACAGCCAGCTCCTCTCCCAATCCTGTGAGCTGTAGGGGATTCTCATTTTGCCGTGTTTTCCAGTACACCTGCACAAAAACAAAACTAACAGAGATGGGCATGTCCTGACATGTAAGGTCAATTCATTCATTTGAAAGGTCATTTGACTTGCAGAGCCTTGCAATTGACTGGCAACCAGTTCAGGGTGTACCCTGCCTACTGCCCGAAGCCAGCTGGGATAGGCTCCAGCAACCCCGCGACCCTTGTGAGGACAAGCGGTAAAGAAAATGGATGGATGGATGGAAGGATGGATTTGACTTGCAGAGTGCACATCTCCAATTTGCAGCATACAAACATGAGAAGAAGATTTTCAGCGACCCAAGTTCTGGATAATATTTTTGATGAAAATGAGGAAGAGGACACAGTTTCTGAGGAGGAAGACAATGTGGAGTATCAACCAGAAGACACAGACATATCTGATTAGTCTGATGAGGAGGTCACTGGTGGTGAAGCTCCTCCCACTGAAAGATTCAAATCCAAAAATGATAAGATCTTTTGGAGCTCAGTACCTCATGATTTACATGGCAGGGCAGCTGCTGCAAATGTCATAAAAATGACCCCTGGGATCACAATTTGCTGTGACAAGAGTCAGTGACATCAAGACATGTTTCGAGCTACTCATGCTATTGTCACTAAAAAGAGTCATCATGGCTATGACAAACGTTGAAGGAAAAAAAGTCCATGACGACATGTGGAAAGACATTGATGAGGAATATCTGGATGCTTACATTGGTGTTCTTCTTCTTGCTGGAGTGTACAGATCCTGCAATGAGGCCACTGAGTCTCTGGGACGCATCGACAGGCAGAAATATTTTCCGGGCAACAATGTCACTTCAGACCTTTCGAATGATATCAAGAGTCCTCAGATTTGACAACCGAAATAGCAGAGCAATTTCTGACAAGCTTGCCCCCATCAGGGATGTCTGGGAGAGATGGACGCAACTCCTTCCACTGATGTTCAACCCAGGGCCAGAGGTGACAGTCGATGAACGTCTTGTCCCTTACCGAGGAAAACGCCCCTTCCGGCAATACATACCCAGTAAGCCAGGGAAGTACGGCATAAAAATCTGGGCAGCCTGCGATGCAAAAACCAGCTATGCATGGAAGCTACAGATTTACACAGGCAAAGCGGCGAGTGGCATTCCTGAGAAAAAACAAGGAAAACGTGTGGTCCTTGATATGACTACTGGACTGCAGGGTCACAATATCACTTGCTTTTCATTTTGTGTTTATATTAAAGTTCTACTGCTGAAAAAATACTTTTTTGCATTTTTCTTGAAGTAAATATACATGGGTCGAAATCGACCCGTAACACCATAGATGTTACTATAGTCAATAATATTTAAATTAATAAATAAATAAAGCAAATTAATTTAAAAGATGCGTTCTAATAGCCCCCAGTAATAGTCAGGTAACACAACAACCTTGTATTTATTTATATGATTCTCTTGGTGTTTATTTTATCAATTTTTTTTAATTGAAATCGAGGGGTATACTGACAAAAAAGGTCCAGAAGCCCACACCAACAACATTAAAACTAATATTTTCATGGATAAGGAAGCCTAACAAGCCAACCAAGAGATGAGAAATAAATTGGATGATATCTACTTGTTTTTAGTGTATTTTACAGCTGATTTAAGACACGGGTCGAAACCGACCCGTTAACATAAGGGATGGTAACAGAAAGTTAACACAAGACGAAGGTTAAAGAGTTAAGTGCAAACTGTATTACATTTTCAGGAAATTATAACATTATAAGGCGCTACATCCGTCTCGCAGATGACAGTTTACAATTGTGCGTGAAAATGAAGGTGGCGTCTAACAGCCCTGACATGCTGATGTTGTGCACTAACATTTAGGAGCCAAAATCACATTAACCAGGTAAAATCATTTATTCATTCATTGTTTAATTGGCTAAATAGTAAAGAGGTCATTATTTGTATAGGTGTCATCTCCACATCACACCTCATTTTGGCAATTGAGGTTATTAGCTGCCAATCGCAAAGCACCACGCTGTTGCCTGCTATTTGTTCAGCTTCCCTAATTACTTTCGGGATGAGTGCAAAAAGAGGAGAAAAAAAAGTCCTATGCATATATTCAAACAAATAGGGCCTTGAATTGCAGCCAGCGGCGGCAAAGCAGAAACGAGCGTGAGCTGATCACAAGAAAATTAAGCGGCACTGAACCTTGTAAACAAATATTCCGACACCGCTCGACACAATGGCGGCGACGTCTGGTGCCGCTGTTGTGTGAAATAGGCCAGCTCTGTGCAGAATGGCTTTTCACGTATGACGGGAGCGGAGGAAAAGCAGCGCTGGGAGAAAAGCCGCCAACAAATCCACACTGTCTGTTTGTGTGTGGCTAACAATGAAAAATGCCAGTTCCGAAAAAAAGCTCTGAAAGGTTTAAAGTTACAATTGCAGCGAGCCGCATGGATAGACAACCTGTGCACAACTTGACTACGCTATAGCACCAAGCTGACCCTTGTTGGCATGGCAACAGGACTACGAGCGGCTATGTGGGGACTCTGGGAACTTTTAGTGGGATGATTTACGAAGAATTAATGCAATGTAACTGGGTAAGCAAGATGTCCGATACCACTTTTTCAGACCGATACCAAGCAGTAGTAGTCAATGATACCGATATCAAGTACTGATACCACTAGTAATTTGGATACATAAAATTTACCCCCCCCCCCCCCAAACATGACAGATTATTTTAAAGAAAATATCTAAATATACATGTTTTCTTAAAATTGCATGAAATCTACTTCAATTTTCTATTTTAATTTCTATTTCTAGGCCTATTTCCGTCACACATAATGAAATACAGACATAGGCATTAATGCATTTAAATACTTTGCTTCAAAATTCCTCCACTAGCTTAATGCTAACACATACTGGATAGTGCAATGCACATGCTAATGATTAGCATCACTAGCGGCAATATTACCATACTTATAGGCATATGTTCTTTGTCTTCTGTAAAAAAAATAAAATAAATAAATAAAAAGACAAATATTTTTGCATCATTCAGCAGTCTGGAGTGATGTGGACACCAAGTCAGTAATAGTGAATACGCTACAAAATGTACGTTTGCTGTCACGCTACAGGAGGATTGCTTAATAAGAAAGGGTGGGCCACGCTCAACAAAACTGCTCCCCATCTGTCACAACTTCATCACATCATATCAAGCGTGATGCTTTCAGCCCCATGACAGCTCTTTAAGAAAACCACTCCATCTGCTGTTTCCCTTCTTGCATCCTTCACAGGTTTTCTTCCCATCAAAGCCATTATTTCACCTTCCTGATCACCGATCCCGCCCCTCCTCCGCCACCCCTGCTGTATCTGGCAGGAGATGAGAGGAGCTCGACGCTGCCTCTGTCACCAGCTAGATGGCACCTGCAGCTGGACACCGCACACTCGTCAGTTTATCCCCAAAAATGGCCTCCACCCAACACTGGACTAGTGACGCTAAATACACATGAGAAGAAAACACGCCAAAATATGGATATTTATATTGAAATCGTGAGGTCATAAAGTTTCGGGTACTCCACTTTGATTCACATTACATGGGGGGGGGGGGGGGCTGCACGACGGGCACAATAAGCACAATAATAAATGAATAAAGGCTGTGTGAGGATTAACATTTTAATCCATGATGCTCCGTGAATGCTAATGTGGCGGCTTGTGCTCCCCCCCCCCCCTCCCCGCCTCTTTCCTTTACTTATTAGAAGCTATTATGTGGCCATATAAAAAGATTAATTATGGTCACAAGACAAGAGTTATTACTTTAGGTCTGCCCTAAGATCATAAATCCTCCACTGAGTACGGCCGCAAAGTGTACATCACCTGTGCATCACAATCAATAGCGTTCTAGTTTTAATAGCGAGAAACAAGTTTTTTTTTTTTCCCCCTGACCGACGACCTCGACTACCTGGCTCAGGCATCCCGTCGTGCTACGGCGCTGATGTATAATTACAATGTGCTGAAAAGGCGTGGATTACAGTCAATCAATTCCCACTGACGCTCCTTTAATTAAAACTAATTGTCAGTTAAAGGTCGCAGCTGAAAGCGGGACAGAGATTAATAATAGCTATAGCTTAGAAACCGAGATCCAAATCAATACGTCTTCCGGAATATTTCATTAGCATCAAATAAGGAGCTAATTGTAACTTTGACTTAACGAGCTGGCAGTTTTTCGGACTTATTTGCATTCATCGACTGTTTTCCCTCAAAGCGCGGACGCTCTTGGGAGGGGGCACGGGGAGGGGGTGGGGGCGGTGGGGGGTTGGGGGGGTCTCGTCACGACTTCATCACTACGATCAGCCCCCCAACCCCGGCCTACAGATATGACTACTCCGCGCTTCTGAAAGGGGAGCCCATCTGCCGCCGCCACCGTTCTCCAGGCGCCGTGCCAAGCAGAAAAAAGCCCAAAAATAAATAAAGTGGTAACAGAGTGCGAATGTGTGCGCACTACCACCCGGGGTGACTGGCTGGGGTCATGCATATTAATGAGCATCTGTGGTTGACAGAGAGCATTCTTGTCGAAATACTTTGCGGGAGTGCGATGCAACAGGTGTATGTTTATGCTTGTGAATGTGTATGTGTGTGTGATGTTCTTCATGATAATGACCCCAAAGAGGAGATCTGGGAGGAAAAACGAACAACAATCTGATGTTGCAAAGTGTGCGATGTGATGCAACCTTCTAACATATATTACCAAAGCCAAAGCATATTAGTATGTCCTACTTGCATACCATTTTCAAGTTTTCTTTTCTGCAAACAACTTCACTTAAATTGTTTGCACAATTGCACGCCCCGGCGCATTTCTAGTGGGACGGGCAAGTATCGAGATCGAGATCGAGATAGAGAGAGAGAGAGAGAGAGAGAGAGAGAGAGAGAGAGAGAAGAGAGAGAGAGAGAGAGAGAGAGAGAGAGAGAGAGAGAGAGAGAGAGAGAGAGAGAGAGAGAGAGAGAGCGAGAGAGAGAGAGAGAGAGAGAGAGAGAGAGAGAGAGAAAATATTGGTTTAAAAAAAAAACAGAACATGCAGGGGTCAACTCAATGTTTAAGTTGTAATTTCACTAATCACCACTAAGTGGCAGACATGTCTTAGTTGCACTTTCACCGAGTCTTGTACTGTCCTATACTACAACGCGAGTAGCTTAATAACAATACATCAGTAATATTAACATTTTGAGTGAGTTGATTTTTTTGAGAGAAACTATACAAAACGAGTTATTGCACTCAATGTAGGATTCTTCTTCAGCAGTTTTGTGCCATTCTTAAATGGTCAATTTTATGCAAGAGAGCCCTTTGCACTGGACAAAAAAAATGACACAAAATGATTCTTTTTGTTGTTTCCTTCAAACAGCGTTGTTCATCTTTTATAGATGCATTGAAAAATGTGTCCTAAATTTTTTTTTTTATATATTAACTCTTTGACTGCCAAAAACGTTTAATAACGTTTAGTAAAATCCTACGGAGGAGCGCCAAAGACGTTAAGAGACATATTTTGTCCATATTTAAAATAGCATTCTTGGCTTACATCTGTTTAGGAAGTGTGTGCCTCCCCCAGTAGCACTGATAGAAAATTGTGACTCCTTCCAGCATTTAAGTTGCCCATAATCATATCAAGATAATAATTAGACACCATGATCAGTGCACAGGTGTGCCTTAGACTGCCCACAATTAAAAGACCACTGTGAAAGGTGCAGTTTTGCTTCATTGGGGGTGTGTGGGGGGGAACAAAACAAAACTGCACCTCTCAGAGTGGACTTTCATTGTGGGAAGTCTAAGGCACACCTGTGCACTAATCATCCTGATATGGCACACCAGTGAGGTGGGATGGGTTATCCGGCAAAGGAGAAGTGCTCACTATCACAGATTTAGACTAGTTTGTGAACAATATTTGAGAGGAATGGTGATATTGTGTATGGATTGAGTATATCTCATTGTCACTGTCATCGTGTTTTTTGAAATTTTTGTATCAAAAGTATTAGTGGTATCCGTACTATGTAGTAGCGAGCACTCCAAAGTGAATAAAAAAAAAAGAAGAAGGGTGTATCGAACATCCCTACCCCTTTCTATCCCCCCCCCCAACATGGCTGCCGTGCATGTGAGAGGGCGTGAGCGTGCGCGCGGGAGCGGCCTCCCCTCGTCTTATCTCGCTCCGGCAGGCCACTCTGCCGACACGCACTCCAAAGAGCCCCCTCGTTGTCATTCATGGCTTCACACGACTTCGGAAAATGTCACCGCCGAGGGAAGGGGAAGGCGGGCGAGGAGGAGCGGCAAAGCGCAAAAACACACAAACTCCAAAAAAAAAGCTTTGGGTTTGAAGTCCCACACACAGCCGGCGGTTACCGCGGCGGGGTTTTCGTTATCTCTTCGGCTACGTTGTCCCACCGGCGGCGCCGACGCCGGACATATCAGCAACTACTGTAGAAGAAAATGGGTTCATTACTCAAGTGCTAGCGTATATTCCCCCGTCTTATCCTGTCTTCTGTCTGTTTGAGGCGTGTTGTTGTCATCTTTGATGCGATCCATCACGATGGCCTGATTTTCCAATGGCCATATTTGTATTAATCTTACCAAGTTTATTTCACATTCACTCTTTCAGGGCGGACAATTATAAACCAAAGAATGGAAAATTGACATTCATTTAACGCAGTTTCGGTCTGAAAAATAGGAGTAAAAGTGGTATCAAACATCTCTACTATTAAAAGGAACCCCGACTGTAATGAAAGTTTGCTCTATATTATTTATTTGGTTGTAACTAACATAAGTATGAGATTCATTTTTCAAAAGTCATTTCCAGTTTAATACATTTTGGAGAAACTTTATTTGGACCACCATTATTATTTACGTCGCAATGCTTTTATTTTTTATTTATCTTTATTTACGCCTATAAAGAAAGCAAGGTAAGCCTCCGTAGCGTTCCTAAAGGGACGATTAAAACTCTTAAATGCGTGGGGGAGGTTGACTCTCCCGATCACATGTTTCTTTAGGAACGCTACAAGATGTACCTTGCTTTCTTTATAGGTGTTTCACATTGCTGGCAGGGAGCCAGCCGCCATTTTTTTACGTCACAACGCGCTGAATGAAATAAATAACAATGTCACTTTCCTTTGCTTTCCTTTGGTCCTTCCTCGGGTCTCCTGGCGGCCTCACGACTCTGGCTGGAAGTGTTCGGTTTAGGTGAACGGTATGGGATTTTTTTTAATAGGTTTTAGGTGAACTAATGAATACACACACACTCGCACATACATATACTCACCCACATACAAAAAAAAAAAAAAAAGAGAGCAATGATGATGACATGTCAAATCGGTAAAATTACCGAATGAACAATACTGAGAAAAAAAGAAGAGAAATAAATAATGTATGGCCAAATTTATTCAACTGGATATGATTTTTGAAAAAATAAATAACAAAGGAGTTCTCTTTTAACTCGTGCATTCAACTTTTGCCCACAAATGGGCATAAAACTAGAACACAAGTGGAGAGGAATCTATTTCTATAACTTATCGCCGATAATTTGCATGGTTACTCTCCGGCGCGGCCGACGTATCCATCCGAGCGGCGTTCCGTGCATTAGCGTCAGGTGGCGGCTGACAGCTCGCCAGGGCGGCAACAGGCGGAGGCCATCATAAATAATGAGAGCCGTCCATTGCGGGACGTGCGGCGCCTCATAACAGGCATAAGGGGGGGGGGGGGGAAGCAGCGGGTGGGGTGGGGGGTCGGGGGTGTAACGTCGGGGTGATTTACGAGCCGTTTTTGTGTGTGTGTGTTTTACTTTCAGCGTGCAGTTATTTTAAAACACACGTTGACACTCCTTGCACATAAAAGCCAAAATAGAAATGGCAAAACCTGTAAATAAAACAACTTCTATATTCACTTTTTGGACTAAAGAGATGCACTCAACCCTGAGTAGATGGACTATTACTACAGGCACATCATTTAACGGTTGCCATGGCGACCCTCTTTGCAGCCTCTTTTGTGAATAGATTGAAACGCTGTTCGTGTTTGTCAGCGATTTGAATTGACCGACAGTTCCATTAGCATTTCTGTGTGTGCGTGTTGCGTGACCGTTTCGATGCATCATACATAAAGGAAAACATTAAATGTCAATTTTTGTCAAATGTCAAATCGGTAAAATTACCGAATGAACAATACTGAGCTCTCCAGGAAAAAAAAAGGTCAATTTTTTTTACATATGATTTTCCAGGAGCTAATCAATTGTTATGAAGCATGCATCCATTGTATCCAGCATGTCAATACATGCAGATTATATATATTCGCACCGTCAACCTGCCGCACGCACACCCTTTTGAATAGCAATCAAAAATAAAACAACGGCGCATGCCTGACTTCGTCAAGTGGGAGTCAATGAGAAGCGGCGTGCTGGGTGGAAATCACGCCGCCACTTTTGAGGTGTTCGCAAAGGGCAGCCGTTACAGTCGGCTGATTGCAGCCCCACTTTAAGCAAACAATAAATACGGTTTTCTCTGCATGTCTTTAGGCATTTGACGCACACGCCTCCAAGGAGCAAGTGAAGCAGATTTGATTTAAAAGTATAGCGGCTGATAGGGCACACGCTGTGTGTGATTTTTGCTCTGCTTTTGTATTAGTGTCCATTAGATATTGATTGGTCAGCGTGAGAAAAGGAAATCAAGAGGTACTTGGAATAAATGCTATGAGAGTCCTCAAGTGGTCTTTTTGTGGAAAAGATTAAAAAAAACAGACCAATTGAGACTCCAGCCAGATAAACAAGAAATTTGTAAATTAAAATTAGGTGCAAAACAGGCAACTTTATTCTGTCTAGGCAAGAGTTATTACTGTCTAATATTTAATGGGGTAGTTATTTGGGGTAGTCTTTTTAAAATAAACGTTTGAAAACATGCCCTAGGCCATTTTGATCAACACTCACCATTTTTGTCCATTTAAACCAGAATCTGAAATTTAAATGAATTAACCAATTTTGAGTTTCAAAGGCTGAGGCAAAACATTTCTGTTGCAAATGTTGGCAACTTTACACCAAATAAAAAAAGAAAACGTGTGGGCTGGAATTGGAGATGCGATTATTTTTGGGACATGAATGTCGAATCTAGGGCAAAGAAATATTAATCAAGAAAATATATTTGCTTCATGCAGGAATCTGCCGAAACAATGTCCTTGATAGCGGAAGTACATGCACTGCACTCCTGCTGGTAGGAAATGATGGCTTTTATCGTACCCATTATTTTCACATGGCTAAGGGAGTGACATCAAATATTTAATAGGTGTCTGATGTCACTTCACGTCCGCTTGAAAGAGAAAGTGCAGGAGAAAAAATAGTGGGGGGGAAATATTGATGTTGTGGAAGAATATATTTGTTTAAATAAATTGTGAAGTAAAGAAACAAGCTGTCATTTAATTGATTTATTACAAACAATTCCTAAAAAAAGAAAAGAAAAGAGGCTTGAACACTCTAAAAACAGTTGGGTCAAAAATGGACCGATCCTCTACTTGGGCCGATTTGACCCAACTTTGAGTCAAGAAATGAGTCTTTCAGCGCAAAAAAATTCATAAGAGCCTTTACTTGGGTCAAAATATTGGGTCATTTTGTATAAAACAACCCAGAAAGTTGCATTAAATTGACCCATAAAATGGATTGTTCCATTTTTGATCCATAATTGGGTTACTTTTTTGACCCAACTGTTTTTAGGGTGAAGTTTAGTGTCAAAATAAGCATGTGTAATTTAAAACAAACACACGGTTAGCCTTTTGTCTACTAGCTTAATGCTAATGCTAACACATAATGAGAAACGCATATTAACCCTTTAAGCGACTGATATTGGGACACAAATAATGCACATTTATACATTATTAAAAAAAATTTTTTAGGGTTGTAACAAAAAACGATTTAAACCAGAGAATCATATTTTAATTTAAAAGAAGCAAGCACATCGAAAAGAACCAAATCAAATTGTTCCACTTTGGAATATATCGAGATAGATATCAAATCGTCTTGTTTGGCGAGATATATCATATAAGGAAATGGCACTTTTACAGTGCTTACAAGTGCATTAAAATTTTTGTAAAATGACATAAAAGTCATTGGCCGGAGAGTCATACCATATCAAATCGAATCGTAACCCCACCAAATTAAAACAAATCAAATTGTTCCACTTTCAAATCGAACCGTTCTTGAGTCGTTACTCGCTGTACATATCAAAAAACATATTAACTCTTTGACTGCCAGACGTTTTCAGAAAAGGGATGCCATGGGTGCCAGCCGATTTAAGCATTTTGACTGATCTTTCAAGGTCCACAGAAAATTACGTGTTTGGACTATGGAAACACACATACTACCAAATGAAAGATTGGACTCTCATCTTTCATCAGAAAAAAAAGTTTGTTTCTACCTTATTCCGTTTTTCAGTAATCAACAATAGAAAATGGTTAGTTTCACCTCTGTTTTGAAACAAACGTCTTTTAACGTCTTTGGCACTCCTCCATAGGATTTTACTAAACGTTATATAACGTTTTTGGCAGTCAAAGAGTTAAATTGAAAAAAGTTTGATTGTTTTTTTTTGTGTGTGTGTTTTTAACATCTTTGTATTTATCTTGTTTCATTAAGGATATTTTTTCACTATTTTTTTATTTATTTTTTTTAAATCTTTGTTAACTCTAGTCTAGGCCATTAGTAATATAGAGTCAGTGTTATTATTCCTCATAAAAAGAAACAATGACAATTTTCTTTGTTGTTTTTAGGCAAGCAGGAACAGATTAATGGTGAGGTTACAGAACAAATTAAACTTGTATCTCAAGGCACCGCTGCATTTTACTTTCTTTTAGCCTGACACGTTTTTTCACCATGTCCATTAAAAGGATTATAAAGGAAAGAAAAATGAAAACAAATTGATTCCTGCAAAGTGTATTCCATTGTCTCTTCTTACTTGGATAAGGTGGCGCGTGCACGCACGCACGCACGCGCGCGCCTAACTGCTCCATAATTCAAAAGAGGGACTTTGGGCATCTAAAAGCAGCTGCAACTTTAATGCAGCTCTCTGGCTGCACTCACACATCTCGAGAGCCACACAAGCCGACGACAAAGACGATATACACCAACAGGCGAGATGCCACACAAGCCCACAAAAGGCTCTGCGGCCATCAGGCAAAAGATTTGAAATTCTAACCGGTGGCTTTTTCATTCAATTGAAAAGGTGTTGTTGTTTCTTTGGAGATTCACTCCGCTTGGATGTGCTCATCGCTGTCGCTTGCAAGGAACGCCCACTCCGTGGGAGTTTGGAAACTACAGTATGTGGAAATCCAGACCGCCAAAGAGTTATTATATTTGAAATAAAGCGGCAAACATGGCAGCTCAATCGGGCTTTGAAGTGTGACAGTAAAGACAGGGTGTCCATAAAGTCTCTTTACCATTTAAAAAATGTATTAAAAATGCAATTGATTAGATATTTTATTCAGATTTGTTCTATTGTATTCAGTGTTTATTAAAGTTTTTTTTTATCACACTGCATTTGTGTGTTTCAGGGATCCTGTTTGTCAAAGAGGTGATGTTGAATGAACCCCTACAAAATGGCTACCCCTCAAGAGAAGGCGCAATGTGTCTCATGGTTTGTTGAAACAAAATCGGATAGGCAGACTCAGCGAAACTACAGAACTAAGTATGGAAGAAATCCACCATCACGTCCGTCAATTCGTGCATGGCACAAGAAATTTATGGAGACAGGGACAGTGTTAGATAAAAGAAGGAGTGGGCGAACTTTGACCTTTGACAAACAGGATCCCTGAAACATACAAATGCAGTGTGATAAAAAACTTTAATAAACGCTGAATACAATACAGTAGTACGGTGGTGTATTGCATTCACTTGAAAAAAAAAAGTCCTGTTTTTCTGACTAATTTTTTGGGGGGAGCGTTGTTTTTTTGAAAAAAAATTTTGCCCTGTTTTTTAAAATATTTTTTTTCTGTTTTTTTTTTTTTTTTTTTTTTTAAATCTGTTTTTTTCTATTTTTTTTATTTATTATTTTTCTCTGTTTTTCTGACTAATTGTTTTGGGTTGCTTTATTTTTTTGAGTATTTTTTTTTCTTTCTGTTTTTCTGCATATTTTTTTCAGTTGTACTGATTTTTTTTTCTGTCAAAAAAAATATTCAGAAAAACAGGCTGAAATTTTTTTTTCAGAAGAACAGGAGAAAAAAATATTCAGAAAAACAGGGAAAAAATTATTTGTAAAAAAAAAAAACAGAAAAAAAAATTATTCAAAAAAACAACGCTCCCCCCAAAAAATTAGTCAGAAAAACAGGACTTGTTTTTTTTTTCAAGTGAATGCAATACGCTTCCGTACAATAGAACAAATCTAAATAAAATATCTAATCAATTGCATTTGTAATAAATTTTTGAAATGGTAAAGAGACTTTATGGACACCCTGTACATTTAGAAAGTGCAATGTCATCATTGTACGGAAGTATGGAACTGCTAATGTGGAGTGAACATTTATGACTGGAGATTACGTTTTACGTATTTCAAATACGTTCAAACATACTCGCAAATACGATCAAACATGCTCGCGAGTTTGAGCATAGTTGTAAGCTAAATGCTACAAACATTAGTATTAGTACAAGTATAATATTGCAAAAATGCCCCGGGGTATGACTCAAAAATGTTTACCCCTCGTTTCCCTACGTTACCAGCAGGCTAATGGCTTCCCGATGAACTCCTGACTACCATCCCATTCGAACAAAAAGTTGCCGTGTTTTCCAATGGAGAGCCAGCCTGGTGGCCACGGTTTTAAAAGCATCACTGTAGCCATCAGCCATACGATCGCGCTACTCTTTGCATAGCTAAAGCTCCACCAGGGGAATAAATAAGTTCACAGACAGGACAGCAGACATTTTGCCTGCCACATGAAAAGTGCACCTTTTGCTTTGTTGCATTGCTTACTTCACGCTGGCAAATGACAGATTGCACTTTGCATAAAGAGCGTTTGGACTTTTATCTGCACTACCCAGCTGAGAGAAGCCAAAGGCCTGATATACGCTACTTGACAGCATATAATGAGATCGTTTTAGATTATTATGCAACGCCGCATCCTGCCCGCCATTGGTAGAAAGGAGACTCACGAGATCCTATGAAGTATCGCAACAGTCGGAGTCTGCAGTCCAGAAAACAAGCTAATGGGCTTCTGGATGCTGGATCGGTTCCATATTAGTTTATTTAGGGAGTGGTGACAGACATTCTCAGTGGAAGGAACCAATAACATTAGCTTAACAAATCAGAAGGCTGCCCGAGCAAGCCAAATGATTAAAAACAACATCAGGAAATCAGTCCTGTTATTACCTAATCAGAGGTCTCTTTATCACATAGCTGTAGGGAAGCAAAAACGCAGGGCGTGGATGTGGAGAGAGAGAAAGAGAATCAACCTGTTTCTATGCATGCATAAACACAACAATCTGGGTAAATAATTATTCAGAGTGTTTGTGAATGCTGATTACAAGCATCCCCTGGTTGTGCGTAATGAGCGTGAGACATTGGCTCATCAAATATGGATGAAATGAATGTCGACGCTTTCCACCGTGGCACTCAATCACGGGCCGCAGTCAACTAAAGGTGAACGACGCTCACGGGGAGGCGGGCAAACAGCGGCTTATAGCTTGCTTACCCTGGAGAACCCACGGAGTCAAATTTGGCCCCTATAAATTCTGCTACTCAAATAACAAAGACCTTCTTTTTTTTTTTTTACAAATTTAACTTCAAAAGTCCAGAGTGCCACTTCTGACCCCTGCATGGGACCATCTAGTGGATGAATATTGCACTTACATGAGCCAGAGTGGTGGTGACAAGATGGCTGGCAACAAACATGCTGTTTTGTTGAGCTGGAAATCAATCCAAACAAAATCATCTCAGCAAACCATCAGATGGTAAAATTGTGTTTTTTTTGTTAATCTATTTCATATCATGTTGCAGAATGCCTAGGAGTATGTTTTATATATATTTTTTGATAAATTAGCAACTCTGAGCTAGTTTAAAAAAAAAAGGGTTAAAATTGAAAAAACATATATTTTGGTGTTCAGCGAACTTATAGCAGTCATTTAATGTATAATTCATAATTTTCCAAAGAAGAAAAGGGTTCTTGGATTTTCCAGGGTTAAGAAGAAGAGACTGACATACCATCGAATGGACGGGGATGTACATTGTGCTCATCTCGGGCTAATAAAATTGTGCGTTCAGGCAGAGAGAAAATAAAGGATTTCAAGTAACAGCACTTAAAAGCAGTCTGAATAAACCCTCAATCCATTTTTTATCTTTACTTTTCTTCAAAAGACTTGACGAGCATAAGGCGAAGGTTCACAATCAAACACGGGGAGAGTCCGAAGAGGGAGGAGGTTTGAGTGTTGAGTGAACAAGTCGTGATCTAATTCAGCCTGAGAACGGATTGCCAAGTTGAGGGCGACGTGAGAAATAAGACTTAAGAGAAAGCCAAGAGTTTCGGTTACATTGTGCTAAAGTACTTGCGAGCAACATCGATGGAAATGTAAAAGCCTGGGATCAAGATTTGTGAGTTGACTTTAGTTGAGTAGGAATGACACGTGCTCACAAAACAGTGTTTGCGGGTTATAGTTAGGGTCAAGGATCAGCTGTTGGCAGAGCATGGGACTTGAAAGATTTTAACCATTTGGAACCAGACTTTGGTGGATAAGATAAGTGGATGTCAATGACTGCCAATTCCAAGGTTGAGTTCCAATCTCCAAGTTCCAAATTTTGATTCCAAACTCTAAACTTGGAATTTTTGGAGACCTCCAAAGGACCGACATCACCCAGACGCGTAGCCGAGGACGAACCACCGTCCCCCGGGTATGAGTTTGTCGTGTGTGTCTTTGGCCCTCAGGGACGAGTATATGGTTAGGGCGAACTCTAATGTGGTAGATGCCACGGACGTCCGACTTCCGGGTTTCACACATCAGGGTCGTTTACGGCCACTGACGGGCGCGTTCCAACACTCGCACCCCCACCCGTGTGACCGCACGCTGCCGCCCATTGTTGAGGGTCTTCTGCTCAGATTTAGTTATAACTGTTTTAGTTTAGTCATAACTGTTTAGATTTAGTCATAACTGTTTTAATTTCCTCAGTAGAGCTTGGTGAGTGTTTGAATGAGGTCTGGGGGGCCTCCTCTATTTCCACAACAATAGACCATTTGTCTGTGGTTGAAGTCAATGTGATGTCTTTGTAAGTCTTTGTTATCTTATGCTAGGTGACGTCATGTCTGAGACCTACTATATTTCCACATCAAAGGGCCATTTGTCAATGTGTATTGAATGATGTCTGTTTTAGCTGGTGGCTGGGGGCAGTGGGGGGGGGTATTGGGGGTTTTACGGGATACTGCCTTCAAGATAGTATAAGAATGCTGTGAGTCCACTGTAACGACACACTTGCGAGAGGACTGCAGCCATTTGTCTGTAAACTTGCTTGTGTCCGGAATATTCTGTAAAATAAATCCTTCGAAGGACCTGTTCACCGATCTCCAGTCTGTATTCAGAAAATCAACATTCTCTCTACCCGAACAACAACGAACACGTGGAAGACAAAGATAGTCTTCTAACACCATCTAAATGCTTCGGAAAACTGAGACAGACACACTACACACTCGCATCCGTCAACGGGAACGCGCAACCGAGGGGCACGAAGGTGGAAGCGCAAGAACTGGCCCACACGTCGCGAAAGTCCCGCCTCCTCCGTGGCATATACCCTATTAGGGTTACCCCGGATATGTGTGACTCCGTGTCAGGTCGCAATATTTCTGGTCCGCTCCACTACACAAATGGGGAATGCCAGGTTATTCCACAATGGGAAAGGAGAAAAATAGGCAAGAGGTGCACGGCGGTGCATTCAGGGCTTGGCATGGTTCCCACGTCCGGGGCTCTGGCAACTAATTTGCCCTAACATTTCAGCAAAAAGGTCAAGACAGGTTTATGAATAGTGATGGAGGAAGTAAGCTCTCGGACTTGGAGGTGCCTGTCAGTGCCCAGGTTGGAGTTGTCTGCATTGTCTAACCCTAGAAGTGACTTATTGACCTTTTCTTAGTTGATTGAACTGCATGATAGGCCAAAGCTGCTGAACGGTGGTCAATAATTGCTCTAACAACCAAGGTCCGACACCCTTAAAGCATTTCTTTACTACTGAGAGAGGAGAATGTTGTCGAGAATAAAGCTTTTTTGGTATCTGCTGAACAAGTCCGCCTCATTTCTGATTACTCATCAGAGAAGAAGTGACAGTGGAGAGAGAAAAATAGTGTAGAGAGGGAGGGGGGTGGGGGGTGGCTTGTCCACGGGAGAAAATAGACAGTTCAGCATTTCATTTTCTCAGGAATGTCTACTTTTGTTTATCATGAACTCGCGGGGAGGACAAAACACAAATCAGGTCGACCTTGAAATGAGCTAATGCATAAAAATTGCAGAAAACTCAGCTTGTGCACTTTTAGAACACAGCAAATGTCCACAGTGGTTCTAAACCAAGCTGGGAGCGTTTGAGCTTTTTAACCTGTGATGTTCCTCACACTACAATTCCAGTCATTAAAATTAAGTGAGGCATTCTGATGAAAAGTGTGACATTTTTTTGAGCAAAGAAAAGTGGACAAGTGTGATGCTGTCAAATAAGGACATCACCATGTGTAGGCGGGTGGGCTGCGTGAATGTGGCATTTCCCTCAACCTTTTGGCTCCAAAGCGAGACAGAAGGCGAAGGGACAGGCGGGAGGATGAACTTTTTTCCAGCCAGCACAATCTACCCCCTGTGTCAAGGTCTAAGCTTTGCGGTCTCTGGCATTTTCATGGCATAATTGAATCTGGAAAAGGCTGCAGGTACACAAAAGGAATCGGCTAGCACTCGCGGATGACTGTTTTCCTTTCTGTGTATTTTTGCCTGTGTGAAAAAGCAAGGCAGCAATCGTCTGCATATTGATTGCTCTGTCTGAATAAATCTCCTACCCGTAGGGTGACCAGATGTCCCGGTTTAACCGGGAAATAGTTCGAGCCTTCGTGTCCCGAGTTCCAGAGGATTTAACTAGTGGCATTATTTTTATTTTTATTTTATTTTTTTCTGGAGAAAAAAAAATAGTGGCATTATTTTGTAGGCTCCACCCCGGCGTTCTATTTTTTCCCCAGTCCAGTCAGCAAGGCAATTGTTTGAGCCATGTGCATGTCAATCACACAGTTGTCATAGCGATTCATATAATGAACTAACCAAAAAGGAATGTAACTGTTAAATTGCTAGCAGGCGTGTTTTCATCATACCTGATCTAGAACTAATTCCTGCTTCTGTATATAAATCCGGCGACCTGCGCAACCCTAAGCCGGACGCTGGTTTCTTCGCCTTTTAAAGAAAGTGGCCACCCTAAACAAGACTGGCTAGAGGTTAAATTTGTTATAAGTAGTTTCTGGTGAAAATTTTATGCAGATTTGATTTTCATCAAAACGGTAGTGTCCTGGTTTTTAATTTTAAAAATAAGTTCATCCTCTTTTACATGTTCATTAAGATGAATGTTTGCAAGTTTTGCGTGTTGTTTGCTTAACATTCGCTAAACGTTTTTCTTGTCTTTTTCTTTTGACAAGAAAAAACATTAAAACTGTTTATAGAATATTGACGTGAAATAAACATTCGCTAGCATCGCAAACGTTAGCCACACAGTAGGACACGGACTTTAAAAACTGTTGAAGTCATTGATCAGCAGGTTATTTAAGTGAATGTCATATGAGTTTAATATACAGAATTTTGGCCATTTTTGGACACGTCACAACAGGTGTCACCAATCTTATTGTCCGCCAACATTTGGCTTACAATTGACGATTATCTACATGAGCACAATGTTCTAGAAACAAAGGGGAATCTGGGTTAATACCACAACAACATGAGTGCATTTAATATCCTCACTGCGCTGTTATCTCTTTTTGTTGCTTCTATGCCAAAGTTTTGGCTTTATGATGTTTCTTTCTCACGATAAAATAAGCACAAAATCCTTTGTCTATTCCGGGTGATTCCAAACAATCTCATTTAAATACAGGGCCCCACTCAATCTGTAATCCTGTATCTCCAGCCAAAAGCAAGCCATTTTCTCTATAGAGAGAGGTTGATGATGGTAGGACAATGATAAACTGGTTGCTGTCCTTCCCTGAGGATAGGATTAGGCTGGAGGTCTGATGACTGAGACAGAAAAGATCATTAGCCTTGATCAGATTGATTAAGATCAGCTTGGCTAGGCCGCAACATCGCTCAGCCCAACATTAAATCAGACAAGCTGACCAGGGTCGCATTTAATCTGCCGTTGTCCAATCGTACCAGAGCGAGCGCGCCGGTTTTGACTTCGCCCGCTTGTGCGCTGTCCA
The DNA here is from genome assembly GCF_051991255.1 of Vanacampus margaritifer. NCBI lineage: Eukaryota > Metazoa > Chordata > Actinopteri > Syngnathiformes > Syngnathidae > Vanacampus > Vanacampus margaritifer. Next base: position 16,962,930 of record NC_135446.1, read on the forward strand.
ATCGTCAGGTGTATAAGGGAGGACATTAAAAATGGCCTACGTGTTTTAGCGCCGTTTAAAATGCATGAATCCCAATCAAGTGCGGAAACCGTTTGCATCGCATTTGAATAATTGCGTAGACAAGCTGAAAAGTCTAACAACTTGGATAAGCAAGGCAAACAGCACCGCGGCTACCAAGTAGGCGGTTAGTTCACGGAGCCATTTCTCAAACCTCCAAGTGACCACAAAGCACATTTCAAGTGTTGAGTAATAACAAGAGGTTATGTGGTGTTTAAATATTGAGACTATGCATCATACATGAGTTTCGTTAGAAGTCAGTTAGGGGGGGTTACACGCTTGCTGTAAGGACACAGATGGCAGCACGCCTTGTTTGCCAATGAAAACGGGTCAGTGTCGCACGAACATCATCAATCCACGAGACGCCGCGCTCACGCACGGCGCAGCGATCACTTTCCAAAAACACCTCCCGGGCTTCTGTAGTTTGCCGTCATCAATCTCACTGCCCCTTTGAACGCATGGTCAGTGACTCTAATTAGCCTAAGGGGGTCAAAGGGAAATCCCTAAAAATAGGGAAGAGGCGTGCTACCAGAATCCAATTAATTGCATCGCCTTCATAAACTCTTGTTCTGAAAATAACTCCAGGAGTAAAATTCATTTACATGTATCGACTTTCCGTTTGGGAATTGTAAAAGTTGTTTACTTCTCTGGTTGGGTGTTTCCTTTTAATGTGCAGTCCAAAAAATTAAAGCACCACATCATGTTGCTTCCTTTTATTTGATTGGACACGACACATAAAAAGCACGAGATTTTCAACATAATCACTGACTGTTTTTTTTTCTCCAAATGGCATGAAAGGCGTGTAGTGTTCTGAAAGTATGATTCACATGAGACGCTTCTACACTATATGACGCAATATAATTTTATAAAAACAGACAAAAATACAACTGTCCTAGCACTCCAAACATAACAATATGACACAAACGCTAGCAGTTTCCTTGAACTCCATCTGACACGCACTCCTACACAAACACTGTCACACACACATGCAAACAATGTCCTAACATCCATTCGCTTTCTCACGTCAGAACTGAATGAAGAAGCAGTAGCTCCAAGCTGCCTACAAGTGCCCGAATTTTACATACAATACCAAGCATTATTCAAATGACAACAAGCAAATGGCCCATTTATTTCTCTTTTTTAAATATGAAAATACAACTCACAATTGGTGCGAGGACTGAGAAATGGTGTTTTTACGACTTGACAGGTAATCCATCATCTGCAACTCGACGGGAATCATATGCATATTTAAGCAGCTGCTTGCCACTCAAGCACAGAGATCATATATTGTTGACGTGACCATGTGGTTTGCGGAGACTATAAGTCTGCACGCAGGGAAGGACAAGCGACACACAAACCGAGCTCTGCTGCCAAGAAACACACAAGTTATCGGCTAGCAAAACAGAATCAAAAGTAAATCCTGGAAGGAAAGAAAATAAACAGGAGAAATAACAGTGGCGGCTGGGGAGTTGCCACTTGTGTCACAAACGGTCAATTTTAGCCCCCTGGAAGTCACTTCAAACCGCAGTCCACCGTGACAATGCACAGAGCATGAACAAGCAGCCGCTGCACAGCTAGCTACTGTACAACATGGTCAAGGAAGCGAGCGTCAGCTTTACCTTCGACAGCGTACTCCTCAGCTTCAGGGAAGAATCCAAAGAGGGAGCAGAGAGAAGACAAAAAAAGATGGAGACGTTAGTTACATGTTTTACATGGGTTAAAACAAAGAAATTAGCAGCTAAAATTAGCTTGCAAGGTAGCTAAGATTAGCCCTAATTTCAAATTAGCTAGATATTTTACAAGGTTAAAACAAAGAAATTAGCAGCTAAAATTAGCTAGCTAGGTAGCTAAGATTAGCCCTAATTTCAAATTAGCTACATATTTTACAAGGTTAAAGCAAAGAAATTAGCGGCTAAAATTAGCTAGCTAGGTAGCTAATATTAGCCCTAATTTCAAATTAGCTACATATTTTACAAGGTTAAAGCAAAGAAATTAGCGGCTAAAATTAGCTAGCTAGGTAGCTAAGATTAGCACTAATTTCAAATTAGCTACATATTTTACAAGGTTAAAACAAAGAAATTAGCGGCTAAGATTAGCTAGCTAGCTAAACCCAGCTCTAATTTCAGTCCCGAAACAAGCTTAAATGGCCACAAAATGTTGTCCATATCATTTCAAGGTTGACTCAAGGTTAATTGGGCAGACCTTGCCTCTAAACACAAGTGAGAACACTTAAAAAAAAAAAAAAAAAAACTAGCCTGAGGAGAAATATCACTGCACACCTATGCCGTTTTATTCTGCTGACAGTTGGAGTTGTCTTTACCACCCATTACCTTTATCCTGGAGGTGTTTGCCATAAGAATGGATCTCACATTGCCCGAGGTTTGAAGCTGTGCTAGGGCTGTACGCAGGAATATGGGGAATGTCTGCTATACGAAATGTGTGTGTGTCGTGTGTGTGTTCACTGCTCTGCTATCAACCAATTAAAATTGAAGTAGCACAGAGCCATCATTTCAAAACTGCCCAAAAACTATACTCATAAAGAACAGCACATCAAGAAAAGCACCTTTTATGTGTATTGGTGATGAAAAAGTATTTATAGAACAGGTGACATAAGAAGACAATTATAGAAAGTGTGCATAAAACTACTGTTGTAACAGAGCAGCAGAAGATTCACTACATTGTCAAGACAGGTTTATATCATTTGATTTTATCAGCCGAGACAAAAAAAAAAAACGCCATTTGTTATCATTTTAGAGAAGAGATGGATGAATTTACTTTCATCAAGCAGAAGCTTTGTCCTGAACTCCATCACACTGTCAAAAACTTTTTTGTGAAAAGTTAATCCGTGAGCGACGGCCTTTGCAGATTTCACATTAAATCTCGACGACAAAGGAAAAAAAGAACAGAAAAACCTGTGCCAGACAAATGGGCCTTTGCAGTTAAGACTTTCTCTTCCAGATAAAGAGAGAAATAAATAAATACACTGACTGATTTGGATCACTGCAACGGAGCACATTCAGGATGAAAGCAGCCAAACGAGATGTGGGGTCAAACGAAGACGATCACACAGATGAGCGTGATATGAAAGCACTTTTTTTTTTTTTTTCATCGGAAGAGGTGTTCTGCACAAGAAAAATGTTGAATAATTGAACAATATGGTATATTTTTACCTGGCAGCTGTCTAAATATTGATCTTTTCTGTGGCAGTTCCAAAGTACGCTTTTTATTTTTCTACAGTAAGTGAAGAGGAATAAATTTATTTGTCCTCTTTGCGTGTTCCAAAATTTGAAGACAGATTTAATGTAAGAAAAAACACCTTTGCAAAAATGATTTAATAAAAAAAAAAAACAGAGATCTCTGGACATCGTGACAGACTCCAAACATCACAGGTGGAATTACAGAGTCCGAATGTGTGTCTTCCGCGTGGAAAACGGCTTCTTATAGTTAAACAGACCGCCTCTCTTTCATTTGTAGACAAAACATACTCTCTGGGTACTTTTCCGTGAGCGATGGCGCAAACAGAGTCAGGGGTGTGTGTTCGAAGCAGCCTCTGTTCTCAAGGACCAAATGTGTTTTCGCACAGAGAAGGAACTTCTAGACCAAATAATAAGTCCCATCTTAAGGTCAAATTATACTGAGCTCAACACTACTTCACATCCACAAAACATTTCAACATGGTCAATAATGTATAACAATGGTTAATATATGAAATAAAGTATTAAAAATGGTAATAATATCTAACATAAGCAGTCAATGAAGTCGACAGTGATCGGAAAGTGACCTGCAGCAGTTCATGAACTCATATTTCTTAACCATTTGCGGTGGACGACATGACTGCAGGATATCCGATACGAATGGCTCTATTGACAGGTTCTGTGGTGGTAATTATCGTTTTTTTTAACCGTAGCAAAGTCCTGCATTTTATTTAGACGTAATGATGGTCTTTTTTTTCCCCCTTACATCCTAAATCTGCTGATCAGTGGGGCTTGAACATTGAAAAAAAACTAATACCACCTTTGGGGAGGATGATAGCGATAAAGGCGGTGGTTTTTAATCAAGAAAGAAAGAAAGAAGGAAAGCAAGAAAGAAAGAGAAGACGTCCCATGGGTGGCAAATGATTGATGGCGGGCAACAGGCTCATAACAGACACTGAGGTGTGCAATGATGTAGAAAAAGATCAAACTAGATTTAATAAAATATTGAAAGGAATATTTTCAGCCGATGAAATGAGGGCTTCATTTTCACTGAATTTGCCCTCAGGCCAGATGGCAGCAAGTGTGTGTTTATTCGAATCTTGAAGGTTTTTTAATCTTGGATTATTAGGAACCCCCACCTTGAGATCAATATGGGGTGATTGATCCCTGATCATTTTGCCCCACATCTGTAAAGCAACTTCAAATGGATTCAAATTCTTTATAATCATTTGCTTTTCTCAGCAGTATTCACATCCATTTACATTTGGCAAGCTTAACACAATACACAATTTATAATCAGATTTATAAAACAAAATACATTTTCCATGTTGTTGTACATTTAGACAAATGCTCTACTGATCTCCATTAAAGTGACCCACAAGCCCTCCTGGAATTTGGCAAATTCATTATAGGACAGAAAGGGGATCATGTTCTTTTGTCCTTTCCTCTTAAATCCTCTTCCAGATCTTCGCTAAATAAATTTGCTCCAATGGGCTCTCAGAGAACAAACAGTTGGGCGGACGGATTTTCTTGCCAGTAAGCACGAATTGCTGTGGATGAAGGACAAGTGAATCTCCGCCATCCTAATGTTTGTTTGCCGCGGTCACTAATGAAGACAACTAAAAAAGCCGTGATTCGAAACACGTCGGTGTGGAATGAAGGTCAAGGGAGGAGACGGGGCAGGCTTGCGTGGAGGCAGTCTGGCAGTTTACTGATGATAGCAGCACATTGGTATCGACACCCGGCACTCACTGGGGACGGCACATCTTATCTTTGCAAAGCCGGGAAGGGAAGACAGGAAAGATGGGAGAATGGGGGAGATAATGGGGAGGTGTGGGGAAGGGGGGGGGGGTATAGATATGAGACGTAAGGCAGCGTCACCGTTAGAAACCTTGGCAAGATGACTTATCTCCTATCCAAGGTAAGAGGCATGATGGCAGCTCCTAAACAAGGGTGCGTCATAAGAAATGTCAAGACTCCAGAAAAAGAAAAAATAAATATATATTTTTTTAAATTAAATTTTTTTTTTCTTTTCCAGGAGAGCTCAGTATTGTTCATTCGATTTGACATCATCATTGCTCTCCTTTTTTTTATAAAAAAAACAAACAAATCAATTTAAAAAAATTATTATTATTTTTTTTTAAAATATATATACATATATATATATACATATACACACACATATATATATATATATATATATTTTTTTTTTTTTTTGTATGTGGGTGAGTATGTGTATGTGCGTGTGTGTGTGTGTGTGTGCGTGCGTGCGTGTGTGCGAGCGTGTGTGTATTCATCAGTTCACCTAAAGCCCATTAAAAAAAAATCCCATACTAATAATATAATATAATAATAAATTGCCAAATGCAGAAACATCAATGTAAGTAATGTAAATTAAAAAAAAAATTTTTAAAAAAAATTGAAATGTCAAGACTCCGCGTTATTTTAGCCCAACTGCTGCTTAATGGGCCGGCGCAGGCAACAATCGTGACTGTCCAGATATTTCAAGGACACCCTAATGGAGTTTCAACCCACCACAAAGAAGCAAGCCACGTGGATTCAAGCCTGTTCCTTGTTATTAGAGCTGGGACGCGCCGCCCAAGGTCAGGGGTAACAGTTTGGTGTCAGAAAAAAAAGCAGTTTTATCCCCGTCAAGACGCTAATGAGACATTCTTACATGTGGTCCCATTTGCTTAATGTGCTCCAACAGACATGGGCTGGTAAATAAAACAGTCGTTCACCCTTGGCTGGAAGGAAACATGTTCTGGTGACCTCCAAGAAAGGATCTTTAATGATCCATTGCAAGTCCACTAATGATAATGTTATGCCCTGCATGCACACATTCATTTGTTGGATATTAATTGAGCTGGAGTCAACAGGGCAAAAGAGCTTAGAAGAAAGTTTGATGTGTTGGATTCATGTTCGTAGGTCAGTGGTTCTTAAGTTGGGTTCGATCGAACCCTAGGGGTGTCGTGCAATTTCTTATTATAATGCCTTCATGCTAACCATGTTGATCAAAAAAAGAAAGTTGTTAGACGGATGTGTGACTATGAATTCCCATGTGTAACGGGACGTATGGTGTTCCACAGGGTTCAGTTCTGGGGCCCCTGCTGTTTGCATTGTATATGCTGCCACTAGGTTCCATCTTAAGAAAATCTTGCTAAAAATAAAGGAATGTTTCATGGAGATGGGGAATACAAGAACACAACACTTTCTGAAATCAAGGTGATGAAAAAGATGTTTTCCCTGTTTATTTTTGTTCACCAGTAAACCTGTGTCTTGAATTTGAAGGGGAAAAAAATGCATTTTATTTTTCTTTAAAGAAGGTTTCTGTGAATGCGCAACTGGTGGGGTTCAGCACCCTCAACAAGGTTAAGAACCACTGTCCTAGGTAGAAAGTCATAAAGCCTCGGCTGGCAGCTGAAAAAGAAGTCTACCCTGGCCGGTGTGTGCCATAAATCAATCAAAATCAATAAGGTTCTTGCTCTGACATGGACAAATAAGCCCTAAAAAAAAAAAAAATCTGATTGAGTCCTGTTGCTTGGCATGGACACGTGTCAAACAATTTGTTGTGAAGATAAGCCAACGAGAAGATCAACAGCCCCTTGGATAAAAGCAGGGGCAAAACAAACAATAATGATAATAAAAAAATGGACCGCCTGACAAATCTCTTGATCTCCCCACTCACTCTTCGCAGCTCTGTTTATTTGGCGTGTTTTTAAACCTGGAGTCATCCGTTGATCCCGCTCGTAAATTGCCTTTGTCGATGCCGCCGTTCAGGGCGGCAGAGTCGGCCAACAAAAGCCCTTTTCAACTTGCAATGAATTGAGAGAGAAGCTAAAGACTAAAGGGGCAGATTTAGTGACAATTATTGACCATCCCCGATTGAGTTAGGATTGAGCTCGCCTGCCTACCCAATGCATCGGCTATTCTATTGTTGAGGATAAAATACAAGAAGAGGAAGCAACCCAATTCCCATTTCTTTTTCAGACATCTCAGGAGCAGACTTGTGGACAGAATTAATGACAACGCCAACCTCTCCTTATATTGTAGCTTCATGTGCGGGGTGCTTAGACGCAACAAAGCCATTGTAAACATAACAAGCTATCACTTGCGCAAAATGTGCAAAATTGTGCAAAAATGGCTATTTTTACACTTTCACAACATTTTTTTATTTTTATTTTTATTTTTAGGTGTGAGAGCCAAAATGAACCTTTTATTGCTTTTTTTTTTTTTTTTTTTGTATGTGGGTGATTATGTGTGTGCGAGTGTGTGTGTATTCATTAGTTCACCTAAAACCTATTAAAAAAAATCCCATACCGTTCACCTAAACCGAACACTTCCAGCCAGAGTCGTGAGGCCGTCAGGAGACCCGAGGAAGGACCAAAGAAAAGAAAGGAACAACATTTCTAAGTGAACTACTTTCCACAAGAGGCACAGTTGCATCACTTTTGACGAATTATCTCTCTCGGGTAAGCTGCTGATGCTGTAATGTCCGAGTAAGCCGCTGTAAACGCTCACATTCCGCATCTCTACTTACACTTGCAAAACTATTAAGGGAGCGAGCACAGCTTATAACGCCACTCACACACACTGACAGAGGCGATTACAGATGCAAGGTCAAGAGGAGCTAATTCGACTGCCTGAACGTGCCGTCAGGGAGATCCTGAAGGTGCTGAGCAGGTCAAGCCGAGATTTGTATAAAAGCACAGCATACAGTCCAGAAAGGAAGTTTGTGATGAATTTGTTTAGTAAAACATCAACATGAGCAAGCAAAAACCTCGGGGAGACAAGTGAGACAGAAATTATTGTTTTGTTTCATCACAGGCACATTGATTTGTTTTGTCGAAGTGTTTGGAGCCAAACAATGAGCGGGAGAGAACGCCTTTTGATTTTCCTCAGCAAAAATTAACTTCCCGCCTCTGCAGCGACAAAATAATAAAATAACCATCCCGTGCTGTTGTTTTTTTTTAAGTCCAATAAATGTTGCAGACAGTTTGTTTGCTCGTTGGGCAACCGCTGGGGTGGCTGCGAGTCGTCTGCAACGCTTTCTACTTCCGACTTTAGGCTAAAGACAATTACAATTATTGAATTTGACAAAACGGGCCCGAGGACGTTGTTTTCATGTTTTCTGCAAGTGAGTCAATGCACTCCAAGAGGCAAATTATACAGTTTCATAGTAACCTGGATTATTTTCTTTGTGTTTACAATGTCAGAAGTTGACTTCCTGGCGCTAAACAAACTGCAGTGTGTTATTTGGTAGACAAAAAAAAAGATTAATTATATCCTGCAACTTGTCCAAATACACCAAATCCAATTTGTTAACACAGTTCAATAAAGCTGGCATGAATCCACCTTTCAGCTACTTTAAGTAGGACAACATGAAAACAAAATTATTTTTTTAAGTCAAGTCAGCAAGTCAATTGTTAGTTGTCATAGTAATTTATACGTTAACCCATTTAGGCCGGGAGCGCATTACCGCATTCCTACCACTAGAGCCGGGAAGCGCTGCAGCGCTCTTCTACCTTTAAAGCCGGGAAAAAGCGGATGCATCATTTTTGTTTTGACGAATTTTCGATCTCTTAGCCAATGAAATGGAATACACGCGTCAATGTAACGTTTTCTAGAATTTTATTCGAGCATTCATGGCTGACAGATTCGCGGGAGTTATGAAATAAATTACGGTGATGGGCGGCGCGCTGAGTACTTCGAACCGGTGGTACCAGTCGACAGTGACATATTGTTAAGACATATGTTTGTAGATAATGAGGATGTTGAAAATTTGTAAATCTTTGAAACGGAATGGACAACGAATAATTACCACTAAATTCCCTGCGCTTATTGAAGGCAAATACACCCGCAGATACGACACAGTTGTTTGTTGATTTTTTTTAAAAAGATATATTGAAGGTTTATAAGAATAAACTTAGGTTTGTGTGCAAGCCACGCTTGTAAGCTCTCAAATGTTTTTGGAATGATGTTTCTATCTGTTTCAGGGGCTGAGATATCAATTATTTAGTATGCATTGAATTTCCAGTTTTGAATTAGCAACCAAGACAGCATTTAGCATTAGCTAAAGTAATAACACAATCACCAGGTTGACTATCGTTTGCATTTGTCAGAAATACCTCTGGTGGGAATTTATTGTAAATGATATTTTCAGGGAAATTGTAGTGTCCCAGATTTAAAAATTTGAAAACCTGATCACACCATCTCCAACACAAATGGCAGAAGCGAGGGAGGAAGTGTGACACGTCGACAAAAAAGCGTGACAATGACACGCTGACCTTTTCGAGACGCATCATCGCCAAAGAAGACGTGCCGGTGACAGTTTGAGCTCATGACTTTGGAGCTGATTAGCAAACGTAAAAACAAAACGGACAAGCCTGTGACGACACACTCGCAGCAGCCACTGAGGCTTCCCGGCAGGTGCAAAGACAACAAAAAAAAAAAAAAATGCAAGCAGGAAGTAAACACTCGGGAATACAATCCTGAGCGCAAACAGCCTGTCTTCCTCGCCACTGTACAGTCTTCATTATGGCGCACGGTGACAAAACAGTATGTCAGCTCATTGTCCGGCCCTTTTCGGACCTGGAAACATTCCAAACAATTAGCCTGTTTTTTTTTTTTTTAACTGGACTAAGACGCATATATCAAACTGCAAACAAAGGGCTTGTATAGGCGTCATTAATCTGGCACGGGACTAGAGCTTTTTTTTTTTTAAATATAGTGTATGTATTCAAAGCCACTTCTGACTTTTATATTTGGAAAAAAAAGAAGGAGAAGAAGAACTGGGTCATTTCCATTAAAGCCTTTGAAGCTCTTATCGTCAAATGGAATACATGGGATGAAATGAGTAGCGCAAGAAAAGGAAACATACTTTTTTATAATGCACTCTTTTTCATCTGTTGAATTAGTCTTTACAATTCAGCTCCTTTTTTTTAATTGACTAGTATTTAACTCAACACCAACGCCGTGCACAACACTACTGTTCATTTGGAGACCGAATGCAGCTTTAACCGGGGAGGATGTGGACAGCGCGATGTTTATTTAAAGCGTTCTGCTTTGCAATCTGATTGGATCTTAATCTGATCCCAGAGCGCAATCTGTGGATGCAAGTCATTCCCATTAAGGAATCCGCTCATCAAATCCTAATCCCGTCAAACCCTGAATCAAATCCATTTAGGTTTTCGCAGAAGAAACGAAAGATACGAGTAAGTAAATGTTCAACTGGGTTTTGGCCGTCAAGAATTTGTGTAAAAGTGAATCCAATTATTAACATGCAGCATTTGCATATTCATCCGTTTTCTGGATTTTATGATCAATTTTAATTAGCACAGACCACTAACATTATTTTTTGATGCTTTGATAGATTTTATAATCAGTGGTACAACAAATATGTGGATTTGGTGATAATATTAGACAGTAAGAACGAGCATGAAGCACTCCAGATTCTTTTTCTAAGAACACCTTTTTAAACATTTGTTTCACTATAGCGCAAATTCCGTCATTGGCATATTACACAGGAGCCTTGCAAACAGTTGTTTTGTTGACAGATGAACGCTTCCTTCGCTTGTATCTGCCAATTAAAATCTGTCCATCTGCCACGCAGGATGACTGGCACTTTGTGTATTAAACACGCAGCATTGGGATGGGTACAGTCTTTGCATCACATCCCACACAGGCAGCTCGGCATAGAGAATTATATTCATGGGCCGGATAAGATTCAGTTCTTCAAAGACGGCCACGTGAATTGTTTCAAAGACTTCCGTAGACCGCATTGATCCGAGAAGCGGGTTGAGACGGCCGCAAGCTCACGCAAGCATACGTTTAAAAAGGTCAGCGCTCTCCAGGAGAAATAAAAAAAAAAAAAAAAAAAGTAATAAAAAAAATAAATAAATAAATAATAATAATAAGAATAATAATAAGAATAAATAAAATAAAATAAAATAAAAATAATGATAAAATAATAATAATAATAAAATAAAAAATAAAATAAAAAATAAAGTAAAATAAAATAAAATAAAATAAAATAAAATAAAATAAAATAAAATAAAATAAATAATAATAATAATAATAAATTAATTAATTAATAAATAAATAAAAATAAATAAATAAAAAATAAAAATAAATAAATAAAAAGGTCAGCGCGGAGATCCTGGCTAAGAGAAGAGGAGCTGAGAGGAGGCATCGTCTTTGACCTAGATTGGCTTCCAGCACACATGGTGGACAAATAAAAGCGCCGTCTCCGGAGCCCAGACAGATAGCTTGTAATATGCTGCTGTTGATGTAATGCAACAATTCAACGTTATTGCTGTCTAGTATCGGCTTTAGCGGCCCTGCGCAGTGACCTCCGCGTGTGAAGGTCAAAGGCAGACATCAGAGCCGGGGGAGGTGATTCAATTGCCTCAGACTTGATTACAGTCTTACAGCACCCTTGCGACTGCATCATCAGGTGTCATCCATCATTCATGACGCTGCTCATCTGCTTAACGACAAACACTGAAAGCTAAACTTGCACCCTGTCAATAATGTATGAGCGCGGAGGTGGCGTCCAATCATCTCAGCGCAGGGCCAAGGAGCGTACACCGAGCAGAACAATCCCCTAATTAGCTTTAACCAAAGCAGCGCTAACACAACTAGCGTAAGTGGACTGAACTGCGCATGAAATGTGCAAACTAACCCCGGAATCACCCCAATCTGTCCTATCCTTATCCTTGTCCAAACCTTGAAAGGGCAGCTGCCAATAATGTGCCGTTATTATTTTTTGGTTCCACTCCACAACTGTTTATTGTATTTTCATTAGCTGGGCTCCGTCATTCTAATTACACCGACATCTTTTGCAGAGGATAAAAGTTAATGAGCTTTTATGAAATAATGACGTGACCTTTTTATTTATTCATTTACACCGACGCCTCCCTCGCCTTGCCTCGCCTACCTTCATGTTTGGCGGAACTTCCCGAGCTGAGTCCAATCAGATTGCAAACTAGCCTTGATAACGCTTCGTCCTCATAAATGGATTTAACAATAAAAATGTGAAATTTAATCAGTGCCAGATACTCCCATCTTGCATCAGCACTTTGGGTGGAGAAACCCTCAAATGTGGGCATTCCCATTCAAATCTGGTCTTCCGAATATTCTCCCGTCGTTTCCTTTTAAAGACTCCAGGGGCTGCAACTGAAGACACTTCCAAAAAGCTACACAGCAAATTCTGTAGAGTAAATTTAAACTGAATCTACACGGTCCCACTCTAAATAGAGTGAAATTTACACTTGGAAGAGAGTTAAAAAAAAAGTTACTCAAGGGTTGAGGAACAATCTCACGACCTTCAGTTTGGGAGATTGCCATTCTACCACCTGCCACTCCTTCTGTTTGTTTATATCCAAGAGGAGATTGTTTTTGGTCTTGGACTTATGAAGATTCCAGCTGTTTGTTCCTCAACCCTTGAGTGACTTTTTTTCTCCCCTAATTTTATTTTACTTTCTTCCAAGTATCAATTTTGCTCTAGAGTGGGACCAAATTGGCCTCAGTTTAGAGTAAAATTGACTCTATAGAATTTACTGTGTATCAAATGTATGTTGAGAGACTGAGCAAAAAAAAAAAGTATCGAGATGATCAAAGGCTCGAGGGTTCAGGGTTCAAAAGATACGCACCTATGCAATGGCCCCTGAGCTCTCAGTGTGCGCGTTTCCTGTTTCGGAAACAGCTACTCGAAGAAAATGAACCAGATGTGAACGCACCCTAATTTTGTTCGTTACAGTACTGGAGCCATTCGACTCTGCTCATTAAGGTTTGCGCTTGAGCACATCTAATGCCCCTTTGGAGGAGTGATATTCACCAGGCACACTTCACAAAAGATGCACTACTGCAAAAGGGTGTGCAGATGAGTCGTGAAACAGTTGAGGTTTTAAACATTCGCAAACAGTTCCATTCCTGGGATCAGACCTGGAAGAAGACATGCACATGCTTCGGTCACAAAATCCATAGTGCAGCGTTTCGCCCGTGGCCATATTGTGGAACTGCAGCTCTTTCTAGGGTTCGAGGGCATTCATTTCTGCTTGAGACGTACACATTATCGACCTAAAGCAGCCCGTGTTCACGTCTGGGGCCCCCATGCTGTTGAACTGAGACATTACTTACTTATGCGGATGTGGCAACAACCGCATCAGCTTTGCAGCTTCTCAATGAGACAGCAGCCAGCGAAGCATAAGGAGGGAATACAGAACCAAGGAGTCGGAACGAGGGCTATAACGACGCAGCTACTTTTTTTTCCGTCTCGTCCGCAAGAGTGAATGTGAAATGGGCTGTAGGCGTCATGCAAAGGGACAGTGTTCAGATGGGTCAGTGAGTCGCCAAATAGGACGTTTCCACAGGATGCGCAGCGGGGAGAAGCCGACATAAATACAGACAGGGAAAAGAAGAAGATTATTGGACCATTCTAACTACAGCAAGTGAAAGGAAGCAAACATTGATGGTCCTCCTTTTTTTCCATTCTTCTCAAGACTTTCTGCAAGGTTTGACAGCTCAAACGTGTGATTGTCTAAAAGGCAACGGGGACAATTTCACATTCAGAAAATTATTTTGAATTTAAACATGCCTGCCAGAGGGTACTAGGTTCTTAGCCTTGTTGGAGGTTCTGAACCCCACCCAATTTTCTCTATAGGGAGAGCAGCCTTTTCATCGAATCTGTCTCTCTTCACCTTGATTTCAGAAAGCGTGTTCTTGTATTCCCCGTCTCAATGCATCTTAAGGAAGAATCCCTTTCGTTTTGCTAGATAGCGAATTTTGCTGGACTAGAATTGCTCAACTTAGCATTACAAATCATGCAGTTAGGATGCTGACTTCCATCACTCAACTCAACTCTATATTTATAGAGCACGTTAAGCAAAAACAAGGAAAACAGTACAGGCCCCAGAATTGAACCCTGTGGAACACCATACGTTCCGTCATATGTCAATTCATATTGCACATATTCGCCCTGCCAGACCCTGTGGAACACCATACGTTCCCTCATATGTCAATTCATATTGCACATATTCGTCCTGCCAGAGGGTACTAGCCTAGCGGTTCTTAGCCTTGTTGGAGGTTCTGAACCCCACCCAATTTTCTCTTTAGGGAGAGCAGCCTTTTCATCGAATCTGGTTCTCTTCACCTTGATTTCAGAAATCGTATTCTTGTATTCCCCGTCTCAATGCATCTTAAGGAAGAATTCCTTTCGTTTTGCTAAATAGCGAATTTTGCTGGACTAGAATTGCTCAACTTAGCATTACAAATCATGCAGTTAGGATGCTGACTTCCATCACTTAACTCAACTCTATATTTATAGAGCACGTTAAGCAAAAACAAGGAAAACAGTACAGGCCCCAGAATTGAACCCTGTGGAACACCATACGTTCTGTCATATGTCAATTCATATTGTACATGTTCGTCCTACCACTTTCTTTTTTGCTTGACATAATACGAAGGGATTACAAATATAAAGAAATCACACGACGTACCATCACAACAGTTACAAGTCAACTACTCAGCGCACTAAATTCCCTGCAGCACAGATAGGCCAAGCAATGTAGTGTGATCACCTGCAGCCAATGAGACAAGAAAAAAACATTTGGGTTTCCTCATTTTGCCTTTGCGGGTTTCCTTCCATCACCAGTGTCGATAATTTAGCAGGATCAAATGCTGCCTCCCTCTCTCCGCACCCGTCTGTGACACCAAATTTACCAAGGGAACTCCGCCTTTGTTTTGACGGGCTGAGCTGACGGCGGACCCTCCAGGAAGCGTGCCCCCACCTCCCTTCAATTTCTTAAAGGAGCGACTCTGAGCGATGGATGTGTCACAGACTTTCACCGCAGTGAAAGTTGACTGGTCGGCGCCTCGCTGCCAAGTAGCAAAAAAAAAAAAAAAAAAAAAAAGGGAACGACGGGCTCTGGAAGACAGACAACAGAAGGGACTTGACTGGTCTGTCACACAACAGGAAGCTTGGTGTCTCTTATATGCAGGTCAGGAAGAGTCAAGCGTATAATGCTATCATGTTTTAGCCACCAAAGCCTTGAGCACAGTCTCCAAACGCGCTTATGCTCGTCTGTCTTCTCTAAGTATCTGACGCAGAAGCCAAGTCCACACAAACACTGCCTAGTTTTTTTAAATGTCCGATTCTATGCTACAGATTAGAAAACCACACTGTACTCGTGCTTTAGTCAGCAGCAATAAGTGAAGATATCACATTCCTGCGCAGTGATTACAAAATTGAACTAATTGTGTTTGTCTTTCTGAATTTTCTTGTTTATGCACTCATTTAGTTCCAGATTGCGCTGCAAGGAGAAGCAACGGCGTCGGCTGCCACATTTCACGCCAGGCCTCTCTGAGCCACTGAGGAGTCCAGACTGTTATTTCCACCTCAGTAGGTATTCTACCTGATTGCTGGCCCGCTTGCTTTTCTGCTGCCTGCCACACACACACACACACAAATATTCACAGGCTGAAAAAAAAGCAGGCCATATCGCAGTAGTAACTTGGCCGGGTGAGAGACAGTGTAAACACTTCCATCTTTAGCACAGGATGAGTGTTTAGTCTCCCGTGTAGCGCGTTAACTTTAGGTTTGTTTCCATGTCACAAATGTGTTGCAGATAGCGATTCTCCTCAGACTTAGTTCAACATTAACACCCCAGTGGAAGAGGATAACAGGATAATGCCAAGGTTGATCCTCCACTAGCGGCTTTGTGGGTGTGGGATTTGTGTGTTATTGTCATGAAAACGCATCATAGTGGATTTAGTTTCGGCCGCTAAACAAGGCCCAAATAGCAAAGTCAAACATGGCGGTATCACGACCACAATGAGTATTAGGAAGAGTAGTGTTGAAAAAGACGGGAGTTCCACCGGGAGGCGGCCTGCAAACACGTATCTGAGCCTACCTTTTATTGATGCTTTTAGCGCTGCAAAGCCAAAGAAGGTTTTTGTGCACCCAGGACTACTGCAGCAATACAACGATCAACGTCAATCAAGCAGGCGTCACGTCGGAATGCAGGGATGATCCCGCCAGGGAAGATAATCCACTCCTTGTCTGCACATGTTCCCGCCATTCTCCGCTTGAAGGGTAATAAGAGGGTCGGCCGTATAGCGATTTCATCACACACCAGTCCTTCTTAGTTATTGCTTCGGTGCGTGATTGTCAGCGCTGAAGATCCAGTCGCAGCGGAAATGAAATGACGCCCATTTTGTTTTTCAGGAAAATGAACGAGGAGTGGTCCGCATTGTTGTCCGGTGGGGAAAGCGGGCCGATGCGATGGCGGTAAGAGGCGTCATTGTTGAAAAAGGCTTGAAATGGTTGGCTTCTTGAACGCTCCAGTGACTGCATTTTAAGCCACATACTTCTTCACAATCACCCAAAAATGTCTACAGTGAATTTCTGGGAACATTACTTACCACTATAATTACTGACTTTGCATGACTTTGTTACTACGACGGAGCTAATTTAATCCATGGCTGCACAACAAGCATTGTTTATTCAAACCCGGAGACGTGCGTGTTGTCTGTCGGCTTAAGAGTCACATCGGAACAACAGCTGGCAGAGGCAACACGAGGAGAAACCGTGTCCATTGTAAAAAAAGAAGAAAAAAAAAAAACTTGGCACCCGCCCCCTAGCATAACAAGATTAACCTTATTTCCGCGTCAACGGCATTTACAGCGGAATCGTGTAATTTCCAGCATCCGGGATGACCTCTCTTTCCCAGACGTATCGCCTGGCAACAAGCTTGCACAGCCAGCGGGAGAAGAAGAAGATAAAGGCTGACCAGCGTCATCTTTAGCGGACAACGCGTCCTTCTCGGTTCAGTTCGCAGGAGAGAAAAAAAAACAAACTGTTTTGATGAGGAGTCAATATTTACCTTTCCTGGCCAGGCATATGTCAATGTTTATGCTAATTTGTGATTAATTGCACTGGCTGTGAAATAACATGTTAGAATTTCTTGGCTGTTGTAAAGGGATAGACAAATATTATGCAAGTAAGGTTTTGACGCAAATACTTTAAAGCATAGGTGTCAAACTCTGGTCCTCGAGGACCGCATTCCTGCAGGTTTTGGAGGTTTCCCTCTTCCAACACAAGCTGATTCCAATCAACAGGATCGTTATTAGGCTTATGATGAGCTGATCATACATCAGCTGTGTTGGAGAAAGAAAACATCCAAAACCTGCAGGCCTGCCGCCCTTGAGGACCGGAGTTTGACACCTATGCTTTAAACAGTATAGTGCCTAAAGTCCCTGTAAAGTAAAAATCTTCTAAATTTGAAGCGTCCAGTGGCTGGAATTGATATAATTTAATGTTGTGTGCCTTTATCAGTCCGCAACAACGAGGCGCTCTAAAGTACCCATGGCAGTGCAAAGTAATTGTCCATGCTCTGGGTGATACATTGGACCAACCACCGCACACACGCTTGTGCTTCCATCTTCTCTGTGACACGCGCACACTCATAGCACACGATGAGGCGCTCTAAGAGCAGCCCCGCCAATGCAGTCAAGTCCCTGTCCACACTTTCATGGCTTTCATGTGATACTTTTTTTTTGTTTTGTTTTCCCTCCATCACTCTTCCACTTTTTCTCCATGACATGCACACACTCATGGCCAACAACAAGGCACTCTAAAGCCACCACGCCAGTGAACTATCCAATGGGAAGATGCATTTTCTGAGTGCAGCCATAAGTATATGTTGGAAAAATCTCTTTACAGGCTCTTAAATAAACTTTAAGCTGCCCTAAATCAACAGCATTCATAATTAACTTTCTTTTTCCAATGAGCCGCTAACCAGCGTGGGATTTGACTGACAGCAGCACAAGCAGGAGGCACTTTGGCAGTCGGCGCTCATTTCCTTTGTAATTCGGTGAATGCGGTGCCGCATTAACTCCATAGGTGGTCCTGTCAGTTTGGAATCACATTGACTGAATATACAAATCTGTGATCAGCTTTGATTCGGGAACAACAAGATCGGAATGCAAACACGACCACGCGAGCGAGGCGACTAATCATGATGAATAACTTGTGCTTTAGATGTTTGTCAGCTTGACCGCCAAGTGGGTGTCAGGCGCCACGCGAGCCAGACCACTTGCTCACTCCTCCACGTGGCGAAGACTGACAGCAGGATTTAATCGCATCTGACGGACGCTCGCCCGGGCGGCCGCGCACCTTGGAGCCAACCGAGGTCTCACCTGACAAACGCGAGAGAGGTGCTGTGTCGGAAAATATTCAATTGACACCCTTGCTGGGGGCCACCTCGTATCCCGCACGGCCGACGTCCTGCACAGCCTGTGCTCATCAGAATTTAGTAAAAATGATAGGAATCAGCACATTGATTGGTAGAATGCTAACATTTTTAACATGAGAATATTCTGTAGCCATTTGTCCAGAAGAAGTTAAACCAACAATTTTCCCTTCCCGCTCTGGAAATGAAAAGACCAAAACACAACATTTTTTTTTGCTCTCAACCCCCTTTGAGAAATACAAGCTGACAAACTTTCTAAAATTGCAGCTGATTATTCATTTCTCAGAAACTTTTAGAGTGCCCTTAAGAATATTTACAAAGTGCCCATTAGAATATTTACAAAGATTTATCCACATTCTTAAGTATACGCAGCCTTATTTTGACAGGAAAATAAGATACACAGTTTTACTTGCCTTCGATGTTTTAGAGTTGGGAAATTTTTTTTCAGTTATGCGCGAGTAGATAGAATAAATTTTGCAACAGTTTTGTAGGACTATGAAAACGCTTTAAATGATACCAACATCAGCTTCCTCTGTGATGTTTCAAAGATATAGATATTTAAATTGCATAGAAATCTCCAATTAGCCACAGAACCACTCTTTGTAATTAAGAGGGTTTGGGAGGCGGAAACAAATGTATTTTCCATCCATATCCGACCACAGTCAAACATTTACACACACACTCGCACGCACACACGCACGCACACGTTATCACCCACATACAAAAAATAAAAAATATATAAATAAAAATATTTTTTTAAAAAATTTAAAAAAGAAATGAACAATACTGAGCTCTCCAGGGAAAAAAAACATTTTAATGAAATCTGAGAGCTGATGGGAAAATTCTCCAATAGTGCACCCGTTTCTGCTGCTTTACGTATTCATTGCAACTAAACTTACAAAAAAAAAAAAAGTCATTAACTCTTTGACTGCCAGACGTTTTCAGAAAAGGGATGCCGTGGGTGCCAGCCGATTTAAGCATTTTTGACTGATCTTTCAAGGTCCACAGAAAATTATGTGTTTGGACTATGGAAACACACATACTACCAAATGAAAGATTGGACTCTCATCTTTCATCAGAAAAAAAGTGTTTGTTTCTACCTTATTCCGTTTTTCAGTAATCAACAATAGAAAATGGTTAGTTTCACCTCGGTTTTGAAAAAAAACGTATTTTAACGTCTTTGGCACTCCTCCATAGGATTTTACTAAACGTTATTTAACGTTTTTGGCAGTCAAAGAGTTAAACACCTGATACTTCAGTTATAAATTGAAATAATATATTTCTTTTATAAGTGGTAACAAGCCATATTATATCAAATTAAAGCTTAGGCATTTGCCGAGCTAAATGTGGATGGATGTGGAACAAAGACCTAAAAAAAACAAGTTAGGGGTCAAAATCAAAAAAATCGCCAAATTTCATTGAGACATTGTCAACACTAAAAAGGCTAATAAACAGGAACAACCACAATAGCAATAACAACAGCTGAAAAGGGACTAATTACGAGTCACCAAACCAGATTCGGTTTTTGGATGAGCCACCTCGGCTCCGAACCGGACCTTCCCATCGTTGATGCATACTCCAGATAAATTGCTGAATTCTCATTTGAGGAATTATGTCTAGTAAATTAACCCTAACCTCACCCTAATTATGTCGCCTAAGCCTAACCTAGCTCACCAGTCTTTAAATGTTGCTGCAAGCATTTTGGACACATTTACAGTGCGAGTGCATTACTTGCCCTGGCAACCTATCAGCCAATTATGGACACAAATAATTTCCAAGTGATTTCTTCATTAAGGTGGTTTGTATTCAAATGAATGTAACAGGAGGCAAAGTCTATCTGGGTTGAAGAAATTTGTGCGAGGGGGATGCGCCGAAGAAAACAATCCAGGATGATAAAATCTCTCCAGGACAATAATTTCCTACTAAATTAGACCACTCTCTGTGGTTTATCACTTCAGTTTTTAATGTGTCCGAGCTGCCAATTTGTCTCTCTCTGTCTTTGTACAATTTTGCTGCAGACATCGTTTTCTCTACTCTGATATAAGGCTACCATTTAATCTTTAATTCCAGAGTAAAGTCTCATTTAGATCACCACATTACCACAGGTATGAAAATCATGTCATATGTGACACGTGGAAAAAAAAAAAGATGAATATTCTGGAGATTTCCACAAAACATGCTTGCACGCATTTGCTTGCCGAGACGTTTGTCTTCAAACCTGCTGTCCACGTTTTTATTCAAAATGAAGAAATACACCACCGGACCAGCATTCCGCCACAATGACCCAATTTACAAGCGAAGAACATTTCTGAAGATAAATGAAGACGGGGGGGGGGCGAATGATTGTCTCCTCGCGGTCGCTCTCTCGCTCTGTTTCAAAAGGACAAATGTTTCCTGCAGTCACTGTAGCGCTGCATTGGTATTCTGCTCTCAATTTAGCTCCTAGCCAGCGCGCAGCAATCTGACACGGAGCACACAGACAGGCGGCGAGGAAGACAGTAAAGTGACGAAGACGAAGAGGAGGAGGAGGAGGAGGAGGAGGAGGAAGCAGGCAGACAGGAATCCACGGCTAGCCAGCGGTGACATCATTTTTTTTTGTGCTGTAAAGGTTGCCTTGAACAACAGTCGTTCATGCGGCAGAAAGAAATGAATTAAACAGCTTTGTGAAGCTACTTATTGCTCAGCACTTCCCAACATGGCAACTTGGAGGCCTTGATCGGAATCAGGGTTACGTGATGATTATGTTCTTGCGACTTTCGGATATGTCCAAAGTAAAAAGAGAAACAGCTGTTTATAAAGTAAAATATACGGAACACACTAATTCACCCTTTTTCAAATCTACACTTTTTTTTTTTTTTAACTTCCGGCTTGTCCCATTAGGGGTTGCCACAGTGTGTCATCCTTTTCCAATTAAGGCTGTCTTCTGCACACGGGTTTCGATATGGGCTAAGTATCTGACATTTGTATTTAATACCAAAGGTAATTTTCTGATATTAAATTACTCAAGTATCAGAAGTAAATGTTAAAATATATACAAAAAAAATGTGTCATTAGAATTGTGATTTTATTATTAGGGGTATCAAAATGAGTGCGTTAATTTTGAGTTAACTAAAAAAATAATAATTTACGTGTGACTTGGAAAGCCTGTACTGGGGGAATTCCAGTCGCAACGCCAGCAGACATGTCCATGTAAAAATTTTGCAGTAATACATTTAATAATAATGCATATATTTGTGGAGCTTGGTGTCAAGTTGTATTTTACAATTTGAAAAATGTGCAGAATTTCCCAAGTTACTTCATGTTAAAGATTACATAGGTCTTAATATGAAAAGAAAAATACACTGCGCTGTCACCGTCTTAAAAATGCAATGATGCCATCTAGGGGCAGAAGAATTATCTCAACACAAATCAATATCACAGGTTTTTAAAATACAGTACATCTTTTTAATTTTAACTTATTTTTTATTAATTATCATGAAATTACTGTATCAATGACAAAAAGATGCAGCCATATTTCTATTAGTTTAACATTTTTCCACTTTTGTTACCGCGAGTATGAAACTTAGAGAAAAATTGTACATTTTATTGTACATTTAGAACAGATATAAAAAATTGTGATTAATAGTGAGTCAACTATTGAAGTTATGCAATTATGTTACAATTAAAAATAATAATAATAATCACCCGACACGCCTATTTAATATATTTAGTTAGTCTAATTCAGTGGTGTAGCTAAAGATCTACGTGTTGGCTCATGAGCAAAGTTAGCCTTTCCTTCATGTTTCCTTTTTATTACATCAATCTTATCTGTATCCTGACCACAATTGTCCAGGCTGGACTATTTAGTGTAGATTAAGGGAACAGTATTGGAGTTCCTCAAGTACAGTATCAACATATTTTTATTCCAGTACCCTATGAGACTCATCAAAAGTGTGCCAAAATACTGTCCATTCATGCCGACACTTTAGTTGCCTTACGAATGATTTTAGGGTAGCAAAATCTATTTCAGAATTTGTCAGCGTGAAACAAACGGGTGGGTAGGGGGTGGTAGATGTAAGCAAGGTGGGAGTTGAAATGCTGACAGCGGTCAAAGGTAAAAAAGAGATAAGTGGAGTGAACGGAGTGAGAGCAACGGAGATAAAGAGCAAGAGAGTCTTGTTGGGGAGGTGAAGAAGAGATGGAGAACCCAGATAGCCTTGAGAATGGAGGGGGTGCTAACCCAGCCAGATTGATGAATGCGCAGCGGAGGCACAAGCACAGAAGATATGGAAATGGGATGTGTCAGTAAGGGAGGAAGGAGGAGGTCTAAAACATAACAGAGTTTGACATGAGCTGACAGCACAGGAGGCACATGAAGGCGGTAGTCGCTGCTAAAGAGACAACGGGCCTGCAAAGAAATAAAGCCAACAATGTTTGATATCTCCAAAATTCCACCATCTGTGCTCTTTCCAAGACTCATCGAGTCACATCTATTTTAACAATTCAATGTAGACGTATCATAAAAAAATAAATAAATAAGAGGCGCTCTGAAAGAGTGTATCCTTCCTCTGGGTCCTAGATGGCTTTAACCAGAGTTTAACCCTGAGTCCTCCTTGTACTCCGTCTCACCGCCTCACACCACGGAAATCAATCAAGCGTGACCTCAGTGCAGGATACCTTCGAAAAGCCAAGAAAATACTTCATGCTGCTCGGGCCCGTCATTTTTCAACAAGATCTTCGAAGAAGCCCGATAAAGAATGAGTAATTTGCCCTTAAACTTTCAGGCAGTGTGTTTATATGACATTATAATACCATTGTCAGGCCTTGCTAAAGGTCTCCAGTTCCATATGTAATCACCGCTACCCAAAAATCCTAAACAGGAATGTAAAGACTCAAATTTTAACCCTGGAGAACCCAAGAACCCTTTTCTTCTTTGGAAAATTATGAATTCTACATTAAATGACTGCTATAAGTTGTTTTTTGAACTAGCTCAGAGTTGCTAATTTATCAAAAAAAAAATATAAAACATACTCCTAGGCATTCTGCAACATGATATGAAATAGATTAACAAAAAAAACCATAATTTTACCATCTGATGGTTTTGTTTGGATTGATTTCCAGCTCAACAAAACAGCATGTTTGTTGCCAGCCATCTTGTCACCACCACTCTGGCTCATGTAAGTGCAATATTCCTCCACTAGATGGCCCCATGCAGGGGTCAGAAGTGGCACTCTGGACTTTTGAAGTTAAATTTGTAAAAAAAAAAAAAAAGGTCTTTGTTATTTGAGTAGCAGAATTTATAGGGGCCAAATTTGACCCCGTGGGTTCTCCAGGGTTAAAATTGTGAATTGCTTATAGGGGAT
Source organism: Vanacampus margaritifer (assembly GCF_051991255.1). Lineage (NCBI taxonomy): Eukaryota > Metazoa > Chordata > Actinopteri > Syngnathiformes > Syngnathidae > Vanacampus > Vanacampus margaritifer. Next base: position 16,986,774 of record NC_135446.1, read on the forward strand.
GCTTTTTAAAGGTTGACTGGGTCCCTTACCTTCCTTGCAGTACTTCCCCTTGAAGCGGGTGTGGGTGCAGTCGCATTGAACCTCTCCATACTGGATAGAGCAAAAGCCTCCATTGAAGCAGGGATTCTGTTTGGTGCACAGGTACTCCAGGTCGCTCTGGATGCCCTGGCTGTTCAGCAGGGTGGGCGGGGTCTCCCCCACCTTCAGGTTCGAGATCAAGCCCAAGAAGGGGGGCTCATACTTGACCGTGCTGGAGGTGAGCGCGGAGAGGCGCACGTCGGGCGGTATCCCCCCCACGAACAGGTCGCTGACCACCGCCATCTCCTTCCGCTTGGACTTCACCTCCGCCACTTTGGTCTCGCCGTCCACCATCAGGAGGGTTTCCCGGTAGTTGCGGGTGAGCAAGACCATGTGCCAGCGGTCGTCGTTCACCCGCGTCTCCAAGTGCAAAACGGCCGGCTCGGCGCAGTGGATGGCGAAGCGCAGCTGGAGGCGTCCGCCGGCGATCAGCAGCTCCAGGAAGTCGCAGTTGCCGCCATCGTCCAGGTAGAGGACTAAAGCTTTGCTGATGTTGGTCTTAAGGCTGAAACTCAACTCGCCGACCGAACCGGCCTCCCAGCGCCCGTAGCGGGCCCACTGACCCGGCGCCCCCCCAAACTCCAGCGCCCTCACTCTGGAGAGCAGACTGACGAGGGCCAGTGGCAACAAGGGCCAACACGGGAATCTAAAGCCCCTTATCATGATTTAAGTTCTCAGGGTCTAAATGATGCAGAGGTAGGACCTTTTCTTTTTTTTTTGCTGCCGTCAATATATTTGAAATGTGAGCAACAATTATTCACTCTTGGAGCTACCCGAGAAAAAGCCTAGCAGGGGCCTTTTTTCCTTCCAATTTTCCCAATGACTCAGCAGTTCTTTTTCCAGATCTCCCTGATCTAATTCTTTGTCCTTATCCTAACTCTCCTCCGCCTCTCCATCAGTTGGTGCCTCAAGGATTCTGAGGAATGGAATGAAAAATAATGGAGCATAAACGGAAAGGGGAGGCAAGGCCAAGTTTTTATGAAGCCTCTTGGTCTCTTTAGGACCAAAGCACTCCTGGAGTTCAGTAGACAGCCATTCTTCTCTGGGAACAGGAGGAATTAGGTGCCTATGCGTCGCATCATGACGGGGGCGAGGAAGGATCTGGAGAAGAGACACAAAACACATTTTTTAATGAAATAGACCTGCTTTTTGAGGTGCTACCAACATTATGAAAACAAAGGTCAGGTATATGCAGCAAGTGTGCGTCTATAAAGCTTGATTTTTTTAATTGTTTTTTTTTTACTCTTTTTTTATGTGGGTGAGTATGTGTATGTGTATTCATTAGTTCACCTAAAACCTATTAACTTTGACTGCCAGACGTTTTCAGAAAAGGGATGCCGTGGGTGCCAGCCGATTTTAAGCATTTTGACTGATCTTTCAAGGTCCACAGAAAATTATGTGTTTGGACTATGGAAACACACATACTACCAAATGAAAGATTGGATTGTCATCCTTCATCAGAAAAAAAAAATTGTTTCTACCTTATTCCGTTTTTGAGTAATCAACAATAGAAAATGGTTAGTTTCACCTCTGTTTTGAAAAAAAACGTCTTTTAACGTCTTTGGCACTCCTCCATAGGATTTTACTAAACGTTATTTAACGTTTTTGGCAGTCAAAGAGTTAAAAAAATCCTATACCGTTCACCTAAATCGAACACTTCCAGCTAGAGTCGTGAGGCCGTCAGGAGACCCGAGGAAGGACCAAAGAAAAGAAAGGAAAGTGAAATCCAGCACCGACCAGACACCACCCACCAGGCCACCAACCAGAGTCCTTTCCAACAAATCAGGGAGACCTCAAGAGAGTCTATAAAGCTCGATTTTTTATTTTTTTTATTTTTATTTTTTTTTTACAGGAGAGCTCAGTATTGTTCATTCAATTTGACATCATCATTGCTCTCCTTTTTTAAAAAAAAAAAAAGAATCCAACAAATCAATTTAAAAATTTTTAATAAATGTTTTTTTTTTTATTTTATTTTATTTTTTATTTTTTTTATAAAGCTCGATGATGCAAGTGAGAATTGTTTGGCCTTGGCGGAGGTCTGTCTGAGCACCGTTGATGAATGTGGATCTCGAAGCACGCATCCATGCTTCGGGTCTTTAGTGGCAGCAAACATATGCAAACACGCTGCATTGACTCAAATGGAATTGACGGTAAAGTGCCGGCGACTGAGTGGAAATTTGAATAGATAGCCTTGACCCTGAGATTTGGCTGACGATTCCGACAGTCTTCCCTGACGTCGCTCCACTTTCTGCTCTCCTGACAGTGATGGTGTCGGATTAAAAGCGCAGGCGGGACGGAGAGTGTGTCATCTGCATAATCAACATCCCCGCGGCGTGATGTTGATAGAGGAAGACGAGGGAGGACTGAGAGGCTGGAGAAAATGTTTTCCGGTTTTCTTTTTCATTTGGAATTGTTTTTTTTTTTTAGATTTTGCTTGTATCCAACTATAATATAGATCTTTTTTTTTTCAATTTAATACCACACGACTCTCCGAGTGCCAGACAGACGGCGTTCCAAATGTGTGAAGCATAACAGAGCGATCAAATCTGTTATTTTAGTCACAGTCCGTCTGTGTTTGCTGACGAGACAACCCTCTGACATTTGAAAGCCTCTCCAATTGACGACTCACACTGAATGTTTAACTTTCCCATGTCAGGTTGGCGGCAGTAAGCCTGTTGCTGATTTTGTGACTGCCAAAATTCAAGGACACTGAAGAAGCTTAACAAGACTGGAGGCATGACTACAGTTCTGTGGATGGTGCCCATGTGTGCGTGTGCCAACGCTTTGGTTGCGCTTGCAGCCCTTGTGGAGTTACGGCAGTTCTCATCAGGGAGTTCAATTCATACTTGCTTTTCAAATATTGTTATTTGATCCCAACTGAAGGATTCCGTCTACGTTACCATGTAAAAATGTAAAAACATATGCTCCAGACAGTGTTTCTGCATCAAAAATTCAATAAAATCCATTGCGTTCTGTTTTGTTTCGTTCCCGAATGTGTCTGAGCTTCTTCCTTATGAAAAAGGACAGCTCTCTCACTCGCAGCGCGAGAGGCAAGTTGAGTGAAAGAGCAATCTGCACACCCTGACCCGACTCCTTGTCAAAGCGAAGCTGTGCAACGCCCGGGGATAGCTGCATGGTCATGTGAGCGAGAAGCGACCTATTTCCTCCCACATCAACCCCGTGGGAGACGTTGGCATCAGGATCTTGACACAACTACCCCCCCCCCACACATCACTTGAGGAGTCTGTAGCGCAAAATGTCCCATTTCATATTTTTATATCATCACTCGTGGCAAAGATGGACTTTGAGTTGTGTGGCATGAAGAACGGAATATATAACATATGCAACAGAGCATAAATGCACAAAAATCTTAAAGCTGGAACCCAAGGGCAGCAGATACAATGAAAACAGCAGAGACCCCAGAATTGAACCCTGTGGAACACCGTACCATGCCATTACAGACGCTCCCCTACTTCCGAACATTCGAGTTACGAACAACGGTACATACGAACATGTCTGCGCGCATGTCAAAAAATGTTCGGAAAGAGATGCTGTAAGTTCGATTTTTTATTGCGCACCTTTTTCCGAGTACTGTAGTGCTTCTTTCCGCCGCTAATACCGACGCTTGGCGCTGTGAGAGCTCACCCAGCATTGGAGGCTCAGCAACGTGTCGAGGAGGGGGAAGAAGAAGAAACGCCTGTCGCTCATAGATAAAGCCATCGCACTCTTCGAGCAGCAAGACCCAAATATTGAACGTTGCACAAAGGTTGCAAATCAATTGAATGATGCCATACAGTGCTACCGCATCATTTATGATGAAAAAAGAAGAAAACTGTGCAATCGTCGTTAGATCGCTTCTTTCGGCCAGTTTCTAGTAAATCCTCCAAGGAAGATACTCATCAACCCTCATCTTCTTCTCCGCGACCCTCAACTTCTTGCTACATTGAAGTTACGGAGGAGGAAGTAACTTTTGAAGCCCATTCCAGCGACGAAGAAGAACCTCTCATGATATAAAATCCTCCTCTTCCTCCTCCTCCATCAAATCCTTAAGCATCGAGTACATCTTCCAAAAGTAAGTTAAACTTCATTTTATTTATCTTATTACGTACATGTACATACTGTGTGTGTCTCTCGCTCTCTCTCTCTAACATACGTAGTACAGTACTGTACGTATTCTCTTTAAACATAAATTATAATACAAAATATAGCACTGAAGCAACTTACGAACAAATTCACCTTACGAACGATCGCTCGGAACGTAACTCGTTCGTAAGTTGGGGAGCGTCTGTACATGTGAATTCATATTGCACATACTGTGTCCGTCCAACCACTTTTTTTCTTCTTTTTTTTTGCTCGACATAGTATGAAAGGATTATAATAGTAAAGAAATCACAAGACATACCATCACAAGTCGACTACCGAGTACACCAAATTCCCTGCAGCACAGATAGGCTAAGCAATGTAGCGTTATCACCTGCAGCCAATGATGGCCAAGTCAGGGCGTATCATCATGAATCATTTGAGTCGGGGTTTGTGTCTTGACCTCCACCCTATTCCCCTTGAGACTGACTCACCGAGCCCCTGGGGTTCGGTCGAACCCAGGTTAATCTAGACCTTACCTAGATCCTTCTCTTTCAGGTAAAATACGGAAATTATGTGTCATGACCACTGGCGTGCACAGGTAGACCCCCTAGTGATACTGACACCCTTGCCCCTCTGGGATTATTATTATTATTTTTTTAATAAACAGTTTACTAAGGACAGGTAACAGGTCAATGTTGACACAATCTTTAAGAAAAGCTGCACGATTAAACTCGTGGGGGAGGAAAGCCTCGATCGATATGTGGCTCTCACTCATTCATTCTCACTCTCTCTCTGTCCCCCACCCTCTCTCTCTCCCTTTCTCCCTCTCTACCTCCCTCTCTCCCTCCTTTGACTTTAGCCACACCTGCCAGTTAAGTAGAAGCACCTGTGGCTAAAGCCAATCTGTGGCAGGGTTTTTACTTTCTGGACCTGGATTCCACAACCCTGATAGTAATAACAAATAACGTGTTTTATGTAGAGGCACAAAGTAACTTTCAGGGAGGTTAAGTAATTTATGTAACAGATTACTTTTCTTTCTGTTCTTTGGTCCTTGCATCATCGAGCTTTATAAAAAAAAAAAAAAAAACATTTATTAAATTTTTTTTAATTGATTTGTTGGATTTTTAAAAAAAAAAAAAAAAAAAAAAGGAGAGCAATGATGATGTCAAATTGAATGAACAATACTGAGCTCTCCTGTAAAAAAAAATTAAAAAAAATAAAATAAATCGCGCTTTATAGACTCTCTTGAGGTCTCCCTGATTTGTTGGAAAGGACTCTGGTTGGTGGCCTGGTGGGTGGTGTCTGGTCGGTGCTGGATTTCACTTTCCTTTCTTTTCTTTGGTCCTTCCTCGGGTCTCCTGACGGCCTCACGACTCTGGCGGGAAGTGTTCGGTTTAGGTGAACGGTATGGGATTTTTTTAATAGGTTTTAGGTGAACTAATGAATACACACACACTCGCATACACATACTCACCCACATACAAAAAAAATAAAATAAAATAAAAAGAGAGCAATGATGATGACATGTCAAATTGGTAAAATTACCGAATGAACAATACTGAGCTCTCCAGAAAAAAAAAAAAAAAAAAGATTACTTTTATGGAAAAAGTTACATATTAGATTAGTCATTACTTCAAAATGCACACACACTACTTTGTCACAGGTGGCCTCACCGTCTGTGTTTGTATATTTATTTTGCAGCTCATTTGACATGTTCTCTCAATTCTGACGTCTACAATGGCTTTGAAAAAGTCACACTGTAATAAGCCAGACAAAGAATAAAGGAAGTATAACTCAAACACGTATTTACATATTTCATTCGTTTGCACAAACATCCGTGTGTGTGGATTATACACAGATAATACACACTTACGAGCTAACAAAACACACATACACACTCACGCCGCATATTCAAGTCAGGCAGGAGTCATTAATCCTATCCTGTAAGAAGCTCAGCGGGGAAGCATCCGTCAGCGTGAGGCCGCTGCTGCCGCGCTCTAATTAACCAGAGACTCACGCCGAGAAACTTTTAATATTCAGCATGGGCAACATGCAAAAACCAGAAGTGGCATCATGCAAATTTAGAGGAAAATGTGCCACTTAGTCATTTTGGGGTATCACTTTTGAAATGCACACTAGGGAGCCATGACAGCAAAAAAAAAAAAAAAAAAGGGAGATTTAAGGTTCATTGGCATATTCCATCCAGATTTTGAAACTTTGAACTAACCAAAAACCTCAAGCTAATAAAAACCCATCCACCTTGGCGGAGGTAATAAAAAAAAAAAAAAGGTGCAAATAAAATGCCAAGCTCCCTGATGGAGCCAATCCAGATGCGAGCTCTCCTCGTTGCTTTGATGGGCCTCGTCAGCTCTAAGCCGTCAGTAGAACGGCGGCGCTAACTGCGTTTATCCCCGATGAGGAGATGCTAATGAAGCAGATCAAGAGCTTTAGCCTTGCCGTTAGCTCGGCAGATTAATCTCGACTTTCAGCGGGAGTCCTCGTTGCTTCATCGTTTTGGCTCGGATACCTCGACAAGGTGAATCATCGAGGGGAAAATATGATTGCTGTGCAAGCTGAAATATACTTTCTGATGTTTTGACCCCGAGTCTGTTAGAAATAGTAATTCTCAGTATGACGCATGCAGTTTAGACAGGCTATTATTAACAATACAGCAGCTTGTATTGGATCTTGGGTGTTCTAGACAAGGAATCACCAACCTTTTTGAACCTGAGAGCTATTTCTTCGGCACTGATTAATTTGAAGGGCTAACAGTTTTGAAAATGATCTGCTCAAATTACCTTTAACAAAATGATTGAATTATATAATTTATAATGATTTTTATTATTGCACTGATCATCTTACAACAAGTATATATATCATATAAGACACTTTTCACATTTCTATAATATTTCTGACAGTGTTTACATTTTTTACAAAATGACTTCTATAAAAATCCTAGAAAATCACAATGTTCCATCACAGGAACAGACCTGCGGGCTACTCACGTTGGTCATTAAGGTCACCACGTTGGTGATGCCTTTCGAGTCACCCGCAATAGGTAAAAATCTGTGATAAAGGGAGACAAACGACAATCACGATAATTCCAAGATTTGCCGAATTTAGAGTGGGCACGATAGGAGTGCTGACTTTTGTTTTTTTTAAATTCAGCTAGTTTTAGTTCGATTTTAGATCAAGTTTATAATTTTTAGTAGTTTTAGTATTAGTTTTTAAATATATATATATATATATATATATAAATATAAATATATATATATATATATATATATATATATATATATATAAATATATATATATAAATATAAATATATATATATATATATAAATATAAATATATATATAAATATATAAATATAAATATATATATATATATATATATATAAATAGGAAAAAAAAAAAATATATATATATAAATATGAAGAAAAAAAATATATATATATATATATAAATATGAAAAAAAATATATATATATATATATATAAATATGAAAAAAAAAAATATATATATATATATATATATATATATATTTATTTATTTATTTATATTAGTATTGGCCCGATACCGACAGCTGGTATCTGTACTGTCCCATCTCTCATGTTAATTGAAAAAGACAAAAAATGTTTTCGCTATAATTCTAGTTAGTTCTATATCCATAAGATGTCATTTCGCATTTCAATAAAAAGCTGTTCATTACCTTTTGTTTCCAATTTTAGTTATAGTTACTTTGTAAGTTACCATTAACTCTAATCATCTTGCCGCGATGCAACGGGGGTAACATTTCATCCATTTCTGTTGTGGTGTGACACGTTCAGTGAGGTTTGTATCTGGAATGTTTAAACGGCCATCCAAGGCAGCTGGGGGCAAACTCTCGCATGTTTACAGTATGCAACGTTATCTCTCTGAGTAAGATACTCAACTACTTCCTGTTGAGATGTTGTGCATGCGTGAAAAGCTTGCTATGGGCGCCGAGGGAATATGGCCGATTAGCTTTGAGTGCGTGGGTGGCGCTATGTGTGCGAGCGTGCGTGTGCGTGCATGCCCGCCAGCATGCGTGTGGCTGTCCTGATGCCTGGAGATGTTTTTGGGTAGGAAAGCGCAAGGCTCACTGGCCAGGCCTTGAGACTCTCCCGCTTCCAATTAACCAGCCCAGCAGCCTGCAGCTCCGCCGGCCTTATCTGAGAGAAAAAGAGGCGAGGGTTTCAGGAGCGACCGAGTGAGACAGCACGCAGGAAAAAAGACAGAGAAGGCTGGCGTAGATAACAAGAAGACGAGCAGACAGAGGGGGGGGCAGAGAGGGGAGAAAAAGCGGCTTTCTTGCTCCATATCTTTCAACTCCAAAAACCTCTTTCTTTCGCTCCATCCCTTCATCGTCTCCGCACAAGTATCTGTACAATAGTCGAAAATAGCCACTGAGGTGAGAAAGTACTTTCATTCAACAGCTGGCTTAAAAATAAACCTAACGCCATTCGCACTTGAAGTTCACAGTCATAAACTTCAAACAAAGAATGACATGTGTCATTAAAACAAACAAATTTTGCCCCTGCTAGCTTAATGCTAATACATCATTGAAAACAGCATACACAGGCTAACAATTAGCATCAATAGTCACAGACGCATTCAAATCAACATCTATCCATGAACGTAAATACACTTTATCTCTTTGGCCCCGGAGGCTGCGGCAGGGCAAGCATCCATTTGCAAAAAAATCACCTCATCGGAGGATTTGTGACGCTTTGCCCCTGCTAGCTTAATGCTAATACATCATTGAAAACAGCATACACAGGCTAACAATTAGCATCAAGTCGCAGACGCATTCAAATCAACATCTATCCATGAACGCAAATACGCTTTATCTCTTTGGCCCTCGAAGGCCCCGGAAACTGCGGCAGGGCAAGCATCCATTTGCAAAAAAATCACCACATCGGAGGATTTGTGACGCTTTGCCCCTGCTAGCTTAATGCTAATACATAATTGAAAACAGCATACACAGGCTAACAATTAGCATCAAGTCGCAGACGCATTCAAATCAACATCTATCCATGAACGCAAATACGCGTTATCTCTTTGGCCCTCATAGGCCCCGGAGGCTGCGGCAGGGCAAGCATCCATTTGCAAAAAAATCACCACATCGGAGGATTTGTGACGCTTTGCACCGTCAGCGAATCGCATGGCAAAGAAGAATGAGAGCAAACACTGCAGGCCTGCAAGGAGCAATGACTCAGGGCCTTAATGTTCAACTCAATAGTGCCGCTTCACAGTGTCCATTCAGATTTGCGCACGGGTACGAGACAATGCACCTTGCTGTGTGCACTCCGTGAGCAATGTGTTTAATGTCACCCCCCCCCCCCCCCCCCCCCCCCGGAAGACACTGAGCTCATTACGGGCCTCTCAATTCACTTAGTATCCTTCAAATGGTGGTGTATTGATCCGCTCGCAAACAAAACCTCCCCTTCAGTCTTCAGGTCTTGCATGCAACGCTCGGTATCGCGCCTCCTCCTCCGCCGCATCGTCTGCTCCCACGAGGAGGCCACAAGCGAGCGGAGACGTGATGAAACGCACAAGCGAAGTCTCCCCCCCCCCCCTCCTGGAAAAAAACATTGATTCGGCTCTGCTTTGGCGGGCGCAGCTCTTAATCCGAGCGAGCGGGAACATGCACGGCCATGGCGGTGCCGCTTTGTGACTCACAAGAGGGAAGTAGCACGAACGGGGCTTGAGAAGATGCGAGGTGACACGCAGCTTTGTGTACGCGCGTACACATATGGACAGCGAGACACAAATGGAGAACTAGGAAAAACACAACGCGCGTGCATAATGTGTACATATTTACAAGCCGCCGGGCGGACGTCGTTTGAGAATAACGAAATAGATTATGCAAGCAATGCTCACTCTTTCAGGATTAGAAAAAGGTAATGCAGGAGGAATTCTTTGAGCATCCAACATGAACAAACTGCTTCCTCTTTGGGGATATGGAGATAAAAAAAAAAAAAAAAAGCTGAATAGACAAAGAATGTAGAAGTACAGTATGTTGTCAGAGTTCAGGTACTCTCGAGGGCTCTGATTTCCTTTATTTATAGCTTGGGCTTGGAGACATTTGTTTTTGGACCTGGAAAAGGTACATTTGAGTCCAATAATCATGTCTTTGTGTTTACTGAAAGATGCTCCGATTCTTTGTAGCACAATGCTAGCACCGCTATATTTTTCTGCTGTCAGAAAAGCAAAATGTCACGTTTGCATGTTTTTTGTCTTTAGTCCCACAAAAAAAAAAAAGTGTCACTGTCAAAGTGACTTAAAGAAGATGAAGGCTGATGGATTTCAAAAGTTGCATTGTGTCGGAACAGACAGGATTAGAGGCAGATATACAAAAAAAAAAGAGCAATGGAACGAGGCTGTCACTCACTGCGTCTGTTTGTGTTCGGATGTCTCAAAATTAGGGATGTCATGATGACGGCAATATTAAAATTGCCATGATATCGTCGTCGTCATGTTACGTTATTAAAAGCAGCACGCCTTTTTAAAAGGCCAGGTTTTTTTTTACCCTGTGCAGTTCTAGCACCCTCTGGTGATTAGTTCAGTTTAATTTTTATTAGACATGTTTAAGATCCACATTAATCACCAGATTAACTACATAGGCCATGATGCTCTGCGCCCCTAAAATAGTAGGAGCACATGACAAGATGTTTTTTTTCCTGAATATGAGCTTTTGTTTTTTTATAAAGATGTTTTTTTTTCCTGAATATGAGCTCTTTTTTTTTTTTAATATAAACGTTGGTACGTCGTGTGCTTTTTTTATTACCGTAATGCTGCAGACTATGTTGAGCAAAAATATGTGCAATACCAATTCACAGGTATATAGGAAGGTATATGTTCCACAGGGTTCAATTCTGGGGCCTCTGCTGTTTTTATTGCGTCTGCTGCCCTGGGTTCCCATCTTAAGAAAAATGCGATGTATGTTTTAAAGTGCCCATAGAACCATTGTTCCAGCCAAACCCCGAACCCAATCATTGTTGACGCTGAAAAGTATGGATCAAATGAAGTACAGCTTCTTCTGTCTTGATCTGCTCTGCTGAGTGCTTTTGGTTGAAACGGGAGCACTCACTAGGAGGACAACAACAAGGTAAGTGCACAAATGAGCAAAAAGCAGTGAACAACAATCAAGGAAGAGCAGTGTGCCGGAGCAAAACATGTTTGGAGCAGACATGCAATCATGTGTTTGAACACACCAGCGCACGGAGGATCACGCATTGGCAAGCATGGTGGCAAGGAACAGCGCGCATAATGGCGAGTGGGGGGCGAACGATACAAACGGGAAGGCCAAGAGAAACCGAGCGGGGCCGCAACATCCCGTTCAATTTTGAAGCGGCGCCGGCTCAGAGAACAAACACAAAGGCTTTCATTACAGACGCGTCCCAGGTGAAGGCTGAGACTAAATTCATGGTCTTCGGGCAAGCAGCTCGGGGAGGGATAACTAAAGGAATAGACCCAAAGGCAGTTAAGGCAGGTACGAATGTTCAATACCAGTAGCTCCATCAAGAACCTTTTCTATTACAACGGAGCACAGAGCAGAAGAGAATTGACCTCAGTTGTGACGTCATCAAGCAATGGACAATGTGTTTTCTACCGCTTGAGAGGTAGGTCGTACTAACCGCTAGACTAAAAGCCCTTAAATGGCTACCAGATTTGTTTTCTGAAACAAATTTGATGTAAAATCACCACTGCAGCACTGTACATCCATGGAATATTATTTACCACAAAGGCGCAAATTAAATATTCGCCTTTCTTGAAATGGTTCAATGGCATCAATACGTTTATTTCAAAATAAGGAAAAAAAAAGAGGAACGATACTGAACAAGAAATGTCGCCCAAAGGCAAAGTTGAGTACTTAATCGTTATGTGACCCAACAGGAAGGGTTTATGATGGTTTCCAAGTAAAACCAACTGGCTGATCAATACATCATGAAAATTGATTGGCTGGCTGGTGAGTGAGTGGCCCTCAAAATAGCCTTGTTGGTGGACAAACACACCGTGCATGATCTCTTAGCTAATAGTTTACATCCATCTCCTCGTGTACATCACACGTGAATATTTCATGAAGCTCGTTGTCGCTGATTGATGATGTGGTTGCTTTTATCGAGACCTTGTCCGGCGAGATTGATTCCGCCGCTGTGGTTGCTATTTCAGGTGTAATTGCATTTTTATGGCAGACTTTTTTTTTTTTTCGACCGCCAAAAGGTTGATGTTCTTATTACATATTGTTTGCCAGTCAGCACGATTACACAGGAGTTACTTTACAATACTATAGGACTAAGATTTTCTCTCTTAACAGATTCTAGTCAACAATGAAAGTACCTGTGAAAAGACTCACATTCACCTCAACAGAGAATATCAGCGAGTAAATCCTTTCTTTCTAATCGCAGAAGGTCACCGACAATGGCTGTGCTTACACACATGAATGCAGCAAGTGGAAGGAGAGGGGGAGGGGGCGGTGCTGACTTTTGGCCATCCCAGGTGAAGTGGCTCCCCGCTGGGTTCGACTCAAGCAAGTCGTGGCCGGCGGCTGGGGAAAAGTACGGAGAGGACGAGTGTGTCAGAGCTGGTTAAAAATGTATGGCCTCGCTCTCGGTGGCCCAACAATGAGTGTCCTCATTCCTCGCCTGTCACCTCTGGGAAATTCAAAGGAGGGCGAAGATGAGGGCGGGGCCCAAACTGTAAGCAGTTTTGGAGCGTATGCTAGCACTATGCAGCCTTCTCCAAGGACATTGCAGCCGCTTCCGCAGGTACCGAGACTGGGAAGAAGGAAAAAAAAAAGGCGGCGATGAGGGTGGTTTTCTTGAGAGAAACTAGAAGAGGTGCGGTCTCAGCTCACCTATTAGGCAATATGAGCAAATGCTAATGCTAATGCTAATTATTAGTATTGACGAGTGTTGTAGTCTAGACCAGACTAACCGAGACCAAGACATTATCAGGACTATGGAGTATGGAGACTGAAGAGGAATAATGGAATTTTGTCCTCTTTGCGTGTTCCAAAAATGAGGATAGGTTTAATGCAAGAAAAATACACCTTTGCAAAAATGATTTTTAATCTTTCAGAGATCTCTGGGCATTCCAACAGCTTCCGATTTCCTCACTTAAAGAACGTGGGATTTCAGAGCGTCAAATGTGTCTTCTTCCGGGTGGTGGATGGCTTTTATTGTTTTAGGACCGCCCCTCTTTTTATTTGTAGACAAAACATATCTCAGTACTTTTCCAGAGCAGATGGCGTAAACAAGGTCAGATCTCGGTGTATGTATTCGGGACTGAATATGTTATATAGTTGAAGGATCTATTTTTCCCCATAACAACATCTCACAAACAAGTTGAATCAAATTCACGGTGGCCGTGACTGATGAAGAAAGTAAAAAGTGCGTGTGTGTATTATTTCAAAGCAAGTTCTGTTTTCATGACCGAGATGTGCGCGTACAAATAAAACAAGGAATTTTGGACCAATCAGTGTATACCAGCCTAAGGAGTGTGTGTGTGTGTTTTTGAGACAAATTCTGATTCAAGGGCTAAATGTGCTTTCGCACAAAACGCTGAGAAGGAACTTTTTTAGACTAAATAGTATGTCCCAGCTTAAGGCCAGACCATACGAGGTCGACATCATGCTCAGGACACAAAACATTTCGACAAGGTTAATGTGAAGAATTAAAATGTTCATAATGTGTAACAATAGTTGATATATGAAATTAGGTATTAAAAATGTTATAATATCTTTCAAGACTGACCCCAAGCCTTTTGGGGTTCGAGGACGAGATAAGACCAAAACTTTATGTATCAAAGAAAGAAAAAAAAAAAATCACAAAGAAATTACCATTCTTCGTTTCTCACTGCTTATAATAGTACTGTAAACTGTAAGCAGTTTTGGAGCGTATGCTAGCACTATGCAGCCTTCTCCAAGGACATGCAGCCGCTTCCGCAGGTACCGAGACTGGGTAGAAGGAAAAAAAAAAGGCGACGATGAGGGTGGTTTTCTTGAGAAAAACTAGAAGAGGTGCGGTCTCAGCTCACCTATTAGGCAATATGAGCAAATGCTAATGCTAATGCTAATGCTAATGATTAGTATTGACGAGTGTTGTAGTCTAGACCAGACTAACCGAGACCAAGACATTATCAGGACTATGGAGTATGGAGACTGACCCCCAAGCCTTTTGGGGTTCGAGGACGAGATAAGACCAAAACTTTATGTATCAAAGAAAGAAAAAAAAAAATCACAAACAAATTACCATTCTTCGTTTCTCACTGCTTATAATAGTACTGGCCTAGCCTCAACCGGTCTTGATCAAAAATCCTGAGCCCGCCCTGTCCTGTAAATGACTTTCGATTCCGAGACCCTTAAAAAGTGGTTTCGAGACCAAGACTGATCTCGAGAACTACAACAACAGTATCTCCAACTTGAGGATACAGTAAACAGATGAATGGCTATCCTATCCTTCCTTTTTTTTTTTTTTTTTCAAGCAATGGCTAAGTCGAGCAGCGTCATATGAAGGGTACCCAAGGTCATTTGTAGACAAACAGTGCCTCTTCCTCAAATCAAGTTTTGTCCTTACCCAACAACATTATCCTAGAAACCCTAAGTCTCATTATGACACACGCTTCCCAACATCTTTCTGGACTGTGCAGTGGCATATTTGAGGAGAGAAGTATCAGCGAGGCGTTATAGATCCACAATGTTGATATTCCGCCACTTCACACTTCTTGACATTGTGTGCCAAAGGCTACGCTGATTCCGCTGAGGTGAGGAAGAGTTCAGCCAAGCAGAAGTTGATACGCATTAGTGCCTCCGACTCCAACACATGGCTCCTTTTCATATTTGTTCCCGTCTCGCGCACACACAAAAGACTCCCACTTTGCCGTGTGGAGTTTGCCGCTCCCGTGCCAAGCGTGGCCGCTCCTGATTCCGAACCTCGGGAGTGAAGTGAAGACATCGTGAAATGCAGAACGGAAAGAGCACGCAAGCCGAGGAGCATCGCTGTGAATATTCCATACAGGCCTTAGCAGTCAGGATTCATGTTGACTCATTATGCAAAGCAAAGATAGCATCAAGAGAGGAATCATCTCTTCCATGTTATACAATTATCAGTGTGCCATCTAAATGACTTTCTGCATATCAATATACGTAATGTGTGGAGGCGTTCCTAATTTGCTAATTACAGTATGTCATTAACGTCTCCCTGTGAGATTTTTTCCCACTAAATCTGAGACTGCATGATTGATATTGAGACACAAGGAAGCTGTTCTTTAAAAGGCTTTTTGGCACCTCTCCCACATCCATACATAATGTGTGTTGGATTTATTTCAAGAGGAGGTGAAAGGGGAACAATATTGCATTTGCTATGGCTCCCTAAGTGCGTTTAGCAGCCCTACTCTAACCTCACACCCGATGTAAAAAAAAATAAGTGTCGTAGAAGATTGGACTGAAAGCGAGCCGCCAGACGTAGCAAGAGGGACTTTGAGGTGGTGCGAGAAGATGGAAACGGATTTCGATTTTATAATCATTGCGCATGTCACAAGTACAAAGCAACAAAATTCATTTTACACTTTTAACTGTCCAAGAAGCATGAAAAAACATGACACCTAACAGAGAGGCAGGAATGGGAACGGGTCACTATCCAGCACTTCGATTTCTTAGATGAGAGCGGAATGAAGAGAGAAGGAAAAATGGCAATTTCCAAATTATGCACCTTTTGGGGAGCACAGAGTGGGTCCTGGAAAAAAACATTTTTTTTTTTTTAAATGTAAATGGTTAAAAAAATATATATATCTTGTCTTCAAATCTACACAGTCATTTGTTTTTTTCTTTTTTACGACAAAATGCAGATTAGGGGTGTGCTTTTTTGCTGATTTTTTTTTTTTTTTTTTACATTAATGTACCTATTTTTATTTTTGAAAATTAGGAAGGTTTGAACATAAGATTGTTTAAACAAGAGAGAAATGTGAGAAAATGTAAATGCCTCGATGAGAAAAGTATAAACTGTGTGGTGAGGGTTTTTAGAGCCTTAAAACATTTTTAATAAATGTAAAACATAAAAGATAACTTTGCGGATTTTATTTATTACAGGTATTTTTTGGAACCCCAGCGATAGTCATAAAGTTTCTCTTTATTTTGCAGTGTGCACACATTTCAACCAGGCGATAAAGCGGAAGCGCTGCTAACATTAGAAGAAAGAAACATTTTTGCCATCCGGCATAATAAAAACATCATTTGTGTATACATATGACTTCTTTCATAAAGATGCATGCAAAGTAAAATATTAGGATACGTATCACCTTCAAGACACTGTAACAGGATACATGTGTATCGCGATACGTATCATGATACTCAATGTATCGTGATAGGCCCGTAAACACATAGATGTCATTGGTTCTGACCCTGAGGCCAGGGGGGGTGGGGGTGGGGGGTCTTGACAGGGATAGAGGTCTAAGACAACATCACTATAATCATCATTTCAGTCTCTCACCAAAAAAAGTGGAGCAAATCCATGAGTTTGATTTTATTCATCCTGTCTACAATGTATATAGCGTTAGCGTGCTCCATTCAAAGCACTGCAAGGGGAACGATTAGTGATGTAGGGGAGACGCTCAGTAAGGTTCGACCATTACTGTTTCAAACTGATGGGCTGCATTCATTATTCAACAGGATATTTCAACAAGGTAAACTGAGTGAGAGTGGAGAAGAGCAGGACCAGAAGGCTTTGCACGGGCAGCATGCCAGCGGCAGGAGTAATGGCGACGAAAATGAACGACGTGCACTTTTGGACCGGGGGCTGGCACTGTAGAAAACGTCGGGGTCAGCGCTTGTACTTGCAAACGTTTCATTAACCTTTGTCCTCACGCCGAGCAAATTCATTATGCACTCACTTGCCACTCGATAAGGTCCATTATTAAAAAATTATGCCTTGAGATAAAATGCAATATCGCGAATCACATCTCAAATCAGCTTTCCCCATTGAAATGAATGAAAATGTAATTAATCCGTTCAGTCAATTTCGATAAAAAAGCTCAATACATATTTTATGCATGGGATACCCGCTTATTTATGTGTACGCTGTCAGGAAAAAGTATGCAAGCCAAGCCAAGCAACAGCTGATCATACTTCAAGTTCAAAATAAACCTTTCCTTACCAAAGAGTATATGGACATCAATACCTTCGCACACTTTTATTTTGAAATTGTTCCTGGAAGCGTGTCGCGGTGTAATGGCCGACTTGACTCTTCTTTCTAGACAATGACTGGGGCATTTATATTAGGGCTGGGTGGGTATGGATTCAAATTTCCTCAATCAATTTCAATTCACAAGAGTTCAATTCGAGTTGCTTCCCCCCGATTTGATTCACTTCAATTCAATCCGATATCGATTAATTAAGGTTCATCGTATTCTTCTTAAATGCTAAAGGACATGATTAAAAACTCCCCAAATATTAAATTCCAAAGTTAATTTTGCGGCGGCAGTAACTGTTCAAATAATCTATGAATGAAAGTAACATGTATTATAATCACTTAAGTGTTACACAAATATTGACAACAGCAAGTTGAAAACATTTTCATAATCTAATTCAATAATAATGCTTTATGGTTATGTACTCCGGTTATGTATTTCTGGACTAAAGTCTTAGAAAAACTTTCCGCTATTTTGGACTGTAGGATACCTTTATCTCCAAACTTGTGTTTGCTAGGTGACCTAACAACAACTGACTTACCACATAAATAATTTCAATCTACACTTGTAGCCCTTACTATCGCTAAAAAAACAATTCTTGTTAACTGGAAAAATAAACAAACTCTGAATATCGACCAATGGTCTAACCTCCTCATAAATCACATTTTAATGGAAAAAATATCTGCCTCAAATAAAAACCAAATATCAAAATTTATAGAAACATGGTCTACGTATATAGAATTTTTTAACCTAATTCTGGTTACTTAATTCTGTCTGTTAGCGAGAGCCACTACATCGTGATAACTTACATTGATGTTTCTGCATTTGGCAATTTATTATTATATTATATTATTAGTATGGGATTTTTTTTTTAATGGGCTTTAGGTGAACTGATGAATACACGCACGCACGCACATGCTCAACCACATACAATATATATATATATATATATATATATATATATATATATATATATATATGTGTGTATATATATGTGTGTATATGTATATATATTTTTTTTTTTAAAAAAAAGAGAAAAAAAAACATTTTTAGTATTATTTTTTATTTATTTATTTGTTTTTTAAAAAAAGGAGAGCAATGATGATGTCAAATCGAATGAACAATACTGAGCTCTCCTAAAAAAAAAAGAAAGAAAAAAGAAAAAAAAAAAGAAAAAAAAATCTAATTCAATAATTGTAAATATGAATTAAAAAGATTCTGAAATGTTTTAAGTGCAACAAGTCAGGTCTTTCATTAAGGTAAGAAAATAGGTTTAAAATTCATGGGAACAGTCAAATACAAAAAAAAATTCTAAATTCTATTTTCTTGAGAATTTATGGAAAAATTTATATTGCTCATTGTTTTATAAATCGATATCGGTCTTGAAAAGGAAAATCAATTTGATATTGATCATTCGATTTTTTAAAACCCAGCCCTAATTTATGTTGCTATCACAAACTGTTGCTACCGATGTCAACAACAAGATGTCCTAAAACCACGTTCAATCGTCAATTAAGAGCGCTAAAAAATAACTTCATTGTATTGCTAACATTTAGCGGCGGCTCCGGCATTAGTTGCTAGCAGCGCTATAATGGTTAATTATAATTATTATTTAATAGTCACGTCACTCAAATCTCAAAGCGCCACTTTATGAGGATTTTCAAAAGAGGCTATTACGAAACTACACTGTGGCGTACACTGAAAGCCGTTTCCAATGTTTTGAACCGTTCATGCATATCATTAAGCCAACCAAAATATTGCTGAATACATTTTTATTCAGCTCCCGTGTTGGATTGAAGTATATTCTGGCAGGTGTTGCTAATAAAAAGGCCATCTGAACGGATAATGAAGATCCACCCCCCTAAAATATTACAGATGTCGATCCACAGGGTGGACGTCGAGACGTGGGCATGCCTCACAACGTGTGACTTGGGGAATAAAGAGTGTTTCCCTTGAACGTGAGGTTATTCATTTATGAGAGGTGAGTGGGCAATAAGAAAGCGGGGAGTGAATAGGTGCAGCAATAATCCTGCAGCACGCTGTCAGTAACAGTTGGCATGGTTTTGTGAGTCCCTTGCCGCCCCTACTGGATTACGCACACAAGCACTCTGACGTCCTCGACTAACAATAGCACAATTTTCAATAATCCTTTTTTCCCCTTCCCTTTTTTTTGCCACGCTGTCTGACTCGGTTCTCTTTCACTCCGCTGCTGCTTTGCCATCTCCCGGCTTCTCGTGTATTCCATTTTCTGGTCATATCTAAGGCTCATTGATGCGGGGCCAAGAAATGGATGCCAGACAAAGCACGAAAAAGCAGCATAAGTGAAGAATCAATGTAATTGCCCGGCTAACAAAAGGGGGTTGTGTTTGGCTTTAATGCCACATGGGCTTCTGAGGATAATGAAAACGTTTTCATATGCGTCTCAACACTTTAATTGCGGCAGGCTGCACAATACAAGCACAAATGCTGGTAGATGGCGGAAGACGTGTCAATAAATGAAATATTATTTTGGACATCTTGTTCAGGAGAAAACAAAGACGCTACAAAGTTGCACTTGAGGGTTTGACGAAGTTGTTACTACAGTGTGACTTTTTTGCTCTCTGTGCTTGTTTTTCGCATTTGAAGCGTAAAATGTTTGTTTGCAGTATAATTGCGTGGAAAAAAAATACTAGTAAAAGTACTGATTTGACTCATTCATTGAATGAAATTGACTTCTTAAGAGTCTGTACCTTCTTACTTTTACTTAAGAATTTAAAATGAGACATAGGTAAAAGTGACAGTCGATAAATTGTACTCTGTCATGTACGACCGATGTCAGAGTCTGGTCCGCATTGCCGGCAGTAAGTCGAATTTGTTTCCGGTAAGGGTTGGACTCCGCCAAGGTTGCCCTTTGTCACCGATTCTGTTCATAACTTTTATGGACAGAATTTCTAGGCGTAGCCGAGGCGTTGAGGGGGTCCGGTTTGGTGGCCTCAGCATTGCATCTCTGCTTTTTGCAGATGATGTGGTGCTGTTGGCTTCTTCAAGCCGTGACCTCCAGCTCTCACTGGAGCGGTTCGCAGCCGAGTGTGAAGCGGCTGGGATGAGGATCAGCACCTCCAAATCCAAGACCATGGTCCTCAGTCGGAAAAGGGTGGAGTGCCCTCTCCGGGTCGGGGAGGAGGTCCTGCCCCAAGTGGAGGAGTTCAAGTATCTTGGGGTCTTGTTCACGAGTGAGGGTAGGTTAGAGCGGGAGATCGACAGGCGGATCGGTGCAGCGTCTGCAGTGATGCGGACGCTGTATCGGTCCGTTGTGGTGAAGAAGGAGCTGAGCCGAAAGGCAAAGCTCTCGATTTACCGGTCGATCTACATTCCTACCCTCACCTATGGTCACGAGCTGTGGGTCGTGACCGAAAGAACAAGATCCCGGATACAAGCGGCCGAAATGAGTTTCCTCCGCAGGGTAGCCGGGCTCTCCCTTAGAGATAGGGTGAGAAGCTCGGTCATCCGAGAGGGACTCAGCGTCAAGTCGCTGCTCCTCCACGTTGAGAGGAACCAGTTGAGGTGGCTCGGGCATCTGGTTCGGATGCCTCCTGGACGCCTCCCTGGGGAGGTGTTCCAGGCATGTCCTACCGGCAGGAGGCCCCGGGGACGACCCAGGACACGCTGGAGAGACTATGTCTCTCGGCTGTCCTGGGAACGCCTTGGGGTCCCGTCGGATGAGCTGGCTGAAGTGGCTGGGGAGAGGGAAGTCTGGGCTTCCCTGCTAAAGCTGCTGCCCCCGCGACCCGACCCCGGATAAGCGGAAGAAGACGGACGGACGGACGGACATGTACATAAGTCCAAAGGTAAGTATATAATTTTTTTTTGCTTTTTCTTACGTACGTTAAGGAGTAAAATCTGTACTTCTACTTTTACCTTTAGTGCATTAATAACAGTGGTTCTTTACCTTGTTGGAGGTACTAAACCCCACCAGTTTCCTATATGTATGTCACTAAACTAATTATTATCAAAAGTGATAACTACCTCTCTAGCGCCACCTGGTGGATGATGTCAAAATAACACTCTCAACTCACATTTTTTATTTTCTAGCCTTAGTCGAGTCGCCTTAGCCTTAGTCAACTGAAGGGATAAATTGAGTAGTCGCGGGAAATGCATCAAAAAACATGAAAAATTATGATTTATAAAGGGAGTCAATGGAGCCACATCTTGGACAAATTGCCCATGCGCACTATAAAAAATTGTATCCCACATATAATAATGACAAAGTAACTTTAATCAGATTACTGGTTTGGAAAAATGAACGCGTTAGATTGCTCGTTATTGAAAGAAAGTAATCAGATTACAATAACGCATTACTTAGTTACGCGTTGGTGACAACACTGACGCACATGCACCGCGGTGTTTCCCAATGATACTTAAAAAAAACAAAGCAAGTATTAGAGTTCATTTGCATTCCAAGCAAGGCTGTTAGCTTTGGATGCTCCTCATCTTTACGTCACGCAACTGCCAGAAAAAGATTGAACTCTATTCGCGCGGGCTCGCGGCGAGCTTCCGACCATATGCTACTTGAAAAATCGGAATCTGGGAGATGAGTGCAATTTAACCGTTTGCACCACTGAAGGATTAGTTAGCTAAAAATACAAACGCGCTGGCAAGGAGAAGCAACACATCACTTGCCAAAAGTCCACCCACCTGCCCTCCCATAACATGAAAAACACGGCACCTGTGCCAAACGCGCACGGTGCCGTGAAATTCAACAGTGATAACGCTCAGCCAGATAATACTGCAGAGCACGAGGAGCCCCCCCCCCTGCGGCTACTCTCTTCTCCATGCCGGGAGGCGGAGCTTGATAAGGAGAGGCCCCGGGACCCTCTGACCCCAGATGTGCCGTCTCATCCCGGGCCGTGTACGAGCGAGCATCTCTGGTCATGAATTATTCCCGCGTCCAGGCCTCCCAGAGTAGCTGAGGCACAGTTAAGGGGCTTTGACTGACAAAGCCTTTGATCCCACAACAGCCACGCACTCTATGATCAGAGTTTGCCTGAGACGCGCGCCGCCGCGGCTCTCTTGACACTCTCTCACCAAGAGCTTTTTACCTCGATCCATACATGGCTTTGAGTCGAAGCTACATTTGCCTCTGTACTTTTTTTTTAACACAAAGCCGCAACTTCCTTTTGTCATGTAAACACAGAAGAACTTATCAAGCTCCCGAGAAGCTCAACAAGGACAGACACCGGATCTTTGGAGCTCGAAAGGCTCTAACCGATCTTGTGTATATCCTTCAGATGGATTCTGACTTTATTTTCCAAAGGCAGTGCATCTGTGCCATGATCTTTGGTGCAGCAGAGGGAGGGTCGAGGAGTCTGGGAATCACACCTGACGGAGTGACAATTTGGTGGCCATCTAACCTGTACGCCTCGTCAGACCACATCTACATACTTGCCAACTTTGGATTGTGAAACAAAGGGATGGTGAGCCTGGTTTGTTAAAGTGATCGGTAAGGAACGGCAACTCTTGTCAGTTATTTACGTCGACTAAACTGCCGTTGAAAAGTCACGCTATCTATTGCTGTTAGCGCGGTTAGCGCGGTTAGCGCGGTTAGCGCGGTTAGCGCAGTTAGCGTGGTGAGCCGCCGCTAATTGCTGCTGAAGGTATTATTTGATTACTATATTAAATGTAATCTTTGCGTGTTCGAAATAATTGCAGATGAGATCTGATGAAGAAGCTTCTTTTGCAAAAGATTTATTTTAGGAGCTCCTAAAAGACACAAGACATGCTTACATTCAAAGGTGATGTTAAGCCTCGAGTGTGTCAATATGAAAACACACAGTCGCTTTATAGATGAAAAAAGCATACTCCTCCTCTGAAGCTGGACAAAGGGTTAGTAATTATAATAGACAGACAAGTGATTTACTGACATGTTTACTCCAGTTCCGTCCAAAGCCGGAAATATATGATTAGACAGGTAATGCCATGCGACCTAGACTCCCTCAGACCCACAGTGTTATCTTCCATGAGAACTTGAGAACTTGCCTCCCATGTGCATTCCTATCTCACCAGCTGGAAGGGAGTGAAAAGTGTTATTCATTACAATACAGTTAATATGTCCACTATATTTCACACAAACATTATCACAGTTATATGGCATCTATATACTATAAGTAAATTCATAAACAGTAAAAATATGCATAGAAAATGTTAAATGTCTTCACTGCCAACAGGTGCCGGGCAATACAATGTTAGCGTAACAAAGTCATTTTGTTAGCGCCGTTAATTGGCGATTGGCCGTGATTTCAGGACCGAGTTGTGTTGTTGATGTCGGTCGCAATAATTTGTGACGCCGATATGAACGACATTCGGTAAAACGAGTCCGTTGTTACGCCACGACACGCTGCCAGGAACAATTTCAAAATATAAATGCTCCAAGGCATTAATCTCCATACATTATTTGGTAAGGTAAGGTGTAAGGTGTATTTTGAGCTTGGCCTTCTCCCCGTGTTGCCAGATACGGTGTGAAATATTCCCCACAACGTAAACTGTTACTTCACTGTAAAACCGGGAGATTATTGGGAGAAATGACAAATCGGGAACCACTCGGGAGATAAAATTCAGGAGTCTCCCGCGTCAACCGGGAAAGTTGGCAATATGCATCTTAGTGCCGGTAGCAGGTCTAACTCAACGTATTTCATTCATAAATATTCTCTCACTGGGCAGCTCAGCTATGGGGGGGGGGGGGGTCACGCAAACGATCGGGGTTGGTAGGCGGCCTTAAAGTGCCCATGGTGCAGATGTGCTTCTGCCGTGTCAAGACTCTATGCACAACTAAAATGAAATAAAAGTCTGCTTTGATTGGGCAAAATTTGAAGTCGGCTTTGACCAACCCCCGAAAGAACCCCGCCCCCATCCCTCCCTCCCCTTCCTTTCCAGATCCGCCAACTTGCGCAGGATTTACGCCACTCACAAAAATAGAGCCCTGAACTGGAAAACAATGAACCATCTATTTATCCAACATGATCTTTAGGCCGGAAGGCACATTATTTTTTATAACAATGGTTGGCTCACTGTTATTTAATTGAAATAAAAGACGTTTTTCCAAGTTGTTTTTGTCCGTAGTTCGTTTTCATTGGACGTCGCAATGCAGAAGAGCGCTGTAATAATGTTACAGTACAAACTACAATAACAATGAACTTCCTGGTGGCATTTATGAAGTCAGAGCGGCTTGTATTAATTGACTTCATCATCCGCACAAAGGTTTGGCCACACATGAACGGGAAATGATGGTCTACATTTTGCAGATGAGAAAGGGTCAATTACGGTGTAATGCAGCATCGCAGTGGAGTTATTATGTTTATATTGCTAGTGATAAGTCAGGGGTGATGCTGTCGGTTTTTATGACTCCACGCCCAGCAGTAGTAGCAAAGCAGTAATAAAACCTGCCCTTCTTTTCCAAGTGGCTTTCTACCCCGCGGGGGGAAGCGAGGGGGGGGGAAACAGAAACACAAAGTGCACGAAGGAGATGGGTCCCTAAATGCAGAGCAGCAACAGCCTGAATAATTCATTCACTTTAAATTGAGTGAATATAACGTGCAGGATCGTCTTGTGTTGTTTGTGGCCGCGTTCAAAACAAAGATGGCCCCCGCCGGCGTTCAAAAGGGGAAGCTCGGCGCGGGAACGGAGGGGAAAAAAAACGAAATGGGATTATGACGGCTAACGGGCCAAAAGACAGAAGACGGAGAGGCGCGAGGTCGACCTCTCCCCGGAGAGCGCTAATCTTATTAGCTAATAAATAGGAAGTGGATGTAAGCTAGGCAGAGGTGGTCTAATCAGGTTGGCCTGAGGTGCTGTCAAGGCTTAAATTGTGTCAGCCAAACACCTCGTAACACTTAATTTGACCTCTTCATATACATTTAAGAACCCGCGATGTACAGTATAGAAAAGCTTTTATTTACACGTCCCCGGCGCCGGACACTTAACCGTCTCTCGTGCAGATGACCTTGCAGATGACGTGCCGTTGTATCACGAGACACGAGATATGCATCCGGGATTAAAAATGCATGTCAGCGTCGGGGGCTAAATTGCGTGGCGCGATGCGCTCGATAAGACGCTGCGATCATGAAGCAATTATCCATAAGCAGGGATGTCAGACTGCGAGGAGGGAGGCCATTATGACTCAGCATAATTGATTTAACCGTGAAGTCACTAAAGCGTGACTTGGAGTCTCCGCCCCTCATGCCGTTGTGAGTAGGGATTTGGGGGGGGGGGGGCATGTCATATTGGATCTATAACAGCACCTTGGCACTTGCAGTGAAAACTTACTCTAGCGGGAGGAAGGGGCGAAAAGCAAATTGGACTTTGTCACGACACTTGGGTGCGAGGTGTGTGCGTGCTAGGGGAGGTGGACTACACTTGTCAGAGACGGTGCCGGCAGCTTTGTCAAATATGCGCGGCAAAATCCGGGAGGGAAACCTCCAACGCCGCTCACCGTACAAGTCATTTATCCCCCAAAACGGATGCAAAACAGCAAAACCACAATTAAGGACCTACAGCAGAAGACAAGTGCAAATCCATGCCGGTATTACGAAAGCATAATGATCGAAATGTAGACACTCAAAAGCTTGTCCAATACAAAAAAAAAAAAAAAAAGGAGAGCAATGATGATGACATGTCAAATCGGTAAAATTAACGAATGAACAATACTGAGCTCTCCAGAAAAAAAGAGGGAAAAAAAGAAAAAAAACAAATAAAAAAAAAAGCTTGTCCGAGACCAAAACAAGATACTTTGAGTGCTACTAATTCTGGAGCGCAGGTGTATTAATACACCAACGGAAAAGGGAAGAGAATTACAAGTGGCGCACGACTTCAAGTCGAGTGCTCGCCCATTTCATGCACGGGACGTGAGAAGGCACTCAGGGTTGCATATTTCAACAAGAGATTCTTTGGGCAAATGCCAGCGCCTTCAAAGCGGGACCCCCGCAACCATTTGAGACAAGCCCCTCACTGCTTTGCAGTCTGTTAATAACTTTGAATGAAATAGGGCACGGCGACGAAAGAGCGTTCTTCAGGGTGGTGATTGATTTGAAATAGTCCCTTGAAAGCAGACGGTCATGAAAATTTAACAAGGGTGTGTCTGCGGCGGACGACTCATGTATTATTTCAAGTGGAATGAAGGATTTTTCAAACCACAGCTGGGAATGAATTATGGAGACGCCTGATCCAGCGTCTTCATCCCGAGGTCTAGTTAACCTCCCTTTCACTCTTGTTTTTAAATTAAAACCAATCCAGTCCAAATCCAAAGCACTCACTGATCTGTCACGTTGCACATTCTCTGCTGCTGCCTTTTGTAAAAAAAAAAAAAAAAAAGAGCCTGCGTGAATGTCGACTGCTGTTATCTATCCATCTTTTATCCCTGCCAAACTCTCCTCAAGGAGCACTGAATGCAGATGAAAAGGTGCGCAGATTTCCGCAGGATTCCGACACATTTTCCGAGGGCCCCGGGAGGCAATCGGCGCTCCGCTTTTAAATCGGGCCTGCGCGCGGGGCTTCGCGGCATGCTAAATTTGATGTTGGCATGCTGGGGGATGCTCATTGTCCGCTATCCCGACAACAGCAAACCTCTTGATTTTTAACAATATCATCACAAGGGGGCCAAGGGGAGCTGTAGCTTGTCAACACATTCCCTTCGATTATTCCGGAGCCTGATTCATATCGGTGCGCTACAAACCTTTATTTGATAACAGGACTGGTCCAAGAAGGGTCTCCAAGGTGCCCTGTCCACAAAACATACATGCGCAAGCTAGCTCCCATGACACACACTAATAAAACTAATACTTACATTAGAGAGATGCAGTCAAATGTCGAGCAAAACGACAAAGTGATCAAACGAATACGTGCAATATGAATTCACGTGGATTCAACAGGATGCATGGTGTTCCACAGGGTTCAATTCTGGGGCCTCTGCTGTTTTCATTGTATCTGCTGCCCCTGGGTTACATATTATCTCATTCACTGCCATTGACTGCTATAGACGTCAAAAATTAATTTGAACTATTTCTATTAGTTTAACATTTTTTCCACTTTTGCTAACTAGAGTATGAAAACAGAGAGAATTTTTTTTTTTTGTAAATTTAAAACAGATTAATCGTGAGTTAACTAGTGAAGTCATGTGATTAATTACAATTTGAAAAAAATAATCGCATGATGGGCCTAATTCAAAAAAGATATATATTAAAAAATGTAATCGTTATTAACTCATTCACTGCCATTGACGGCTATAGACGCAAAAATGAATTTGAACTATTTCTATTAATTTAACATTTTTTCCACTTTTGCTAACTAGAGTATGAAAACAGAGAGAATTTTTTTTTTTTGTAAATTTAAAACAGATTAATCGTGAGTTAACTAGTGAAGTCATGTGATTAATTACAATTTGAAAAAATTAATCGCATGATGGGCCTAATTCAAAAAAGATATATATTAAAAAATGTAATCGTTATTAACTCATTCACTGCCATTTACGGCTATAGACGTCAAAAATTAATTTGAACTATTTCTATTAGTTTAACATTTTTTCCACTTTTGCTAACTAGAGGATGAAAACAGAGAGAATTTTTTTTTTTGTAAATTTAAAACAGATTAATCGTGAGTTAACTAGTGAAAGTCATGTGATTAATTACAATTTGAAAAAATTAATCGCATGATGGGCCTAATTCAAAAAAGATATATATTAAAAAATGTAATCGTTATTAACTCATTCACTGCCATTGACGGCTATAGACGCAAAAATGAATTTGAACTATTTCTATTAGTTTAACATTTTTTCCACTTTTGTTAACGAGAGTATGAAAACCTAGAAACATTTTTTGTGTACATTTAGAACAGATATAAAATTTGTGATTAATCGTGAGTTAACTATTGAAGTCATGCAGTTAATTACTATCAAAAATGTAAATCACCTGACACGATTTAAAGAAAAGAAAAAGATTATAAAAAATTAGGGGCATCAGGCGATTAAAATTGTAATCGTAATTAATCGCATGACTTCACTAGTTAACTCACGATTAATCACACATTTTATATCTGTTCTAAATGTACAATAAAAAATATTCTAGGTTTTTATACTGTTGTTAACAAAAGTGGGGAGAAAAAAAGTCAAACAAACAGAAATAGTTCAAATGAATTTTTGACGTCTATAGCCGTCAATGGCAGTGAATGAGTTAATTGCATGATAATTTTATATCTGTTATAAATGTACAATAAAAAAAAATCTCGGTTTTCATAAAAAATTTAATGAAATGATTTTTTTTTTAAACTAATAGAAATACTTCACATGAATTTTTTACGTCTATAGTCGTCAATGGCAGTGAATGAGTTAAGAAAACAGTGTTCATTTTGTTCACCAGTACACCCGACAAGTTTAAGAATCACTGTCTTAAATGTAGTTTTAGCCTGTCGTCGAAGGCTGCGAAATGGCGGGTTACAGTGAGGTTTTAGCAAGGAAGTTTTCTGCTTTCTTCCTCGCTGCATAACAAACATGGCAGAATGCTATTCAGCTGTGTCACTATTCAACATTTCCCCCGACATGAACAGGTCTTGCTTTAGTCCCACTCTCTCTCTTTCTCGTGCGACGTGCACTATACCAAAACAATTCACAAAGGAATAAATATTTAAGCAGAATAGAAAGTAAATATGCACTCAGGCCGATACCCGGCCTTATTTCAAAGTGTCCGAACTCACGAGAAAAAAAGTATAAAAACATTCTATTTTAAATATTGCCATTGTCCCAAAAACGTATTCATACGTTTTATTTTATTTTATGGTAGAGCATATAGAAGGCTTTGAAGCAGCTTCTGACCTGAAGAGGTTGTTTAAAGCAATGGTAGTTATTACAAGAAAATGGCCAGCAAGTGGCAGCAGAGTATAAGAGATCAACCAGTGTTTTCAACAGATTTGTGAATAATGATGAAACTTAGCTATACTCTAATGCTATTTGCTGCAAAACGGAAACAGATACAAATGTACTTTTTCCTGATGAAAGAAGAGACTCCAATCTTTATTTTTGTTTTAAAAGAAATAGAACACACTATTCTGTGGGCCATGCAAAGATCTGTCAAAATCCAGTAAAACCGCCGGGAGCGAAGGGGGTTGCTTCAGTGAAAATGGCTGGGAGTGAATGAGTTAATTAATATAGTTTTTTTTTGTTTGTTGCCTTTTGGGTTTTTTTTTTATCCATCATTATTTTTGGGCAGTAAATTCTTTTTTTCTTTTTTTTCTGGAGAGCTCAGTATTGTTCATTTGGTAATTTTACCGATTTGATATGACATCATCATTGCTCTTTTATTTTATTTTATTTTTTTATTATTTTTTTTTATTATTTTGCATGTGGGTGAGTATGTGTATGTGTATGTGCATGCGCGTGTGTTTTGGCAGTAAATTCTATGTATCAAAAGTACTAGTGGCATCGCCCTACCCCATGTTTTGTTGCTAGCAGTCTCTCAGGCCTCCAAACCTCCAAATGTGAGCGCAAGCCTTTTTCCCGCCACAGTTGGACGGCTGCTCCCTCTCGGGCGAGGCCACGCACATTTGGCGAGTCGCGGCGGGAGGCAAGCGGAAACGGAAGGGAGCTCGTCGGAGGCTCCAAAGCTTCGCTGATGTGCGCCACGCTGCGCCACAGCGAGCATGTCTGATTGAATGAGACCCCAGAGTGCTATTTGAGACTTAACGCGCTCCGACAACAGCGGCTCACACCCTCTTCCAGTCCAAACACGATTCCAAAAGGAAAAATGACTTTCACTACATGCGGGTAAGCTGATAAATTTTGACTCTGGCTGTTGTGTTCCGGACTGACAGACCTTGAGTGGGTCATGGGAAAGGGGGAGGGGCTTTTCCATTAGGCTCCAAAGAAAGGCAATAAGAAGCTATTTCGCAATATGGAGTAACATATGCAAATTGGCCTCCCACTCACCTCCCTAGAAAGTCATTTAAAACCAAAATAGTATCCCGCACATTCTTTGATGCATTTTGCAGCTGGAAAAACACCAAAATGTTCATTTTCATCTTACTGGGTGATTTTTTTTTTTCCCGGTGGCATTGGGAGTAAAAGCAAGAGTTGTTTCCACATCAATTATTCAGCGGAAGCTTGATTAAAGGTCACATTAGACCGACGAGGCTGCGAACGTGAAATCATATTCAGGTAAATCACTGCGCATCACAGATGGATTGCCATCTAACGCAACAGTGTAAGGCGCATAAATTAAAGTAATTGAAATGTTAACCAAGCTAAATGTCTCTCCACCACTGACTGATCAATTCATTGACTGCAAATGCTGATGCAGTGCAGTCACAGCAGTAGCGCTCCAATGATTCTTGTTTTGACTTTTAATGGGAAAGCAACTCGAGTGTCTTTCTATTTCTTTTCTCGTGTCTTCGCGCCAGCAACTGATAGCATCGGCAAATTCCTCTCAACGCCCAACAATGCCAAACAACTCATTTCCAATCATTCATAAAGCATATTTTATCATATTTTCAGAAAATTGAGCCAGGCCATTTCTGCTGAATTTTCTAGTCAAATATAAGCTGAGTCAGTTCCTTTGAGACTCCAACATTTCACCCCCCCCCAAAAAGTTGAGATCAGTTGAGTTCATAAGCATTATATTATTTACATGATCAGCAACTTTTGGTTAGGGTTTTATCAAATAAGTTGTGAAAATGCAAATTTGATTTTGCATCATTTAGCCACTTGATACAAATACTCAGGGATGTGATTTGACCAAAGTGAAATTATCTGAAAATTTAGCCGGGGGTCTGGGGGCCGCTGGCACCCAGCTAGGTCCAGGGCAGTGCCCTGGTGGGGGGACAAGGGGGGCAGAGCCCCCCGGAGCTCATGGGTTTTCCGTGTTTTTAAGTACTTTCAATGCACTCACATGACAAAGAAATAGACAAAACAACAGCATAAATTTTCAATGTATATTACATTCAAAAACATTGGACTGCCTTTGCTTTTAAAAACTATCACTGAGAATATCATCATATCTAACTAATGTGATTACTAAGTTAACACATAAATAATGTTGAAGAGTTCAAATTTCATGAACAAATAATTGTATCATGACCAAATGAAAAGTAACTCATATTAGAGCATACCACAAATGTCTTTGTTATAGCAGAAGATGTTATCTGTCGGAGTCATGTGCATACACAATGAACTACTAAAAAAATAAAAATAAATAAATAAATAAAAATAAAATAAAAATAAAAAATCGGCATTTTTTTGGGGGGTGAGATAAAAAAAGCGGAATTCCGCGAATTAGCGGAAAAATCACATCCCTGAATACTGTAGTTAGCAGTTCCCAAAATCCATCTAAAATAAGACCGCAGAGTTTCATTATTCTGCTACACTTTCATGATGAAGACACCAAAGGCATGTTATGATGATACTGAAATTTTAAACACTGCATGCAGAAAAAGTCTGTCTTCTGGAAACAACACAAATTAGTTGGAGTGTGAGGCCAAGGCCATCAGAACCAGGGACCAATAAGAATCCAATTAGGCTTCCATCTGCACACGCAAACCATACAAGCCTACAGGCCAGTGCCGGCCGCTTTCTGATTTTGGTCATTAGGAATATGATGAACGTGCCCGGGGATGACGTGCAGGGAGGGGCTAGTTGCCAAGCAGCAAACGGCCATAATAACTCGCCACGGAGCCAAAAAACTTAGCGCTCATTGACCAAACTAAACAGACCCAAACGGCAAGCAGTCAGCCCAAAACTCATCCGGAAGAAGCCGTTTTGTCGCCCCCCCCCTTGTAGAGTGAGACAGAAGTTAAGCTGTGGTTGGGATGCGACAAAATTAAACACAGTCTCTGCCCGCTGGAGTCAAAACAGCCCTCAAGCTGCAGTCGAATGGGAGTGGGAGTGTAAAAACATGCTCGGCAGGGGGGGGATCGTGGGGGGGGGGCAGGCGACAGCAAAGATGAGGGAAGATGCCTGATGAAATTATGCCAGAAGGACATCGGGAAGCTTTTAAAGACTATTTAAAAGGGGAAACAAACCACCATACATAATATTGTGATAAAGAGATCTTGGATCAAATAGGTTAAAGTTATGGTCCGGGTTAGGTTTAGGGTTGGTTGATCTCGCCGCATGTGTGTTGCTGCGGCGCGCAGCCTCGGACACCTCGACTGTGAAATAGATGAACTACGACGTAGCGGTGCACTCAGCGACTGCGCCAACCGTACCTCGTGGTTTAATCCTCATTATACACTCCTGTGCAGAACCACCGTAGCGAACCACGGTCTACCAAAACCGATTAGCCAATGAGCACGTTTATCACGTCGGCATTGTGCGAGGAGGGGAACATCTTTTAAGCGTATTTTGTGTGATGCATCACTCAGCTTTAAAGCGGCAAAGGAAAATGGCAGAATATGTTTTAGAAGGAAATGAGATAGAAATGAATGAGCGCCATTTTCTACACTCGGGATTACAGAGAGCGCTAAATGGGAGCTCTGAGAGGCCGGTTTCATCCAGATCCAGAAATTCTTTTGGATCCAAGGGAACTAAATGTAGTCAGTTGCTACAAATTACAAGATGACATAATGAGATTGGATTGAGATTGAAGCATGTGATCATGTCACCTGGGATATACCGCTGGCAAATGCACAGCATACAATACGGTATGTTTTAATGATTCATGTTTCAAATTTTTGATTTGATTGACTTTCAACAAAGTCATTATTGCTTGTATTCCGACCTAAATTTAATGGGAAAATCTTGTCTTTTGGTTTGGGTCATGGGGCCATTGAATTGTTATAGTCCTGTATATTTCCCTTGTAATGATGACATTTCCAGTTGCTATGTACCTTATGATGATGACGATGTTCTCAGTTGCTATGCAGTTGCTATCACCCTTGTGATGATTATTATTTTAGTTGCTATGCAGTTGCTATGTAACGTGCGATGATGACGTTTTCAGTTGCAATGCAGTTGCTTATGTCCCTTGTGATTATGAAGTTTTCAGTTGCTATGTATTTGCTATATACCTTGTGATGTTGTCAGTTGCTATGCAGTTGCTATATCCCTTGTGATGTTGTTGTCAGTTGCTAGAAACCTTGTGATGTTGTCAGTTGCTATGCAGTTGCTATATCCCTTATGTTGTTGTCAGTTGCTATATACCTTGTGATGTTGTCAGTTGCTATGCAGTTGCTATATCCCTTATGATGTTGTTGTCAGTTGCTATGCAGTTGCTATATCCCTTATGATGTTGTTGTCAGTTGCTATGCAGTTGCTATATCCCTTATGATGTTGTTGTCAGTTGCTATCTCAATTGTGATTATGTTGTCAGTTGCTATGCAGTTGCTATCTCCTTTGTGATGATGTCAGTTGCTATCTCCTTTGTGATGATGTCAGTTGCTATGCAGTTGATATCTCCTTTGTGATGATGTCAGTTGCTATGCAGTTGCTATCTCCTTTGTGATGATGTCAGTTGCTATGCAGTTGCTATCGCCTTTGTTATGATGTCAGTTGCTATGCAGTTGCTATCCCTTGTGATGCTGATTTTTTTTGTTGCAATGCAGTTGCTATGTCCCTTATGGTGACGACGATGTCAGTTTTCTATGCAGTTGCTTTGTCCCTTGTGATGATGAATTTTTTATTTGCTATGTAGTTATGTCCCTTGTGATAATAATGACTTTTTCAGAAAACGGGCGACCGTCAGCGACTGACAAAACTGCCCACCTCTGGTGTTTCGTCTGCGTTTGGGTCCTAATTCCGGACCCCATGTTACAAGCTCCATTCACAATTAGGCAGGGTTGGGAATCCAGGTCCAGAAAGTAAAAAAGCCTGCCACAGATTGGCTTTGGCCACAGGTGCTTCTACTTAACTGGCAGGTAAATGAGCTCGTAGAAGCTGTGTGGCTAAAGTCAAACTGTTTCAAGGTTTGTTCTCTCTGGACCTGGAATTCCCCAACCCTGCTATTAGGTTAGCATTGCAGCTAATTGACCGCAATGACGCTAAAGCACGTAGGCTACTTCCCCCGTGCAAAAGTGCAACCGCGCTCCGCTCCGCCGGCTAAATGACAGCATTTATTTCCAGATCGCTGCTCCGAGGGCCTCGGTTGATGGATGCGTCTGACAGCTGTTCAACTTTCTCGAGATTTACACGGCCCGTGATGAGGAGGCAATCATCGCCGCTTCCCGGGATGTGATCTAAATCAAGCGAGATAATGCAGATTGGATACATTCCGGTCTTGTTGAGGGTGGGGGCACATCTTTAATACAGACGCATTTCCTTGACCTCAATTCCCCAATAATGAGCACAAAACAGTGTCGCGTTTGAACTAAACATCAGGCCATAAGCCCTGGGTTAATTCAATTATGAAACATTCACATACCACTGGGCAGAGGCTGTACAAAAGGCAGCTTAGACTGCAGGTCCGGAAACATAATCTTGCCTTGTTTACATGGACAGGGTGTCGTATCCATGATTACTCCCTCATAGCTGCAACTGGGAGAATTAATCCAATAGCTTGCACACATTTGGAGAACGGGAAGACCGCAAACTGTCCACGAAAGGAAACGAAGGAGAGTATGGGACAATCATCCGCCATGGAATATAATCCGTCTTGGAATTGGGACCTTTTGTCGACGGCGCCGAGACACAGCAGAGGCCCAGGGAACTCTCTGTTCTCACATGGTCTCCATTTTTCTTGCCAGAACGCGAGCGACCTTTTATGTGGTCAGCGGGCCAAGAATATTCAATGCTATCATGAAAAAGTGCTGTTGTGTTGTACCATTGGATGGATGGACGGACAGACAGACAGATAGATGCCAATGTTCAGTAAACATTTTTGACTGGCAAGTGTGTTCGAACGTACGTTCAAAAGTATTTATTACAAATACGTTCAAACGAACTCGTGAGTACATTCAAACATACGTAGGCTAAATGCTAAAACCATAGCATGTTAATATCCCATTGGATTATGGGGGAAAAAATGCTGAACCTAAATAATGCACTGCAGACATAATAAATCATAAAAGATACAAATAAAAAAAAAATCTTCAAACGTATTGGTATAATGTGGGCAGGTGTTTTTTTTCCACTCGCGCACACGCAAATAATACCTCGTGGCATTATGAGAAAAATATGCTATGTTTGTTGTATTTAGCCTACAAGTGCGTTTCAAAGTACTCACAAGTATAGATAGATAGTTTCGAGTGTGTTTTAACGTATTTGCGAGTATGGTCCAACATACTCATATATTCCACGCTTGCGTAGTTACACAATCAAGCAGGAAGCATTACAAGCACGTGTTCAGCCTGCAGCTAACGTCTCCGTTTGACTCCGCCCACATCTGGTGACACAAAATGTCTTTCGCCCGCCGAGAGCCTCTGCAGCAAAACTGAATTTTGTTTAGCGTTTGACACTACACTGCAACTTGGCTCCCTGGTTCTCTTCTCGCTTTTGTCATTCGTCCCTGCTCACGGGAGGGGGGGGGGGGGGGGGTCCTCCACTCCCCTCCCCCGCATGGGTTTTGCTACCTCTCTTCTCTCCCTAATCGGAATGGATGATAGCTGCAGTGTCCTCGCTGCTTCATACCTTGTCCCACAACAGACAAGTACAGCCTTTAACACTTATTGAGTGTAACACTTCCACTTACAAAAGTATCAGGACGTTATCATCTACCATTGGGAAAGATGAGGAATGAAGGTGTCGTTCTCGCTGAACCCGCCGTTGATTAATTCATTGATTACCTGGTGTGCCCATGCGAGGTAACACGCTCCCAAAATACATTAGGGAGCCGCTCATTTGCATACACGCAATGTCAAGCCACGCGAGCACCAGGAAATAACACCTAGAGGTGAATGCTATTAGCTAGCAGCTTGTGCACAAACACCCGCAATAGCATTAGCGTGCCCCGGAGGCCAATAAAGTTATTAAGCAGCGAGGGGACAAAAAAAAAAAAAAAAAAAGGATGAGCACTCAAGGTGAGTCAATGTCAAAACACTTTTTTGCTCAACTTTCTCGCTCTCGATTGGAGTCAAGAGGTGGAACAAGTTTTTTTTTCCATTGTAATCATTTTGCTCACTCTTCTATAATATTATTCACTTCTTCTTTTTGGTCTGAGCTAACCGACTAGAAGCAATACACGCTGCTGAATTCTATTCACTTTCACCCTGATTGGTTGGCTTGAGTCAGTACTACTAAACTGCGGAATCAAATATGAATGATAATCCAAATATTCAAAAACTATTTTTGGCCTCGTAAATCACGTCTTCTGTCTCTGATTGGTCATTCAGGTGCAATGGTTTCTTGTACAGTGGTGCCTTTAGACGCAAGTTAAATTTGTTCCGTGACCAAAGTGATATCTCAAAATTAATGGAAATAATCTATTACAGCCTTCCGTAAAAAAAAAACAAAAAAAAAAAACAATGGATTTTTTTTTTTTTAAGGACCTTTGTGCAATTTGTCACTTTTTTACTCGTGACTGCCACCTCTGGCCCAAAGCGCAACTGCAGCATCTGTGTCAGGCTCGTTTCACGGTGCGCGTGCGAGTACGATCTTAAAGCGACAGCCACAGTTGACAAACGAAAACATGACTTCAAATGAGGTAAGAAAAACTCCGCCCACCCCCCCCCCCCCCCCCCCCCCCAAAGAAGCTGTGGAGTGCCAGGGTCCGCACACTCTACTATGAAAGGGAAGATAAAAGCTGATAGGTGCGCTCAGAGTAAAACAGTCAGGGCTCTTCGTACTTATCTGGGCATTGGTGGAGCATGAAATAAGAAAAATAGCACTCAGTAATATTTTTCTTTGTAAAACGTTTTTTGTTTGGCAGTACGACACTAGTATTAGTCATTCTACGCAGAGTATAAAGAATATATGAATGTGACTAGTGTCATATTGTCAGTCTGATTGCGTTGCTATTCTGTGTTCAGATCCATTTCTTAAAGAGCTAACACATAGATGCAATCCGTTAGCCCATCAATGGAGTTTTGCATTGTGTTAGCATTAAGCTAGCAGGGGAATTCCCAAGGCAAAGTTATGTGGTTGTTTTAATGACACAAAGTCAAATTCTCTTTGTTTTATGTTGACACTCGGGGAGACTTATTTTTTTTGAAGAAGTATTAATTCTACCAAACTGCAGTGAAGCTGTTAAAAAAATGGCATTTTCTCTCACAAAGAGCACCTCCAGTATGTTTGCCATTCAAACCCTTCATCCCCCACCACCTCTCTCGCTGTCTTTTTTTTTTTTTTTTTTTTTTCTCCTGTGTGTGTGTAGCAGCTGTCTCTGCTCTGTGCCGTGGCCTATCAGGACCATCTGCACAGCAAAGGTGACACCTCAGCTGCTGCATCAGCAAACAGACTTCACCCTGCTTTGCCTGACAGGTGGGGGGCCCCGGGGACATGTGCCGGGCACTCGATGCATGCATATCCATCGTGCTCATTCTCGAAAGAGTAGATTACCTCCACGAATGCAATGGAACATTTCTTGACGTGATCCTAATAATGTAATATTGAGAACTGTAGCTTTTGATGTACAGGTATGTCAAAACTGTTTATTTATTAAACTGTTTCTGAGCCCTCCGACACACACACACATGACCCGGCGGTAAGAGTAGCAACCAAAACATCAAACAGCGCCAGTCAGCACATTTTTTGCTTCCAGCCTAAATTATTCGGCTCTCACGTCTACCGCTTGATATCAAAAGAATAAGGGAGGAAAGCGAGGTGGGACTGGGGAATGGGAGACGAGTGTGAGAAAGACTGCGTGTGCGTGTGTGTGTGTGTGTGCGTGTGTCTGTGTGGGCTCGTCACAAGGAGGGTTGAGTGCTGTAAATCAGATATAATCATCATAGACTTGTCCCACATGGGCTGTAAGATCTTCCCACCGGCTTCACGAGAGTCAATAAAGAAATAGAAGAAGAACATCATGGTTCTGTCCATGGTCCTGAAGTCTGATGCTCAAACAGTGGTTCTTAACCTTTCTGGGAGTACTGAACCCGCCAGTTTCCAATGCAAATTTGCCAAATCCTTCTTTATTGAAAAATAAAATATTTATTTTTTTAACTTTCTATATAAATAGAGCACTGTTTTTTTTTTTTATGGAAATCAGGGGCGGTAGATACAATGAAAACAGCAGGGCCCCCAGAATTGAACCCTGTGGAACACCATAAGTACCATTATACATGCGATTCGTTCAACCACTTTTTTTTTTTTTTCAACGTAGTTATGAAGGAACAGGGGAAAAATATTTGCTGGCTGGCCCCTATTCAGACAAAAATAAACGACTACGATATGTTGCTAATTTTGTCCAAGCTCAATTGTCAAACATTAATTTGGGTGACAGGCCAATTTCATATGCTGTCAATGGCTGATACATTCCCAGGGATCCATTCTGTCAGAATGGGCCAAAGCATATCTGCCGCCGACACCATCTGCGTGACGCACACACACACACACACACACACACACACACATGCTCCACAGCTTGCCGTACACCAGGCGCCGTGTCAAATCGCTGAATTATTCCAGGAGCTCACCAGGAGAATGGGAAGTGCGTGTCACCCATACGTGCCAATCGCAAATCTCTCTGGCCAAACGGTGCGTCACTGCGGCTTGGAAGAGCGCTGAAAAGAATCTTGGACTGCTCCCTTTTGGAGAGGGAGGGGTGGGGCATAAAAAGAGAAGGGTGGGTGTGAGCTTGGAAACCTGCTACGTGCTAAAGCCCAACAATTAGTACCATTGATTGGGAGAGTGGCTCTGAGCCCAACACAATTTGAGCTCATTTAATTTCCCAGCCATGAATTGAAAAGCATGATCTTGTAACATTATCGCTCCATTGATTTTAGGACACTGATTAACAAAATAAAACACGCCGAGTCCAAAATTAGCTTTGTGTTGCACTTTTTGAACCAGATAATAATACACTGATGAGGACAGACGCTCTCCACATTTTTCGTAAGGCGGTGACTCAGCACAAATGTGGCTCATTTGTCCCTGACAAATGGGGACGGGGCATCGATAAAGACGCTGAGGACACGTAAGGTTGATGTCAGCGATCTGTTTGAAAAGAAATGTGCAAATCAAACTGGGGGTGTACCAATAACAAGTCCCTTAGTTAGAAATGAATGAATTTCAAACATGATGTGCGAACACTCGTGGCTAACAATGAGGCGCTCTAAAGCAGCCGCATCAGCTTGAAGCTCCTGTCGCGTTGGACTTTTTTTTTTTTTTTTTTAAATTACCTTACTCTTCCGCCTCTCTCTCTCCATGATATCCATGCGCTCGCGTGCAACAACGAGGCACTCTAAGGCAGCCACGTTGGACTGTCCGAAGGGGGGATGGATTTTCAGGGTGTAGACATTGCTCGCTAGCTAACTGCATGTTGCCAATGCTTAGAAATTGAGACCTAAAGTGTATAAGATGTGCAGTAAGGGTCAAGTTAATAAAATATAGTGACAAGCAATTAGAGTAAAACTATACTTATGTATGACAGTGCATTTTGGATTTTAGGGTTTAATTTGGTGCAGGCTAAGGAGTCATGCTAGTGTTATGCAAACAAACTGTATGATTATGCAAAACTGGAAATTGTGTGGATGAGTGATATCCCACAGCACACACGGATTAGTTACAAACACCCACTCCTCAATTATGAGCGTAAAATTCTTATGCGTGTCCCATATAGCCGTTACACAACCTGCTCCACTTTGCCGTGAGAAATCTTGGAGCCAATCACAGCTTCCAGATGTCTTTTTACTCACGTTGGACCTGAGCTCGAGATGTGCAAAAAAAAAAAAAAAAAAAAAGGGCCTTCCCCAAAACTGTTGCAAAAAAATTGAAAGCACAAAATGTAGGAGTTCAAAATTATATGAGACGATGGTCGGACTAAGTGTACTTCCAAGAATTTTTATCCCAAAAGTTAAGCAATAAAGTACAGCAAATATTCCATATAAGGGAATTGCTGGAGGCTACAAAGAGCATCTTCATTAATTCATTCATAGTGCCTGCTTTTTGCGGAGTTACTCAGAAATGGAAAAAAAAAAAAAAAAAGGGGTCTGGGATTACATATTTGAAAGAGTAATAAAAAAAAAAATCATCAAACATTCAGATGTACTTGCGCGCCATGCTGAATTAATTCATGACCCAACCTTGGTGGAATACGCTTGGATGCAGAAGCCAGGATTCTCCCGGCGAGTCCCTCAACAGTTCCTCAATTAGGAAAACCAAAGGCACATTATTTAAAGCGGTGGCGCGCTTTGAACTCAAGCGGAGCCATCACACAACAATTTTGCGAGATTTCCTCTGCGGCCCGCGATGGCGAGGAAAAAATTTCAACTCAAAAGGGCATTTGCTGGCTGTCAAGCGCATGCCAAGGCAACAGGTGGTGCTACAGCCGCTAACTGCCAGGTGCTTTTAGCCAAGTAGAAAAAGGAATCCAGGGAAGGGGCTCTTTTCAAGTCTCTTAACGTTTTGTCAAAATATTCAACAAAAATGGCATTAAAAAAAAAAAAACTTTATTAGGCTTTACGCCATCAGAATTTTTGGGGTCAATCAGAATAATTTAAACTCCCAAAAAAATCTTAAAAGGGAAAGCCAACCTTAAACATTTCGCTTTCAAACAGCCTTAGTTGTCACAAAGTGCTTTTAAAAAAACAACACCACGAACATAAAACTACATATGTGAACTCACTAGTCTAAACATGACATTCTGATTAATATTACATTTTTGCCACTTGCTGTCGACTGAAGATGACGTCACAGTTTCTCAGGGCTCAGGCAACGACCAATCACAACTCACCTGTTTTCAGAAGCTGCGCTGTGATTGGCTGTTACCTGACACCTGAGCAACGCTGATGTCATCTTTTGTGGCAAAATGGCCACCCCCTGAGATGGATAAAAACGGCTGTATTTTGCTGCTTAACTCATATTCCATTAACGCAATATTAAACAGAATGCCATATTTAGACTATAGTGGGACTGCATAGTGCATATTATTGTAAAAAAAAAAAAAAAAAAAGGGGGTTAACTTCCCCTTTAACTCATTCACTGCCATTGACGGCTATAGACGTCAAAAATTCATTTGAACTATTTCTATTAGTTTCACTTTTTTTTTCCACTTTTGTTAACAAGAGTATGAAAACCTCGAAATGTTTTTTATTGTACATTTAAAACAGATATAAAATGTGTGATTAATGGTGAGTTAACTAGTGAAGTCATGTGAATAATTACAATTAAAAATTGCCTGATGCCCCTAATTAAAAAAGGAAGAAAATATTATAAAAAATTTGGGGGATCAGGCAATTTTTTTTATTGTAATTAATCGCATTACTTCAATAGTTAACTCACGATTAA
The DNA here is from genome assembly GCF_051991255.1 of Vanacampus margaritifer. Taxonomy (NCBI): domain Eukaryota; kingdom Metazoa; phylum Chordata; class Actinopteri; order Syngnathiformes; family Syngnathidae; genus Vanacampus; species Vanacampus margaritifer. Next base: position 17,028,469 of record NC_135446.1, read on the forward strand.
TCACAAATTTGATATCTGTTTTAAATGTACAATTAAAAAAATCTAGGTTTTCATACTCTTGAAAAAAATGTGAAATGTGAAACTAATAGAAATAGTTAAAATGATTTTTTGGACGTCTCAAGCCGTCAATGGCAGTGAACGAGTTGATAACAAGAAAATATTTCAAAATGCCTCTATTTCCAGTCTGGGGTCACAAATCTTTACTCATTGACTCCCATTAAAAGTCTGACTTGTGCAGTAGCTCCTCTACAAGTAAAACCCAAAACTTTTCAGTGCCCCAACACATAATTTAAAAAAAAACGACGCCGATCTGCTTTACAAGCGGACAAAAGGCCAACATGGATCGCAAAACCATCCGATGTTAAAATTAAACATTTGACCTCAGTCTGGATCTCGCCGCCATGGCAACCTCGAGGAAGGGGAAACCTGATCGGATCAATAAGTCACCACTGAATCCTCGCCCTCGCTTTCTTCCCCCTCGGCCCACCGTCCTCCCTTCCAGATTCACGCATGCGATCATTCAGAAACAACGAGAGGTCCTTCAGTGTGCACGATGGGCCTTCCTCGCCGCTTAATCAAAAAGGAAAAGTGATACAAGTGCGGCAGGAAGAGCAGGGCGGGCACGTCTTCCATCACCGCGCGCTTCAACGCCCAAACGGAGAGTGAGTGGAGTATGGGGGGTGAGAGGGGGGGGGGGGTTCTTCATTTTCCTATTGTGTATATCCTCTCCTTTTGATGCAAGTGTCTGCCTTTATGACTCCCTTAAGCTCCTTTAACCTCTCTCCTCGCTGGCATGCTGGACGGATGAGCGGGGGAGATGGATGAGGGCCAGGCAGGGAGCGGCAGAGGAGGGAGTTAATGAGGCAGACGGCATGTCTCTCGGCCCGCCATGCCAGGGATTACAGGAAGATTACCCAATTCCCATTCTCCATTCCCTCCAATTTTCACACTCTCCGTCGACGTGGATGATGAAAAGATGAGAGACGATGCCTCCATCAGGCATAGGCTGCAACTTCTACCCGTGCACTATTGCACATGCAACACTTTTAAGTTGTTTTTTTTTTTTTATCTAATGTTAAAGTTGGAGAAGATGACCAGACGTCTTCTGAATTGTTCAGGCCAAATTATTAGGAACAGCTAAATGGAATTTTTTTATATACATTTTATCACATTTGCTTTTATTCCATTTAGCTTCTTTTTTCCCCCCAGCCAGAGAAAGAAATGGTTTTAATAAAGCATATATGCAAAAAACGATTTTGTGGAGTGTGCGTGAGGGGCGTGCATAAAAGTTGCACGTAACGCGTGCGTAACTGCAAGCAGACAATATGTAACCTGTTAGAACATTCGCCTGGCTGACATGCGTAAAAAAACACATAAACGCACACGCAGGAGACGAAAGGACACTTTTCTATGTTACAAAGCCACGTGTGTTAGTCACAGGGGCTAAAAATGATATACCGGCGGGGACGAAACCACGTCCGCGCTTTTTTTTTTTTGTCAAAGGTGCAGAAATCGTCACAGTCCCTCCATTCAATCAATCAGCCACTGTCGACCAATTACGCATCGTTTGCGTAAATAGCAACCAAGCTAAATGTCATTGTCGTGCGTGTGTTTGCTGCATTATTACAATGTCTGCCCCCCCCCCCCCCCCCCCCCGGGGAACACTTATCATTAAACCACAGCAAAGACTAGAAATAGAAAAGTCCTTACTTACGTTTCTGCTGCAGTCCTCGCGTTATATTGTCCAGATTTTGAGGATGTGAAAAAAACAACCCCAAAAAAACAAAAACAAATTCCCAGCGTGGATGTGTGTCACGCGTGTCTCTTCTGCGTCTTTATCCACAGCAGATTTCCACAGCACCCCCACCATCACCGAGCAGCACAGCGTCTGTCCTTCAAGACAGATGTGAACGCTCCTGGACGGACGAAGCGCTCCACCTGCAGAGAGAACAGAATGTGGAAAAACGGATGCGAGTTTAGAGTTGGCTTCAAAATAAAAGCTTCCCAGCTGTTGGTGCGCCTGCTGGGTTTTATTGTGTTATCGTTTTGCCGCGCTTTTTCTTGGCAGTATCTGATGCGCGTCCAATTTCTGCCAAGTGGCGGTGCACAGGTACGCCCCTTGCAGGCTTGTTGAGGGTACTGCGACTGCTGTTTCCACCCCATGAATGTCTTTAATAATAATAATAATAATAATATTAATAATAATAATAAAATATGTTATTAAATATAAAAAATAAAATAATATTTTATTAAATTTAATATAGTTTACTTTGTTTAACTCTCTTAAGCGATTTAACACTAAATAAATCAACTCTGTCAAGTAACTCCAACACTGACCTCCATTTAAATCAGACAGTGTCAAAAATACACTTTTGGAGTTGAAATTAACTCTGAAACGTTTAAGACCAAAATTTTAACACTCCAATTTTTGCCGTGGATGTATATGACATAATCTCAACAACAACAAAAAAGTCAGAACTTTGAACTGAAAATGACCATACTGTATAATATACTTGACAGATAATGTAATATATATTGCATTATCTGTCAAGTTTGACATCATTAGTTTTGAGGGGGGGAAAAACCCACCTAAAAAAATAATGACTCAGGTTTTATTATGATTATGATTATTGTTAATTAAAAAAAAAAAAAATCTAAACCAATGTATTTAAATCTTGCATGTAGTGCTCTGAAATGCATTTCGTTAGGAAAAAAATATGCTTTTGCACTTGTATATATATTCTACGTTAGTTTTTAAGTGCCCGAATGAGAAAGTAGACCTTGTTCCTGTCTCTGTATTTGATATTGTATTCTTACTTTATAGTAAGACAAGGCAAAAATACTCGTAGTTATTTTTTCTTTTTTCGGGGGGGGGGGGGGGCATTTTTTTCCTGAAATATGATGTGCACAGCCATTGACAGGTTACTACACTGTGTAAAGTCACATGCCCCTTTATGGCATTGTTAAACTTTCAAAATCAAGTACATAAAAGGCTGCTTTACACTTGAGTGGGAGATCAATCCGAAGCCATCGGGAACCATTGAACACGCCTCCACTATTGATACATTCGTCAATAGGGAGCCTTTGGGGAGCCTTTACATTGCGGAGCAAGCATGCAGGCGACAGTGCTCAATGAACATATGGAGGGGGGCTTCATCAATTATAGTAATGTGTCAGAGAAGCTTTTGGCTTTTTCGAACTTAAATACAGTATAATCAATAAGCGTGTTACAGCTACTCCTCCTCCCCCCTCGGAGAATCAAGGCCTACTGTTTACTTTTCTGTACTGTCGACTGCGACGTGAGGAGCTTCTTTTCGACATGCACGATGACACCAGCGCGACGTGCGCACTGTTGAAGAAACATCTCGTCTGATATCATGTGGCAGGAGGAACAACGGCAGCAAAGAAAACCCACACCTCAAACAAAACAAAAGAGATGAAGCGATAATGTGTCAGGAAAGGCACTTTATTCTATCGGCGTTGTGGATCTGTTGTGTTGCAGATGTGGCGCAAGCAAGTGTGTAACTGCACTGTGAGGTGAAGAGGGGGGAATAAAAGATCCCCCCACCCCCCCTATCCCCCCCTGAAGGAGTCGTCATGATTAGATGATCCGGGATGATGGCTCCCAACATATTTACCCTACAGAGCCTTTTAGACATGCATTTGCGTGCGTGTCCAGCAGTGCAATCATCAGCACATTTTGCACAGGAGCGGAAAGCAAAACGCTGTGGGACTGTTTCGTCGTGTGACGCACTTCCGTTTATTTGATTTGTTCATGAGGAGTGAGAGCAAATAACATGATATTTAATGCCACGCCTTCATGTTTGGGCTTTTTTTTTTTTTTACGTGTTTCACTCCACCAGGTAGTCCCATCGGTGCCTTGTGTTGTGAGAAGAGCCTTGTTGAGCAAAGAGTGTTGCTATCGCCATCATCACAGCAGCTGGCTGTTAGGAGACACTTATCGCGGGGTGTGAGGGTAAGCAATTATTCCCCCTCTCCCTCAACTTCCCCCCCACCCCGAGATGGCAGGAGCACACAAAGCAGAGAGAACAAGCTCACTCACCATGACCACATATTCAAACATGGGATGAAGAAAGACATTCGAAAAAAGATGCTTCTGTCACTGCTATAGCGTATTAGTTCATTTTTACCATCAAAAACAGTACAGACGCATCAGCTCCTTGCAGGGGATAAATAATATATGACTATATACATGTGTTGCACATTTCTATTCAAATCAAGGTTATTATAGGTCAAAAAATCGAACAAAAAAACAAACTAAAATTGAAAATAGGCCTTTTTATCTTTATCAATTTTCAGGGTTTATTTGGAATGCATTTATTTATGAATTACTGTTAGGCCATACAGAAGAAGGAAGTCAAACAGTTAATTGGGAATTTACGTTTACTTTATAACATAACGCTATTCCAACCTTTTTGTTATCTTGCACTCAACAAATACGCCACATGCATATAAAAAAAAACTAAAACTAATACTAGAACTAATAAAAGCTTCACTAAATTATATATATATTTTTTTTTAAACTAACAAACTAAATGAAAAACAAGTCAAAACTAATTAATAAAAACTTAAGTATTGTACTGAAGCCTGACAATGGCCCTAGTGTGAGTGCACGCTAAGTTCCCCCTATGTGTTAGCATTAGCATTAAGCTAGTGGACTAAAGTCTAAAATGTGTAAAACTAGAGTGACCAGATTTTCAGAATTAAAAACCAGGACTCAACAGCTTCGCTGAAAATCAAATATAAAATAAATTCTCGCCAGGAAGTATTTATAAAAAATGTGATCACTAGGCAATCTGGTTGTGTTATTACTTAAGCTAATGCTAAATGCTATTTCGGTTGACAGTTCAACAGCTGTAAATAAGCCTATGCACTCACCATTATCCAACCTTTTTTGCTCAGTCCCGAAAGCTAATGGAAGCTCAGTGTCATTTACCTTGAAAACATGCCGCCACAAAAGCTTCTCTAGCGTTGGGTCTGACCGGCGATCGCGGCATTAGGCTAACAGGATTACATTTCCCATGGTTTTTAGACACGGAAGCAGGAAGTAGTTCTAGTATGCCAAAAAAAACACCCGTTAGCGATTCAAAAGTTAAATCATTTTATCGTATGAATCACTACATGAAAAGTGCGTGATTGACGTAAACATGGCCCAAACAGTTGGCTTGCTGACTGAATTTAAAAATAAATAAATAAATTTAAAAAAATGGACACACCAAGACTGGACCTACGTAATATTGGGATAAAAAAAAACATGTAACACCATTACCTTTTTATTTCACTACCAACAACTTAACGCATGGATTCTCCAAGGAGTGTGTTTTGCAAATGGCTGACAAATAGACAGTAAAAGTGAAGAATGCTCCATTGCATGTTTCTTAAACTGCAACCGACTCACTCGCTCAGCCTCGCACCTCACGTCGCATTCTCTCCCAGCAGCTTCCCCAATTCGCTCCCATTAGTCTGGCTGGTTGCCACAGGGAAGTGTGCATTTATGTCAGCCAGGCATCTGCAAGGGAAAGGGAAGCTTCAATCCCCAGGGGAAAACAAAGCTTTCAAACAGCGGGTGGGGGGGCGGGTGCGGGGAGGTAGGTATCACCATTGGAGCATTAAATAAGGCAGTGTTCAATGTGCCGTGTGACTTTCTTGGAGGGAAATGACTGTCCTTTTTTGTTGGCACCCTAAATGACTCCACTGTCTATAATAGGACTGGAATCTATTGAAACCAACTTGGTCAAATTTTACACCATTAAAGGGAAAGTCTACCAAAAAAATGTCTTGCGTTGGTGGAATACGAATGAAACAGTGAAATCCGCCCATTTCTATCCATCTCAGGGGCGGTCATTTTGCCACTTGCTGTTGACTAAAAAAATGACATCACACTTATTGAGGGCTCAACTTGCGAACATCACATGACCAAACTCAGAAAACAGCTGAGCCGTGATTGGTCGTCACCTGAGCAACTGTGATGTCATTTTCAGTAGACAGCAAGTAACAAAATGGCCGCCCATTTATGGCGTTGTTTGTTAGCATTAGGCTAAACAAACTTTAGGTTCGCCAAACAAACTGGGTGGTCGTTTTAAATACACGGTGTAGCTTCCACTCATCTTCCCTTGAAAAACCTCAAGAAAATAAAAAAGATTATAAACGGAAAAAGGAAGCAAAATGTTTCCAAATATGCATTGAAATTCAGCATATAGTACAGTAGCTAAGTCTTAATTATGTCCAAGGAAAGAAAGACTTCCAGCAGCCCGTGAAAGAAAAAAAATCAATTTAAAGTGGATGATAAAACCTCCCACATTCTATGTGTGTGCAAATGGATGCATGAGAGCGCTTTGCAATGACTCACAAAATGCGGCACAACTTATTTAATAAGCTGTATACACTATCAATTTCAAGTATGGCTCATAAGAGGGAGAAGATCTATTTATTGTTTTTGTACATTTAACATCAATCAACTGTGGATTGATATTGATATATTGTGCATCCTGGTTACTTATCTCATATACAGATAATAATGTGTGCATTTTTATCTTTATGCTCTCATTTTCCTGTTTTCCATATATCTATCTGGTTGTGCACATTTAAACAATTAAATTCCAATTTTGAACTAAAACGTGTCACTGCGGGCAATTTGTGTGCTCTGCCTCGCTATTTCCAAATATCATTTAATTTGTCCATTATTACCCAAATACCATTTCACTTTCTATCCACCAGCTGTGGAGTAAATGAGAAGATGTTTATGTGAGATTGTTAGCGAAAATCACGTCCTTATAATTGGATGCAGCGGAATGTTTACTTCTAATGGAAAAAAAGCAACACGTATGACAATTAGAAATGTATATTTTGCAATCTGGATATTGCGTAACATGTTGTACTTGAATTACTCGATCAACTACGATTCCATTTGATTCATTACTTTCTTCATTTCCTGCACGCATAACGCATTGCAAGAAAACAATTTGTCACAACTTGAGGCTGGAAACTGAAAGTTAATCACTAATTAACAACCGTTGGAGACTAAACTACAATATTTCCATACCACTGACACATTGTACGGTACAAATACTTGAAAGAACAGGACTTGTATCTTCTCGCCATTTGAAGTGTGTTTCATGGTCCAATTTGCAGGAAAATAACGACAACAAATATTTAAATTTTTTTGCTGCCATTTTATTGACAGATTTTGTGACTGTCTGGCTAATATTCTGAAAATATCCTACTAAATTCTGATATTAGAAACCATGTCATTCTCAAAAGTTACACGCTCCGACCCTTGACCGCCAAAATCAGAGGTGCGTTTGTGGCGAGCTCAATTTATTTGAACCCCCACCTCCCCCCCACTACTCTCTTGTGTGTGTGTTTGCGAGAGCTCTGATGTTCACAGCCGACGGGCAAGCTTGTTTACCGCCGCCTCGCTTTGGCCCGGACATCTTCTCGGTGCAGCTTTGTCTCACTTCATCCGGGGAGGATCACCGAGGATTGGACTGAGTGTTGAAGGCCAGCCAAAGACCTTCAAAGCTTACGGGAAACCCACACACACTGAGTCTGGTCACCTTTTCCTGGGGGATTAGCAAAGGAAGAGTTGTTCAGCAATTCGGCCTCTAGGGGATTCTGATGTCTTGACTTGGGTCCAGGGGGGGGGACAGAAGCTAATGTGCCTGAGCCTATCTGCCTGTAGCAACAGTAGTAGTAGCACAACTTTAAATGCACCAATCTTTAGGAAAGTTTTTTCATATTTTTCGACACATCAAAAACCCAAGTGAGGATAAGCCGTTTACCAAATTGATGGATGGGGAAAAAAAGAACCAAGCCAAAAAATATCAGCATTTTAGCCTACAAGAACTCCACTTGGAAATTGAGAAACACACAAGAGGCTGTTTCCGTTTACATTTGCAAAATGTAATACTCGGTGAAAAACAAAACAAGCAGGTCAACCACATCACATTCGCTGTTCATCACTGTCGAAAAGGTTGCGTGCATTCAAAAGAATTCCTGCGCAGCTAATAAAGATAAAGATTTAAGTTGGCAGAACTCAAACTGTTATGAGCAATGAAACTGATGCCAACATTGTTGATTAAAGTGGATGAACTGTATATCTTCATGTGCAATTAAAAAATATATACTGAATGAAATGCCCACTAGTTCTTGAGTAGTTTTTTTCCACTGGAAGTGAATATCTTTGTCATTACACATGCACAAGTACAGTGCAACGAAATTTCACTCAAACCATCTGAGAAACATGAAAACATTGACCAACAGAGGGAGAAATGCCGAAAAGGCCGGTACTCACAAACAAAAAAAAAAAAAAACGTCTCAACTAGCAGTTCAGTCTGCAAGCGCTCCACAGCGCAGGCGACGTTACGATGAAAGAATGTGAGATCCAACTAGGATTGTGGACCTCTCCCTGGATAAAGAACTACGGCTGGACGCTGGGCTTCCTTATGCATCCCCGGTAATTTGTTACAGTTAAAGATTGAGGTTGTCTCCTTGACAACGAGACGATATGCCTGCCACATCTGAAACACTTCCACAAAAATGAATGCTTGGGGGGGGGCAGGCCGACAACAATTTGGTCTGACATTGAGTCTGAACATTTACTCTAGTAATTATGCAAATGACTGACTTATTCTCCCAAGTTGCAGTACTCGCAATTCTGATTGTGTTGCACCTCTGAGAGCTGGAACTGTTTCATTCAGAAAATGTATCAAAATCTGATTTTTAAACTGTTTCAATTATAAATGTACTGTATTGGGTTTAGAGATGATTTGTCACTGTTGGTGCATCAGACAAGCACACTCCAGCCGGCATGCTCATAGATCTCGCCAAGGCAACGGTCTGTGGCAGCCAATGTTTAGCCCGAGCGCTAATAGTCGGCAGTAGCGAGCCTTGGGAAATTAGCCGTGCAACCAAGCATGTTGAAGTAGAAAGCGCAAGGGGGGACTTCGGTCAGTGGGGGAAGAAGAGCAGTCACGGAGAGGTCAGAGGAATCAATGTCCTGTAAGGACCCCTGGGGGCCTTGAGAGATCGTTGTAGTCCGTCTCACCTGACCCATTGGCTATTGCGTAATAGCGATAGAGACGGGAGAGGTGAGAGGTCATCTGCAAAGATAAACCAAAAATTTGGTTTGGAATAACTGAATCTGAATAACTGGACATCAAACTCTCTCTTCTAACTTTTTTTTTTCCTTCTTTTCTGGAGAACTCAGTATTGTTCATTCGGTAATTTTACCGATTTGACATGTCATCATCATTGCTCTCTCTTTTTTATTTATTTTATTTTATTTTTTTGTATGTGTGCGTGTGTGCGTGCGTGCGAGTCTGTGTTCATTAGTTCACCTAAAACCTATTTAAAAAATCCCACACCGTTCACCTAAACACTTCCAGCCAAAGTCGTGAGGCCGTCAGGAGACCCGAGGAAGGACCAAAGAAAAGAAAGGAAAGTGAAATCCAGCACTGACCAGACAACACCCACCAGGCCACCAACCAGAGTCCTTCACCAACCCCAGAGTCATCTAAATTCCAACAAATCAGGGAGACCTCAAGAGACTCTCTTCTAACTAATGTCAACCAACGCATCCACTCGGGAATCCTCCCTCAATCATAGGACCCGAGTTGGACCGGGAGCGGTCATCCAGTCCAGAAACCCCCGCCAAGACTGCCCTCGTTCAGGGAGCAAGAGGCAAAGGGGAGCGGAAGCACCCACAGGACCAGGTCAGGGCTCACAGCCTCAACCAGAAGAGAAAGTATCCCAACCTTTAATAGAAAGTCTTTAGTTACTGTTAGACGACTATCTTTGTCTTCCGCGTGTTCGTTGTTGTTCGGGTCGAGAGATTGTTGATTTTCTGAATACAGACTGGAGATCGGTGAACAGGTCCTTCGAAGGATTTATTTTACAGAATATTCTGGACACAAGCAAGTTTACAGACAAATAAGTGTTCGCAAGTGTGTTATTTCAGCGGACTCGCAGCATTCTTATACTATCTTAAAAAAAACAGGAAACAGCCCCCAGCCCTGATTCCAATACACATGACGACAGTCGGAAGCAGATAAGACTTTTTACACTTTTACAGCATATCATCCAGAGACATCTAAATTCCAACAAATCAGGGAGACCTCAAGAGACTCTCTTCTAACTAATGTCAACCAACGCATCCACTCGGGAATCCTCCCTCAATCATAGGACCCGAGTTGGACCGGGAGCGGTCATCCAGTCCAGAAACCCCCGCCAAGACTGCCCTCGTTCAGGGAGCAAGAGGCAAAGGGGAGCGGAAGCACCCACAGGACCAGGTCAGGGCTCACAGCCTCAACCAGAAGAGAAAGTATCCCAACCTTTAATAGAAAGTCTTTAGTTACTGTTAGAAGACTATCTTTGTCTTCCGCGTGTTCGTTGTTGTTCGGGTCGAGAGATTGTTGATTTTCTGAATACAGACTGGAGATCGGTAAACAGGTCCTTCGAAGGATTTATTTTACAGAATATTCTGGACACAAGCAAGTTTACAGACAAATGGCTGCAGTCCTCTTCGCAAGTGTGTTATTTCAGCGGACTCGCAGCATTCTTATACTATCTTAAAAAAAACAGGAAACAGCCCCCAGCCCTGATTCCAATACACATGACGACAGCCGGAAGCAGATAAGACTTTACACTTTTACAGCATATCATCCAATACACATTGAGTTCAAACCCAAACACTGGCCCATTCATGTGGAAACAGACGAGGTCCTTTAGACATGATGACATGAGCAGAAATTGTGACAGCACTTACAAAGACACATCCACAGATGAAAGTTCTACTGAGGAAATAAGTACATTAAAACAGTTGTGACTAAATATTGGCAGAAGATTCTCAACATTACACAGCTTGTTATCACGCTCCAAAGTGACCTCCCTAACATCACATTTAATGACATCGCCCGATTTGACTATCACACACAAATCCTTCCTTTTAACGGCACTAGATTTAAAGTCAGCCACAGGCCGGCGTCGTTTCCGAGAGACAAACTTCGACGCTCAGCTAAGCACGTCATACTGTTGTTTGGACAACAGGGGTGACATTGGTCTCAGGGGTGCATCCGCTTCCTTTTCACATCCCCGGACGACGCGCCATTACCTACGTCAGGGCGAGTGCTCATTTTGCCGCAAATGCCACCATGATGAGCAGATCTGGGCAAACTTTTGCCAACCTGCGGCACCTTTGTTCTGACACGAGCCGTCTCTTTGCATTATTTCTATGTGACCGAGACTGTTACTCTCAAATTGCCCTTCCACACACGAACACACACATCACCTCTGACTCAACGTTTTGTGTCTGACACACACACACGTACACGCGACTACCCCCCCGCCCAGCTGTCAATCACGGCCCCCGTGGGTGACTTGACACAGACCTAAAAACAAACCCGGACACTCACAAGGACATCGAGCCGTGTACTCCGGTCTCTAGTCTAGGGGATTTATATAGTGCCTTTAAAAGCGTGTTTACAGATTTGAAAGAAGCGCGGGGGTGGAAAAATACCATCATAAATATCACAACCGACATACCGTAGATACCAACTGTCATGATCTCATATAAAACTGATTGAGGAACCCGGGCAAGAACGCAACAGATGCACGATTATCCCTCAGCGAGTTCTACATTGTTGAATAATTTACACCGGATATTTACGTTCGGATTGGCCTGCAGAGGGCTGACGGCGATATTCTACGCGATGCATTTATGGAGTGCTAAAAAAAAAAAAAAAAAGCAGCACAATGTAAAATGTCTACGACGTCCGGGGGAATTGAGAATGCAGGAAGTAGACTATAGACAACACATTACTATCCAATGCAATCACACGTGCTGTATGCATTGAATGTCTCAGTCTCGTCGGTCTCCGAGGACTGGACGCTTCAATCGAAACAGCAGCGAGACCCAACGACAAAACAAGAAACAAAAGGAGTCTTGCCAAGACTTGACGTGATTGACAGGCGCGCAGCCTCTTTGTCTATTTTAAATGTCAACACCTCTTGTGTCATGACACACTTCACGTCAGCCGCCGCCTTAGCGCCATTTTCTCATTAGGCATCCCCTGCATGGCTTCCACTGCCGGGACGCCAAATTCTGACTTGAGGAGCCGAAATTGCAGCGACGTCTTCCTATAGCTCAGGTCTCGCACCTCCGCTCTATATTGACAGCTTGAAATAAGATCGAGTGTGCTCTTTTAACCAGTGGTTTAGTCACATGTTTGTTGCGCCGCCCGCTTCTCACGAGGAGACAAAAGAAAGACGTGTTTTCTGGCTTTAAAGATTCTGAAAGCTCATAAAGAACCCCTAGGGAGAAATTTGACAAAGGGCGAACCTATAGAAAAAAAAGGGAGAAACAGGATCTTGGGATCAATATTTCAGGCTAATATTGACAGTCAAAAGTCTGGCAATAGGCTAATATTGAACGCTAATCCAATTCTAGTGAGCCTCCAACTTTCGAGGTAGCCGATTCTTCTAAAAATAGGCTTCAAGCTATAAAACAAACCCATGTAAACAGTCAAAACAATCCTTACAGGCATATATTCTTTATCCCCTGAGAAGAACTACTAATACTCATGCTACTATGTACTATACCACAAAGGTCTGATTACCAGCCATTGTGACTATCTCCAGTTCGCGACGTGCCGCCCACTCACATGTAATTACGAACCCTTTATACCACTAAAATGAAGAACTAGTTGTTATCAATAAAATAGAAAAATTAAATTATAACAATACAGATTAATCGAGTTCCATGCTATCCATAATGTGACAATACATCGGCAGAAAGACGTTAAGGTTGCTTTATTATTGTGTCCGCGAGGCCAACTGGAACTACTAGTTAAATTGTTCCGAAAATCTTTTTTATTTATTTTTTATTCTTCTGAGAATGAATGGCTGACTGAACTCGCTTTAATTTACACTACAGAAAAGTTCAATTTTGGGCTCACGTCACACTCTTGAACCACTTTTTTTTTTTTTTTTCAAGAACTACCCAAATCCATATTACAGTGCGGTCATCATGTCCACAAGCTGAGTTTTCTCATCTCGTAGAAGATGTTGAAGCCCGAGTTTTTCTTTTATACACATGAATCGGACCCTCAGAGACCAAGCAGAGACTCTGATCATGCCGGACCCCCGCACCCGCGAACAGCTCATGGGGACGGGCTCACATCTTTCCAGTGGTGTGTTTGTGAAACATAAAAATCAGAGCCACCTTGGTGAGGATCACTATTTGATTAGATTTTTTTTTTCCCCCCCCAAGTGAGCTGAACCACCGGTTGGTGTTGCCTCGAGATCGCAATGCTGTCACTCGTCATTTCATTGATTGGGCGCCCTCAAGTACTTGTGTGCTTCAAGGCCACCTCGAGATTGGTAAATGAAATGCTTCGTATGCAGGAATAGTGAGTGTTAATTTTTGAAGGCGAGTTAAAGCATTTACTTCCTGCGCTCTGAAACTGACCTTTTGAAAAAAATGATTTTATAAAGTGGAGGGTTACAATGCGAGCTTATAGAAAGACACCATTGCTATTTAATCACAAGCATGGACTCAAATGAGACATGAAGATTTAAAACCGGTGGTTCTCGATGGTGGTACTGAACCTCACCAATTTCCTATGTGCATTCACCAATATGAAGGGGGTAAAATAATAGAGAAATCACACGATGTACCATCACAAGTCGATTATTGAGCAAATTCCCTGCGGCACAGGAGGGTCAAGCAATGTAGCTTGTAGCCAGAACCAATGATGGGGTTCAATCGAACCCAGGTTATGAACCACACTTTTCTTTTTAATATTCACTTCTTTTTTTTAAATATTCAGCCATGTGATCAAGTCTTTTACACAAAAAGGGGTGCAAGAAATTGCTGGGAAATATTACGGGTAGAACCATAATCACCAAAGTTTTGGTAGAATTTCCGACTCATTTCTTGTTTGAACACGATGCACTTTAAGCGCACAGCAGTGTTTTTTCTTAGAATCCAAATGGCACAGGAAAGAAACGTGTTAATTTTTGAAGGTGAGTTAAAGCATTTCCTGCACCCTGAAGCGGTGACATTTTTTTTTTTTCAAAAAATGATTTTATAAAGTGGAGGGAAATCACACGATGTACCATCACAAGTCGATTATTGAGCAAATTCCCTGCGGCACAGGAGGGCCAAGCAATGTAGCTTGTAGCCAGAACAAATGATGGGGGTTCAATCGAACCCAGGTTATGAACCACACTTTTTTTTTTTAATATTCACTTTTTTTTTTTTTTTTTTATATTCAGCCATGTGATCAAGTCTTTCACACAAAAGGGGTGCAAGAAATTGCTGGGAAATATTGCGGGTAGAACCATAATCACCAAAGTTTTGGTAAAATTTCCGACTCATTTCTTGTTCGAACACGATGCACTTTAAGCGCACAGCAGTGGTTTTTCTTAGAATCCAAATGGCACAGGAAAGAAACGTGTTAATTTTTGAAGGTGAGTTAAAGCATTTCCTGCACCCTGAAGCGGTGACATTTTTTTTTTTTCAAAAAATGATTTTATAAAGTGGAGGGAAATCACACGATGTACCATCACAAGTCGATTATTGAGCAAATTCCCTGCGGCACAGGAGGGCCAAGCAATGTAGCTTGTAGCCAGAACAAATGATGGGGGTTCAATCGAACCCAGGTTATGAACCACACTTTTTTTTTTTTAATATTCACTTTTTTTTTTAAATATTCAGCCATGTGATCAAGTCTTTCACACAAAAGGGGTGCAAGAAATTGCTGGGAAATATTGCGGGTAGAACCATAATCACCAAAGTTTTGGTAGAATTTCCGACTAATTTCTTGTTCCAACACGATGCACTTTAAGCGCACAGCAGTGGTTTTTCTTAGAATCCAAATGGCACAGGAAAGAAACGTGTTAATTTTTGAAGGTGAGTTAAAAAATTTCCTGCACTCTGAAGTGGTAAATTATTTATTTTTTTTAACTGACCTTTTGAAAAAATGATTTTATAAAGTGGAGGGAAATCACACGATGTACCATCACAAGTCGATTATTGAGCAAATTCCCTGCGGCACAGGAGGGTCAAGCAATGTAGCTTGTAGCCAGAACCAATGATGGGGTTCAATCGAACCCAGGTTATGAATCACACCTTTTTTTTTTTAATATTCACTTTTTTTTTTTTTTAATATTCAGCCATGTGATCAAGTCTTTCACACAAAAGGGGTGCAAAAAAATTCTGGGAAATATTGCGGGTAGAACCATAAACACCAAAGTTTTGGTAGAATTTCCGACTAATTTCTTGCTCGAACACGATGCACTCTACGCGCACAGCAGTGTTTTTTCTTAGAATCTAAATGGCACAGGAAAGAAACGTGTTAATTTTTGAAGGTGAGTTAAAAAAATTCCTGCACTCTGAAGTGGTGAATTTTTTTTTTTTTTAACTGACCTTTTGAAAAAATGATTTTATAAAGTGGAGGGAAATCACACGATGTACCATCACAAGTCGATTATTGAGCAAATTCCCTACGGCACAGGAGGGCCAAGCAATGTAGCCAGAACCAATGATGGGGTTCAATCGAACCCAGGTTATGAACCACACTTTTTTTTTTAATATTCACTTCTTTTTTTTTAAATATTGAGCCATGTGATCAAGTCTTTCACACAAAAGGGGTGCAAAAAAATTCTGGGAAATATTGCGGGTAGAACCATAATCACCAAAGTTTTGGAAGAATTTCCGACTAATTTCTTGCTTGAACACGGTGCACTTTAAGCGCACAGCAGTATTTTTTTCCTTCGAATCCAAATGGCACAGGAAAGAAACGTGCAGTGTCTGTCTCATTACACCCAAGCTCCTATTAGCTCACCATGCAGATCAATTTTCTGCTCGACCTAATCGGGTTTAAAGAGGTGAGACTCTCCTCTCAGTCCATTAGGCTCATTAGGAAATGAGTGAGAATGCAACACGAGAAGGTAGTAACCTGAGCGAGTAGCGGGTGCGAAAGCTTACCCTCGCTTTCTCGCTCTCTCTTTTTTCTCTGCGTTCTCATGCATGATATGAAGCCGCTTCATGACTTCACAAGCATGTAACGGTATTCTTTTCATCTTGCGTGGCCGAGACCGGGCCAGAATCTATCTTTTCTACATTCACGGGGCGCGTTCCCGGTTAAAGTCCTATCTGCGATCGCTTTAAATTTAGCACAGGCGCCGAAGCCGCGATGAAAAAGCAGGCTTGCCGTGTCATTACTTGAGCGTGAATTCCATTTAGAAACGATGAAAAGGGGGCTTTAACACTCCGTATTTTTGATCCATCTTTCAAAACAACGGGCGACTTCTAATAATCATCATTGCCACGGCTAAATGTATGAATGTATGAGCGCGGCGGCAAGGAGAGTAGAAACGTATTGCTCATTATTTCCTTACGGTCTGAAATTAGGAAAATAATGTGTTCAAAGTCCTTTCAAACACCTCAATTAAAATACGTTTTTTTTTTTATGATTACTTTAGTCTGGATTGTGGCTTTGAATGTGAGCTTGGCTGTTTAATCACCGCTGACCCAGAATGATGAATAATAAAACAAGTAGCCACTCAACAATAGGTCAAACTGTGCTGCTGTGTCAGGATTATTACCCACACAAAGGCAGCAGAGAATATATAAATGTTTGAATAAAAAGCCCTTCAGTTGCTTCTGTGTTTGCATAACCAATAAATATCATATGTGCAATAGTACTGAAACGTATTGTATTCACTTGAAAAAAAAAAAAACTCCTGTTTTTCTGACAAATTTTTTTGGGTTGCTTTGTTTTTTTTTGAATAATTTTTCCCTGTTTTTTAAAATATATTTTTTTTCCTTTTTTTTTTTACAATTTGTTTTCCCTGTTTTTCAGAATAATTTTTTCAGCCTGTTTTTCTGAATATTTTTTTCAGTTTTACCGATTTTTTTTTCTGTCAAAAAAATATTCAGGAAAAACAGGCTGAAAAAAATTATTCTGAAAAACAGGGGAAAAAAAATTGTAAAAAAAGGAAAAAATATATTTTAAAAAACAGGGAAAAAATTATTCAAAAAAACAACACTCCCCCCAAAAATTTTGTCAGAAAAACAGGACTTTTTTTTTCAAGTGAATGCAATACGCTCCCATACAATGGTTTGAAAAAAAAAACATGAAATTGGTAAGCAAAGCAATTTCTTTTTCCCCCGCAAAAAAAATAAAATAAAAGTAAGCAAAGCAATTTAATTTACACATGGCAAGCGTTGCTCAGTGCTACATCATTGTGGCTCAAGGTTACACGGTGTAAACAAAAGTCGGATTTACCAACTTTCAAGTCGAAAGTAACAATGAGGGAAAACGTTGAACCAGACCGACAGATGAAATGTCATCTAAGAAGGAATCCCACGGCTAAAGTTATTTCTGTAAATATATCAATCTTTGCGGCAGGTGAAAGTATGAACCGTGCATTTGGTAAATGGGCAGAGATGAAAGTATAATGGAGGCATATTGCCGGCCAGGCCGCAGCGTGGACCGGTGCGCGGAAAGGCGAGCTTGCGGGTGAGGTGGCGAGAAGGAAAATTGGGAAGTAAAAGGGCCTGACTACAAAAAGAAGAGAGCAAGAATAGAACTTGAAAGCGGTCCAGAGAAAATGGGATTAGAGTGAAACTGTGAGAACGCGAGATAAGGCCAACAGTAAGTAGATGAACTAAAAACAGGCGGACAAAGTCGGGAAGAAAGAGATAGTGGGATTTGTTGTGGTTCAGAAGTCAGCATGAGCCAATGACCAACACAAAACTCCCACAGACTTTTTAATGGAGAGGGACAGTTACTCTATTGGCTATTCAAATTGCTTTTGTTGGATAAACCGAAGGTGTTGTAGTTCTTGACACCACTCTTTAAGGGAATTTGGATCAAGATCAGTTTAGACCAGATCAGTACTATTGTGATAGTGAGAAACATTCACTTAATTTAATTTAAGCATTATTTTTCCGAAAATTCATTTGAATAAGTATGATTTCATAATAGTTGAGAAGAAGCTAGTGTCAGAGTCAAGTCAATCACAAAAGAGCAGTAAAACAAGTTTTGAGATTTGGTTTGATGTACTATTTCGAAAACAACATAGCAGTGATCTTATTCCTGGAAACGTAATAAAAAAAAAGATGATTATTTTATTATGTTTTTTTGTGATTTTTCTTTAATATGTACAGTATTGGTCTTGTCTTGGTCTCGAACTCCAGAAAAGTCTTGGTCTTGTCTCAGTCTTGACCCTCCAGAAAAGTCTTGGTCTTGTCTCGGTCTCGACCTCTAGAAAAGTATTGGTTTTGTCTCGGTCTTGGACCCTCCAGAAAAGTCTTGGTCTTGTCTCGGTCTTGACCCTCCAGAAAAGTCTTGGTCTTGTGTCGGTTTTGACCCTCCAGAAAAGTCTTGGTCTTGTCTTGGTCTTGTCTCGGTCTCGACCCTCCAGAAAAGTCTTGGTCTTGTCTCGGTCTCGACCCTCCAGAAAAGTCTTGGTCTTGTCTCGGTCTCGATCCTCCAGAAAAGTCTTGGTCTTGTCTCGGTCTCGACCCTCCAGAAAAGTCTTGGTCTTGTCTCGGTCTCGACCTCTAGAAAAGTCTTGGTCTTGTCTCGGTCGCTAGAAAAGTCTTGGTCTCGTCTCGGTCTCGACCTCTAGAAAAGTCTTGGTCTCGTCTCGATCTCGACCTCTAGAAAAGTCTTGGTCTTGTCTCGGTCTCGACCTCCAGAAAAGTCTTGGTCTTGTCTCGTTCTCGACCTCCAGAAAAGTCTTGGTCTTGTCTCGGTCTCGACCTCCAGAAAAGTCTTGGTCTTGTCTCGGTCTCGACCTCCAGAAAAGTCTTGGTCTTGTCTCGGTCTCGACCTCCAGAAAACTCTTGGTCTTGTCTCGGTCTCGACCTCCAGAAAACTCTTGGTCTTGTCTCGGTCTCGACCTCCAGAAAAGTCTTGGTCTTGTCTCGGTCTCGACCTCCAGAAAAGTCTTGGTCTTGTCTCGGTCTCGACCTCCAGAAAAGTCTTGGTCTTGTCTCGGTCTCGACCTCCAACAGTCTTGGTCTTGTCTCGTTCTCGACCTCCAACAGTATTGGTCTTGTCACGGTCTCAACCTCCAGCAGTCTTGGTCTTGGCTCAGCCTCGACCCCCAAAAGTTTTGGTCTTGCCTCGGTCTAGATACTCTCTAGTCTCAATAAGGTCTCGATCTCGGCTGGTATGGTCTTGACTACAACACAATTTTTCTATGAAAGCAACTGTTGTTGCTAATTTCGTCCACCGGAGGGCGCTGTGACAACCATACACCACTTAAATGACATTCCGAAATTGGCTGCTACTCAGGATTAAACACCTGACATTAATGCACTTGTGAGGGCTAAAAGATGCCAAGTGACAGGAGCAATGTAAGCCTACTTCACATAAAATGCTGTGCCGTCTTTGCACTATGAAGAATAAAATTCTGTTACTGTAGAAATATTTCAAGGCAAGTGTCAGCCAAAAGCTTCAGTTCAAAAGAGGTTGGTTCCCACGAATCCCATCTTACCCGTTGAGTATACACAAGTTGAACCACGACTGTTTTTAATCAAATTATTATACAAAGATTTAAAAACAACAACAATTTATTAGCTTGGACAAGGTCCAAGAGAGGAATGTGCGTTAGAGGAAACACTGGAGTCGGGACGAGCGAGAGGATAGAGATAGCGGTGAAAGGCCTTTCCTCGCCCCAAGGAGGCAATGAGTCACCCAATCAAGCATGCTGACTCACTGTGGCCTGGAATCAAACATGGCCGCAAGATGTTATTTGGTCACCGTGGTTACGGGGCACTCAGGTTCCTCCCATGCTTGTGTATCCGTACATACAGCGTACAATATATGACAATATGACGTGCACTGTGAGACAACGTGGAAGCACAGCCGCTGTAATTGGTCAGCGGCCGTCTCTAATTTCGATCCCTTGCCAGCGGCGAGCTCCGCCGCTATTGACGGATAGACCCCGACTGACAACCCAATCATCTGCCTGTTTCGTCATCTCCCTGCGTGCTCCAGCCGCGTTTAATGAAATTCCTTACTGTTACAGTTCGGAGGGATCTGTTAAGAGATCTGCAGGGGCCAACAAAAATCAATCGCGGGCTGTTTTCAGTGTGAGAGAAGCGCTCATCTTTTATGCAGTTCTCTTGGCTAACGTTAATACTCAAACTATTCAATTAAAGTGGTCTAGAAATGTCTGTCAAATGTCAAATCTCAAAATCTGTAATCGTACGCAAATGAACACTCCCGTGAGGCTGCTCCTTGCTATTTTCAGTAAATCTGCAGAATATATTTTTTTAAAATGCACCAATACATCATTATGGAAAATTCTCTAATGCACTCCGCTAGTATCTTGACAGGTGCACTCATTCAGAAGATAACATCTTTAGACAGCTTAATGACCTATTTCGGCATTTACTTTCTGTGCAAAGTAAAGCTTTTACTTGTTTTAATTGAATAATGGTCTTGACTCGTTTCACTGGAGGTCCAGATGAACTCGTTGAACTGGTATCAACTCACAAACAGGCTGATTTGCAGCACATGAATAATTAAGGCTGAACCCAGTGCCGTGCTCTCATTGGAGGGAGAACAAATGATGTTAGACGTGTATTTATCACTAACAGGCATACTTGTTATTCACTCTGTCACCATGGTTTACAATTTGCACAATTTGGCATAGCCATCGGATCAGACTTGTTGATGTAAACAAACTTGTTTGTCCTGTTTTTTTTTATTAGTCCCAAATTGGATGGATGTTGCTACGATAAAGACTCAACTCACATGTTGTCATTAAAAGTCCTTGAAAATCCATTGCGCCCATTTTTTTTTTATATTTCCTCCAAGAACTCAATTTCTGCCAAAAGTGAGAATTGTGACCCTGCTTATCAGCACAGAGGACTTGAGATGTGTTTAATGCTATTCCGTCACCTTCAAGTCGATCAGCGGTCACATACATTGACTATATTCATCTCTCCCAACTTACTGTAGGTCTATTATGATAAGAGTGACAAGTCGGGGCATCTTTCATTGGTCGCCAAGGAGGAAGGGACGAGAATAACCTGAACTGATGTCTTATGAGCAAAGACCTGAGAAAAACAATTAAGAAAATGATCTAAAAATAGCATGTGCAGAAGGCAATCCAATGACAAACAATTCAATCAAGGTATTCCGCATGTGTTCATATGGGCAAGAATTTAGGTCTTATTTAGGTTTTTTAAAAATTCGGGTTTAACCCTGGAGAACCCAAGAACCCTTTTCTTCTTTAGAAAATTATGAATTATACATTAAATGACTGCTATAAGTTCACTGAACACCAGTTTTTTCAATTTTAACCCTTGTTTTTTGAACTAGCTCAGAGTTGCTAATTTATCAAAATATATATATATAAAACAAACTCCTAGGCATTCTGCAACATGATCTGAAATAGATTAACAAAAAAAAAAACACAATTTTACCATCTGATGGTTTGCTGAGAAGATGGTTTTGTTTGGATTGATTTCCAGCTCAACAAAACAGCATGTTTGTTGCCAGCCATCTTGTCACCACCACTTTGGCTCATGTAAGTGCAATATTCATCCACTAGAGGGCCCCATGCAGGGGTCAGAAGTGGCACTCTGGACTTTTGAAGTTAAATTTGTAAAAAAAAAAAAGTAAAAGGGCCCCATGCAGGGGTCAGAAGTGGCACTCTGGACTTTTGAAGTTAAATTTGTAAAAAAAAAAAAAAAAAAAAGTAAAAAAAAAGGTCTTTGCTATTTGAGTGGCAGAATTTATAGGGGCCAAATTTGACCCCGTGGGTTCTCCAGGGTTTTAACTGGCCGTTTCAAAACCCAAATATTGCCAATATACGGGTTGTGAAAGGGTTACTGACTGCATGCAAACGTAGTCAGTGTTCCAAGGAGGAACGTTGAGGCATGAGGGAGGAGTGACACTCATCCATCAGCCTCACTGTTCTTTGTTCCCGCCAGCGTCCTGACATTACAGCCGTACTTACAAAATGGATGTGCCACTCCTGATTTTTTTTTTCTTTACACCGCTTCCTTCCCAAGTTGAAACACTCAAAATAGAGCTCGCACCGTGGGTTAAGATCTATTTTAAATCTGCTGCTGCTGCAGTCAAAAAAGACATGCGCTTTACCTTTTTGTCGTTTGATATCTGGGTCTGGCCTCTAGTGTGAGGATTCCTCCTCTCAAGGCATTTACAGAATGTTGCTTGAATCACAACAGCGGGGGAACAATGGTGCCGTTTCGAGGACGACGGTTGGATGCTCGAGAAAAAAAAAGATCATTGATGGAAAAATAAGATGGAGGTTACACTTTTTAAAAAGGATTCGGAAAAGAAAAACACACTGAAAAACATAGGGAAGTGTTTCTCGTTCTACCTTTCACTATTGTGCTGGGTTCGATTTAGGATGAAGCCGACAGACAAATGATCAAAGTGAATGTCGACGACTTTTGACTGTGTAAATGGAAAATGGGCCGTAGGTGATTCAATGCTACGCGTGGAAGCCTTGGAATTGCCCAAGGCCCTGCCTTCCAGTGGAAGGGTAAAGCTAATAGTGTTAACTCTTTAACTGCCAAAAACGTTTAATAAAATCCTAAGGAGGGCTGCCAAAGACGTTAACTATGTTTTTTGGGGGGTTTTTTGGAAACGGGTGGAGGAAAGCCTTGGTAGTATGTGTGTTTCCATAGTCCAAACACAAAATTTTCTGTGGACCTTGAAAGATCAGTCAAAATGCTTCAATCAGCTGGCACCCACAGCATCCCTTTTCTGAAAACGCTTGGCAGTCAAAGAGTTAAATGTACTAGTCGTCAGGAAACCTACTAAATTGGGTAATCAAGACTCGTCCTTTAATGCAAATCGTTAACATTTATTATGATAAAATACCGAGCGGCCGAAATGAGTTTCCTCCGCAGGGTAGCCGGGCTCTCCCTTAGAGATCGGGTGAGAAGCTCAGTCATCCGGGAGGGACTCAGCGTGGAGCCGCTACTCCTCCACGTTGAGAGGAACCAGTTGAGGTGGCTCGGGCATCTGTTTCGGATGCCTCCTGGACGCCTCCCTGGGGAGGTGTTCCGGGCATGTCCTACCGGCGGGAGGCCCCGGGTGACGGCCCAGGACACGCTGGAGAGACTACGTCTCTTGGCTGGCCTGGGAACGCCTTGGGATCCCGTCGAAGAATTGGGTGAAGTGGCTGGGGAGAGGGAAGCCTGGGCTTCACTGCTAAAGCTGCTGCCCCCGCGACCCCGGATAAGCGGAAGAAGACGGACGGACGGATGGCTGAGAAGATGGTTTTGTTTGGATTGATCTCCAGCTCAACAAAACAGCATGTTTGTTGCCAGCCATCTTGTCACCACCACTCATGGCTCATGTAAGTGCAATATTCATCCACTAGATGGCCCCATGCAGGGTCAGAAGTGGCACTCTGGACTTTTGAAGTTAAATTTGTAAAAAAAAAAAAAAGGTCTTTGTTATTTAAGTAGCAGAATTTATAGGGGCCAAATTTGACCTCGAGGCCCCGGGTGACGGCCCAAGACACGCTGGAGAGACTACGTCTCTCGGCTGGCCTGGGATCGCCTTGGGATCCCGTCGGAGGAGCTGGGTGAAGTGGCTGGGGAGAGGGAAGTCTGGGCTTCCCTGCTAAAGCTGCTGCCCCCGCGACCCGACCCCGGATAAGCGTTATTGAAGACGGAACAGGGAAAAAAAAATGATAAAATACCTTTGAACTCAACGCGAGGATCTTTACGATTCTGTCCTACAACCTCATTTGCGTTTCTGTACTTTCCTCGCCGGAGTTCTGCACTTCTGGTTGAACGCTACAGAGGGAATCTGGATCCCCGGCGGCGCCAGATGGTTGCCAGTTCCTAGTCAGCTGTTCAAACAGCAGCCCGATATACAAGTGCGCGGGGCTCACGCGAGACCCTCGGGCCCTTTTCAGACACTGTCAAAAAGCAGCAGAGTGTAGTACATGCAGTTCGCTTCCAATGGATCAGCACCTATTTCATTATGCGCACCTGCTGTACTCACAAATGAGATCCAATGCTAATGCTGTCTTTACAAAGATCAAACCAAAACTCCGGTGAGCTGTCCAAGCCGGAATCCTCTTTAAAAACTAAATAGGTCTAGTACAGACCGACGTTGATACCGATGTAAGTAGCAAGCATTAGTTGCAGGCATAAAGCCCACTTTCTTGTGAACAGAATCACACAGCAAGAGGCTCATAGTGAAAAACCTTCCAGATTCAGGGCTCCTCTCAGGAGAGACAAACCAATTAATACCGGCAGCTAAAGTCTTATCTTGAGCACTGAGTACGTTTTTGTTGCACTACTATCTCGCTGCCTCATTTCCCCCCCCCCAATCGGCCGTCCGCCATTGCCCTCATTTGTGGGAGCCGGTCCAGTTTTAAGACCAGGGTGGACAGCTTTTGTGTCTTTGTTGCTTCGGATTTTTCGAGTGTAATCGCTGCACTCTGTGCTAATTAACGGTCCGACGGAGATAAGCTGGCAGGACATTGTGAGCTGTATCGGTGTGGATTTGCTGATAAAGGGACATTTTCAGGTGGAAGAGGAAACCAACATGACAGCGAGTCAGACATTGTAACTCGACTTATATTATAATTAGATGCATTCATTTGGAGGGGGTTGGTCATTATGTCAACGCTGAGAGAGTAAAATAGTCCTACTAGGGTTTGTGGTTCTTGGAAAATAAATCCTGGCGTTCAACAATCCTCGGGGCTGTTTATGAAATATGGCATTGCTATTTTCGAAGATAAAAAAATCAGGTCACATTCATCAGTAATTTCTTTTTTTTTTTCTTCTTTTTTTTTTCCTTTTCTGAAGAGCTCAGTATTGTTCATTCGGTAATTTTACCGATTTGACATCATTGCTCTCCTTTTTTTTTTATCAGTAATTTCCAAGGGAATTGCAATTCTTAGTCGGAATTAACTCTTTGACTGCCAGACGTTTTCAGAAAAGGGATGCCGTGGGTGCCAGCCGATTTAAGCATTTTTGACTGATCTTTCAAGGTTCACAGAAAATTATGTGTTTGGACTATGGAAACACACATAATACCAAATGAAAGATTGGACTCTCATCTTTCATCAGAAAAAAAAGTTTGTTTCTACCGTATTCCGTTTTTCAGTAATCAACAATAGAAAATGGTTAGTTTCATCTCTGTTTTGAAAAAAACGTCTTTTAACGTCTTTGGCACTCCTCCATAGGATTTTACTAAACGTTATTTAACGTTTTTGGCAGTCAAAGAGTTAAATGGCTTCTGAGCACCTTAACAAGACAAACATACATGAAATGACATCGCTCATTGGTTTTAGTTCAAAGGACAGATCATAGCTTCTTAGATCTTCCTTTGTAGTCAACAACTGTGTATGCACACACACAACATCCCCCCCCCCTCGCCACCCCCCCAATAGACCATGTTAGCGGATATGGCAGCCAGCAGTGCGCTCACTCTGAATCAGAGAAGCTAATCCGCCAGTGACGACAGAGCCTTAATATGGAGGCCGAGGAGGCGAGGGACTGTGTGCAGAGGGATTATGGGTAAGGAGATGAGCAAACATTAAAATATAACAGTAAACAATAATGGCTAGAGTATTGCCAAAGAAAGCTATTCAGATAGAAAACTGAAAAAGGTTCTGCTGCTTGCAGATGTTCAAACCTTTTTTTCACACCGGTTTTTGATAACAGCAACGGCAGAAGACCCCGTGCCTGGCGGTCATTACCTACCAAATTACAGCCCAATGTCAAGGCAATTTCCAGATAATCACCTGTGTTACAGAGATAGACACTGGTCCTTTTTATTTTGCCGCTCCACTCTGCTCCGCAGTTTGAAACCAAAAAGTAGAGCTGCTTGCTTGCTCTCAGGCAGGGCCCATTATTGCTCGCCGCCGTCCCATCAAAAAGATTCAATTCCACAATCAGTCTGTTGTACTTCAACAAAGATAAGCCTATTGCTTCTAGACTGCTGCTGTCTCCTTGGCTAAAAGCCACTCTGAGGGAATGTTTGCATGTTGCCATGGAAGTCTGGGTTGTTTCTCAGAACCCGCCACTGAATGTGGAGGACAGACGGCTTCTCGAAGGATCTTTCATAAGAATCCAATCACGCTCGCGGGTCATCAAAAAGCAACGCGTCAGTAGCAGATGACGTTGGTGAAGGTTGGTCGGTGCTGGATTTCACTTTCCTTTCTTTTCTTTGATCCTTCCTCGGGTCTCCTGACGGCCTCACGGCTCTGGCTGGAAGTGTTCGGTTTAGGTGAACGGTATGGGATTTTTTTTAATAGGTTTTAGGTGAACTAATGAATACACACACACTCGCACGCACATACAAAAAAATATAAATATATTAAAAAAAAAATTAAAAAAGAGAGCAATGATGATGACGTGGCAAATCGGTAAAATTACCGAATGAACAATACTGAGCTCTCCAGAGAAAAAAAAAAAAAGTATCAGATGGCGTTGACAGAGCGTCGGGATTCGATGACCCGTCGCCTGCACAGCGCTTAAGATCGCAGCGTGAAGAAAGACCGTCGCTCCCCCCCCCCCCCCCACCGCCACCGCCACACCTGCTCCTGCCCCCAGCAGCATTTGTGTTGACTTGTTCTGCGGCAACAGTTTCGCTTTGCTTTCCATCTCCTCGTTCCACTTTCCGAGCCACTGGCTGCGGCCTTTAATCGTCGGTGGCACCTGTCCCCAAGAGCCATAATGTCCCACATCCATCAGCGGGGGACGACGGCTAGTATGGCTCCCAATTGCCTAACCCTCCCCTTTCCCCATCACTGATCCAGGCAGGGGGAAAAGGCTCGTGTTGCCACAGTAGAGAGGTCGGGAAATGTCTGATGAAGAAGCAATCAAGCAGTATTGATCTAGACCAATCTAGGGCTAGACTAGACCAATTGAGAACCAATGTTTGAGCGGTCCAAGAAAACTGTGGACACTTCCTATACATTCAGTCAACCAGCCTAACCAAAAAAGTATTTGGAAATGCGAATCAACTGTACATTTTTTTTTCAGAAACTTAAGTCCAATTGTTATAATGATGAAATTATGAAGAAACTCTCAGCATTTAAATATTTAGTAATAGAATTAAAAGTCCTCCATTGAACAACTGTGTGTAAGATTAGCATATGTACACACATGGGTGAACATTACATTAATTCATTCAAATGAATAGGTCGTTATCAGCAAACTTGAAATGGATCACGTGCGATAAATGAGGAAAAAGTCTATTGAAAAATCTATAGATAGTAAGTAGGTAATGTCTGGTCGGTGCTGGATTTCACTTTCCTTTCTTTTCTTTGATCCTTCCTCGGGTCTCCTGACAACCTCACGACTCTAGCTGGATTCTGAAGTATTCGGTTTAGGTCAACGGTATGGGATTTTTAACTCTTTGACTGCCAGACGTTTTCAGAAAAGGGATGCCGTGGGTGACAGCCGATTTAAGCATTTTGACTGATCTTTCAAGGTCCACAGAAAATTATGTGTTTGGACTATGGAAACACACATACTACCAAATGAAAGATTGGACTCTCATCTTTCATCAGAAAAAATAAATTTGTTTCTACCTTATTCCGTTTTTCAGTAATCAACAATAGAAAATGGTTAGTTTCACCTCTGTTTTGAAACAAACGTCTTTTAACGTCTTTGGCACTCCTCCATAGGATTTTACTAAACGTTATTTAACGTTTTTGGCAGTCAAAGAGTTAATAGGTTTTAGGTGAACTAATGAGTACACACTCACGCACACATATATACAAAATAAAAATAAAAAAGTAGAGCAATGATGATGACGTGTCAAATCGGTAAAATTACAGAATGAACAATACTGAGCTCTAAAGGGAAAAAAAAGAAAAATCTATAGATCTTTTTTTCAAGCATCTGAAATGTGTCTGTTTTTTTTTAACCTGAGATAAAACGCTATTCACAGCAACTGACGTGTCATTTCCCACAGCGGTTGCTATTTAACGTGTGGAAAAGGAGAAGAAAGAAAATAGGTGACGTGCCAGTGTGAGATGCTTTTCCTCTATTTCTCACAAATATTCTTCTTCTTTTTTTTTTTAACGGGCTTTCTATATTTAGACACAAAAGGAAATGTTTGCAGGCGTCATTAAAGAGTTGAAGCTCATGACGTCTCTTTTTACCCATCGTTAGTGTCACCTGTGTCTGTTTGGTCTTCAGTCAGCTGCCTGTCACCACGAGCGCCGTTTAACTTCCTTTTTAACCTCTTCTTTCAAAAAAAAATTTTTTATTGTTCACCGGGTAAAGGCGCTCCCAGGAAAACATTGTCAACGTCTTGGGGATGCCGATGATGATGATGGGAATAGAGTCGGTAAAAGACAGCGAGGTCCGAAGGTCAGCTTCAATCAAACCGGGCCTGACGTGAGCCTGACATCGCCACCTGGCCTAAATACTCTTGCTCGTCCTCGTGGTTCGGACTCTCTCGCCACTTTTGCCGGCAGCCATGAAAAACGCAGTCCCTGCCAAAAAACAGGCTGCCCTCAGCACTGGTGGAAGCATGTCAGCTCTCTCTGACATATGCGCTTGCTTACTCACACATGGTCGAACCCACGTACACTTTGTTATCCCTAAGTGGTTGATTCCCTCTTTTTTTGTCTTGGCCTGTGCATTTAGAGCAACGCCCACGCCCACCGCTACTGTGACCGCGACACGCCCACGCCGCCGCCAACCACCGCACTGCGCCTTGTCTCAGCTTATTCCTTTTGACAGCGGGGTATAAACACAGAGCCCAGGCTGGAGTCAATGGAAATGAATGGTGTGCAGCTCACACAGACTTGATCCGTCTGCAGAGTGCCCTGAAGCTGAACACACCCGTAACACTCGAACCATTTGGACAGGGGATACCTTGTAAAATGTGCTGCAGGGGGCACACAAACACAATTAGTTCATTTCTTAATAATGGAGTAATTCGTCCTATTTATGCATCGTGGGTGAGGGTGGTCAAAATTAACTCTTTGACTGCCAGACGTTTTCAGAAAAGGGATGCCGTGGGTGCCAGCCGATTTAAGCATTTTGACTGATCTTTCAAGGTCCACAGAAAATTATGTGTTTGGACTATGGAAACACACGTACTACCAAATGAAAGATTGGACTCTCATCTTTCATCAGAAAAAAAAGTTTGTTTCTACCTTATTCCGTTTTTCAGTAATCAACAATAGAAAATAGTTAGTTTCACCTCTGTTTTGAAACAAACGTCTTTTAACGTCTTTGGTACTCCATAGGATTTTACTAAACGTTATTTAACGTTTTTGGCAGTCAAAGAGATAGGGTATCGTCGTTGTTTTGACTTCCAATCCAGTCATTTATTCGTCTTGTGGTAAAACAGCTCGTTAGGGTCAATAAATATATAATGTGACTATAAATACACTACATAAATATATAATGTATGGCTGTCAGTCGATTAAAATATTTTGATCATAATTAATCGCATTATTTCCACAGTTACCTGGTGATTAGTCACAAATTATTATTCAAAATTTGTTCTATATGATTTCTCATACTCCTGTTAACATGAAATGGGACAAATATGTTTACCTAATACAAGTATTGTAATTTTATTAAAATTGATACAGTAATTTATAAAATGATTGGAAGTTAATAATACATACTGTACTAGAAAGTTAAAAGGTGTGTAAAACTGAATCGGATTTGTTTTGTTTGATTTGGGGGGGGGGGGGGGTCTGCCACTAGTTGGCATTAATGTTCCATGTTGAACATTGTTGATACGAGCAGTGCATTGCTCTTTACAAATTAAGAGCAAATTAATTGGAAAATGAAGGAACTTGTAGACTCCTGTCCATTTTGTTCATTGTAAATTACAACTAATCCCCGGTCTCTACAAATTTATATAAAATTAATGCTTTCGGATATTGTTATTTTTGCCATTTAAGGTCTTAATTTTCATAAAATCCATTTAATGACTTTCAATGTTTTTTTAATGACCTACAAAAACCCTGTTCTGGACTTGAGGATGCTACCCACCGGTGCAGGGGTTGCATTTGGAAATGCACTTCAAGCACGCACTGGTTCACTTTGTTTGCTCAAATTTGCCATTCAGATATTCAGATTGCACCAAAAATGTGCCAGTACCAGTGCAGATACTTTGGCGCCCAACTTGGAACACGGTGTATATATAAATGTTATAAATTGATTTGAAGTTAGACGAAGTACAAAAATGTAAAACACTGAGTCAGATTTGTTCCAAGATTTTTTTTTTTTTTTTTTTAAATCTGCCACTAGGTGGCATTAGGGTTTCATGTTGGATGTTGGTGACAGGAACAGTACATTTTTCTTTTCAAATTAATTGGAAAAATGAAGGAACTCTGCCCATTTTGTTACTTGTAAATTCCAACTAAACCTGAATCTCCACAAATATTGATAAAATTAATGCTTCTGGTCATAATTTTTAATGCTTCTTAATACCACATTTTTTGCAAAATCCATTTCATGACTTTTAATGCTTTTTTTTTAATGACCTACAAAAACCCTGTCCTGAACTGGAGGACGCAAACCGCCAGTGCTGCACTGTGCGCCTTGTTTTGTCACCGACGACTGATTGTTGTGCAGAATGGTCGCTAACCACACCACCTTATTGTTGACCACCCCCAAGAAAAACGCCCACCAATGTATAAATAGAGGGACGCCAAACCTCGCTATAGAGCTGATGAAGCCTTTTGGATTAAAAATGAAACTTCTTCCAGGAACAAGAAATTTGCCTTCATTCAACCTTTGTGGAGTTTACAAAACAATCATTCAGGCTGAAGTTAATGATGAAAATTCATCCATACAGTCAGAAGGTCCTTGGAGGTTGTAATGCTAAAGGGTAGTATGACTCCAACATTAAGGCACCTCTGGTTTCACTTACTTTTTCTTTCTTTTTTTTCCTCTGGTTTCACTTTCAATCACGTGTTTGTCCCAAAAATGTAAAAGTATGAGCTCCCTTGTTAGAGTCGGTTCTCACAATTACTTATTATTATTATTTTGTACTTAGCGAGGCTCAGTAAAGCACTCTCAATAGGCAATCGCATGTGTCAAGGTGTACTACTTGTTAATAAGATGAAACTAGATGAGAGGTTTTACTTCAGAATTCGGGAGGTTTTAAATGCTGTTCTGTTCCCGTCATTGGATCTCATTGAATTGCTGATGGCGCAAAGTGCGCGGCAATTTCGCCCCGTTACACCATTTCGACCGGCCCCAGTCGAGGCTGCAAATGCACCCTAAGTGGTGTTTTACTCCCAGGCAGAGACACCTGTGATTTCCTCACATTTCCAAATGGATTATTAAAGTCGCGCAAGACACGATGATTAAGGAAAAAGCAGCAAGTGACTGCCTGTTCTACATAATGTTGGCTTCACCCAAGGCTGAACCTGCTGCACTGTTGATGAACCTTTCATGCTCTCCAAACCCCATCATACCTAGTATTAAGACCTGAGGCACTTTCAATTGAAATCATATCTCATATCTGGCAAGTGCATGTGTCGCATAAGAGTGTGCAGTTCCCTTGAATGCACCCGTAGGGCACATCCAGAGAAAATGAAATTCATTTTCGAAAATATGTATTAGAATTCGGGATATGTTTACTTCTTGTTTAACACGTTGAATATTTAGCCACTGAAATAAGCCAGCGTTGAAATATTTTCTGTTTTCTTAACACAAATCCTTCCCTCAACAAAATCGCCAGAGTGTGGACACAGCCTTCCTCGGGGAAGGGCTTAATGAGGAACAAGCTCATTAAAGCACCACCCGAAAGGGATGTTGTGAATTGCCTCGGTGCCCTCTGGCATTCGATGCTCGACCCTTGGACGGAGGAAGCTGCAGCGGCATCGATTTCCTCCGCGCACTTCTCTCTGCGTCCACAATGCCCAGTGAAGAAACTGAGGATGTCGGCCTGAGAATATGCTACCACCACTTAAACAATGGAATAATGCAAAAAGTACAATTTAGACCAAAATGGAGTTGAGTCTCAACTTTTCAGCTCATCAGTACGACATACATTGGTCGTTCTTCGCAGAGGATCAAGAATATATGACTGTTTGTTTTCAAGATGTTGCTTAAAGAGTTATAGCACCGCACCATCGATTCTATTTAGCATTAGCATTTGGCTAGGGGACGGAAAGGCTAGGCTAAGTGGATGTTCATTCTCTTTGTTTTATGTTGCGGTTGACGGTAAACTTACATTCGGAGTGGCAATAAACACCTTGAATCTTCTTTTTGAAGTATTGTTAACTTGAAAATGGAATTTTGAATTATTCTAGTCTGCCTTAAAAAAAAATTTAAATAAAAAAAAATGAAAAATTATGTGGTGCATTAAAAAAAAAAATAGGGAGGGGGGGGGGGGCACTGACAAGGGGACCGCAGCACTGCTCTATACTGCGGTCTGCCCCAACCGATGGCACCACACCCCGACCCCCCCCCCCTCCCACACACACACACACACACACAGTTGTGTGGTGCATTAAAATTGGAGGGGAGTTGTAGGGCGAAGACGGTGTTTCCACCCTAGCCCCCCCCTCCCCTCCCAAGTGTGTTATGTGCCCTATATGTCTATAAAAGTGTATTGTGCAAAACTAGTGCAGTGAGTTAAGCGGAGCGACCAGCTCCCCCCACCCCCAACTTTTAAAAAGTTTTGATTGACACCCTCCGAGAGGTTTCAACTTAATGGCGTGCTTAATTACAATATTAAGTTGTAACCTGTCAACTGTATTGATAATCAGCCGTCAAGCGGCCATCAACTGCGGACAAATACATCAGTGTCTCCAATTTATGAGGATGCAGTCAAGCGGAAACTTTTGGGAGTAAAAATGAAAGTGGCTCAGGAGAAGCAAATAATCAGTTATGTGGCAGAATTTAAATGTAGCAAAAGGAGCAGGTGGGCCAAGGACATGTTTGGAGGGACTAAATAGTTCTACGGTCCGTGCACGGTGAGGTAGAAACGCTTTGATCACACATTGGGGAAAAACTGCTGCCTCACTGCCCCTACAGAGTGCAGGTTCCTTTTTTGAATCCATTTTACAAGGAGCATCATCATAGCACGCCTTTATTGGAGATGCTAAACTATGCTAGATTTCATTTGTCGCCGTATGCACGGAAGAAATAGTTGACTTTTCATTTCCCTGAGCATTCTCAGGCTTCCGTGCACATCCCGGCAGCGAAGCCCATCTGCGGTGATTACGCCGCTCCCGAAAGGTTGGAGCGCCGACTCCAGTCTGCCACTAAGTCAATTGCGTGTGGAGGTAATCTTGTCAAAGTGGTGCACCTGCGCGGGATTCCTTTTTACCTCTAGTCCGGAATAATGCATAGCAGTCCAATGCGCACGATATGGACTTAAATGGAGACATTTAAGTCCATAGCGCTCTACAAGCAGTCTCCAAAAAGAGAGAACTACAATAAAAATGGAAGCAAAAAAGGGCTTTGCAGCAGCGCCGAGAATAAATGAGGCTTATTTAAAACCACCATGTCGCCTCCCAGTGGTCTCCGGACTGACTGGAACATAATGAAGACAGTCCATCAGTCCGTCCTTTGCTTTATTTGACCATTTATTTACACGCTGCCCTCCGTGTGTGCGCACATGTTAAAGAGACAACTCGGAGCCTTGTGTTGTGTGTTTACGACCCTCGTGATAAATACACAAAAACAGGCTTTCTCTTACGTTGTTGCTCGAAAATAAGGCAAAAGAGAAAGAATGTTCGGAAATGGTGCAATGCAGGGAGGAGGCCGCGCTGGGCCTGGCGTCATCATTACAACACTTTTTGTGTTGAAAACAAAACACTTAAGGAGACACCAAAAGCACTCCAAACGTCTGTTTCTGATGTTCGCTGCCACGCTCGCGTATCTAAACTGACTTTGCTTTGCCAGCTCGGCACTCAGACGCACCAGCGACTGTTTGCACATGAAAGCCCCCCCTGCAGGAAAAAAAAAGGAGGGGGAAATGAAAGGCGGCGCAGGCATCAAACGCGGCTCACGGAAGTCGACTCTAAACGACGCGCGCCGGGGTTTTTATCTCGTCTGTCATTCGGGGCGCGTTACAACAAGCACAATTAGCGCTCGTTTCTGACAAATTCTGCATGAGGGAGCCCTGTGGTGACGCGCTAGCAAGGTGGTCGGCCGCATTCCGTCTGGTTAGAAATGATAGTTATAAGACATGATATCAATTTGTTAAAGAGTAAGAGTAGTAGTGGAGTAAAGATTTTTGATTGGCAAGTACGTTCAAATGTACTCGCAAATACGGTCAAACATACTCGCGATTATATTTTGAACGTACTTGTAGGCTAAATGCTAAAAACTTTCCCCTTAATGCCACAGGGTAAAATTAAATACGTTCGAACATACTCGCGAATGCGTATAAGCATTCTTGTAGGCTAAATGCTAAAAACATAGCAAATTTTAGATTTAGATTTTCCTTTTCGAGCCTGTTATCGATTAATAAAACCATGAATTTATTATTTTAATATCTCTTTTTTCTATATATTTACAAGAAAATTGTATCCTTTTTTATCTTACTGTTTTCTTGAAATTTGCTATTCACATTCATTTAAAAGTACTTTCTTACATTCATAAAAGTCCTGAAATATTGCACATTAACTAATTCACTCCCAGCCATTTTCACTGAAGCAATCCCCTTCGCTCACGGCTGTTTTACTGGATTTTGACTGATTTTGCAAGGCCCACAGAATATTGCGTTCTAAAAACATGAAACCTACCAAAAGAAAGATTAGAGTCTCTTCTTACATCAGGAAAAAAAAAAGTATATTTCTAACCATTTCTGTTGTGCAGCAATTAGCATTAGAATATAGCCAAGTGTCATCATTATTCACAAATCTGTTTTAAACTGTGGTGAAAACAGCTTGTTTGCAACATGGCCCTGGTTGATCTCTTATACTATGCTGCCAGCTGCTGGCCGTTTTTGTAATAACTACCATTGCTTCAACTGTGCAGTTCAGAGGCTTCTGTATGCTCTAGCACAGTGGTGTCAAAGTCCTGTCTTCAAGGACCTGAGTCCTGCATGTTTTAGAGGTTTCCCACATCCAACACAGCTGATTCCTATTTAAGCTCATCAGCAAGCGCTGCAGGAGCCTGACAATTATCCTGATCATTGAATCAGGACTCGGGCCCTCGAGGACCGGATCTTGACACATGTGGTCTGGCTTTTTTTTTTTTTTTTATAATTTAACAAATATATTTATTTATTTTTAAAAAACGTATAAATACGTTTTTGCGGACACTGGTAA
Organism: Vanacampus margaritifer; assembly: GCF_051991255.1. Lineage (NCBI taxonomy): Eukaryota > Metazoa > Chordata > Actinopteri > Syngnathiformes > Syngnathidae > Vanacampus > Vanacampus margaritifer. The sequence continues at coordinate 17,063,734 of NC_135446.1, forward strand.
TATTTAAAATAGAAGGTATTTATACAATTTTGGGAGCAAATGAGCTAAGACAATTCAGAATCTGTTTAATGTATGTTTATAATTATTGAATTTGAATTATGAAAATATTTTCATCTCATCCATGTTTGTGTAACACTTAAGTGATTACAACATCTGTTACTTTCATTAAGAGTTAATAAACTAATCCATTTAACCAGTTCCTTTGCCAAATGGAATTTGGAATGTCATGTTTGTGGAGTTTTGATCATGTCCTTGATGTTTAAGAAGAATTGATGTTCAATAATTAATCAATATCGGATTTAAGTGAATAGAATCGAGAGAGAAAAAATCGAAATCGAATTGAACTAAACTCTTGTGAATCGAAATCGAATCGATTGAGGAAATTAGAATCGATGCCCAGCCCTAAAATTATCCCATAATGCCACGGGGTCAACTTTGCGAGTACATTCCAAAACATTTAATTACATTCGAAGGTACTCGAAAATATGACGTATTAAAATTGTAGTTCAAGCTAAAGACAATCATTGACGGCAACATTGTTGAAAATCAACTGCTTGTTCCTGTTGTTCAACAAAAAGAAAAACACACTTGAAGCCCCCCACCACCCCCCAGATACTTTTTAGCTGTTCTACTTCAACCGAGAAATCACTGAATAAAACAAATCAATCTGGCCGAGAGAGCTTCTGTATTTATCGCCGCGTGACAGAGACATATGTCAAGTGAGGGAAGAGTGCACAAAAAAGTCATTATCATACGTCACATTAAGCGTGCGAATCGTGGCGGTCTGGTGGGGAGATTTGCAGCCCGTTAAAAAAAAAAAAAAAAAAAAAAAAAAAAAAAAAAACACGATGGCGTCTTTAAATGTCAAAAGAAAGCCGCGCTCGCAAAGCCAAGTGGACTCGTGAATTGTTGTTTTCTTCGACAGGAGCTTTTTTGCGCGATGACAACGCAAGTGCTGAATTTGGGATCATTTAAAAACATCGCACCGCTGTTTCTTGTCAGCTCTCAGACGGTCGAACGAGGAGCGAGGTTCTTAAACCAGGATCCATGACGGCATGTGCAGAATCATTTGCAATAAATGATGTTGTATATCATTAAAAAGTGCATCTACATATGGGGACTGGCATGCTAATAAAACAAACAAATATGCTGACTCAGCAGAATGCTAAAGTTGAATGTCGGCGACTTTTTTAAATGCCGTTCGTCATTCACTCTTCACTTGTTGGTATTTCCAGAGGTGGGTTTTCATGTTCTGAGACTAAGCTGTATTTACTGCTGTGGACATTTATAATCATCCGGTGGTCTTGAGGAGAAAAAACAAAACAAAAAGGTGATACAAAAGGAATAGACAAGAAGAGTTGGAATACTATGGAAGGGTATTGCATTCACTGGAAAATAAAAAGTATTGTTTTTCTGACAAATTTTTGGGGGAGCTTTGTTTTTTTTGAGTATTTTTTCCTGCTTTATTGAATTAAAAAAAAAATTCTGTTTTAAAAAATATATATTTTCTCAGTTTTTCAGAATTTTTTTTCAGTTTTTTGGAGTAATTTTACCCTGTTTTATAAAATAATAATTTTTCTGTTTTTCTGAATATTTTTTTTAAAGGGGTTTTCCCTCAGAGATTAGAGAACAAACCACAATACAGTATACACATTAATTCCTTTAATGAGAGCAAGTCAGTAAACATGCGGGAAAGTGTCCGCTTCCGCTATTAGTGAGTCTGCAACAAGTCACTTGGAGTTCAGAGGTAAAAAAATAATAATAATTACTCAAAAAAACAGAACAGCGGCTCTGGGTTTTTTTGAATACTTTTTTCCAGTTTTTTTTAAAAAAAAAATTATTTATTTTTTAAAATAATTTCCCCCCGTTTTCCTGAAAAAAAAATTTCAGCCTGTTTTTTTGACAGAAAAAAATATTTAGTAAAACAGAAAAATATATTTACTAACACAGAAAAAAAAATTCCGAAAACTAGCTCTCGAAAAAAAATTGTCAGAAAAAAAAGAGATTTTTTTTTCCAAGTGGATGCAATACGCTTCCGTGGAATACATCTGCAAAGAGTTTGTTGTGGCATTTGGATATTTGGCAGATCGGGGCAGGGTGAGGGTGCTTGCCAGTCGCATCAGCCACTTTGAAGTGTCGCGCCGCATGTGGCGATGTCGAATCTTGCGAGTCTTGATGAGCCGGGAAGCAATTCGCACCCCCTGCTGCTGCACGTCGGCTGTGAAAGTCTCAGCAAGTGGCTCTTGCGTGCGTGCGTGTGTGCGCGTGTGTGGTCCTTGTCGTGAAGAGGGTTGGGAAGTGTGTCGCCGTTGTGTGTCAGTGGGTCAAACCGTCAACGTAATTGGAGTGACAGCTCCCACAGCGGCACGTTGGAGTCAAATGTTTCTTTTGTTTTTGGTTTTCACCGCAACGTTTGCTCCACTTCTCTCGACCAATCAGAGCCGTGGGGTTTCCAGCTCTGCCTTTTTGATACCATGGCTGGTTTATATTACAGTACAAACGAGCTATTTTTGCTCTTTTTCACACACCTTGTTGGAGGTACCGAACCCTACCAGTTTCCAATGCGCATTTACGGAACATATAGATTTTTTCAAATTCAAGACATGACATAGGGTTTACTGGTAGCTTTTTCATAGAATCTGGCTCTCTTTGCCTTGAATTCAGAAAGCGCTGTGTTCTTGTATTCACCATCTCCATGCAGCTTACGGAAGTGTTGCTCTAGTTTTGCTCAATAGCTGATTGTGCCGCATTGGAAAAGCTCAACTTAGCATTGCAAATCGAAATCACACGGCGAACCATCACAACAGTCACAAGTCGACTACTAAGCGCACCAAAATCCCAGCAGCCGATTATTTAACCTCCAGCAATCCCCTGAGACAGATTCACCAAACCCAGGTTAACTCATTCACTGCCATTGATGGCTATAAATGTAAAAAAAATATTTGAACTATTTCTATTAGTTTAACATTTTTTCTCCACTTTTTTTAACAAGAGAATGAAAACCTAGAATTTTTTTTATTGTACATTTAGAACAGATATAAAATTTGTGATTAATCATGAGTTAACTAGTGAAGTCATGCAATTAACTAAGTTTTTTTTTTTTTATCACATCAGGCGATTAATTTGTTTTAATTGTAATTAATCGCATGACTTCAATTGTTAACTCACGATTATCATAAATGTTATATCTGTTCTAAATGTAAAATAAAATAAAAAAATGTGTAGAGTATGAAAACCTAGACTTTTTTGATTGTACATTTAGAACCAATATAAAATTTGTGACTAATTGTTGAGTTAACTATTGAAGTCATGCGATTAATTACAATTAAAAATTTGAATCGCTTGACTAGATGATTGTTAAAAATTTGGGGCATCAGGCGATTACAATTTTTAATCGTAATTAATCGCATGTATTCAATAGTTAACTCAACAATTAGTCGCAAATTTTATATCGGTTCTAAATGTACAATAAAAAAAAAAAGTCTAGGTTTTCATACTCTTGTTGACAAAAGTAGAAAAAAAAAAGTTAAACTAATAGAAATAGCTTAAAAGATTTTTTGGACGTTTATAACCGTCAATGGCAGTAAACGAGTTAAGAACAACTGCCTTGGATACATCTGCAGAAAAGAAGCAAAATCAATATCCTTGAGTGACCCTCCATTTTATCTTATTCTATGCAATATTGAACAAAAAATCCAATCAGGAATTTGTCCAGCAGATTCTTTCCAAAATCAAAATATTTTTTTTAGATTGACTACAAGAGGTGGAACGTTAAAGTTATACGTATTCACTTTCAGTCCTTTGTCATCAGCATGAATCATGACCCACTTTGGGATGAGGGTTCGTGTTTTCCTAGAAAGCGAGGGGGGAAACGCCAACATACGTTAAAGGAGACGAAAAGCGGAACTACGATATTTGCTCATTCATCTTCATTTTTTGCGACTGTGTTAGCTCATTAGCATGTTCCACGCGCGCGGAAGTGCGTATATGTGTGTGTGCGCTCATTCCTGACAGTCACCTATCTGTGGCAGATTTTCCACTTAACATGATAGAAAACGCCTTTGGCCATGAATAACACATTCATTCTCAACCTCAGGCGGAGTATTACATGATCATTTTCCTGTGCTGGAATATGATGATAATAAAAAAAAAAGTAAAAAAAAAAGAAGGTAAAATTACCCTTCGGGAAGTTGAGATGTGGTATGAATTTAAGGACTCTGAAGAGATAGAGAAAAGGAGGGAAAAAAAAAAAAAAGCTGCAGCAGTCAGTTGTGATTTGTGTTCCCTCCAGAATTGTGAGGGCCGGGAGAGAAGTGAGAAGAGCTTATTTGTGTGTGTGTGTGTGTGTGTGTGTGTGTGTCTGTGTGTGTGCGTGTGTCATATGCACATCAGGCTAATGGAGAGTTGATTGCCCGGCAGTGCGCAGGCGTCAATGCAGCTCTGCAGTTTAAGAGCTCTAAAACCAAGACCAAGTCCTCTAACCTGCCTCTACACGAACCAAGCGAGACGCTCTGGTGGGCGTGGCCTCTCCGTCCACGGCTCGCTTTTTTTTTCCTGGTTCCGTCACACTCACACAGCATCATTTAGGCTTAGAATGGCGCTAACAAAGCGGATGTTAAGAAGAGACTTTGAGAAGACGCGCTCTCCCCCCTTTGGTGAACCTCACGCGCGTTGCCTGGCGACAAGGTTGCCAGGGAGCAAAGTTTGGAAGAAAAGTCACAGCACGATAGCGCAAATCCTACCTTTTCTTAACAGTCAAGAACACATTGTTGAGTATCGAATGGGGAGTATTTTAGTGGACAAAGAAACTAAATGAAATCTTCATTTTTAGTACATCGTGCTAGTTGTAGCAAAGCAGGCCCAAAACAAAACCAATGATCACTTTGAAGTTCTTTCTATGGAGTCCTATTGTTTCCGAGTTTGGATCCAATCCTCTACAATTCCACCCTTTGGATTTTATTTTATCATCACTACATGCTTTTTTTTTTGCCTCCGAGACCGCAGGTCAGAAAAAAAATATCAGCACCGCAGGTTTGCAGCCTGGACTAATGCATTCAGCGAGTTACATTCAAAGCATTTTCCAATTCAAAGAGGGAATAGGCCGCGAAATTTCCTTCCACATGCCTCAAAGCCGATGACCCGCTGCCTCGCTCCATTACGAACGGCGGCGCGCTCGAGATCAAGCGCGGACTTAACAAGTCCAAAAAAAAGGCGGCGCGGAGAACGCAAAGGCTTCCGCCGAGGCTAATAGGCCGCTCGTCAAGTTGCGCATACGCTAGCGTGCTATTAAATGAGGGAAGCAACATGGATGAACGTGTTTGCGAAAAAGGTTAGAAAAGGATGCTGCTTTGAGGAACTGAAAGAAATATGCATGACTGTACATGAACTGAATATATATATATATATTAACTTTTTTTAAGACCATTTTGAGCGCCCATTCCAAACATCCGCCCGTAGCGGCGAGAAGAGTTTGTTGCATACAGAGAGGTTGTTTTGCTAATGCCAGACGCTCCCCCAGGAGGCCTCGCAATTCAAACTGATGTTCCTCTTGTCTCAAATCTGCATTTTTCATCTGCTGTAGGCCCCGCCGGATGATCCATCGCCACCTCCCTGCCTCCCCCCATCCGTCCCTCGCTCCTCCACTCCAACAGTATTTATTTCTCCTCCCTAGGCCAGACAGATGGGAGTGTTGGGGAATAAAAGCGTCAGTATTTACTATATTATTTACTAGCCGTGGTGTTTGCCCCTTTAGCAGGACAAAAAAAAAAAAAAAAAACCTTCCTCCACCTTGTCCTCATCTTACCTGTGCCGTTTAGGATTTATGTTCAACAGCGATCCTGTTCGAGACGTTTATGAGATCGATCAAACGTGTGTGAGTGCTGCAATGCATCACGCCAGTCATAAAAGTGCATCGAATGCTTGGTTTTCTACTGATACTAATCATTCCATTGTGTCCTCAAATATAAATATCTCTCTCTCTCACACACACACATACATACATACATACATACATACATATATATATATATATATATATACACACATACATACATACACATATACATACATACATACATATATACACACACACACACACACGGGCTGTTAGAAGAAATTGATTCGGCAATATATCGCGATATTACAGCGCGCAATTCTCAAATCAATTCGATATGTGGCCGAATCGATTTTTAAACATCTTTTTTTTTTTTTATGGGAATAGTCAACAAAACATCTTACTTAGGGTTAGGATTCACACATTAAGCATGGAAGAATGTTATATTAATGGAATATTTAGCCTTAATATTTGATTTCAGTGTTGTTCAAACACGAAACAGACTGCGACCAGAATTTTCAGATCAATAAATACATTTTCATACAAATCTTACAGTGTACATGTATGTACAAGTTTACTGATTAGTATTTTTTTAATTAGATTTTTTATTTTTTTTTTTAAATGGCAATAATCAATTTATAGATTCGTATCGGGATTAATCGGTATCGAATCGTGACCTATAAATCATGATACGAATTGTAAAGTACTAGGCAATGCACACCCCTAATATATATATACACATATACACACACACACACACACACACACACACACACACACTTAATATATATGACAAAATGTCATACTTGTTCGTCACCTCAAGATGAGGTCAACTGTATTTTTTGTGTGTTGGTTGTGTATAATTATAAGCAGATTAAGGGGGATGGGGTAGGGGGGTGGGGCGGGGGTGTGCGGGGGGCTTCCCGAGGATTCTTTGATGGGATTAAGAGCTCATTTATTCCATTAATCTGTAACCACACTGTTCAGGTTCAAAGATGCTAGTCAGGAGCGGAAACTATTTCATTCAAATTATTTGTGTGATTTTTTTGGAGAGTGATCCTCTTCTCTACTGTAACCTATCCTGATTTTGGTGTGGAATTTTATCATTTTGAGTCCCTCCTGTTTGTCAATATGAATTCTGCAATTATATACATTTGCCGTCCACGTCGTCCTATTCCGCACACCCTCCAATACCGGCGCCAGTCTTCTTGGTGAGACAGTGAAACGAATGCAATCATATAAATTGGTGCAGTCGGGAGTTCAGCGCCGGTGTGATCTCTCGCACATTATAACGGCGGGGAAATATCGCCAGCAAGCGGCGACGTTCTTAATTTGCTCTGATTGAGACCTATTACGGCGAAATGAAGTGGAGTTAGCAGCCCAGCGCGTGTGCACTGCAACCATGGCAACCACCAGCCTGCGTAAATAAAATAAAAAAAAGACCTCACCTGAGTGGATGTTTGTGGACGGCAGAATAATTTACAGTGGCAGAGCCATTTTTCAGTATACACAGATTGTAATGCGGCGGCTGGAAGAAGGGAAGGGAAGGAGTCCGTCGCCAAGCCCGGGTCGTTTAAGGGTGGCCAATCATCCAATTATCTGGATAAAACAGGTGGCACCTCATTGGGAAAGCTCATTAAAATGGCATTCAATCACGGCTCTTTGCTGCCACTGCAAATGAAAGCACATTTGCCGCTTGCTCTGTTGAGATTCTTCAAATAGAGTCCACCTTGGTGGAGGAGAGGCTTTTCCCTGACACGAAATAATTAGATGGTAGCATCTCATCCAGTCGCCATTCGCTTGCTCTCCCCTCCCGCAGAATCCTTGGTGGGCCGCATAAATGGACCGAGTCCAGGCTTTGTCAACAGAGCACAACATCCCATCTGTTCTGCCGCCATCTTTTAATGTGCGTCTTTTCTTCAAGCTTACAAAACGGCACTGTCCACATTGTGGTCGTTTATGGTGTGTGAAAGTTCAGATGGATTTTATGGACAAAAAGGTAGTAGCTGAAACAAAGGCTGGGTTTTTTTTTTGTTGTTTTTTTTTTTACTACTGAGAATGATGGATAAAAACAAAGGTCAAATTGTTGCTTTATCTTGTCAGGCACGATAAGTCATGATAGCCGCCTGGTGCAGTGCAACACTTATTTAGCTGCTACGGCCCTCGCCGCAAAAAAAAAAGGATTGATGGCGCTGCGCACCAACCTGGTCTACTCAATGAAAAAACGGAAATTGTCTGTTTCGGGGCCCTCAAACATTTGAATAACAATCAATGGCATATCGAAAACGTCATCATCGAGGCGTGGTTGACTTCTTGTGGGAGGTTCACAACGGTCTTACTCACGCAAAAGGCAGGAAGCGGGCAGCCCTTTTCGTTTGCCAGAATGTCGAGTAATTCCCCGAGACAGCAGCGAGCCGACGCCGTCGTGGCCCGTCACAAACACTCTGCGCTGAGGCCGTCGCAACCCAAAGTAGATTCTCGCCAAAAAAGAAACGAGGGTGGAGGAGGAGGGCAGATGTGATTCAAATGTAAATGAATTGTATTTGTTCTTTATTTTTTTTAAGGGTCATGCATATATATATATATATATATATATATATATATATATATATATATATATATATATATATATATATATATATATATATATATATATATATATATATTATTTATTTTTTACATGTCATCATCATTGCTCTCTTTTTTTTTGTGTGTGTGTGGGGTGAGTAAGTGTATGTGCGTGCGTGCGTGCGAGTGTGTGTGTATTCATTAGTTCACCTAAAACCTATTAAAAAAATCCCAGACCGTTCACCAAAACCGAACACTTCCAGCCAGAGTCATGAGGTCGTCAGGAGACCCGAGGAAGGACCAAAGAAAAGATTTCTAAACGTGGCATTCTGGTTAGTATTGCATTTGAGAAATTTGAATTAAGCAGCAAAATACATGTTTTTTTTCCCCCAATCTCAGCGGGCGGCCATTTTGCAACTTGCTGACGGCTCAGAATGACATCACAGTTGGAGGTAACAACCGATCACGGCTCAGCTTCAGAAAATGTGAGCAGTGATTGGTCGCTGCCTGAGCCCTGACAACTGTGACAAAATGGCCGCCACCTGAAATGAGAAAATAGGTGGGTTTTGCTGCTTAATTCAAATTCACTAATTCAATATTGATCAGTTTGCCGTGTTTAGACTAGTGGGGCTGCATAGAACATAACATACTACTGTAAAAAAAAAAATAAAAAATGCTCACAATTTCCTGAGCTGAGCATCTCACACTTCCTGATTTTTTATTTTTTTATTTTTTTACTCAAAGCACCTGTGTCTTAAATCACACTGTAATTAATACAAATGTAATTCCCCCAAAAATAAATAAATAAAAAATTGTGCCCACCATGGCCACTGGGAGGCAGTATAATACAGTCATGCTGACACCAAAAATATCCACAAAGGACATCAGTCAAGAGGATAAAGAATCAACTTGGGTGTGTATTACGATATTATCTGTCTACATGCGTTACTCCATTATTGAAATATTCGTTGTTCTAAAATCAAATATTGATGCTAACATTAGCATTACCAATGCCGCGAGCCTCAAGACACCACTGTATATCTTTTGTGACGCCAGTCCTGGAACTTTTCTGACACCGTTTGTATCACTCTGCCTGCACTGAAGAGAAAATAGATGACATCTTGGGAGCGATGCATTAAAGGCTGTCATTGTTATACATTTTCTCCTCACGGTTAACTTCTCTCTAGCCTGCCTCCCCATTTGAAATTCCATCAGCTTGTGGCATCAAAAAGCAGAAACAGTTTTAGGATGGGATGGCAGGTTGGAACCAAGCGGAGAAAAATAGATCAATACTTAATTTTCTAGCCAGGAGATATGTTCAGGTGCTAATCGGGAGCGACTGAAAAAGATGACATGTGGAATAGCAAGCAGCTGTCAGCAGTAGCAGTAGTTTTTCATATATCAGATGATCCATCACTCTAGAGATGTAAGGATTTGCTTTAAAAATAATAATAATAATAAATGTTAACGCTTATCCCGTTGAGAATTTTTCAACAAGACACACTGTAATGTCCACCTTCCGCACTGATGCAAACAAGAGAATAAGAAGGTGCACGGAAAGGTTATTCAAGGACTGCTCCGTCAGGACGGCCAGCTAATCAAGCTGTCCTGGCGCCACTCGGGGGGGGGGGGGGGGACGGGGGGGTCATGCGTGCATTGGGCTCGCACGCACGGCCAGAACGTAGCAGACAAGACACCCCCCTGATTCTTACAGTCAAGTTAAACCTCCACTCAGACACACAAGTGCATATGCGGCTCCTCCAGAGTGGGAATTAATTAATACTGACATCACAGCCAGTGCTGTGTGTGTGCGTGTGGGTGTGGGTGCGTGGAGCGCGGAGCATGAGTGGTCATTAAATATTATGCAAAGCTTATACCCACACAGTGAAGCCAATCTCCCTCTCAATGTCACCTAGAAAATCTTAAGAAGCCCTCAATTATCTTATTCGCCGGAGCTTATGGGCGCTAATGAAGGAAGCATGCAGAGGAAATTAGCTTTGTCGCAGGAAATGAGAAAATGGGCGCAGATTCATGGGAGAGCGGTCAAAGAGCGGCGTCAACATTATTTGTCTTTCTCCGTCAAAGTTCACATAATCGTTTGTAAAATAAGATTTCGTGGATCTCGAGTGTAGGTGATGTCGGGTCGCCATGGCAACGACAGGGGCGCTATTGTCCTGGCGTCAAAGTAGTTGCGAGTGACTCGTATCGCCGCGGACGGCCTTGAATGGATTTAAGTTTCCGAATCATCCTTTTCCTCCTGCAGGCAGCCGCGGTCTTGAACAAAGTGACGTGATGGTTATAATTGGCTGCCCTCTGCCACGAATCAGATCACACAACCGACGCTAGGGAGTACTCCGGCCATTACCCATAATCCCCTGCTCCGCAAATCAGGGACGAGAGACGCACAAAAAAGCGGTTGCAAGTTGATATTTGAGTCAATGAAGATGTTCCGCCAAGCGCAAAAAAGGTTGAAAGATGAACATTAAGCGTCAAATATTGTTCTCCGCTTTACCGAGCGCGCTTGTGTCCATCATGCCGATGGGATCTTTGGACCTGTGAGCAATTGACTTGAGATTGCACAGACCAGTCAGACAATCCATCGACCCTTCATTCCGCAGCAGGGGTCACGCTTGACGTGGTCTTTTATTACCTCAAATTAGGCCTGCCTGCGCGTGTGTCCCACAGAGGAGCGCATCCATTTCTTTGTCCATTTGTTGCTCTCGTCTCGTTAATTGACTTATTTGGCCTTGAAGCGGGTTGTTTGGGCAGAGAGTGTTGCCTCTGGCAGGGGCACAAATAACTTCTTATGCACATTAGTTACAAATCACCAATGCGGGGTGAGGTCAGAGAACAGGATAGAAATCAGCAGGCCAATAAATGTGGAGTGTACATTTGAATGTAGCTCCATTTGCTAATCTTTTTTTGCAGTCCTAAAAAAGGACATTATGAAAGTGTGCAGTGATAAATTGTCACAGAAAACACATTTCCAGCTTCAACAAAATAGCAGTGCTAACAATAATGAGCTAGCATTAGCACTGTAACCAAGCAAACGCGGGTTGTAGCGAGGTTGGTAGCACAACTTATAATGTGGTGTTACCATAACACTAAATGTTACAAATCACCGATGCGAGGTGAGGTCAAAGAACAGGAAGTAAATCAGCAGTCCAATAAATTGGGAATCTACTGTGCTAAAACTGCTAGTAAGATTTGAACGTAGCCTCTCTTTGCTAATCCCATTTTGTCAATCTCAACATTCATAATACTTTATGAAAGTTATGAAATAAAACACATTTCCAGCTTCAAGAAAATAGCAGCACTAGCAAAGATAAGCTAGCATTAGCACTGTAAACAAGCCAACGTTAGTCACTGTTGCTAGTTTGGTAGACTTAATGTCTGGTGTTACTATAGCACTAAATGTTTCAAATCACCAATGCGGGGTGCCAGGAAATAAATCAGCAGTCCAATAGTTACACGACAGTGTTTTAACTGCTAGCATCATTCGGCAAACATGGACATTATGCTGCATTGGAGGATGGAAGTCGGATACAGTATATCCCGGTTGTTTTTTTACAGTTCCGACCTGAAAGCGTTCGAGGCTAAAGTAAACAACGAAAATGGCAGATGGTGATAAATTGTTTTATATCTTGGTCCTCAAAACTCATTTTGACCCCCAGCAAATTTGCCTTCTCGTAATTTTGCTTAATTTGTTAATTTTTTTATCTTATTTCATAAGCATTTCATACAGTTCAGTAGTTCACCGTATAATTTCATGCAGCGAGATAGCGGCATACTGTCACGTACATTGTGATACGTGGAGTTATGTCGAATATAATCACGATTATTATGAAAGTGTGTAATGGTAAACTGTCACAGAATACGCATGTGCAGCTTAAACAAATTAGCAGTGTAAATAAGCCAATGTTAGCCACGGTTGCTAATTAGCATGATTTATTTGTAATGTGTGTAGTTTTTGGGAACATACAGTCAATGAAAAATCCAAGAGAGGTAACAAACATACCTGTCAAGCCGAAATGTTGCCAATTCCATGTTGCTTCTGATTCCTTTCCTCTGCCTGCAACAGTTCACTATCAATATTTGTCTGACAAAATGACAAAAACTTAAAACACAATACATGGTACTCACCAGAGGTGCTTATTATTCACAGGAAAAATGCATCCGCTTCTGCAAAGTGTCGGTTAATCTGAGCTTGCTAGTTGCTGCAGCCCAGGAAGTGCAAAATTAAATAATGTCTAGTCACTCTTGAAGATTCTGCCTTGAAAATAAATGTTTTTCGTGAATGCCCCCATTCAAAGGAGGGGAACTTTATATATGAACTTGCTTTGTTTGTTTTCTGTGCCTTTGCTTTGCCCACACAATCAATTTCACCTGGTGCTAGCAAGCCCCGCCCATTTCCTGTTGTGCCTGTTGCTCTGCTCACCTGCATCCAGGGCAGATGCCCAGTGGGCCTGCGTCTTTTATTATTATTATTTATTTTTTATTTTTATTTTTTTTCCTCCATTTTATCCCAAGAGACTGGCTCACAATTTAGAGAGAGCAGCTTATTCATTCATTTACCATTGAAACAGCAAACGGAACCAATCAACATCATTTCTCCTTGATAACCTGTCAATAACTGTGGACACATAGGATTTATAGCTCCATTAATGGGCCTTTAAATCAATTTATTGATAGACGGACATGAAGTGGAGCTGTGAGGCAGTGTGGGGTCGACTCAAAAATAGATTTCAAGCGCCCCGCAGCTCATTTGCAACGATAGAGTGACATTGACGATCATGATGACAAAACACAGTAACAAGCCCGAAAGCTGCAATTTGTCATGGGGCTGCACTCGTTCTCCCATTGCAAATTTGAATGTGATCAGCTAATTAAATGGTCATCATTATCAGTAAATGCCTCCACTCATCCGGCCATTTCATTAGGTACACAAGTGACAACGTGAAAGAGGTATTAGTCTAAAATTATGGTGTTGTTTAAAAAAAATAAAAATGTAAGAGTGTGGATCTGAACTGTACTGTTTGGCCCCAATGTTGATCCAATGAATTGACATAGAAGTGGAAGGTGTGCGTGCTCGGGGGCTGATGCCAGCTGACAGAAGCACGGAGGTCAACGTCGGACAGAAAGAGCTCCTCTCCTCTGCTTATCTCGCTTTTTCCTCTGATAGCAAATCATAGTTCAACTCAAGCGAAAGGAGGGAAGAAGCCTGAAAGCTGTCTTCATTCGGTACACACTCTCTCCACTGACTTGGGGGAGGCGGAGCAAAAGGGGGGGGGGGGGGGGGGGGGGGGAGTGTGCTGGCCTTTGGAAAGGCAAACTTGTAATCTGATAATTAACAATCTGCTAAATTTCTCAAAAGGAAAACAGTCATGAGAAATGTCTGCCTCGTGCCTGTGAGTCGGATGACCTTTTGCCGAGGCAGCGATGGCAGGCGAGGCGACTCACTTAGAAGCATTTAATTAGCTCCGCTCACGGCTGTGTGTGCTGCCAACGAGCAGCGGTGGGAGATGCGGCGGGAGATAGCGGCGGGAGGAGGGGGGCAGTCGCTGAAAAGTCTACATTCGATCACTCAAACTCCCTGCAAATGTTGGATTATTGGAAATTGACAAACACACAGTGTTTATCACATTGTCAACAAATTGTAATGATTATTAGCTTAGCAATATATATACATTCATAAACAGAAGCAAAAATCTCTTTCATCGACTCCCATATCACTCACCAGACTAGGCTCCGCCTTTTAAAGCCGCACAGGTTCAAAGTCACAGATACTACAGTGAAGAATAATGGATTAAAAAATATTTGACAGCCCAGTTTTAACAACAGGAAGTTATTTTAGAGTATGAGAAAGGAAAGAGCGTATGTATGTCTAAGCTTTACAATAAATATACAAAACAAGAAAATAAATCCATAACGTATAATTTGCTACTTCATGAATTTCCTATTATTGCAAGAGGTTCTTGGCTGACTGTTTAAATTGGACGGGCTCTATATTTTTTATTTGTACTTAAACTATACCATGCTCATATAACTTGAGGCGCCAGGAGAAAAAAATAATAATAAAAAAATAACTTGAGGCGCCATGTCTCAACAATCCATACGAGACCAAAAGAATTGACCGAACAATCAGCCGTGTCAATAAAGCATCATTAAATTAGCACATGTTCCCCTCGTGACAAGCTGGGAATGATATGTCGGCACTGGGAGGGTTAATGGCGGCATTTGTATGCAAATATGTGTTTAAGTGTGTCTGCCCTTGTGGGAAGGTTTAATGAAGGAAGCAAGCTCAGGCAGTAGGTGACATTCAGTGACTGCGTAACCTCGGCGGATCGTTTCCGTGACGCCATTTGTGAATGTTAATTGCTTTTCAGCCTCCTCGCTCTCCAACCTTGCCCAAGTCGCAGCAAACATGGCAATCTTGTAGCCGATGCACCCAAATGTTGCGCGGCTGGTGATTTAAAGGGATTTAAAAAAAAAAAAAGGTAAACGTAATCAAGCGGTGTTAGTAAAAAAGGACAGAATGACGTCTCGTCTTCCCATTTCCGCGTTTCCGAGGCCGGCGAGGGAAGAGCACTGGCAGATTAGCATATCCAATTGAACAGAAAGCTAATCCGTCCAAATATAATTTAGCACGAGGGGATCCGGCATGAAAGGCGACAACCTTCTGCGCGTGAATTTGGATGAGGTGAGATGAATGAAGGAATGTCTGCGATAGACATCTCTTCCATTTTGGGCAGCCGCTTTGAATTGAGCTAATCCGACAAAAGTGTGCAAATGAAAACCTTGTTGCTTATGAAAAATCTTTTAATAATAATCTTTTTAAAAAAAACACAGATATAGACCTTTTTGATTCGGCTGTGGAAGGAAATTTGCCCAAATCAAGGAGATTAGCGCCCAGAGATATGGATTATGTTTGACTTTCATGCTCAGTCGCTCTCTTTTCCTCCACATCACGATGTTAAGAACTCACAGTTTCACACGGGAGATGCAGATAAGAGGCACATGGCGCTCAGTCAAATCCACCTGGAATCTAAATTCAGCTTGCAACCGCTTTGTGTTTCTCAGGCCTATTAAAAAAGGATTCACATTTCCAAATGAAACGCTTCAAGATGGCGTAAACATCATCAGGCGTTACGACTGATTATGCCGTCTGCATGTTTTGTCGGGAATCCAGCGATAGGATCTCCCGGCTCGTGATTGGCCGGAAGGTGGCGATAAAGCATTTATGATTGTTGTGAATGTGTGTTAATGCAAGAGGCCATTTAGCGCCGGAATGATGTTTAATGGCCTTTGCTAAGTGGACAACATTGCTTCGTCGGCTTCATCGCTATCAGCTGTAACAGCTAACACCCTCTGTGCTTTTATTAGGCTTTGCAGGCACTCTCTCGGCTATAGCCAAGCAAAAGCCATATAAATGCTAACAAAAGACCATTGATTTTGCTTTTCTCTGCGTGTGTGTGCGTGTGTGATACATCAATCTCATTAACATGGTGCGTGCGGGGCAAACGCTCCTATCCAAATGGCCTCCTGTGCAAAATAACGCAGTGCAGTGAGCGCCGGTGTCCATGATATGCAATCATTCGAGCCTATTACGGCACTAAAGCAAGACCCTCGTAAACAAAGCGAGGGGAGATGGGAAGAACGCGCTTTACAACGTTAGAAACAAACGATGCCACCAGTTGAGATCAAGAAACCTATTAAAAGAAGTTTATTTTAGGAAGACTACTATTCGGTGTCGTTAGCCTAACAGCATAATTGCCTATATATGTAATTTTTTTTACAAGGGAAAAAAATCAAAAAAATCAGGCATTGCTGATTACCCTGACCTGGAATTACGAAGACACTTAAAAAACAAAACAAAAAAAAACCACACACACACACACACTTTTCAGCTAGCATATTAGCATTTTTATATCGCTAGTCTGACAGTAAGTTAAAATTTACTCGGGCAATTGTGCTATAGGTTAACAATATCCTATTCATTATAAGTTAGGTACAGAAGTGCGGTACTGCCAACGTGGAGTAAACATTCTTGATTGGCGAGTTCTTTGAACATACTCGCAAATATATTTGAACATACTTTTGTAGAGTAAATGCTACCAACAAAGCATATTTTCCCATAATGCCACGGGGTGTGAGTGAATTGCATTATGGGAATGCTGAACCTAAATCATGCACAACAGACATATTAATCATAAAGAGTTTATGATGTTTTCTGGCGTCTTCCTGCTAAATTAACCAGACACGGCAGGACAGGATTCAAGCATAAGTCTCTCTTTAATTTTACTCTCTCCGAACGAGGCTCGCTCAGTTACACCTCTCTCTCTCTCTCTCTCTCTCTCTCTCTCTCTCTCGCTCTTGCGCTCATGACATGCGCAGTACACAAAAACACTTCCGCATGTAAACTAAAATACAAAAACAAAAGTAATAATTCACAAGACAAATATAAGTCAATAACAAGTACATAAAAATACAAATTGGCAAACAACGTGTTACATAAGCAATGCGTTTTACTTAATTTTCAAACATATTTGGTATAATATGGGCTAAAGGCTTAAAAAGAGTGTTGTTTTTTCACTGGCACATGTGCAAATAATACCCCATGGCATTACGGGGAAAATATGCTACGTTTGTTAGCCTACAAGCACGTTGCACGTATTTGCGAGTACGTTTGAACATACTCACTAGTCAAAAATGTTTACTCCACATTTGCAGATCTGTAATCTGCAACGCATGTCTTTGTTGCTATGGCGACCAAACCAGTTACTCAGTTAATATGTCCATCCATCCAAAAAGACCTTCTTTTAAAAAAAATTGAAAATAAATAAAAACAGACTGAGCGAGCGATTGCTCGCATACCTTCTAATTCCATCCAGCTATCCGTCCTCATTAGGCAATGTTATCACAGTTGTTCCTCTGCCACGTGCACCCGTGATCAATTTCTCTATCACTCATCCAGGACCGGATCAATCTTACCCTACTTTTTTGTGTGTTACAACATCTAATTGGTCACATTGCCTGCCAATTGTTCATGAAAGGAACAAATCCCGTGGAGTCAGTTTGCAAGCTATGCCGCTAGCCATAGGCAGCTTCGGCGCACAAAGCGTACTTCACCGTAACTCTTCTTTTTGGCAGAAAAGCAAACGTGGGGAGAAGGATTTTCTGGTTTCCTCAGATGAAAATATATATTTATTAATTTTTTTAGCTCTATGGTACGGAAGCGTATTGCATTCACTTGGAAAAAAAAAACCTCCTGTTTTTCTGACAAATTTTTTGGGGTTGCTTTGTTTTTTTGAGTATTATTTTTCTTTCTTTCTGTTTTTCTGAATATTTTTTTCAGTTTTACAGATTTTTTTTTCTGTCAAAAAAATATTCAGAAAAACAGGCTGAAAAAAAATTATTCAGAAAAACAGGTAAAAAAATATTTGTAAAAAAAAACAGAAAAAAAATATTTAAAAAAAAACAGAAAAAAAAATATTTTAAAAAACAGGGGAAATTTTTTTCAAAAAAACAACGCTCCCCAAAAAAAATTGTCAGAAAAACAGGCCTTTTTTTTTTTCAAGTGAATGCAATACGCTTCCGTACTATAGTACTTTGCACAAAGAGCTATCTTGTTTCACTTATTTCCAATATTACCTTTAGCTTTTTCTTTTTCTTTTTTATGATTTGGAATTTAAACCACTGCTCCCCCCTCCCATCTATTGTAGTAGTGTGGACAGGCAGACTTTCAGTGCAGTGACCCAATGTTTTCACTCAGTGTGTTTAGCTCCGTGATAAGGTCAATAGAACTATGAAAGCTTTGGAAACAAAGTACACCTGAATGTTGACTCCTAAAACTAGAAGCATATTATGTATTGAAACTACCAGACAAAAGTCTCTGGTTCAAATGCTTCCCGCGTGGATTTAAAATACTGCGTGAAACCATGTCGCTAGGCTATTTCGGAGCGCTAATTGGTTTAATCAAGCCTATTTGACTGCAACTTTCCCCCGTTTAGTGCTACGTGGTGACATGTATAAAAAGCTGTACTACAGTCTATGCTTTGCAGGGTGTTGTCTTTCGCAACATGATTGTCTGAAGGCGTTAATTAGAATAATAGTATGTGCATTTCATGACCATTTTATCACACCTGTCAACGCTGCGCTACCGAAGTGTATCGCAAGTGACCGCAAACCTTTTGTACCCTTTCAGCCGACACAGATTCTCAGCTGTCACAGTTTGTCATGAGGAATGTGTGGGAAGAAGACAAGGGAGGTATTATTTATGAATAGTCGGGCTCCCCAAAGCTCTGTAAAACATCTTGTTGAGCTCCCCGAGGTGGGCGCTTCGCTTCAAAGCAATTAAAAGCAAGGCTGCGAGCAGAGGGGGGAGGCTAGTGAAAGAGACACAAGACCTGGGGTCGAGTCTTGCTTTATTAAAGGCCCAGGAAAGCCTGAGGATAAGCTAACACATCTCAGGAGGCTTTAAGAGTAAATGTCCATACTGCCGAATTGCAAAGAGGCGATCACTCAGGTGGACTCTTTGTCAAATACCAGTGTTTTCTGTATTCTATATTCAGGGTGGCGGCCATTTTGCCACTTGCTCTAGAGTGTCGACTGAAGATGACGTCAATGCTGCTTTAGGGAACGACCGATCGCAGCTCACCGGTATTCTGAAGCTACGCTGTGATTGGTCATTAAAAGAGACCTGAGCAACAATGATGTCATCTTCAGTCGACAGCAAGTGGCAAAATGGCCGCCCTCTTAGATGGATAAAAAAACGGCCGGATTTTGCTGCTTAGCTGATATTCCACTAACGAAGCAATATTAAACAGAATACCATATTTTGACTAGTGGGGGCTGCAGAAAACTGCAGAGGCCCCAGAATTGAACCCTGTGGAACACCATACTACGCACATTTGTCAGACCACTGTTTTTTTTGGGGGGGGGGGGGCTTAACATAGTATGAAGTGTTTACAACAATCGACTACTGAGCGCACCAAATTCCCAGCGTGATCACCTGCAGCCAATGAGAGTCAGACCTCCACCGAACCCTTGGGGTTGGATCGAACCCAGGACCACTGCCCTGCAACCACATCATCACCAAATACAAAGGAACCGGCAACATATACCTGGATCTACTGTTCCTCCATCATTACCATCATTTTTCTGCACTCCACAGTTTTAGTCATTTTCTTGATAAGCGGGCATGAAGCAAGGTTATGCTTACATAAAGCAGCAATTGCTGTTGGGTATAAAGGCAGCTTAAGAGGCCTTCATAAAGGTAGGTTTTACATGCCTTTCAGACGTTTTCCCATAAAAACCTGATAGAGGTTGGTGAGTAATCCTGGCTTATGAGCTTGTAAAAACCCCAATGTCCTCCTCTGACCACAACGATATATATAGATCAATGGGGTGCGTTTCACACCCGCTTTTCGTCTAGCCCTTGTGAGGCGAAGATCCGTCTCCCATTTTTCACCTTTTCCTGCCACTCATCGTGTGTGATTATGTTTGATCGGAGAAAAGGACCTTTTGGATCACTTCTGAGTGTGCCCGCCTTCAAATTGAGCCATTATGAGGCGTCTATTAGTTCCACTGCTCCAACTCTTCTATTGGCTTTGTGATTTTTTTTTTTTTTGTATGTGAATACAGAACATGTTGTCCCAACATGTCCCAAATCCCTAATGTGCATAGTCGGCAATGTAGCTTTGTGCAAAGACCTCACAGGTCTTGCGAAGAATGCCTTTTGTCGAGTTTAAAATTGAACAAGGCATGAAGGTCATGCTGGAAACAGAATTTTGCTCATTCAAAAAAAAAAAAAAATGCTGTCATTTTATAGAAAGCACTCCAGAAAAAAAGGGGAAAAAAAAAAAAAAGAAAGCACGTATGATATGTGCAGCATGTTTGCGTGTATATGTTTGTTGTGATTTGACTGAGCACTTACTGGTCCCCTTGCAGTGGCTGTCACAGCTCAACATTGCCACCAAGTGGTCATCCTTAGTCATTACCTGGTTTTGGCGTCAAGGCTCTCCTGTCAAACATTTGTTGCGCAATATGAACAATCACACTATTCACCTGTTCCCATGTTTTTCATTGCCAATATAGGCAGCACAAATAGCAAATTTACTTGTAATATTCCACCACCAACTGTTCAGCGGGCAAACGACATATTTGCTAAAGTGCATTTGCGCCATTAGGGCCTAAATCTTTCCTTTCCTCGCAATCAAGGTCTCAGCGAGAGGCAGCTAACAATGTGAGGTTATTTCCATCCTGCTGTCATCAGGGCGTAATTAGCTGCCACACTATTCAATTTCCCTCATTTCAGAATCATTACTTTTTTTTTTTTCTGGATCAATATCACTCTGCAGGCTGTGAACGGCAGTGGCGCGAGGAGGGCCTTGATGCAGCTGAATGGGGGGGGGGTCTATCAATCAACAAGCTAAAAGAGATGCTGGATGTGCTAGTTGGAGGTGGCCGCATACTTACAAGTACAAAGGAGATCAATCAAAGCGAGTATTAGGTCAGAGGCAGCTTTACAACATCCGTCATTAATCTTATTACTAATACATATATATAAATAAATATATAAATATATATATATATATATATATATATATATATATATATATATATATATATAAATAAATATATATATATAAATATATATATATATATATAAATATAAATAAATATATAAATATATATAAATATATATAAATATATATAAATATAAATAAATATATAAATATATATATATATAAATATAAATAAATATATATATATATATATATATATATATATATATATATATAAATAAATATATATATATATATATATAAATAAATATATATATATATATATATAAATATAAATATAAATATATATATATATATATATAAAATTATATATAAAAATATAGATATATATAGTGCTTGATGAAAACCAACCTGTGCTTCAGATCATTATGACATCAGCATTCCTTTTTATTCATCTGCACTAACAGGCAGTTGACAAAGCAGTGTTGCACAGGCAAGGAGAGGAACACCAAAAGAAAAAGAGAAAGAAGAATTTGACTGAGTCGCTTGCCATGGAAGATAAATGAACAGAAATACTCATTACAAACATTCTTCATCAAGGCAGCAGCAGCAGCTTTTTAAGCTATTCACACAGGAAACAGCATACCAGATGTTCACAATATGGCACTCGACGACTGAAAGCGTCGCTCTGCGGGAAAACAAAAATACGCTTCTTTGCTGATTTCTTTTGTGCGCTTCCCACCGAAAATAATCATTTGCCGTTCAACAACAAAGACGCAGCAACATACAAGTTGCATCAAAAGTGGTTCTCCAGAAAATGTTTTTTTTTTTGTTTTTCTGCAAGGAAGTGAATCACTGCACCGCTACAAGCACTGGGTACACATGACGCAAATATAACATTGTTCATGGGCCTCACACTTGCACAAGCCCCAACGCAGACATTTTGTACTTATATTCCACTAACGCTGGCGTGTCTAGGCAGGCCAGTAGAAGTGCTGTTGCAAGTGTTGCAGGAGCAGTGGGCCACCACTGTGTGGCAGCAGTGAATTTTGTCTCCGAGCTTTTGGGGAGCTGAAAGCCTTACTTCAACGTGCCTGAAAAAGAATGAGACACTAACTTCAAAATTAAGCAAATTCAGGGTCGTGCTATTTAAGAGCTTTATCAAATGTGAAACATACTATAGTAATGCTCATTTCTGAACCTCCAAAAATGTGTTTAAATTAAGAAAAATTGCATTGTTTTGTACAGAAGCTTATTGCTTTCACTTGAAAGAAAAGAAAAAAACTCCTCTTTTTCTGACTAATTTTTGGGGGGAGCTTTGTTTTTGTGTGTATTTTTTTTCAGATTTTTTTTCCTGAAAAAAAATGTTTTTCGTTTTACAGATTTTTTTCTGTTATAAAAAAATCTGAAAACGGGGGAATATTCAGCGAAACAAGAGGAAAAATTACTCCTTATTTCCAGAAAAACTGAAAAAAAATCAGTAAAACAGAAAAAAAAAAATACCCAGAAAAACAGAAGCTGGTGCTCTGTTTGTCAGAATATTTTTTTTTCAGTTTTTCTGAATCTTTTTTGGAGTAGTTTTTCCTCCTGCTGTATTTTTGAATATCCACCCCCCCCCACCACTATTTGGGAAAAAATGTATGACAGAAAAAATATTCAGAAAAATAAAAATTGTAAAAAAAATACACAGAAAAACAAAAATTGTAAAAAAACAAAGCTCCCCCTAAAAATTTGTAGGAAAAACAGGATTTATTTTTACAAGTGAATAAAATATGCTCCCGTAGTTTTGTAATAGAATATAAAGAAATAAACTGGGTGATTCATGTGTACTTTTAAAGGGGTGTGGCCTAGTGAGTGACGTCAGTTAGTTGAGCTTCATCGTCTTCTCCAAGTCGCTCGCCAGTGTTTTCATTCTAAATGGCTGTGTTTGACAGTTTGTCACATTGAATCAAACAATGGTGAATTCATCTCCTCACCTGTTATAGGTGAACATCAAACACGCCTTCTTCCACCGCCTCTAACTCCTCCTCGGCGATTACTGGATAAAACAAAGACACAGCAGAAACATGAGGTTGTTTGGTCTATCAAATTTGGGTTAAAAAAAAAAAAAAAAAAAGCCAATGAATTGTGGAGCTTTCGTGTGTTTATCTTGTCACTTTGTTGTGGTGGCCCGGCAGCGGCGCTTAACCCGTCGACTTAAAAGCTGCCAGCTGGCGGATGCCAGAGGAAGGCATCAGATGAAAAAAAAAAAAAAAAAAAAACGCGTCGCGTCGCGTCTGTGTGTTGGTGGCATCACTGCAGTGGGCCAATTACATTTCCATTGCAAATGAACCGCCATTGTTCTTTAGGACTATATCTTCCAAATGCGCCATACGCTGAGAGGGAGACTAAAGCGCTATGACATGAAAGGGACGCAGCAGACGAATTCCACTTAAGCACGGTGAGGTCTTTTTTTCCGTAAGAGTGGTGACTTCGTTTGAATAAGCCAATGGCCAAAAGTCGTGTCTCGTGTCTCATCGTCGGTAATTAGCTAACTAAGAAAAATTTTAAAAAATTAAAATTAAAAATACAGGGTGTCCATAAAGTCTCTTTACCATTTCAAAAAATTATTAAAAATGCAATTGATTAGATATTTTATTTAGATTTGTTCTATTGTATTCAGCGTATTAAAGTTTTTTTTATCACACTGCATTTGTGTGTTTCAGGGATCCTGTTTGTCAAAGGTCAAAGGTCGGCCACTCCTTCCTTTATCTAACACTGTCCCCTGTCTCCATAAATTTCTTGTGCCATGCACGAATTGACGGACGTGATGGTGGATTTCTTCCATAATTAGTTCTGTAGTTTCGCTGAGTCTGCCTATCCGATTTTGTACATATATATTTTTTTTTTTTTTTTTGTTAAAATTTTATAAAAAATAAATATATAATAATAATAATAATAATAATAATAAATATTTATTTATTATTATTATTTTTTTAAATAGCTAACTAAGGAGGACTTGTTGACAGATCACTCAAATCGGTACATTTTATGAAAAACACTTAAAAGTCCCCCCCCCCCCAAAAAAAAAATCTAATTTAGAGTCTCTGCTTCTTACCCTAAATCCTCTAGAATCGGCTTTATCGTGAACCTGATCAGGAAAGGCAATGGTGGAGGTCTTACCCGTGCTCTGGAGGTTAGATGGAGGATTGGCAGGTGGCGGGAAGCTGTAGGATCTGGCCTGGAGAGCCGGCGGCGTCTCGTGGCTGATGCTCTTGGTTCTCTTCCGGCACTCGACGGCCAGGCGGCTCCGGCAGGCCTTGTGGCAGTTGACCCCGCAGGCTGAGTCGGCGGAAGGGAGGGACGGCGGCAGGGAGAGGTTCCGGAGGAGGAGCGCCGGACGGGCCGTTCGGAGGAGAGGCAGGGAGAGCCGGCGGCGGCGGCGGCGAGTGGAAGCATGCCAGGAAGACGAGGGGCGGGGTGGAGAGAGAGGGTCAGACAGAGGGTCGAGCGGCAAAGGGAGGAAGTTGCTGCTACACGCCATGCAGACACAAGAGCACTCGCACAAACACACGGCGAGGCCGACTGGGCCTGACAACAATTCTGCAAACCGGGGGGAGTCTGAATGACGGGGAGGGACATTTGAACATGTCCTTCATGTGTTCATTGAAAATCAATCTTTTCCGTGTGTGCTCAAGTTTCTGGATGTAACAAGAGAGGCTATATCTGGCCAAATATGATGGTTGATGGTCAAACGATAAAAATTGTGATTAATGGCCTTTCGACTTCTCTGATTAACTCATTCACTGCCATTGATGGCTATAAACATCAAAAATTCATTTGAACTATTTCTATTAGTTTAACATTTTTTTCCACTTTTTAAAACATAATAGTATAATGAATAAATAAGTAACTAATAAATGAGTAAAATGTGTTAACTAGTGAAGTCATGCGATTAATTACAATTAAAAAATGTAATCGCCTGACGAGATGATTATTAAAAATTAGGGGCGTCAGGCGATTAATAATTATTTTTTTTTTTTACTTCAATAGTTAACTCACGATTAATCACAAATTTTATATCTGTTCTAAATGTACAATAAAAAAAATCTAGGTTTTCACACTCTTGTTAACAAAAGTAGAAAAAAATGTTAAACTAATAGAAATAGTTAAAATTTCTGGATTTGGTAAAAGACTGAGTTGGTAACCCGGTGGGTAGTAGGTAATGTCTGGTCGGTGCTGGATTTCACTTTCCTTTGATCCTTCCTTGGGTCTCCTGACAACCTCCCGACTCTAGCTGGATTCTAACTATTCGGTTTAGGTGAACGTTATGGAATTTTTAATAGGTTTTAGGTGAACTAATGAGTACACACTCACACACAAAATAAAAATAAAAATTAAAATTAAAAAAGAGAGCGCAATGATGATGACATGCCGAATCGGTAAAATTACCGAATGAACAATACTGAGCTCTCTCAGAAAAAAAAGGAATAGTTAAAATTATGTTTTGACGTTTATAACCGTCAATGGCAGTGAATGAGTTAATTTGATCTTGTTTCCTTGAGATATCGCAACCAGGCAATGTGGATGGGTGCATTTGTGTACATTTGTCAATCTTGGCTTTGACTGCCTTACCTTTGCACTTGTAGCCCTGCTTGTAGAAACCCCATATCTTCAAAGAAGAAGAAAAATATATAGATGGTTAAAGTTCACGACCTCTCTCAAGGCTGAGTATTATCATAGCACAGACAAAAGTTCTTGTATTGGATCCTGTTGGCTTTTAGATGTAACCGTTTTCCCTACGCTTCATCAAAGCACCACTTGATTCCCGTTTCGCCGTCTTATTCCCTGCATTTGGGTCCACCTTCCCCCTCAACCCCTCCTCACGTTCCACCCTGACAGTTGAGGGAACTGCCGTTGAAAGGATTAGCGACATCCTGAATTGATCCGAGATTGCAAAACGGAGCGCGACATGAGAACGAAGCTCGGAGGTGGACGACATCAAGGGGGGGATGCCGGTGGGGAGGTGTTGGTGTGTGTGGGGGGGAGGGGGGGGGGGCAATGACATGAAAGCGAGATCACACACGGCGGCCCTTGGAAACATCTGAGGAGGCAGAAAATATCCTGACCTCTTCACACACAGACGCATAAACACACGCAGTGGGCAACAAAGTGAGGAGGGTTCGCTCTGCCTACACTCGCTGACCTTTACTGTCTGCACACCATGAGACAATACAACTCTCTTTTTTTTTTTTTTTTACGTCTTTTATCTTATCCTCTCAATGAAGTGCCATTTTGTTCCGACGCTTCCTGAATTGTTTTTTTTTGTTTTTTTTTGCAACATGCAGACAGATGATAAGACGGTTCCCTGCGTGTACTTTTAGGGGTGTAGAATTGCACGTGACGTCACGCAGCCATCAAATAATTATCATCGTTTGGCCGAAAAGGAAAGCACGCGGAGGAGGATGTGTCGCTGACATGTACTTGAGTCCTTATCTCGCCCCGCTTCTGTGTTGAGAACCGCATTCTCCTTCTGGCGTTTGCACGGCAAATTCAAAATATGCCCTTTTATAATACAATGCTCTTGTTATATGCCCACTCACATCTACGGGAAATGTCAAGGGCCACACACACACACACACACAATTATCTTTCTTTCCCAGGTTGTGGATTCGAAAAATTGGGGCCGACCTGGCAGCAGATGAGCGCAGAAAAAAAGATGATTTTCTGAATGGAGAAGAATGAAAACAAAAGATAGAACGTCATCAATAATATCTTACAAAGCCGGCGCAGTGCTCGCAGAAGGTGGGCTTGACGTAGGTGGCCTCGGTGAAGGTGTGGATGAAGCCCATCTTGCAGTTGAGAAGCGAGCTGGCCCTCATGAAGTAGTCGATCATCTCCTCTCGGCTGATTTTGCCATCTCTGCGGACGGAAGTGCGCGGAACGCCGCTCGGATTATTAGCGCGCCTCGCTTTTTAACGGCTGCGAACGGGCGAATGACCCTCACTGGTTCTTGTCCAGTTCTCCGAACTTGCTGAGGTAGGGAAAGTTGTTCCTGATGGCCTCAAATTCATCCCTGGATATGTGGCCGTCACCATCCGCGTCGAAGTTCTTGAAGACGGACTGCGAGGAGCAACGGGTGTTGGATGGCTTGATTTGACGAGCAAAGACGATATCAATGATCCGTGAGTTGTCGTTACCTCCACCATCTTCTCAATGTGCTTCTTAATGACTGTCGGGTCAGCGTTGGGCTTCACCGACCCGGCCCACTCATCGATCACGCCGGACTTGGCGTCTGGAGCTGGAGCGGGATTGGAGTTCTGCTGCAGACGCAAACATTGCCGTCAGTTTTCCACACTCTAGAAGTAGAAGTGTCATTTCTTTTTCTTCTTCTTTTTTTCTATTTTATTTTCTGGAGAAGTGTCTTTTTTTTTCTTTTTTTCTATTTTTCTTTTTTTTCTTTCCTTTTTTCTGGAGAAGTGTCATTTCTTTTTTCTTCTTCTTTTTTTCTATTTTATTTTCTGGAGAAGTGTCATTTCTTTTTTTTCAATTTTTCTTTTTTTTCTTTCCTTTTTTCTGGAGAAGTGTCATTTCTTTTTATTTTCTTATTTTTTATTTTTTAATTTTTTTTATTTTTTCTATTTTTTCCTTTTTTTCTGGAGAAGTGTCATTTATTTTTCTTTTCTTCTATTTTTTTCTTTTTTTCTATTTTTTTCCTTTTTTTTCCTGGACAAGTGTCATTTCTTTTTCTTTCTTTTTTTCTATTTTTTTCCTTTTTTTCTGGAGAAGTGTCATTTCTTTTTCTTTCTTTTTTCTATTTTTTCACTTTTTTCTGGAGAAGTGTCATTTATTTTTCTTTTTTTTCCTTTTTTCTATTTTTTCCTGGACAAGTGTCATTTCTTTTTCTTTCTTTTTTTCTATTTTTTTCCTTTTTTTCTGGAGAAGTGTCATTTCTTTTTCTTTCTTTTTTCTATTTTTTCCCTTTTTTCTGGAGAAGTGTCATTTATTTTTCTTTTTTTCTATTTTTTCCTTTTTTTCTATTTTTTCCTTTTTTTCCTGGACAAGTGTCATTTATTTTTCTTTATTTTTTTCTATTTTTTTCCTTTTTTTTCTGGAGAAGTGTCATTTCTTACCGTTGACTTGCGAGGCTCCCTCTGCAAAGACATCTGGTAGATCTCTTCCTCTGTATGGTACTGATCCAGAGACACCTGCGCACATTTCTGCTTATTACAACCCGATTAAGGCAAATGGCGGCTTTTTCATCCAACATCCCCAGCAACCCACCGTCAACAGGTTCAGGAGGTCCGTGTTGGCGTCCACATTGGGCGGCGTGTTCTGTATCATCGCCAGCTCCTGCAGGATGACGTAAAGCTGTTGGGTTTTGGCCAAGTTGACCCGCGTCTTCTCCTTGTCGGTCCAGTCCGGCAGCGCCACGTGTACGGCGATCAGATCCTTCAGGTGCACGCCCAGGATGGGAAATCGGAAGCCGGAGCTTTCGCAGAAGCGCTTTCGGTACTGGCTGTAGTTGCCGCACGACGTCACCAGCTCGATGAGACTGTTAAAAACCTGGGAAAGGTCGGATGGCGATTGAAAGCGGTGACAAACACGTACATTTGGGGAAAGCTACTCAGTAAATTCTGTACGGTAAATTGTACTCTTAACACAGTCTATTGGTCCTACTAAGTCAAATTTACACTTGGAAGAGAGTAAAATAAAGAATTGATAATAAAATAAAAGTCACTCAAGGGTTGAGGAACAAACTCACGACCTTTAGTTTGGAAGGCTGCCATACTACCACCTAAGCTATGCCCTTCCTACTGTTTGCTTATATCCAAGAGGAGACCAAAACGATGCTTTTTGGTCATTTTTGGTTACGAAGATTCCATCTAACACACAGCAGGAGCTGCGTGGCTCAGGGAGTAGATCGGCTGTCCCCCAAGCTGAAGGTCATGAGTTAGTTCCTCAATGAGCGACTTTTTTATTATTTATTTATTTTCAATTCTTTATTTTACTCTCTTCCAAGTGTAAATATTACTCTAAAACTGAGGTCCCGCTCTAAATAGAGTCAAATTTACTCTACAGAATTTATTGTGTAGTTAACTAAAAAAAAAAATAATGAAATTACACAAGGGTCGGGGAACGAACTCACGACCTTCAGCTTAACTAAGATTGACTGAAGTTGTGGGCTTGTTCCTCAACCCTTGAGCGACTTTTATTCATTTGAAATCTTCCAAGTGTAGAGGAAATTTTAAATTTACAGACTTTACTGTGTCCCCAATCTAGTGAGGCCTATCAAACAACCGGCAAATCTCCGGTCACCTTATTAGTTTCGGCACTGACGTGCGCCTGTGTGTCTTTGAGGCGCGAAATGGAGCTGTTGCTCAGGCCGCCCACCACCGCCATCAGCGTGTTGAAGTTCTGGAGCTGCAGGAGTTTCTGTTGAAGAGCAAAAGTAAACAATGGTTAAGCATAGAAGGTTATGCACAGTTAGCGCTTTAACCGGATGGCATAGAAGTTGAAACGAGTCGTGAATGGCCCGCCGCGGGGGACCCGTGATGCCCTTCAGCCTGTGCGGCGTCACCCTGAAAATATCGATCTGGTCGCAGCTGTGTGGGAGGGCCGCCTGAGGGGGATCGTCTCATTCAGGTCGCCTGTTTGCAATCGGCAGACTGGAAGCAGTCCGCTGTTTGCGGAGCAACTACTACCCAAAAGGTTCCATTTTAAAGTGGAAGTCGACCTTAAACATTTATTGACAAGAATATATGTGACCTCACTAGTCTAAACGTGGCATTCTGATTCATATTATATTTGTGGAATATGATTTAACTCATTCTGTGCCATTGATGGCTAAAGACGTCAAAAATTCATTTAAACTATTTCTAGTAATTTTAAAAAAAAATCCACCTTTGTTAACAAGAGTATGAAAAACTAGACTTTTTTATTTTATTTTACATTTAGAAAAGATAAAATTTAAGTGAGTTAAGAATTTAAGTTGTTTTTTTTTAGAGAGCTCAGTATTGTTCATTCGGTAATTTTACTGATTCGACATGTCGTCATCTCTCAAAAAAAAGGGGGGGAGGGGTGAAAAGAAAATAAACAATTGAAGTCGTGCGATTAATTATAATAAAAGAATTTAATCGCCTGACGCCATTTACAAAAAAAAGGCGATTAAAGTTTCTAATCGTAAATAATTGCATGACTTCACTAGTTAACTCACGATTCATCATAAATTTCATATCTGTTCTAAATGTACAATAAAAAAATTCTAGGTTTTCATACTCTCGTTAACAAAAGTGGGAAAAAAAAATTTACTAATAGAAATAGTTCAAATGAATTGTTGACGTCTATAGTTAAGCAGCAAAAAATCCAGACGTTTTTTTATCCATCTCAGGGGGCGGCCATTTTGCCACTTGCTGTCGACTGTCGATGACATCATTGTTGCTCAGGCCTCAGGTAACAACCAATCACAGCTCAGCTTCAGAAAACAGGTGAGCTGTGATTGGTCATTGCCTCAGCCCTGAGAGCAACATTGACGTCATCTTGGTGTTTATATCTATAAATAGAACAAAGGAAGTGACAGCATCAGCTGGAACAATATCATTTACAGCAAAGTTGAAAGGATAACGAGGTTCCACCATATAAGGCAGTAAAGTGGACCAGAGATAGCTGGCGTGCTGACTAGAAAATGACTAATGATTTAAGATGTGTTTACAAAAGAAGTACTGGCAAATGAAAGAACTACCGAGTCGAGGCAAAGACAGACCTGCGCAACTCTGATAAAGTGCGAGATGACCGAGGCTCTCTGAGGCGCCGTCGGTTTACTGAGCACCATGAGCTGAATCCACTGCGAGACGCTATTAAAGAGCGTGATGAAGCGTTCCAGCACGGGGTTGTCCACCGTGCAGCCGTGCATCACAAAGCTGTGGTAATCCTGAAACTAAAAAAAAACAACAATCGAAATCAATCCGAGGTTCGTTGATGAATTCTACCTCACGACGCCGGCGGCGCTGCTGACCAAAATCTTGCAGAAGGATTTGTACTCCAAGTAGGTCAGGTGCTCAGCCAGTTCACACGAGTCAAGGTGGTCAAAGAGCAAAGACATTTTCCTCTTTTTGGAGACGGACGGGACGCGCTGAGTCACCTGACGCTTCCATTCGTAAGACGGCCTAAGGGCAGCGACAAGGATTTCATGCAAAGGCAAAAGATGGGAAGTCAACAATAACATGGATGCAGAGAGGCTAGAGAAACGGCGTATAATTGTTGCTTGCTGCTGTCGTCAATCTGCAACATCCGCTCCAAGCTCGTCCTTCAGGACCCTTAACTCATTCACTGCCATTGATGGTTATAGACGTCAAAATTCATTTGAACTATTATGATTAGTTTAAAAAAAAAATTCCACTTTTGGTAACAAAAGTATTGAAAACCTAGATTTTTTATTTTATTGTACATTTAGAACAGATATAAAATTTGTGATTTATCGTGAGTTAACTAGTGAAATCATGCAATTATTTACGATAACAAATTTCAATCGCTTGACTCCCCAAATTTTTTATAATATTTTCAATTTTAAAAAATGTAAATATTTTTTTAATTAATATTTAAAAAATATATATATAGTTTTTAAAAAAAAAAATAATTTTTAATAATCTGTTCTTTAAAAAAATATTTTTTTCTTTTTTTAAAATAATTGTAATTAATATTTTTTATCTTTTTTTAATTATTTGAATTATTTATTTATTTTTTATCATCTTTTCTTTGAACATTTATTTTAATTATTATTTTTAAAATTTTCAATAATCATTTCTATTTTTTTTTTTAATTTATAAGTTTTTTAAATTTTTAATCTTTTCTTTATTTTTTATTTTTTTTAATAATCTTTAACAAAAAAAATTATTAAAAATGAGGGGCGTCCGGCGATTAAAATGTTTAATCATAATTAATCAGATGACTTCTCTAGTTAACTTTATATCTGTTCTAAATGTACAATAAAACATTTTTTTTCTAGGTTTTCATACTTTTGTTAACAAAAGTGGAAAAAAAATGTTAGAAATAAAGTGAATTTTTGACATCTATAGCCGTCAATGGCAGTGAATGAGTTCAAGGGCCGCTGAGGTGGCGCCAATTTTTTTACGAGCGTTTTACGAGCCAGGGATGATAAAAGAAAGCCGACAGACGGAGAGAACTTTTTGGGCGGCTTACACGCTCTCTATGTCAATGAGTTGGCTCTGCCGCTCGTTGCCCTCCGTGCTCAGGAGGTCTTTAAAGCCCTTCATCTGCTCGGCCAGCTCCGGGTTCAGGTCGAACTCGGCGGGAAACTCGGAGATCCAATATCTGTGGAGTGTAAACGCCGTGTGACTCTTTTTTTTTTTTTTGTAAAAAGCTGACCTGTGTGAATGGAAAAACTGTTTATTACTTGACAAGGTGGCATATCCTGCTTCGGCGCTCTGCCGTGCAATCGTCCTCTTGAGATCTAAGAAAAGAGTCAAGGAGAAACCTTCCGCCATTAAAGCTTTGAAGATTTCTGATACCACTTCAATCGCATTTAAGGATACTTGTGCACCAACTTGGCAGCCATGTCAGTCGAAGGGATGTACCAAGGGTGCATCATGAGGAACATACGCACCGGGGAAGGGTCCGCCAACGCCCCCTTTTCATCTACAAAAAAAAAAAAACAAGAGCGGAATGTTTAACATGTTCACAAAGAAAGCCAGTAAAAAAATTAGGGATTAAAATGCCAAACCGAAAGCTCGGATGCACGACTCCACCAAGTCGTCCACTGTGGTCGGCTGCTCACACGTTGTGGGCTCCATAACTTGTCCCCTGCTGCGGTTCCTTCCCGTACGGTCTCGCACTATACACAAAAAGAGTTTCAATGACTTCCTGGACCTGGATTTGGCACCTCTATAATTATTGATATAGTGTTTGGTTGTTTTTCAGGGTCAAAATCGATACCGATTATTAGCAGGCAAGAAGGCTGATAACCGATATTTGGAGCCAATATTCTTTTCCAGTAGGAGAATAATTAGCATCAAAGTTAAAAAAAATTAAAAATAAATCAAGCATGTTTGTTAAAACATTTTTTTTTAGGTGAACTGATGAATACACACGCTCGCACGCACGCACGCACGCACACACACATACTCACCCACATACAAAAAAAAATAAAATAAAAAAAATATATATATATATGTGTGTATATGTATATATATATATGTATATGTATTTAAAAAAAAACATTTATTAAATTTTTTTTTAATTGATTTGTCTGTTTTTTTAAAAAAAAAAAAAGGAGAGCAATGATGATGTCAAATCGAATGAACAATACTGAGCTCTCCTGAAAAAAAAAAAAAAAACTTTTTTTTTTAAAGCATTTTTTTTTTCATTTCAACATACAGCAAATAGACATCTTTGTTTTAAAATTCTAACAAAAAAGTAAATACTTATCAAAAATAAAAATAAAAATCCAAAATGAAATGTTAGACTTTCACTTATTTTTCGTTTTAACCCAATTCGGACCCATAGATGATACTTTGGATGATGACTTCTGGTACATGATTGGCTCCTCGCTAACCAATCACGACCGCAAGTCGATTTGCATGATGTTCATGTTAAAAATGTTACATATAAGTTTTTGGTAAGTTTGCAACACATTACAGTCATATTATCCTGGCTTCCATTAGAACAAATAAAAACATGAGATAACCCCTAAAAAAAAAATGCCATGTTGTTCTTGTGTGAGAAAAAAGTCGAAATCAACAACAAAAATAAAATAAAAAAATTGCCCGGCAAAAAAATTAGGGGTCTGAAGGGGTTAATTTTAACAAAAAGATCTCTAGCAAATTTGGGGTTCTCGTCAGAGTTCGCCAAAGGTTTTCCAAATATGTTGGCAAAGAGTGAAAATTTCTCAGGACATGTT
Source organism: Vanacampus margaritifer (assembly GCF_051991255.1). Taxonomy (NCBI): domain Eukaryota; kingdom Metazoa; phylum Chordata; class Actinopteri; order Syngnathiformes; family Syngnathidae; genus Vanacampus; species Vanacampus margaritifer. The sequence continues at coordinate 17,097,557 of NC_135446.1, forward strand.
TCAAAATTTCTGACAATTTGTGACAAGCTGCAAACATCATTGCAACCTTTTGCAACAGGTTACAAACCCTAAAGAAAAAAAATGGCTGACGCCGATAGTCGTAAAAATGTTAAATATTGTCACGTGTTTTGCGTGTGGCGCAACGAAGACTTCCATTGTGCCATCGTCTGCTGCAGAGCGGTGGGCGGACACACTCGATTACAAGCTTCACCGGCTCCCGAGCTCGCGCATGTACACACACGTGCACACGCCTATGCGGTGGGGGGGGGGGGGGGGGGGGGGTTGGTCGCTAAAGGAAGGAGTTGATTGTCCTATAAGAGACACAAAATTAACAGAACCCATATGGATGGTACTTCTTTTTTTTTTTTTCTTCTTCCTGGAGAGCTCAGTATTGTTCATTCGGTAATTTTACCGATTTGACATGACATCATCATTGCTCTCCTTTTTTTCTTTTTTTTTTTGTACGTGGGTGATTATGTGTGTGTGTGTGTGCGTGCGTATTCATTAGTTCACCTAAAACCTATTTTTTAAAAATCCCATAGCGTTCACCTAAACCGAACACTTCCAGCCAGAGTCGTGAGGCCGCCAGGAGACCCGAGGAAGGACCAAAGAAAGGAAAATGAAATCCAGCACCGACCTGACCAGACACCACCAACCAGAGTCCTTCACCAACCCCAGAGACATCTAAATTCCAACAAATCAGGGAGACCTCAAGAGACCTTTTTTTTTTTTTTTGCGGCCGGGTATGTTGCCAAGGTGCGACAACTTTTCAAGACAGGAAATCGGAGCTGTAATTTGTCATCAAATCAGAACAAATCGTCCTAAAAATGAGCGCATTCAACGAGCCTTCTTTTTCCTCAGTTGCTGTTCTTCGGCTGTGTCAGGTTGCACACATTGATGGGGGACGGGGGGGTGATTAGGGGAGGGGGGGGGGGGTATGTCATGCGTGGTTGCCTGGTGACGGCAAGTCAAGCCCTTCGATCCGGCAGATTATAGAGAGCAACGGGATGGGGAGGAAACGGAGCTTGACAGGTCAGTTCTGACTGTGCGCCATCTGCGACGTGGCTGGAAAATGTCACTTCAGCTCGGGATTGCTGCTTTTACCCCAAAATGCTTTTCAATCCATTTGTATTATCCCCGCCCCCCTCCGCCCCCAAAGACACCAACTAATGGCATACTAGCTCCGCGAGACAGATCGAAACCAGCGTTGATTGATGACACTATCGATCACCCCGTAATGGGCTCATTTCGATGCTAGTAAATACTTTGAGGCCGCGCATGCTCACGCGTGCGGCCACCGATTTGCCTCAGCTCCCTCCGAGTCGAACCTTCAAATTCAGATGTTGATCTTCCGGCGGGGGTTGGATGACAAAGACGTTCTTCGGTGCGTACCTGCCTTTAAAAGGCAGCAAATGAGGGCGCCGTTGTGGCCGTCGACAAGAACATTTAGTCATTTATTTTATTATTATTATGAAATATTAAATTGGTATTTTTAATGATTACTAGGGGTGATTAAAATGTTTAATCAATGAATTGCATGGCTTCTATTGTTAACTCAGGATTCATTGCAATTATTTTATCTGTTCTAAATGTACAATAAAAAAAATAAAAATAATAATTTAAAATGTAAAATAAAAGTTTTTCTTGTTAACAAAAAAAGGGGAAAATGCTTAAAATAAATATGGCTGCATCTTTTAGTTATTGATACAGTAATTTAATAATAATTCATAAAATTCAGTTAAAAAAAAAAGATGTACTGTAAAAAAAATAAGTGCGATATTGATTTGTGTTGTGTCATTTTTCTGCCACTAGATGGCATAATTCCATTTGTAAGATGGTGACAGCTCAGTGCATTATTATTATTTTCATATCAAGAAGCTATCTAATCTTTAACATGAATTAACTTGTGAAATTCTGCACATTTTTAAAAATTGTAAAACACAACTTAACCCCATTATTATTAAATTTATTAATGCTCAATTTTGACGTGGACGCGTCTGCTGCGTTGCGACTGGAATTCCGCCATTAAAAAAAAATGGTGGCTTTAACGCACTAATTTCTACACCCCTATTTATTACATTATTCTATTTATTTGTATTTTTTTTCTTGCCTCTATCTAGGCTATGTTCAATTAGCGCCTGATGTTCCTGCTGAATGAGTAACTTTGTCTGAGAATAAACATCACAAAATGGAGCTCATGCCCACAAATCCAAAGTGTGAAACCCGTGACAACGCGCCGCTAAATTGGATCACGGTGTCAGACTTTTGCTTTCCGCTTCCCGTTCAAACTTCTGTCCTTTGTCCAGATGTGACCGTTTGCCCCGCAACAAACACAGGAAAGGTGTGTCGTGTCGCGGGTGCGTGTGTTGACACACTTAGAATGGATGCAATGTAAAGACTTGCGTTCTCACTTCCTCTTTTTAAATCGCACAACTTCCTTTGTGAAACCCGGACTGCTCGGGAAATTGTGCATAAGAACAAACGCTTAAGTTTCTTATTTGATGTTTTACTCTCGTCGAGATTTCGCTCATCTTCTGCTCGCTCTGCAATGCCGAAGCCGTAAAAGTCACTTCTCTGTTTATGCTGGCATCCACAAATTTCCGCATACAGATGTGAGCGGAAATGTTGGCCGTTGCCTTTTTCTGACAGCCTTTAAGAGTTATGGATCCCTGGCGAATTGCAAAGCAGGCCGGCGGTTGTTTTTTTGCTTATCTCGGTTGCTCTCTGTTTCCTCGCCGGGTTTATGCTCGGCTCCTCTTCTAGTCGTCGCACAGAAAAGTGACATCAAGCGGGTTCTATATGCTTATTGGTGGTGCTGAACCTCACCGGTTGACGATGCACATTCATTGAACCCTTTTTTATTGAAAAATAAAATTGTAAAAAAAAATGGAGGGTTTCCTGGTGAACTAAATGAACATTGAATGGCTCGCCAAGTCATTCTGGGGCTAGTTCTTTTTGTTTTCTTTGAATTCTTAGTTTCATTTCACCCAGCCCACCTGCTCGCAGCCCGAAAAGGTCGTTCCAGCTCCAGCTAGTTCCCGTTTACGTTATAAACCGAGGTGACCACAATCTGTCAAGATGGGGGGAGCTTGAGGACCCAAATGCGGGAAGACAGGGCGAGGAGGCAGAGGTTCAATCAAAAGAGGGATTTTAATTTCTACAAACAAAAAGCGAGCTTCCAAATTTCAAGATAAACCAAAACATGGGGGGGAACAACAAGGCAAAAACGAGCAGCATGACACGAGGAAAGACAATGAACCGACACAGACAGCAGACTAAACACACAGACGCTAACGACACAACAAGACACACCTGGGGCAAGACACAAGTGGCTGAGGGCACTGATTGGATCACACGAGGAAGCGCAGGATCACACTTAACAAGACCAAGGAAGACACACACGGAAAACAGAATCCAAACATGACACAAACCCCCAAAATTGCCTGCCATCATACATTTGCATCAGTAGCAGTCAGACTTTTTTTTTTTTTAGTTCACTGAACTCAGCCTGTGCGATTCCAACCAATCCAGCAATCAAGCTAATCTTTCTTGACCATGGCTAGCTTTTGTGGCTCCTCAAGTTCCCACCCCTTCCCCTCGCCTCGTCGACGGCGAGGAGGCGGAGCGCGTTGATTAAACAATTCCACAGCATGTGCCCTTTGGACAAAAGGCGAAAATGAAAGCGAGAGATCCCATAAGGTCAAGAAACCAGCTGATTGCGCCTTCTGTCCTTCTCTAATATTTTCTGGCGTCTTCAACAATGGAGCCAATTGAGCCACCCCGAGCGCCTGATAAGTGCGACGTGGGCTCAGCCGGAGGCGATATTAATATCAAAGGTGGCCTGAAGTAATTGCGCTGCAGCACACGACCGGAGGTAGAAGAAAAGAAGAAGAGTGGAGATGGCGCCAATTCAACTATATTGAGATTGCATTGATGGAAATGCTTAATTAAATCAATTTGTGATTGAGTTCTTAACCCTGGAGAACCCAAGAACCCTTTTTCGTCTTTGGAAAATTATGAATTATACATTAAATGACTGCTTGAAGTTCACTGAACACCAAAATATGTTTTTTTCAATTTTACCCCTTTTTTTTAAACTAGCTCAGAGTTGCTAATTTATCAAAATATATATATATAAAACATACTCCTAGGCATTCTGCAACATGATATGAAATTGATTAACAAAAAAAAACACAATTTTACCATCTGATGGTTTGCTGAGAAGATGGTTTTGTTTGGATTAATTTCCAGCTCAACAAAACAGCCATCTTGTCACCACCACTCTGGCTCATGTAAGTGCAATATTCATCCACTAGATTGCCCCATGCAGGGGTCAGAAGTGGCACTCTGGACTTTTGGAGTTAAATTTGTAAAAAAAAAAATAATAATTTAAAAGGTCTTTGTTATTTGAGTAGCAGAATTTATAGGGGCCAAATTTGACCCCGTGGGTTCTCCAGGGTTAATCTTTGTCAGTTCACGATGACACATGGCCTCATTTTGATCATTCTCCGAAATAAGAGCATCTTATGAATAAAATTCAAAAAGGTCTTCTTCTTCTTTATGCCTCTTGACAACTGCTAAGACTTTAAGACTCCAGATTAGTGCCTAAATCCCACTGCTCTGCCAGCCAATAAACACACGTGCGTACAAAGATGTTGCAAGGGAAGTAATCATAATCATCAGGCCTGGCACCCAAATATGCTTCGAAATCACCACTGAGTCACGACACCTGCAGCCTGTTTCACACAGCGGTCATGAGGGGGAGGGAGGGGGGGTCAAATGAATGACAACTTTAAGGGCTTCCCAGACATAAAGCAAGTCACTTTTGCACATCACGTCTATTTTAGGATAAGGCATTCCTCCATCCTCTCGAGTATTTGTGGAATGTCGATGTGTTTATCACCAGTTGTGCTTCTGTGCACACGACACGGTTGTTGAGTTAAATGTAGCAAGACTGCTTTATTAGGTATCATTACGCGTGCCTAATGCACACACAATTTCTTCACACTGTATCTGATGTTGCAGCTCAAATTTAGTAAATCGCCAAAAGTGACTTAAGTAGGTTAAGGGGGCGGAGAGCCTCATATTGTCTTACCTTTAGAAGAGGACGGTTCCCATGCCCTTCGTATGCAGCTGGAACACTGATACCAACAGTGGAGCGAGCAGAAACATTTGCGTCCCCCCCCCCAAAAAAAAAAGGGGAGAAAAACGTCTTTTAAATGGCGCTTGAAATGACAACTTATCAGAAGTCCCAGCAGCGCGTGTGTTTTAATTGCCGAAGCAGATATTGTTCCATTTTACTGCATGCCGTCCCGAGGTGCAAAAAAAAAAGCGGCGAGTTATCACGAGGCTGCGTGTCGGTCGTTGCAGTTATCTGGTCAGCATGCCAGCCAGGTCTTCTTCTCTTCCAGCTGTGTGCGGCTCGCACTGCAGCTCCGCGGTCCCGCCTCTTGGTGGCGTCACGGTAACACCCCGCGAAGAGCGGCCACTGCGTGTTTGTGCGTCACGTGACACCGTCTAGCTTATCAAGTCATAAAAGATGAATGCAATACAAAAAAAATACGTTTATATCTAGCAAAGAAGCCCTTAAGTCTAAATGCAGGCTGACTTGTTTTTCAAACGCTCCTTGTGATGCGTGGTAATATTTCCTATTTCCCTGAACGCAGCATGCTAAAGTCCGCCCTTAAACCAGAAAGTGAAAGAAAACTTGAAACCTACTGTAAGGTAGGTGTTCCATTAACTTATGTAGATTAATGACTTTGACCATACGAGCAGTAAGATGGCTTTATTTATTATTTATTTACTGATTTTTAACAGAATGACCAGCCAGGAAGTGGGAAATTTGTTGAAGAAATGCTTCACGGCAGCAGCAAAAAGCTCCTCGCAACTCACTGAGGCCGAGATGCACAACTACTGCAGTGTCAGAGGTCTGACACAAGAGGGCGCTATTGCAACAGGACCGACACTGATTCTATGCTTGTCCTAATGTTCCAGATATCCTATGTGTGGAGCTGGCTTCGCTTCTGCAGGAGGCCGTGGAAATGAGGTGGCCTTTTGTGCCCGAAAAGTGGCAGTACAAGCAGGCCATCAGCTCCGATGACAAGAGCAACTTGAGCGAGCTCATTGGCCGGCATCTACCTCAACTCCTGGTGATGGCCGCTCATTGTGACCTTCTGGAGAAGTCTCAGGAAAAAAAATCGAACATGTTTAGTCTCCAGTGAGACAGGTCATTTACTTTTCACGTGTCTATCGGCAGATTGTCCTGGAGGCCGCCATCGTGGCCCAGGAAGCGCACGTGGCGCTCGCTTTGATTTTCTTGGTGGACCGCTTCCTCTACTGGACCGACGAGTCTGAGCAGTTGTTGAAGATCAGCAAGCTGCTTCACAAGCGCCATCCAGGCGCCCCCGTAGCCCCTCAGCTGGTCATACGACAGGCCCGCGTGTACCTGAATTCAGGTGACTTGAGACTCGGCTTCTTTACGAGTAAACAAATACATTGAAATCAATCGCCATCTCTCCTGTAGGTAAACTGCAAAAAGCTGAGTACATACTGAGCCATCTCATTATCAATAGCGGGGCCACAGGTGAACACACGTTTAACATCTTATAACAGCGCCCTGTAACCTGAATAAATCACATTTCTTATCTTTTGACAGGATGTTGGGTGTACCATTCGGAAAGTGAGCGCGCTCTTGTACAGGCTGTTAGCCTGCAAGTTCGTGGAATGGTTTTGCAAAAACTAGGTCTGATTCTTTTTTTTCCCTATTGAGTGAAGTCACTCATCATTTTGACACCTCTCTACTTTAAATGTGCTCGCAGGCTTGTGGCTGGAGGCCGCGCAGCTCATCTGGGCTTCTCTGGTCGGTTACTACGCGCTGCCCCAGCCAGATAAAAAGGTGAAAGGGGCTTTTTTTTTTTGGTGGGTTTTAGAAGCCACCTGAATTAACTTCTTCACTGGTGTTGACCTCACAGGGTATCGGGACCTCCCTTGGCATTCTAGCTAACATCCTACTGTCCATGAATGATGAGGACTTCCATGCTTTTAGGACCACCCCAGACATTGATTTAGTGAGTGGAACTCCTGACTAATCTTAAAAGAGAAGTCACCCCCCCCCACCCGAAAAAAAAAACAAAATAATAAATAAATAAATTGTTGACATTAACTCATTCACTGCCATTGACGGCTATAGACGTCAAAAATTCATTTGAACTATTTCTGTTAGTTAAATTGTTTTCCCACTTTTGTTAACAAGAGTGTGAAAACCTAGAATTTTTTTATTGTACATTTAGAAAAGATATCAAATTTGTTATTAATCGTGAGTTAACTAGAAGTCATGCGATTAATTACAATTAAAATTTTAATCGCCTGACGCCCCTAATTTTTTATAATCTTTTCTTTTTTTTTTAATCACGTCAGTTTAATACATTTTTTTATTGTAATTAATCACGACTTCAATAATTAACTCACGATTAATCACAAATTTTATATCTGTTCTAAATGTACAATATATATATATTTTTTTTAATTAAATTTCTTATTAACAAAAGTGGAAAAAGTGGAAAACTAATAGAAATAGTTCAAATTAGTTTTTGACGTCTATAGCCGTTAATGGCAGTGAATGAGTTAATGTGTTCTATGCAGCCCCACTAGTCTAAATACAGTATTCTGGTTAATATTGCGTTAGTCAAATATAAGTTACGCAGCACAATCCAGCAGTTCTGATCAAAATGCAGAACTTAGAAGGCAGCCATTTTGCCACTTTGCTGTTGCTCACGCATTACTTACCTAAAATTGAGTTTCGGACAGTTAAATGAAAAAGCAGGCAAGGCGAGCCATTGGAGCCAAGAGTCAAACATGCAAAATTGTCTCCTAGGAGCGACGTCATCTGAAGGTACTTTTCTAGTGACTGCTACTAGATGAGGTCACTTCCATGAGACTTGTCAAATTTGAAATAAATATACTTAAATCACATTTAAAATCAATCAAAGGACATTTTCACTAATTATAGTTAGTTTTGTAAATTTAAAATGTAGTTCCAGTTTTTTAAAAAGCTATTTTTATTTTATTTTGTTGACGAAAATGAATTTTTCGAATTTTAGTTTTGGTTATCGCTAGTTTTAGTTTTGGATAAGTCGTTGCCTAAGCCATGAGCAACTGTGATGTCATCTTCAGTCGACAGCAAGTGGCAAAATGGCCGCCCCCTGAGATGGATAAAAATGTCATGTTTAGATGAGGTCACTTCCATGAGACTTGTTAAATTTTAAATAAATATACAGTACTTAAATCATATTTAAAATCAGGACATTTTCACTAATTATAGTTAGTTGTAGTTAGTTTTGTAAATTTAAAATGCAGTTCCAGTTTTTTAAAAAGCTATTTTTATTTTATTTTGTTGACGAAAATGAATTTTTCGAATTTTAGTTTTGGTTATTTCGCTAGTTTTAGTTTTGGATAAGTCGTTGCCTAAGCCATGAGCAACTGTGATGTCATCTTCAGTCGACAGCAAGTGGCAAAATGGCCGCCCCCTGAGATGGATAAAAATGTCATGTTTAGATGAGTGAAGTCCCATATAATATATTATTGTCAGAAATGTTTAAAGTTAAGAATCCGTACCATTTTTAATTGATTTATCTTTGCGTGCAGTCTTTGCTCGGTGACGCAACCCATCGTCTCCTGTCGGCAGCCGAGGCAGCCAAAATGGCGGTTGTATACAGCCAGTACACGTCGCTTTATGTGCTGACCAATGTGGTATGTTTGATTTACATGATGTATCAAACGACGTGGCCGGCGAGTCTTACCCTTTGTTCTCTCGTAGACAGCCCAAGGGACCTGCTTGTTGTCGTACAGCTTCTCAATGGCGTGCCCCCCCGCAAAGAGGACCTTCTTCCTCTTACAGGCCAAGGAGGCGTTTGAAGTGGGCCTCCTCAGCAAAATGGCGGGCGAGGCGGTCGCCAGCAAGCAGGAGCTGCACACCTTCATCAAGGCAGCTTACTCGCTCGCCGTCACCCACAAATGGCTCGACGGACCCTCTGCGGCCGCCACGCGGGCGACGGAGGCTTGCCGAGAGGCTTTGGCTCGTTTTTACGATTACCGCCGCGCGGACGTCGGCGACAGGGGCGGATTTTGCGCTAAAATCATGCAAATGGTGGCTCGGGTCAAGCTGGAGTTGCGCGTGGAGCCGTTTGTCAATTCCGACAGCCGCTCTTTTATCCCGGATGGCTTCGGAGATGTGAATGACGGGTGGGGCGGGTTCACTTTGGATGGCTTCTCCAGGTCGCTGCGGAGATTTCAGAAGTATCACGTGTCGCTGTGTGAGACGACTGACGCCAAATGTGAGGGCGGGAAGGAGGAGGTAGATGGAGCAAAGATGTGTATTACAGCATTCGGGACCACAGTGGATGTTCTCAGCACTGAATGCGGCACGGGGGCCTGTAAAGCTCCAAGCGAGGGACCCGCTGATGTTTCTGGACTGCCGAGTGCAAGCAGCCTCGGCTCTTCCTGGAAGAAGCTGTCTTTGACGAGTTCCGGGTCCGGGAGGTGCGCCGTTACCACACCTCACAGACCCGCCGCCCACTTCTCCTCCAGTGCAAGTAAAAGATCGGACAAATTTGAATTAGTCGAAGCTGATATAGCAACAGCGGGCTCCGATGCCCCCGATGATGACCCAATAGACCCATCAGCCGATGGACCGCCGCAGTCTTTATCCCAGCTGATACTCAGATCAAGCTCTCTTAGCAACAGTTTTGGCTCCAAGTCGTCGTGGGAAAACATTTCAGCAGGCTCGAGATCATCCAAGTATGCGGGAAGTCGCCAGAGCAGCAAATCATCCGAGTCAAGCGGGAGCTTCTTCCTCATGAGAACGCAAGACGGCGACGCGAGCGATCCCGGGTATGACCCCGCTTCTGGGTGGGAATTCTTAAACCTGCCCAAATCGCCGGAGAACCCTAAAGCAGATGCCGCCGGGAGTTGTCGCACCACCGAACCTTCTACGGAAGATTCTCACGGGACGCCAGAGGAGTTGATGCTTGGTCCTCAAACGTCGAACCCTTGCTGCAACAGCTGCTTCAAGAGCAACACCGTGGCTCATGTTGGTCCAGCACGGCAGTACTCCTTGACCCAGGAGGACTACCGCAGCCTCCTGGCTGGGGTTTGCCACGAATGTCTGCTGAAGAGACTGAGCAGCGACAAAGACAAGTTCAAACTTGAGACGTACGGGACGGTCCACAGTAAGATTCAAGTCCGCACTTCATATGTTTCTCAATGCATACCACACCACTGATGGAAATTATCACCTCTGCCAGATGCCCTACATTTAAAGTTCTCCAAAGCCTCGGGACTGTGGACGGCGAGGGAGACCTGCGTCTATATCGGCGAGTCAATGGGCTTGCACGGCACACACAGAACCGCCATCTGGGTCCAGTTCTTACACCAGGAAGAAAGACTGAGCAGGTACACCGAGAAAATAAAACAGCGGGAACCTCAGCAATGGTTTCTGACTTTGCACCGATACGCAGTTACGTCGGGAAGGACTACCGGAAACCGACGCAGATCCAGTTTCACCTGAGAGATGTGGAGAGGCAAATGACGGCCCAGTATTATGTGACGGAATTCAACAAGAGCCTCTACGACAAAGAGGTCATGGCCCAGATGTTCTTCCTGCCCTCAGAGGCGCTGTTGGTAAGCTGCAGTAACGCCACACTGTAAAAAATGTTTTATTTTTTCTAAACAGTAATGTTCCGGCAGCTGGGACGCCAGAAAAATACTGTGAAATAACAGAAAATTACTTTCTCGTAAAAATATAAATAAAATAGAAAATCAGTATTTTTCCGGCATCTGGGGTGCCAGAAAAATACTGTGAAACAACAGAAAATTACTTTCTGGTTAAAAAAATAAAATATATTTTTTTTTAAACGGAAAAATACTGTGAAATAACTGAAAATTACTTTCTCGTAAAAAAAAAAAATAAAAATAAAATAAAAATCTGTATTTTTCCAGCAGCTGGGGTGCCAGAAAAATACTGTGAAATAACAGAAAATTACTTTCTCGTAAAAATATAAATAAAATAGAAAATCAGTATTTTTCCGGCATCTGGGGTGCCAGAAAAAAACTGTGAAACAACAGAAAATTACTTTCTGGTTAAAAAAATAAAATATATTTTTTTTTAAACGGAAAAATACTGTGAAATAACTGAAAATTACTTTCTCGTAAAAAAATAAATAAATAAATAAAAATCTGTATTTTTCCGGCAGCTGGGGTGCCAGAAAAATATTGTGAAATAACAGAAAATTACTTTCTGGTTAAAAAAATAAAATATATATTTTTTTAAACGGAAAAATACTGTGAAATAACTGAAAATTACTTTCTGGTTAAAAAAATAAAATATATATTTTTTTAAACGGAAAAATACTGTGAAATAATTGAAAATTACTTTCTCGTAAAAAAAATAAAAAATAAATAAAAATCTGTATTTTTCCGGCAGCTGCGGTGCCAGAAAAATACTGTGAAATAACAGAAAATTACTTTCTGGTTAAAAAAATAAAAATTATTTTTTTTATACGGAAAAATACTGTGAAATAACAGAAAATTACTTTCTGGTTAAAAAAATATAAAATATATATTTTTAAACGGAAAAATACTGTGAAATAACAGAAAATTACTTTCTCGTAAAAATATAAATAAAATAGAAAATCAGTATTTTTCCAGCATCTGGGGTGCCAGAAAAATACTGTGAAATAACAGAAAATTACTTTCTGGTTAAAAAAATGAAAGAAAAAAAAATTAAAACGGAAAAATACTGTGAAATAACTGAAAATTACTTTCTCATAAAAAAATAATAAATAAAAAAAATCTGTATTTTTCCAGCAGCTGGGGTGCAAGAAAGATACTGTGAAATAACAGAAAATTACTTTCTGGTTAAAAAAATAAAATAAATTTAAAAAACGGAAAAATACTGTGAAATAACTGAAAATTACTTTCTCGTAAAAAAAAATAAATAAATAAAAATCTGTATTTTTCCGGCAGCTGGGGTGCCAGAAAAAATACTGTGAAATAACAGAAAATTACTTTCTCTTAAAAAATTAAATAAAATAAAAATTTTAAAAAGTGTCATTTTTGGCAGCTAGGGCGCCACAAAAATACTGTGAAATCTCATAAAAACACGTTTTTTCCCCCCAATAATTAAAGTAGTTTGCTGATGCCTCAGCAGAGGCAGCATCCGTAAGTAAGTCCAGTTGTTTGCTTTGCGTATTATTCACCCTCTCAAGTTTTTCCCTTTACTTATATCTCATTAGATGTCCTTTCAAAATAAATGTTAATACGATGAACGCTACCATCCAGGACATAACAGAAATTGTCAATTTTCAATTTTTGACTATAGATTTCTCAGTAAATATAAATGGGATGTTGTTGTTTTTTCATTTTTAACGGTTTTAAAGTAGAATTTTACATTTTATTCCATTAAATAACAGACAAATATTTGTTAAATTACAATACATTTGTGAAAGTATTTTAACAATCAATATATATTTTTACATTTACAATGATTTAAGTTATTTTACATTTGAAATTGAAGTTTATTTTTGTAAATTAAATGATATTTTTACAATACAGAAAACAACTGTAAAATAAAAAGTAATATTCTGTTATATTACAGTTTTGTTTTTTAACAGTGCAGAACTAGAGGTGGCAAATCCAGGTCCAGAAAGTCTTTCTTTTCTGGACCTGGATTTGCCACTTAACACCAAACAAGATGCATTCTCATCTGTGTGCCGTTGAGCAGATTTTAGATGGAGATATAATCACGGGCTGCATCACCGTGGAGCCGTACATGCTAGGCCAATTTGTCAAACTCACCAACAACATCAAAAGGAAGAACAACACCCTCCCTGCCACCGAATACGGCCTCGCCTTCGGACATTTCACCTACCTGCACTCCAACTGCCAGGACGTCGTCGTGGACTTGCAAGGTGCGTGTCCGAAAGCAGGACGTGTGAAATTAAGATTTTTTTTATTTATTTTTCCCTGGAAATGAAGAAATGACAAATACATGTTGCTGTCCTCACAGGGTGGGTGACGGCCAATGGCAAAGGGCTGACTTACCTCACCGACCCCCAGATACACTCCACTCGAACCCCCCGCGGCCCGGCCAACCTCGCCCACGGCGGTATTGCCTCTTTCCTGCGGGAGCAACACGGACCGGAGTGCAACAGCGTTTGCCGGCTACTCAACCTGCCGCCAGTGCCCAAACAGTCATAATATAATGTATCAATAATTTGTGTTGACTTTAAATCTTGATGCTGGAATCAAAAATAATGGTGATCACAGATTATCCAGGTCTGCTAGAATTATTGTTTTCATTGTGGTATAATACAAATACATGAGTGAGTTCCGGTCTGACTGGTTTGAGCCTGCAGGAATCTCTTGGCTGACACAACAAAAAAAATCACCTGAATGTGACCTGAATACATGTTCAGTGTACGACATAACACACACGAGTTGTCAGGTGATTTCTTTATCAGTGATGATTAACCTTCATAGTGTCGTGCTTCTTGCTAGTCATGTGATAGCCGACTAATAAAGGAAGACTGCTGCGCAAGTGGTATTGTGGAAAAAAATATCCAACTTCTCCCTTAAACCGTCCTGTGTTGTTTGCCTTGACCTCGGATGTGTTGTATTTAAATAAATCAGGTGCAGGCAATCTATTTAGCACAGCGTGTTCTAACGTGCATGTAGTGCGTATCGGCGGCGGTTTCCGAGATGTGTCTAGCGTGCGTGTGTTGTGATACGCCGGAGCTGATACTAAGTGCGCCGTGAGAGTGTTGTGTCTTTTCTTGTCAAAGAATTGTCAGAATTTAGTCAAAGAATTGCCAGAGGGGAAAATACTGTACCTTATTCACAATGAAAAGAATAGCCACCAGACCAACTAGCTAGCTAGTTGCTAGCTAGTTGCTAGCTAGCCAGCTAGCAATGCAAGAAAGGTAACAATAACATTCATAACATGTTATGGTTTCATTCATAGATGTACTTTGTTCACCAATTGTGACAACTTAACTTTTTACTGTGATGTCACCACTGGTTTTATTGGCCTCCCATGACCCACTAAGTCACTCAACCTCAAAATACTTACTTAGCTTGATGTTGAGAGTGTTGTGTCTTTTCTTGTCAAAGAATTGTCACAATTTAGTCAAAGAATTGTCAGAGGGGAAAATACTGTACCTTATTCACAATGAAAAGAATAGCCACCAGACCAACTAGCTAGCTAGCTAGTTGCTAGCTAGCCAGCTAGCAATGCAAGAAAGGTAACAATAACATTCATAACATGTTATGGTTTCATTCATAGATGTACTTTGTTCACCAATTGTGACACCTTAACTTTTTACTGTGATGTCACCACTGGCTTTATTGGCCTCCCATGACCCACTAAGTCACTCAACCTCAAAATACTTACTTAGCTTGATGTTGAGAGTGTTGTGTCTTTTCTTGTCAAAAAATTGTCACAATTTAGTCAAAGAATTGTCAGAGGGGAAAATACTGTACCTTATTCACAATGAAAAGAATAGCCACCAGACCAACTAGCTAGCTAGTTGCTAGCTAGCCAGCTAGCAATGCAAGAAAGGTAACAATAATATTCATAACATGTTATGGTTTCATTCATAGATGTACTTTGTTCACCAATTGTGACACCTTAACTTTTTACTGTGATGTCACCACTGGCTTTATTGGCCTCCCATGACCCACTAAGTCACTCAACCTCAAAATACTTACTTAGCTTGATGTTGAGAGTGTTGTGTCTTTTCTTGTCAAAAAATTGTCACAATTTAGTCAAAGAATTGTCAGAGGGGAAAATACTGTACCTTATTCACAATGAAAAGAAAAGCCACCAGACCGTAGCTAGCCAGCTAGCTAGTTGCTAGCTAGGCAGCTAGCAATGCAAGAAAGGTAACAATAACGTTCATAACATGTTATGGTTTCATTCATAGATGTACTTTGTTCACCAATTGTGACACCTTAACTTTTTACTGTGATGTCACTACTGGCTTTATTGGCATCCCATGACCCACTAAGTCACTCAACCTCAAAATACTTACTTAGCTTGATGTTACCTATGAAGTTAAATATGCATCATCACGTGCTGTCTTATCTCAGTTGAAATCCAATACACACAATATAGTGAACGACTCGGTGGACTGTTTTTACAAGGCAGTGGTCATTAAACAGCGTAAAGAGGATGAACCTTATCCTAGTTATGTGTGTGCTTATAAGGAAGTGACTCCACCTCGCTCACTTGTTGCCTGTGAGCAGTGGTGGCGTGCAAACATGAAACTTTTAGTTGCGCTCGTGTGCTTTCTGGCAGCATGCGTGGCCCAAAAGCCTCACCCGTGCTGTAAGTATGCATCCATTCCTCGGATTGATTCCTTTTGATCTCCTTTTTTTTTTTTTTTACTGTATTAACTTGGCTTTGCTTCTTCCAAACAGCGAGTCCTGCACTTCTGAGTGGCCAACTCACTTTGGTACGTTTTTTTTTTTTTCTCACTCACTGTTGTAATCACGGAGCCACTGAACTCTGAGATTTTATCTTTTTTGTGCAGTCCACACAGAATGAGCAGCTGTGGGCTTTCGCCCGCTACCTCTACGACGCACTGGGACACCGGATAAGACTCCAGGAAATGGGATTTTACCAGAATAAATCTTTCACCTATGATGCTCTTCTTCTCTACAGAGAGGTGAGCCACGTGCTATCACTGAATCCAAGATCTGAAAACTGAGATTGTTTTGCATGTCTTGTGTCCACCAGGCCGTCATGTACGAGATTAACCAACAAGATCACACGTGCAGGAAAAGAGCCCTGCGGGTGGATTTCCACCCGATGGCAGTCCCGAGAAACGCCACTCTTATGGGCCAGGCCGTTGTGGGGAGCTCCTCGGGCCCGGGTCAGGGTCTTCTCGTCAACACGTGGACGGGCAAGCTTCTTGACAACGGTGAGTGGGCGAGTGGGGATGAAAGCACTTCAAAATAATCTTTAATTTTTTTTTTTTTTTTCAGGAGAGCTCAGTATTGTTCATTCGATTTGACATCATCATTGCTCTCCTTTTTTTAAAAATAAAATAAAAATAAATTTAAAAAAAAATTAATAAATGTTTTTTTTAATATATATACATATATATACATATACACACATATATATATATATATATATATATATATATATATATATATATATATATATATATATATATATATATATATATATATATATATATATATTTTGTATGTGGGTGAGCATGTGCGTGCGTGCGTGTGTGCGTGTGTGTATTCATCAGTTCACCTAAAGCCCATTAAAAAAAATCCCATACTAATAATATAATATAATAATAAATTGCCAAATGCAGAAACATCAATGTAAGTTATCACGATGTGGTGGCTCTCGCTAACAGACAGAATTAAGTAACCAGAATTAGGTTAAAAATTTCTATATACGTAGACCATGTTTCTATAAATTTTGATATTTGGTTTTTATTTGAGGCAGATATTTTTTCCATTAAAATGTGATTTATGAGGAGGTTAGACCATTGGTCGATATTCAGAGTTTGTTTATTTTTCCAGTTAACAAGAATTGTTTTTTTAGCGATAGTAAGGGCTACAAGTGTAGATTGAAATTGTTTATGTGGTAAGTCAGTTGTTGTTAGGTCACCTAGCAAACACAAGTTTGGAGATAAAGGTATCCTACAGTCCAAAAATAGCGGAAAGTTTTTCTCAGACTTTAGTCCAGAAATACATAACCGGAGTACATAACCATAAAGCATGAACATAAGTGTCTGTAGTGTTTTGTAAGCATTGGAGACAAATGTCGGAGTCTGAGAGTCCCATTTTCTTCATCATATATTGAGTAATGTATGCTCTGTGAATAATTTTATATTGGATAAATTAAAATAATCTTTAATAATCCCACACATGGTCACTCTTATTTCATCTTTTTTTTTTATCCCACAGCACCGTACTTGGTTACCGTTACTGAGTTTGGATGCATTCCCGTGTCCACAGCCTACAGAACTCAGTCGTTTGGGTGGATGGTGACCAGGTGAGTCATTATTTATGTTCTATGCTTCGTTTTGATGACAGGATTTCCTATTATGGTTTATTTTTGGTTCAACAGCTTCTTCAACAATGTCATTGGCATTTCCGACCCCAATCAGCTAAACCCGCCGGCCTTCTGCCAAGACGCGCTGGATGAGGAGCCGGTGGATTTCTTCAGCTTGTTCCATATGAAATGAATACATACACAAGTGAATCCCTCGCCGTATCGGTAATCATCTTATGTTACACTGTGATGCTAATTTAGTCGACCAGAAAGAAGCAGCTGGCTTGAGAATAGTGGTTTTGTGTTTGCCGCCTGTTGATCTGACCCTAAGTGTCTATTTTATTTTATTTTTTAGTGAAAGTCAAACTTAACTCTTTGACTGCCAAAAACGTTAAATAACGTTTAGTAAAATCCTATGGAGGGGTGCCAAAGACGTTAAAAGACGTTTTTTTCCAAAACAGAGGTGAAACTAACCATTTTCTATTGTTGATTGCTGAAAAACGGAATAAGGTAGAAACAAACTTTTTTTTCTGATGAAAGATGAGAGTCCAATCTTCATCTATCATTTGGTAGTATGTGTGTTTCCATAGTCCAAACACATCATTTTCTGTGGACCTTGAAAGATCAGTCAAAATGCTTAAATCGGCTGGCACCCACGGCATCCCTTTTCTGAAAACGTCTGGCAGTCAAAGAGTTAAACATTTCCTGACAATAATAGACTAAACATGACATTTTCATTAATATTATTACATTTGAGGAATATGAGTTTGGAAGCAAAATCCAGCAATTTTTGTCCATCGCAGGGGGGCGGCCATTTTGCCACTTGCTGTCGACTGAAGATGACATCACAGTTGCTCACCTGTTTTCTGAAGCTGAGTTGTGATTGGTTGTTACCGGAGACGTGCGTAACATTGATGTCATCTGCAGCAAGTGGCAAAATGGCCGCCCCCCCCCCACTGAGATGGGGAAAAAAAAGGGCTGGTTTTGCTGCTTAACTCATATTCCACAAATTTAATATTAATCAGAATGTTATGTTTAGACTAGTGAGGTCACATATAACATATAATTGTCAAGATTTTTGCGGGAGTTGAATTCCTCTTTAATTCACATTTGTGATAATCAATTATTTGTCTGCTGTTTGCTTGTGCTGACTCAATAAAATAATGTCAAAACAATGAATTTCCATCAATAATCCATCCAAAAAATGCTTTATGACTAAACTGATATTTTCATTATTTTTGCACTGCAAAATCTGACAGTCACATAGAAATATTCACTCAGTCGGTGTTTCACATTTGGGAGAGGGGGTCACTTGATAGCAGTAGTAACAGACACCCCTCAACTCACCAACTTCATGTACCGCAACACGAGCAGTCCGCGCTTCCGACTCCAGCCACAGCAGCCTGGCATCTGGATCCTCATCCGAGAACTGCAACAGAGACCCCGAGTGGCACAGCACCGTTAGACACTGCTTCAGCACCAGGCCGGCGCTCCTCTTCCCTTCCTTGGACTTCAACAGGGCATCCGTGGTGCCTTTGTCCACGATGAGATCCACGCTGGCGGGAGCAAAGTGTTTATGCAGCTGCGTACAGTCCAGTTCCACAAAGTCCAGCTGTGAAGAACAGTTGCCAGGTTGGACAGCTTTGGCCCGCACGTGCTCCTGCATGAGCCGTACAGCCACAGGAGAAATGTCCCCGCACGTGACCCGAACCGGTACGGGGCAGTGTCGATAAACCGACGGACCCAAAGCAGAAGTTCCGCAGCCCATATCCAGGACTTCAAGTCTGGTATCAGGGCTCACCTTGGTTTGTAATACAGGCATGATGAAGTTTTGCACTGCTTCAAATCCAAAGAACCACTCAAAGTTCTTAAAAGTTTTGTTGCTGCTTTCAGAATAGAAGCGGTCCCAGGTGGCTTTCTTGTCCATGTTTTCAATCATTTCAACTAGACAGACACACAAAAGGAGACACAGGTTAGCCTCTGCACCATAAAAACACCTGAATAAGCATCCAGTTTATATTTTCACATGCAATCTGGGTAGCTATTCATATCTAAGAATACGTTCTTACATTCACTATTAACTTAATACAATTTTACTGAACAGTCCTTAAAGTGTATAGTGTATATAACTCATTAAATGGACATAATACGCATTGAAGTAAAACAGGAATTAAACTGTGCTGCACTTCCATCAAAAACAAGCTAGTTAGCATTCGAGCTAAAAGAGCACAACACTAGCACGAGGTGCCGTGACCGCATAAAAAACGACACAACCCTCCGCAAAAGAACAAAATTGATACCAATCTGGCGTGAAACTCACAGCTAAGAGAAGAGTGAAGTCGTAAACATGCTGAAAATATCCTCGGACTTGTCAATAATGACTTTGACAGCGGAGCCATTGCTGTTTGTTAGCTGAGTAGCAGAGCTTAGTGCGACAGGAGCGCTTACTCTGACTTGAAAACACCATGGACTACAAAAACCCGCCATTTTCATTTTGGGCATTGAATAGACGATCATTGTTGCGCTTGTGACGATTTTTTTTCTTCTTCCTTTATGATGACGATCTCTCCGGTCCAAATATATATACAGTATTTGCACAACAAACAAATTAAACTACTGCAACTTTTTTTTTTCATTTTCTAGTTTCTGTTTTGGACCAAAATGCACACACCACAAGAAATAAGATGTAAATCCCTTTAATAAAACTTAAATGAAACGCAGTGTAACAAAGGAAAATAATCCATCAAAGCAAGTAGATAACATTTACAACCACAAAAGAAACCTGTACAACTCTAAAAGCCTGGAGTCACTTCTATTTTCTCAAACATGATTTTATATATTTGGTGATAAACGGGGGGTGGGTCGGGGGTACCATGTACTGTACTTGGAACTATTTGAGTGTCATCTCACATGCCGACTGACATTCTGCTTCATCCACGTGGCTGGTGGGGAGTGATGGGGTAGGCTGGGGGGGGGCCTATTTATACAGGATGTCGTAATGGCCTGGTCTGTACAAGAGGAAGATGCGAGGATCGCCGCCTTCAGGGAAGACGTGATGATTGACCGTCCCACCCTCGCCTCTATCCATGTACTCCACAAGGATGGATAAGTTCAGGGCCTGGGCTAAGGCGATGATGTGAATGTGGTCGCTTTCTTTCGACATGGGCTCCACCTCCTTGGGAAAGAAAGCGCAGTCATGAGCCGGCATTTTGTAGACACATTCCCACAAAAGCTCAAGTTCAAGGTACCTGCTGGCAAAACTCCTTGACCGAGCGTCCTCCCTCGATGAAGTGCTGGAAGAAACCGTGCTCCCGCTGCAGGTACCCCGAAGTGAGCAGCCGCAAATACACCACCACGTAGTCCGACACGTTCTGGTCGTTGAAGGATCTCAGTAGCTCCTTTAAGCTCGGCTGCTTCTCGCACAGCTCGATCAGGCCCATGAACTAGCGGGATAGTGGTGAAGTGACGGGGGGGAGGGAATTCCAAAACGGAAGACAAATGTTTCGTCAAACTCACAGTGTGATGGAAGTCCTCTATGGTGAACTCGGTGAATCCCTCATTAACAAGGTCCAGCTTGCTTTTCGCCGCAACCGCTTTGAACCTGAGCAGAGAGTCAACAATGCGTATTGCGTACACGTCTATACTGCTTAAGCTTAGTAACAACTAGCACTCACCTCTGCAGCTCTTTGCTGTCATCTAGTAGAGACTCGAGATGCGCAAAGCCAAAGGCTCTGTAGAAACAGTTGCCGTCCGGTCTTGTCTTGCGTATGCATGAATATTTTTTGTACAAATCCTGTGACGAAGCAGCAGAAAAATATTGCCATGGTTGGAATGCGGAGCAAATTGATTGAGGTTTCACTAACCTTGATCTTGAGCTGATAAACGGTGTCTTCTTCGGAGTACTCCCTCTGCAGCACTGACAGTTCCTTTCTTTCTGACACTAACGGGTTACTGTTGGCTATCTACACGGCCACCCATGGACGATTAGAGGAAGGATCAGTTTATTAGAATCTTAACTTCAAATAGAGGGCAGGCCCGTAAGGTAAAATTCTCACCTCCTGTTGAATTCTGTCCTGCTGTGCAATTATGGCCTCATCGTACGCCAAGCAATTCACTCCTGTTAAAGAGGGCAGAGTCATGTCATATGTAGATGAACTTCTGGGTGAATGCTCGAATCAATAAAGCAGGTGAAATGAGAATGACGTGACGTGGTAGTATTTACAACGTCTGCGAGTTCGAAAACAAAACACATCGCCCTCTACGTCATTTACGCTTAACGTCTACTATATCGCTTTAACATTCATTTTATGTCAAAAAATCCCAGGACTGTAAGTCGCCTGACAAAGTGGTCAAACAAGCGTTTTCTTTGTGCAGCAATGTTAGCATTAGCCAACAAGCTATGGCCCCTTTCTCTATTTGGGCGCTGCGTGTCAACCGCTTCGTCTCAGGGAAGGACACAGGCCCTAAACTGACAGAACCACTCGGGTTCGAAGTGACTTGAACCTCCAGAATTGAGTGGCCTCGCTGCGTGTTGTGTTTCCACTTTGCTTTTCTCACCCTCCATCTCCCCCTGTGATGCTTCTTGCTGCTCCTCCGCCATCTTAGCTGTCCAGATCTGTTTCCTGTTTTTTTCCCCATAACTTTATTGCTCATTGACAAACGTACAAAAACAATGACGTACGCCGAACAGCGTGGTACAAGAAAAAAGTCGTACACAGAAAATAAAACGTATCGTACACAACTTTGAATATGTTTACATCATATTCACCCTTATCACACATAAAAGTGCAATTTAACTGGGTCAAAACAAAGACACATTCTCAAGTCTTATAACGCAGTAACAGTTGTTAAACGGCGATCCAAACCTGTTAAATCTGCTTCTTCAATATTTATATACACGTTTGTAAACTCTAACTAATCCACCTGCAGGCATTTGTAGTGTCACACTTTCTGCACTTTCCAATATCGCCACTAAAGGACGCTGAAGACAACGAGTAAAAAAAAAAATGCAAATTGCTTTCCACTGCGGAGATACCAAAACAACCGTTTTTAGCCAAATTGTATTCAAATGATTTTCAAAGTTGTGAGAAAAAAACATTAGGTTGGAGAACTGGAAATAAATGATAATACATGTCAGATTTGCCATATTTGGGGTTCTTGCTATGCAACAATTATTTGTAACAAAAGGAGCTTACCAAAGTAAGAAAGTGCCACGTGGAAATATCCTCCCCCAAAAAAGTTTTGTAGTAAAAAAAAAAGCATTCAAATATATTCTTAGTGTTGAGGGAAACAAATCCTAATGTTAGTGAAACTAAAGTAGAGATGTGAGACAGAATAATACTTCATATTTGCCATATTTGGAGTTCTTGTTATGGCACATATTTGGAACAGAAGGAGCACATCAAAAAATCCAAAGTTTGTTCCCTTTTAAACACTTTGCATCATTGCCGTTTTTAAGAGCAAACTTGTTTGTGAGCAGCTTCCTGCTACACAATCTGGGCCCTGTGCACCAAGGAGGCATGAGGGCTAACAACGTCGGGGCTCGTCTTTGGTTTGAACGTCTTGGTGCCATTTATCAGCTGGCTCCCCGGACTGTGCTCCTCAGACACTTGGGAGTGCGTGCTCTGGCTTTCCCGGTCATCGCGATGCTCCCGGCTAGCGGGACCCCCGAGGCCTTCATCCACCTCGTCGTCGTTGTCGGTCACGGACGGAGAGCTGCAGCTCAGGGAGGGGTGACGACGCAGAGATCTGACGGAGCTCCCTGGCCTTGACCATTCCTCATTTAGTGGCACGATGGGCTTGATAGGCAACGGTGTTGGGACGCGGCCTGGAAGGAGAGTTCCCTGCTCCACACAGTCACAAAACACACAGTTATTTAATGTAACTGTAAAACGGGGGGGGGGGGGGGATGGTACCTCATCGCGGTCTAGCAGGCTTTCTCTGCCCTTCTGCGAGTTGAGCAGGACCGGTCGACCCATGTTGTCGTACGCTCCCCCTCCTCCCGACCTCCCATAGATCGTCGAGTTGCTCTCGCGGCTGGGAGCCAGCTCCTATCAGCACAGGAAACAGACGCAGATCACAAGGGGCTGATGCTGAGAAGTTCCTCTTTTCAGGGATGTGATTTGACCAAAGTGAAATTATCTGAAAATTTAGCCGGGGGTCTGGGGGCCGCTGGCACCCAGCTAGGTCCAGGGCTCATGGGTTTTCCGTGTTTTTAAGTACTTTCAATGCACTCACATGACAAAGAAATAGACAAAACAACAGCATAAATTTTCAATGTATATTGAACAATCCCATATAAAATGGCAGTTTTAGTCAACTCAAAATCAGTCACATTCAAAAACATTGGACTGCCTTTGCTTTTAAAAACTATCACTGAGAATATCATCATATCTAACTAATGTGATTACTAAGTTAACACATAAATAATGTTGAAGAGTTCAAATTTCATGAACAAATAATTGTATCATGACCAAATGAAAAGTAACTCATATTAGAGCATACCACAAATGTCTTTGTTATAGCAGAAGATGTTATCTGTCGGAGTCATGTGCATACACAATGAACTACTACTACTTTAAAAAAAAAAAAAAATCTGAATTTTTTTTTTTTGGGGGGGAGATAAAAAAAAAAGCGGAATTCCGCGAATTAGCGGAAAAATCACATCCCTGTCTTTTGCACCAAGCTGAGTGACTTGATGATTTGGTAACTGTGTTTTATTCAATGGCACCACAGGAAGGGAACAGAACCAGGAGCTCTTTGTCAGGCAATTTATTTTTTTTTGTCTACACTCAAGAGTCAGAGAGAGGAATAAAACAAGCATCAAGTTTGATCATTGCAGTGAGCAGACTAACCCCGAGGGAGGACAAGGTTCCCTCCACCCTCAGCGGGATGCTCTCCTCCGTCTGCAATGACAGGAAACAGACAGATTTTTATACTCGCATGCAAACTTACTGCAACTTCTTACGTCAAACTTTCCCGTTTCCTCGAGAGAGAGGCAAAGCAATGCTTTCCTGTCTCATTCCGAGTGCTTCATTATGTCTTCGTTTCATGTCTGACAAAGAATCACTGACTAAATCGGATGGTTGTGCCTCATAGGCAGAAGTGGGTCGCGCAGACGGATGAGAAAACGGGATGTTTGTTCTGTGTCGTGGGGGAAGAGAGAATCATTCGGTACCGCTCCTCTTGCATCGGTGCTGACCGAGTTGATCCTCCTCAAAGACGCATGCCAGGACAGAGTGCTGATTTCCTCCCTGTGCGAAATAAAAGATGAGATTGACGGTTCTATAAAACTCACTGAACAACGTATTTGTCGCATTTCGTACTTCTTCTCGCTCAGTTCCCTCTTCAGCCTCTTGCTCTTCTTCTTGTGGTGACAGGTGACAGTGATGATGATGGCCAACATGAAGAGGAGCAGCCCCACAGCTACCACCCCCACGATGACCATCGTCATGTTCTCCGTCATCATCTGTCTCTTGGGAAACTCTACGGTAGGGAAAGCAGGAAGTGGTTAGGACTATGCCCAGTTGTCTGTTGTATTATGTTTATCCAGGTTCGTACTGTGCCCCCCTTTAAAGGGGCAGGGCTTGGGCTTTGTTTGTTTTCATGTTTCTTGGACTTTTAGGGATCAATAAAGTCATCTGAATGTGAATGTATGGGCAGAGGGGTGTCAAAGTCTCAACTTTTGACATCTACCTGACACGGTAATCTCCACCTCCGCAGTGCCCACGCCAACCTCATTCCTCGCCACACATTGGTAGGTGCCGCTGTCCGATAGGCTGAGAGGGCGCCCAAACTCCAGGGTTCCATTCGGGTGAGGAATCAAACCCTCGGGCAAATCGTCTCCGTGTCTATAACACAATATGACACAAAATAAGTCGTTAAAAAAAGCATTGTGCTTCTTCACCTGCTACAAAATTCAATTCTTTAAATGTTTCTGATCCTTTAAAGGAAAAAAAAAGCCACCATTAACTCATTCACTGCCATGAATTAATTTTTTAAAAATTTATTAAAAATTAGGGGCGACAGGCAATTAAATATTTTAATTGCAATTAATTGTATGACTTCACTAGTTAACTCACGATTAATTGCAAATTTGATATCTGTTCTAAATGAACAATGAAAAAAAATCTAGGTTTTCATACTCATGTTAACAAAAGTGGAAAAAATGTTAAACTAATAGAAATTAGTCAAAATTAATTTTCGACGTTTATAGCCGTCAATGGCAGCGAATGAATAAAAAAAAAGATTTTTACAAATTTGGGGCGTCAGGTGATTAAAATTTTAATCGTAATTATTCGCATGGCTTTAAATGTACAATAAAAAAATATATAGCTTTTCATACTCATGTTAACAAAAGAGGGGAAACAAATTAAACTAATAGGAATAGTTCAAATGTATTTTTGACGTTTTTAGCCGTCAATGGCAGTGAATGAGTTAATATGACTTATGGCCTTAACCATTGAAATGAAAAAAAAAAGTTAATCTTTTCAAGAGGAAGTAATAGTAAGGAATGAAGATTATGCAATTTCAAAAGTGTGCACATGCTCTTAAAACTGGAATGTGGATGTGTTTAGAGTTAACCAATCACATTCAAACTCATAAGTTTACAAATATAGTAAGCCCCCCCCCAAAAAAAAATTCCATTACAGCTTAAATTGAGTTATGCAGAAAAAGTATTGTCTTGGTCTCATTTCTTTACATTACCAACCACGTTTGAGAAGGGGTGTGTATACTTTTTATACCCACTGTCCCCCCCTCGAAAATTGTACCTGTGCTTGTTCTTTGACTCAGATTTAGGTTCAATCAATGCATTTATTCACATAAATACAAGAGTTAAAGTGAACAAAATAACATTAAATTCAAGATTTTTCATGGCATGAAAGCAAACTGGACCCTAACGCAGGAAAGCAAGACTGGCAAGCCAAGAGAGAAGGCGGGATCTCCCAAAAAGTTTGTATTCAAAATAAAAATAATAAGGTCACAATAAATCAAGATTCAAAGCAACAAAAGG
Source organism: Vanacampus margaritifer (assembly GCF_051991255.1). Classification (NCBI taxonomy): domain Eukaryota; kingdom Metazoa; phylum Chordata; class Actinopteri; order Syngnathiformes; family Syngnathidae; genus Vanacampus; species Vanacampus margaritifer. The sequence goes on from NC_135446.1 coordinate 17,123,647, forward strand.
AACCAAAACACACTCAGACATGACAAAAGCTACATGACTTATGCCGGCAACAACAATGACACAACACGAACCAAAAGAAACCAGAGAATTAAATACAAGCAGACTGACGAGACAATGAGGCACACATGGACAAGCTGGAGGCAGCTGATAGGTTGACGAGAACAGGTGGCAACAGAACCCAAACGAGCGGACGACATTCACAAGAGACAACAATAACGTGAAATAATATGAAGCAATTGCGCCATTTTGAGGCAGCCAAACATTGAATGACTTCATCCATTCTGTTCCTCTTCCTCATCGGCCGTCTTGCTCAAACTCTTTCAGTTCCTTCTGTAATCTTGGCTACCTTTCCCTTTTCCGTCAACTTACATTTTGCGCAAGCACAAACACGACGGCGCGCCACCAACGATTGCATCACCCAGACGCCTGTTATTGACAATACCAACAGGTTTGGCCCGCCACGTGTGTTTGTGCGTGTGCGTGTTGCTGATGGTTACAATCAACATAAAAAATTTAAAAAAACACTTGGGTCAGACTGCAAGTTCAAGCCATTCCGCCCCACCACAGGTAGGGTTAAGCGATATGACAACAAAACGTGCTCCACGTTACACAAACTAAAGTTTGGCAGGAAAAGGTCGACCCTGATTGGCACACATTTGCGCCATGTTTGATCTAGTGTATGTTCACAGTCACACCTGAAACTTATTACACTCACTAATCGCCCAGCCCTACGCAACGAGGTCATCTAAGCTAACTATGCCAAGCTAGCTAAGGAAAAACTAGTGAAATAGCTCAAACTAAAACTGCAACGTTCATTTTTCGTTAAGTTTTAAAAAGCGAAAATTAACTGAAGCTACGTCTTTATATAGCTAGTTTATAAAGCTAACAAAAACTAACTATAAATGTAGCAAAACTGTCCTTTGTTTTTGTCTTTCTCAATATCATACATGAGCTTTTTTTGTTCATCCAAGCTAACTATGCCAAGCTAGCTAAGGAAAAACTAATGAAATAGCTCAAACTAAAACTGCAACGTTCATTTTTCGTTAAGTTTTAAAAAGCGAAAATTAACTGAAGCTACGTCTTTATATAGCTAGTTTATAAAGCTAACTAAAACTAACTATAAATGTAGCAAAACTGTCCTTTGTTTTTGTCTTTCTCAATATCATACATGATCTTTTTTTGTTAATCTAAGCTAACTATGCCAAGCTAGCTAAGGAAAAACTAATGAAATAGCTCAAACCAAAACTGCAACGTTCATTTTTCGTTAAGTTTTAAAAAGCGAAAATTAACTGAAGCTACGTCTTTATATAGCTAGTTTATAAAGCTAACAAAAACTAACTATAAATGTAGCAAAACTGTCCTTTGTTTTTGTCTTTCTCAATATCATACATGAGCTTTTTTTGTTAATCTAAGATAACTATGCCAAGCTAGCTAAGGAAAAACTAATGAAATAGCTCAAACTAAAACTGCAACGTTCATTTTTCGTTAAGTTTTAAAAAGCGAAAATTAACTGAAGCTATGTCTTTATATAGCTAGTTTATAAAGCTAACTAAAACTAACTATAAATGTAGCAAAACTATCCTTTGTTTTCGTCTTTCTCAATATCACACATGAGCTTTTTTTGTTAATCTAAGCTAACTATACCAAGCTAGCTAAGGAAAAACTAATGAAATAGCTCAAACTAAAACTGCAACGTTCATTTTTTGTTAAGTTTTAAAAAGCGAAAATCAACTGAAGCTACATCTTTATATAGCTAGTTTATAAAGCTAACTAAAACTAACTATAAATGTAGCAAAACTGTCCTTTGTTTTCGTCTTTCTCAATATCACATATGAGCTTTTTTTGTTAATCTAAGCTAACTATGCCAAGCCAGCTAAGGAAAAACGAATGAAAATAGCTCAAACTAAAACTGCAACGTTCATTTTTCTCTAAGTTTTAAAAAGCGAATATCAACTGAAGCTACATCTTTATATAGCTAGTTTATAAAGCTAACAAAAACTAACTATAAATGTAGCAAAACTGTCCTTTGTTTTTGTCTTTCTCAATATCATACATGAGCTTTTTTTGTTAATCTAAGATAACTATGCCAAGCTAGCTAAGGAAAAACTAATGAAATAGCTCAAACTAAAACTGCAACGTTCATTTTTCGTTAAGTTTTAAAAAGCGAAAATTAACTGAAGCTATGTCTTTATATAGCTAGTTTATAAAGCTAACTAAAACTAACTATAAATGTAGCAAAACTATCCTTTGTTTTCGTCTTTCTCAATATCACACATGAGCTTTTTTTGTTAATCTAAGCTAACTATGCCAAGCTAGCTAAGGAAAAACGAATGAAAATAGCTCAAACTAAAACTGCAACGTTCATTTTTCGCTCAGTTTTAAAAAGCGAATATCAACTGAAGCTACATCTTTATATAGCTAGTTTATAAAGCTAACTAAAACTAACTATAAATGTAGCAAAACTGTCCTTTGTTTTCGTCTTTCTCAATTAATATCATACATGGGCTTTTTGTTGTTGTCTTGCCCTCGACAAATACTCAATTTATTAAAAAAAAAATAAAACTAACACTAATCAAACTAACTTCAAACGAAGCATTTCAATATATAATAATAATAATAATAATAATTAACAAACTAGCTAGCTATGAAAACTAACTGAACTTAAAAAAAATTAAAAATAACTATAATGAAAAGTTCAAAACTATTATAGGTATCAAAGTAGAGGTATCAAATTAAAGACACACTATCATGTATCCTTAACGTAAATGTAGTTTTAAAGCAGACTTCTCACCTGTTTCTATTATAAGCAAGGTTTTCTTTCATTCATTGTACTAATGTGAATCTCAAAACCCAAAGCACACACAAAACCGTGATTGCCCCCCCAAGCAATAACCACGATGTTGCCCGAGATAAAAATAAGTCGACACATGTTGTTTTTCCTCTAAAACTCTTCTGCCTCGCCCCGATGACTGATTTTAATCCGCCAAATTGAGCATGCACACGATGACTCCAGCACGGCGGGTTCAACGCAAAGGCAATATGCCAATGTTGTAATCACACTCGCAGTTACTGGAAAAGTAACACCAGACACTTAGTCAACAGACAGTCATTCATTTGTCAGGTCTTACTGTACCTGGCCCAGGTGAATTGCTTTGGTTTGGGGTTTCCTCCACTCACGCACGTCAGGGCCGCGTGCTCCAGGCCCACATACCAGTCCCCATTGTAGCCCGATATCTCGGAATCGGGAGGAACTTGGGAGAGACGCACACAAGCCAGTTAAGCGCGTACGCAATGTTTGGAAGCGGATTTGCTCATCCAATTTGGGATCCCACTCACAGTGTACAACCAGCTTGTTTTGGTGCCTGCGCGGGCCCGCCGTGAGCGTCGGATGCCACACCAGGCAATCCAGCTTCTTCCCGTTCATTTTCCTCAGCGGGTGCAAGGAGAAGTGGGTGGTGACGGCCCCGTTGACCCATGAACGGTTGATGGACTGGCCGTGCAGCTCGGTGTCCCACGACAGCTGCGGCGGCGGGCGGGCCAGAGAGCGGCACGACGCCGCCTGCCGATACGACTGCCCCTCCACCAGGATCACAGGATCCACGGAGGAGATCGGGATGGCTGCAGGACAAGCATGATGTCAAATATCTCAGAAGTTTGGAATCACAATAACAATAGCCTATTTCAGTGGAACTGGACAATTGGGACACTATTTGAAAAATGTGTCAGCGATGGTTGTCAATCATCCAAACTACAGTTGTTAAGAATAAATAAATAAATATGAACATGCTCATTGTGATCGACTGTTTCATCAATTCCTCAAATATAATCTGATACAGATGTATTTAGCATGCAAGCAACAAAAGGATTTGTTTCTGATTACTTTTCATTAACCAGATTGTTATTGATTATTTGGTATTACCAAAATAAACACTGTTACCAAATAAACAACAATTAAGCAATATCAGCCTAGAGCAGGGGTCTCCTGTGGCTCCCTGGTTATCTCTGAATAAAATTTGTAGAAATTAATAATTTTACATATTCACTTTTAATTTTTAGATCAAATATTATTTAAATAAACTAATTTAGATAAGAAATGAATAAATATTCAAAAATGGTCAGAGTCCAAATTTGAGAGAAAAGGTAGATGGAAAGGCTTTAAAAAAATACCTAAACTGTCAAAAAAGTGACCATAAAATGTCCAAAGAGGAAGAGGAAAATCAGAAATCTACCATAAAATGACTGCAAAATTGCCCCCAAAAAATGTCACAGATTTGAATAAAAAAAGTGGAAAAGAAAATGTGCAAAAAGTAACCATAAATTGTCCAAAAACAAAAGAACAAATCCAAAAAAATCTTTGGAATTGCCACCAAAAAAAAGTCAGAAAAAAAATGTTCAAAAAGTAACTGTAAACTGTAATTGTAAAATGTTCAGGGAAAAAAAATCCCAAAAATGAAGACAAAAATTTTGGAATTGACAAAAAAAAGTCAGAAAAGAAACATTCAAAAAGTAACTATAAAATATCCAAAAACAAAAGAAGAAATCCTGAAAATTACCATATACATACACAAAATTGCCAAAATGTCATAAAATTGATAGCAAAAAAAGTCAGAAAAAAATGTCCCAAAATAGCCATAAAATGTCCAAAAAAGGAATAAGAGAGCCAGAAAATGACCCCATGTCCATAAAATGGCTAAAATGTCAGAAATTTGTCAAAAAGACAAAAAAGTCTCAAAGTGTATGAGAAATGAAGTATGAAAAATTACAAAAACAAATCCAAAAAGGGAAGAGGAAAGGTCGAAAAAAATGGGTATACGTGATGGATTCTGCTGTCATATTTTTGTGTTGTGGTGCAGCTCTAATTAGGGCCTTCTTGGGCCCTCAGTACGTTAGACTAACACTAACACGCTGTTTCCTTCATCACAATCTGAAAAATGTTTTGCGGCTCCACACACATTTTTGGTTATTTAAATTATTTGACCTTAAAATGCCTCTAAAGACAGGAAAGGTTGCTGACCGCTGGCCTAGAGGAAGTTAAACGTTACAAATAATTCATCAATTTATTTTTAAACCTCTACTGCCTGTAATACAATAAGTTAAAAATAATAATAATAATTTACTGTTGATTTGTGAGTGGATGGATGTTTTTCTATCCATCTCATCAACCGACTGACGAGCTTCACCTGTGTCATCATTCCTCTCGGCCGCTACTCGTTAGCCGCTCTTTATTTGATTCTGTCTTTTGCAACAAAAAAAAAAGATGAGAAACTCACTCCAGACAATGAGAGTCACTATTTGGTCAAAGTTTCCCATCGGGTAGGAGTTGACGTGACACTTGTAGCGCCCCTCGTGCGAGACGTCCGTGCTGAAGAGCACCAAAGACGAGTCCTCAGTGGGGACGCTGCTGTTGAATCGCACCCGGCCAGACCACGCCCCAAAAGCTGTCAACAATACATCATATTTGACTTAATTGTGGGAAAAAAAATATTTATTTATTTATAGATTATTTACACGATTTGTACATGTAACTACCAGTCTGGCCGTCAATGTGGTGAGCTGTGATGATCTGCTCCCAGTCGTCCCACGTCTCCTTGTACCATGTGACCTGCACCACCAACTCCATCATTTCCTTAGGACGGAAGTGGCAGGGCAGGACCGTCTCCTTTTCAGCCAGGGAGTAGATGGAGTCATCCGGCGGCCGATCGACAAATTCTCCTCGAGTCACTGCGACCAAACAGCGACAGTGGAAAAAATGCTACGAAATGGTGACAATGGTGAAGGATTTCAAATTCAGTGTCCCGATATTTTTGTCCTTTTCGAAACAAGGGGAGCTGTGTTGAACGGGTAGGCGGAGATATGTGGCTTGACGAGTTACGCGAGGCGACCTGTCATAGCGCCTCGTGTCTGGACACGGCAGGAATTAACGATGTAAGGTACGCAGTAAATGACAGTTACAATGTGTCGTGTATGCGGCCTGTTGACAAATGACTTTGCTGTACAGATAAGCAGTCACATGACCCTCAAACCGCAAACACACTTCAGACATCCTGTTACATTTATCTTAAGAGTAAGGAAGAAAAATATGAATCAACCTTGATTAGGCTAAAAGTATCCGTACTGATTATGCTGACCTTGCATTTACTTGGTTTCATATTTTCATATCACTACAACAAATGCAAGTCTTTCGTCACAGTAACAAAGGCAATGATTCACAATGATTCACTGGACGGGACTGCATGCGTTACGTGATTCATGCATTTTCCCATCAACACCAGCTTGCCCCCATAAGATGGAACCCAGGGGCGTAAATTACAATAAAACAGCAGGGGGTCCAAAAGGGAACCCTGTGGAACACCATACGACATTCAAACATCACCCCCAAAAAACTTTTGCTGATTTTTTTTGGTCTGTTGTAAGCAAAAGGACACATTTAAACAGTCAAATGTTCTGCCTGTAATTCATATCTGTCAACTTTCAAGCGATTAATAAATCATTAAATCTATATGAGTCAGGGCCTTAAAAAAAAGTCAAATTTAACCACATATCTTTGCTCATGTGTCTATGCTAGCGACATATAGTGAAAGACCACAAAATGCCATTCATACAAACAGAAAAAGTATTGGCACGTGCAAACAGGATAAGATCATTATTCCGATCCAAAATACTTTATTAATTGCAGTTTTATAGTCAGCCTAGCAAGTCTAACAGGCTTCTTACCCATTTTGGGACGACATTGGATTTCCTGAAATATATGCTCATTTCCTGAACACTTTTAAGTCAATCACAAGCAACAGCAAGAAAAACTGCAGAATACGACAAGATGGCTGTTTTGAATTTGACAAATGTTTTTACTTTTTTTGTTTGGCCACGCAATGCACGCCTTTGTAGCCTGATTTTGATCGTGTTAGTCCCTAAGGAATAAAGATTAAAAAAAAAATACATATATAAACACACAAATATGTATATAATGTGTGATGTGAGGTTATTACACTATAAAAAAACATTTTATCAACAGCAACCTGTTTTTCCTGATACGTCAGGCAACAGCACGCCACTTTTGTTTTTTCTCGGCCTGTTTTGAAAGGCTGCTCCGCTTAAGTGTGTTTTCTTCCGGACTTTCAAAATATATGGTACTTTATTGAGAATCCTACATGATCAGGGGAAACGAGCTTTTGTTGACATACTCAAATTTGGTGTGCGTATAATAGTATTAGGAGTGTATGTTCAATAGCCTAGAGGAAGACGGATAGATCCCACGATAAAAAATAAAAGTCTCCTTACCAGCGATCCATGGGACGAGGAGACACGGCAAGAGTCCTCTGAGCCAGGATGACATCCTCCCAACAGTTGCTTCACCTCTGGAGCCTACAAATCATCAGCCTAGGCTGTTTAACATACTGGTGTCTAGAGTCCTAAATACTGCGTAAAGCCAAAATCCTAACATTCTGTCTTTTTTCTGTGGTGGTTCATCACACACATGGTGAGAGCAAAAACAAAAAAAAAAGCTCACCTGTCAGGGATACACCTGTTTGCGTTACCTGTACACTTGCTTCCACCTCCCTTTCCACAAGCTAACTTTCCGGTTTGGCGGAGGCCGGGCGACAGTTTTTTCTTTTCTTGTCTTTACTTGCTACTGCCTGTGGCTGCAGACAAGACAAATCCTCCAGGCACACAAAAACTGACTGCCAGAAAAGCCACCAAATCTGCCACTTTTTTTGTGTATTTGAGCTAGTGCTTTGTACAGTTATAACAAGTAAAAGTGAACTCTTGCGCACTCGCGGTTCGGCACTTGCGGAGCCCCCAATTTTTTTAAACACCCTTATACAAGAATGTTTAGGGTTTAAAAAAATGGATGCATTTCGAGATATAATGCAAATGCAAATCCAAAAAACAAACGACGCCTTTGCCTAAGTGACTGGGCAGGTTGTTATAGTAGTCAAACGACATTTCAGCACATTTTGAAAATCTAAATAATCCTCAAAAATCCAATTACAATGATCAAAAGTCAATTTTTTTTTCCAACAAACGAAGAGGGCCATTTCACCGAGCAAGGCCGCCATTTTGACTTGACGGAATTGTCAATTAAATTTAAAAACAACCGTGCTAATTTAGCATAGATTCTACAATATTTAGCACTGCTAAATGTTATAGAATCTATATTGCGGTAACAATGTAATCACCAGAATGGTGTAAAAACACTTTACTCACAGGTATTTTATTCTTCGTACTCAACGAAGCATACTCTTGTGACTTAGTTTTATCATACATTAACCTACGTGACTGTTTATACTGCCCCCGAGTGGCTAAAACGTGCACACCAGAAAGAGCCCGTGTCAAAATAAAGCAAAAACGTTTACAATCTATTCAGCCTCTCCTTTTTATTTGCAACTGTTCAATACGGAAAAGTGAGTAACACAACATTCTTCCGGCTGAAATAAGCATAGCATAAGTTTAAAAAAAATAAAATAATAATTAAGTGCTTTTCTTCTTCTTTGCCGATCCAATTTAAAATATTTTTAAATCTTTTTGCCCAGCGGGACATAGTTCTGGTTATCATCCGCATTGCAGTGAAAGGAAATACCATACTTTGTTAAGAAGGAACCCAGGGAATGAAAATAGCAGGGGCTCCAAAATAGAAACCTGTGGAACACCATATTCCATAATATCCATATTCTTTCTGTAATTCATATTGTTGTAGTTGTTACATTCATGTCTCTCCTTGTTATGTGTAACTTCTCAATAAAATAATCAAGAACATAAGTCATAAAAGTAACATATCTCTATAATTCTTTTTGTTGTTGTCATATTTGCATTGCACTCAAAGCCGGCTAGAAAAAAGCATAGCATAAAAATAATAATAAAAAACGGTGCTTGTGTTCTCCTTCCTTGTCACTTTTTGGTCTCAATTGTTGCATATGTGTCCTGGGCATGAGGAGTCAAACCCTGAGAAGACAATACGCAACACACAAGTCAGTCATTTTGATGGGTCCCAATCACTAAAAAGTGTGTCAAAGACTTACCATGTAGATACGTTCTGGAGCACCCTATCAGAGGAGGTGAAAAAAAAAAAAAGTTGTTTAAAATATTAAGAATCAAACATGTGCACTGCATTTTACCTTCTGGCCATTTGTCTTCCCCTCTGCAGACTTCCTAGCACTGCGAATCTGGAGGTAGCGCATATTGGTATTTATTCTTTGGTGGTTATCTTTTATAAGGCATCAAACAGCATCTTCTGCTCTTATTTCTATGTAATGACACTTTTTTTTCCCCCCCCTTCAAGCTTCTTTCACAAGCGCACAGGAAGTGAAGCCACATCCACTGACACACTGCATTCAAGTGATGTTTACTGTATCATTAAGGATTTGTAGTGTGTCAAACGTTGGGGTGGGAAAAAGATGCTAACCATGAGTCTGCAGTAGAGAGCGGTCAGGATGATGCCATACAAAAACAGAATACCATCCAGCACGTAACAGATCTCGGGTTCGGCGAGAGCGGCTACAGAGAGAAGATAAATGGAATTGTGACTTCTTAAAAATGTACATATGAATTCATTATGATTACTCAAAACGTTATGATACAGGGGTACCTAATGAAGTGTCCAGTCACTCTTAAAGTCTTGTGCTCAAATTGAAAGGAAATGAATCACATGACGGTAGTGACATTTGTGTCCAGTCGCTACTTTTGGCTGGTGGGTGGCTCCAAAAATCGAAAATCAATCAGTCGGACAGATTAACAGAAGACAATCACCAACTTTCATTTCACTTCAAGTTAAAAGTGTTTTTTTTTTAGTTTTTTCCTAACGCAGCATCAGAGCCGCTCGCGACAGGCAACGCCTTAGAAAGTCAACTTCTCTTTTCACAGGAGAAAAAATAGCACAAATGGAAACTTGAACACGTTTAGCAAATGCTCGATTCTTACAAAAAAAAAGAAAAAAAAATTTGTCTCCTTCAGTGTCCCAAGTGTCCCACCCTCCAAAACTCACCAACTGGACCGAAACTCATCCACAGAGGAAGGGCCGCAAGTAACGGGCTCCTGCGCCACAAGGCCATGGTTCTACCGGGTCCACGACACGGGATGACCAAACTGCTTTTCTGTACTTTCAAGAATGACTAAGTGCAAAAAAAAAAAAAAAAACCCTGCCAAAAAAGTTACAGCTGAGAGGGGGAAGTTGTGGTGTGAGCTCGATTGAGGTCCATCTGCCTCAGATCTGCTCAGGCCACTCCCTCTTTTGACGACCAAACCACAGCCGAGTCAAACCATTTTGCTCTCTTGTCGCCTTGTTTTCCACTCGCACTACAAATAAATGACAGTCCGCTTTTTGAGTCTGACCATAAAATATTTATTCGGCATAATACATCACAGAATATCAGGTGGGCAATATCATGCTTAGCGGTCCACCTCCCCAAACACGATGTCCTGCGTGCCTATTGGAAGAAAAACATTTTTTTTTTTACCATAACAACAGGAAAAAGGAGGACGGCCATTTTGATGATGTCACTCACCAATGATAGCCACTACGTCTGCTAGCATGTGTCCTTGGGCCATTTTGTCCAAGCCGGCCTAGAAAAGTGAAAACAACTATCACTTAATAAGCCACTTTGAAGAACTCAATTTAAAACAATCCAGGAAGGAAGCAGACGGTGTATAAATAAAAACAGCACTGTCGGTGCTTTATGAAGTCAGAGTAGCCTCGAGGACGTTGACGCGCGGCTGTGTTTTTAATATTTCAGTGTCGTACCAGGTGGGCGAATCCGGGCGCTTTGATCTTGCAGCGGTAGGGTCTGCTGGAACCGTCCGACACCAAGTAAACACCAAACTCCCCCTGGGGGCAAAAACACGCAAATAAACACGAGTAAGCAATTTGCATCACAACAAGCCTAAATGTTTTTCTTCATCAACTAAGTCAACGGAGAAGACACATAATTGCTCATTTTAGATTTTTTTCCAAATTTTACTAACATAGCAAGACAATTTTTTGGGTCATTTTCACATCCTCACCTTGGGGGCCTCCACTGCGGTGTATGTGGCCCCTGGAGGGACCTGGTAGCCCTCAGTGTACAACTTAAAGTGGTGGATCAACGACTCCATGGACATCTGGCAAAAAAAAAAAAAAAAAGTGTCAGGGTACCGTAGTTCATTTCCGCTGTTTTGCGTTGGACTCACCTTCATCTCAGACCTCTTCGGTGGCGCCACCTTGGCGTCGTCCACCTTGATCTCACCTTCCGGCATCTTGTTAAGGGCCTGGTGCATGATCAGCAGCGACTGCCTCATCTCCTCCAGCCGACACAGATACCTGCGCGAGGCCAGGTTGAGCTGAGGAGGGTGCGAGGGAGAAGTAGAGCGCCCCGTCGTTTACGCACCGGTCGTAGCAGTCGCCGTTACTTCCGATCGGGACGTCGAAGTCCACCTCGTCGTACTTGTCGTACGGCTGGGACTTGCGCAGGTCCCACTTGATGCCGGAACCTCTCAGCATCACACCGCTGTGGGAGGAACACGGGCATGGGAATATATGGCGGAAAAATAAAAAAAATAAAAATCGTTCAACCCTGACCTGAAGCCATAGTTGAGGGCTTCCTCTGCGGTCACCACACCGATGTCCACAGTGCGATTCTTCCAGATGCGGTTATTAGTCAACATCTGTCAAAAGGTCAAAGGGGACAGAAAACGGCTCAGAGTTGTCGCTGGTGTCTCATCACATCGCCCGACGCAAGAACGTACCTCTTCAACCTCGTCGATTCGAATGGAGAAGTTCTTGCACCACTCGTAGATGTCATCCATCAGACCCAAGGGAAGATCCTGTGACACGGCGGAAGAGTTGGCCAATCAGCACTCACGCACTGATTCCACTTTGATTTGCTATTCAGATTACTTTATCGATTCCCCCAGTCACTCGCAAAAACAACGACCAACAGGGGGAGACAAAACGGGAAGCCGGACTTGACAACAGAAACATTGAAACATTTTATGCAAATTAATGTGCATTGTCTTAAAAAAAAGAAGCCAGTTCATACTAGTTAGGCCCAAGGACAACCTGAGTAGCCTAAAAACAGCTTACCAGTGATAGGACACTGTTACTTACTAAGAAAAATGAACATTCTTTATTGTGTTTAAAAAATACAGAAGGAAGACGGAGGGAAAAAAACAAGGCTCAAGTTTTGCCTCTAAAAGGTGGACACAGTATGAACCCGGAAAAACCCCTCAGCACATAAACCCACATAATAAAAACAAGACAACTTTGGTTACCTGATGAACGCCGCCAGGTCGGATGTAGGCGGCGTGCATTCTGGCTCCGGACACTCGTTCGTAGAACTCAAACATCTAAGAAATAAAAGACGGAATGTCAAGTCTCTTGGTGTCAACCCCAGTGTGTTTTTAGCCATCACCTTCTCTCTCTCCTCGAACATCCAGAAGAACGGGGTCATGGCGCCGATGTCAAGAGCGTGAGTGGTGATAGCCATGATGTGGTTGAGGATGCGGGTCATTTCTCCATACAGAACTAGCATTTCGCAATAGAGGAGTTACAGGGTTGCAAATCTTGCACGTGTCCGTCTTGTAATATGTTACCTCTTATCCATTCGGCACGGGGTGGCGCCCTGATGTTGAGCAGCCTTTCCACAGCCAGCGAGTAGGCCTCCTCATTACACATCATGGAAACGTAGTCCAAGCGGTCAAAGTAGGGTAGAGCCTTTGGTACAAGAAGGATGTCAAGTGTTTCTACTGTAAGTACATTTTGTTTACATTATTTTGTCGTACCTGCAAGTAAGTCTTGTACTCGATGAGTTTCTCCGTGCCACGGTGAAGCAAGCCAATGTGAGGGTCGCATTTTTTAACGGACTCGCCACTGAGCTCCATCACCAGACGCAGCACCCCGTGAGCGGCAGGATGCTGCGGCCCAAAGTTGAGGGTCAGGTTGGATACGTCCTTCACGGCCGGAGGATCTTTGTCTGGCCAAACAAATGGAATGATTGAAAATATGCAGTGAACAAATGTAGTATTTCGGAGAGAGTGGAAATGCTACCATTCCATGGGGGTGGTTTCCAGTTCTTATTCAGAGCACTGGGGTACATCACTGCGCCGGCAAATTGATCAGTCCACTCCACATCTGGCTGCCACTGCTTCTTCCTAATAATCAACAGAATAGTCAACCACCTTACAGTAAAATGAATAGCTGCTCTTATTCTCATAATGTGGCCGTAAAAGTCGATGAGTCATCATACCAATTGGATTTCTATTGAGGCTACTTGCATGCATTCGTTCTATCATAATGTCATAAGAACTTAAAATATATTTTACGCATTACAGGTCAAATGCTGCGTAATTTGGCATTCTGCTAACATTAGCTTTTGCGTGTGCATCCAGTTTTGCAGCTCAGACTAACGCGACAGACAGTACGAAACCGATGTAACATTTCAACCTTGCTACAAAGCTTACCTGCTTTGAAAGACAGCGCAGCAAGGGCTCCCTATATGATTATTTATTGGATTTAAGATTAATTTTGTTGAAGGACGTCCTAGTTTGGTAAGCGACCTCAACATTTGGGCCGCCATCTTGGTTGACAAGCCGGCCCAGCTCTGGCGAGTGACGTCATCGAGTCTTCTTCGCTGGTCTCATGAGGGGAAGTAACGCACGCGAATGCCGCCAACTGGTAATGTCCATTAGTACAAGTACAAGTGAAGTACAAGTAGTACTTTTATACGTTAATGTTTGTGATATATACTGTATGATAGACTAAAAAGGAAGACACAATACTTTGTTTTTATTTAAAAAAAACAGTGCTTTTATTTATGTAATACTGTGGAAAAATAATTACATACGTTTTTAAAAAATATTGAAGGTAGAGAAATAAAAAACAAAAGTTCGATAACATATTTTAAACAGTTTTTTTTTTTATCCTGCTACGGAACAGTACAATAACATAAACATTGTGATTTCCTAAATTCAAAGACACAATAATACAGGATACAGTCCTACCAGAGGTATAAAAGTACTAGATCGTGAGAGAAATGATACAGACGTATATTGAAACACACACTCACATACACATACACGCGTATTGTATACATATGGACATGCATACAACAGTCCCACGCACACATGAGTCAGACGCGGCACGTTTGGAGTATGCATGTATCCATTCACACATCTATACAAACACGCTGTACAAATTGGTGTGCGTGCCAAAGCCCACACACTCCATCTTGACTTTTCTCTCTCTCTCTCTCATACACACGCACACACACACTCACTACTACATGTCAATATTGGAGACAGCCTTCATGGAATCTATCCATACACATTCTCTTCCGGCCCTTTTGGCAGGCAGACGATGAGAAACGATAATGTTCTCCCGATAAGGCCACTCAGTTCTAAACCCCGCGTCTGTGTTTCTCTCACCGTCTCGCACCAGTCTTTTAGTTTAGAGCTCGGGCAGGGAACAAAAGGCCCAAGCTGAGGAAAAAGTCTGACCCAAGGTCTCTCACCTGGTTTGTAAAGCAACAGTCGCTAATAGAAGGAGCTTCTACTGCATCTACTGTACATGGTCTACGCTGAAGAACAATATGAACACTTGGCACTAGGTTTCTTTTTATACACTGGTATACCCTTTTTGATGGCACGACCCCTCCAACTTTTGGTCCAATACATACACATTATTTCATGTTTGACATTGACAAAAATAATTCTGTAATGTTAAAAAATAGAATACAAAGCTCTAGTCAGGTGTGCAAAATAAAAAGACGACAGATATAGATGAGAGACGTCCGAGCATGAATACTGTTGATGCAGTGCAAAAGGATGATGACCTTCATACCAACAACCGCTTTCCCTTGGCTAAGCATGGCGGGAAAAGTTGAAAGAAAAAATGGCAGCCACCAGGGTTCACAACCCTGCCCGGTCCTTTTGTCTTGGTGATCACTACTCTTGACTGCCAATCAAATGACCGCAGTTTGTCTTGACTTTTAGTGGAAACCAAAGTGGCTCCGGTCTCTGCGTTGGTTCCTCGTCGTCCTCGTCGTGATTGTGACTTGCGCCGTCTGTTCTCTCCGAGCTCCCGTTTCCAAACACGTTGGCCAGTGTGCAGCGTGCTCGCACTTTTGTCTCCGTTTTCCTCCTGCCCCATCTCACGGGCACGCTCCTCTATAACTGTGCGTGTGCCATATCTCGTCACTGGGGCGTGTTGGTGTGTGCGTGTAAATATGTGTGTGTTGGTTGTAGCTGCAATGCAATATCTAAGACACTCCTCATGTTGTCAGGTCGGTTTCACACGTGAGTCTGCATCCGCTGTGTGTGTCGGCTGTGGGAATAGTCAGAGTGTTGCGACGTGTAGGAGAAGCGAGTGGAGCTGCCGTACTTTCCGAGTCCCGTGTCTGAGCCCGAAGGTGCGGCGCCCCCGGGACCCACGGGACCCACGGGACCCACGCCGACCCCTGGCCCGGCCACGCCCGATCCCACCCCGTACATCTCATACGAGGGGCCGGCCTCCAGCGGGGCAAGGCTGGATGGTGCAAAGCCCATCCGGTAGGTCTGGTAGTGCGACGGGTATCCGTAGTTGTCGTACGCCAGCTGGGAGGTGGAGTCCAGCAGGCTGCAATCGCCCGGGAACTCACCCGCGGTGGGGGCGGGGTTGCTCGGCGCTTGCTGGCTCTGGCCCCCGCGGGTGAATGTGTTGAACTGCGCGTAGCTGATGTGGGACAGTCTGGACGGGGGGCGCGGGTCGTAACAGGCCTGGGGGCGGCCCGGGGAGGTGAGAGGGCCCGGCGGGCCGGGTCCTCCGCCACTTGCCGTGGCCCCCGAACCTCCTGCGCTGCTGCCGCTAATGGACGTGGCCCCGCCTGGGGTCCCGGTGGGGGATCGGTAGTCGGAGTAGTGCATGGTAGAGCGGGAGGCGGGACGGCCCTCGTCAAGCGTGGAAGCTCGTACGTTGTAGTAGCCGTTGGTGGGATCCTGGATAAACACAATAAAGAATGTTCATTTTTCTTAGTAAGTAACAGTGTCCTATCACTGGTAAGCTGTTTTTAGGCTACTCAGGTTGTCCTTGGGCCTAACTAGTATGAACTGGCTTCTTTTTTTTAAGACAATGCACATTAATTTGCATAAAATGTTTCAATGTTTCTTTCGTCTTGCTCCCTCCCTCCTCCTTCATGTGTAACTGCACTGTGAAAATGAATTTGAGGCAATAAACTCATTCACTCCCAGCCATTTTCCCTGAAGCAACCCCCTTCGCTCCGGGCTGGTTTACTGTATTTTGACTGATTTTGCAAGGCCCAGAGAATATTGAGTTCTATTGCTATACAAACATGGAACTTACAAAAAGAAAGATTAGAGTCTCATCGTTTTTTTGTTGTTGCAGCAATTAGCATTAGAATATAGCTAAGTTTCACATTACTCACAAATCTGTTAAGAACTATGGGTAAATTAGCTTTTTTCAACATGGCCCTGGTTGATCTCTTATACTCTGCTGCCACCTGCTGGCCGTTTTTTGTAATTACTACCATTGCTTCACCTGTTCTCTGCAGTTCAGAGTTTGCATCAAAGCTTTCTGTATGTTCTAGCATAAAAAAAAACATTTTAAAAACGTATAAATACATCTTTGGGACACGTAAAACATTTTAAATAGAACATATTTATACGTTTTTGGGAGCAAATGAGTTTATTCGTTTACTCAACTCCAGTAGCCAATCGTGCCCTGCTTAGACATCACCTCCCAAAAAAAATGACATGAAGAACACGTGACAGCCAGTATTAGCAGTTATTGAAACTTTTACTTTTTAAAACCTCGGTCTTGCCTGTTAGGGGAGAAAAGAGAGGATTTGACATTTTAATATTCAAAGTATATTGTGTTTACATATCCAAGGTAAATTTTTTAATTTTTTTTATACTCACTATAGGGGGCTTGTTTACTAAAAGATTAAAATGCTGTATCAAAATGAGTTGTTTCCCCCCAGAATTAAGAGATAAATATGTCTGTTTTATAAATCAATCCACATTTAAATAATCTTGATCAGATTTGATGCTTTGGACACAGACTTCCTCAAAAAGTGTTATGGTACTCCTTCATAGTAATTGTGTTAAAATGTACAAAACATGATCATTTAACTTCCCTGGCCCCAGCCGGGGCTGAGCACCCTTAAACCTCTGGTCCTAGAACCGCCCCTGGCTCAGAGCCTTGCTATGGTTCAAGTGCATGAATCAGAGTGGAATTTTGCCAACAAACTGGGTGCAGGAAGACTTGACTATTCCTGACACGAATCTTCCATCCCATCATCTCTCACGTAACCAGACGCCTCACTCGGCCATTGTTTCACAGCGCTGGTGCTTAAGGCAGCGGAGGGAGGAGGGTGGCTCATCTAACCACCTCCCGGGGTTGATTCATGTCTGCGTTCCTTTAAAATGATCTGACTCGTCCTCAGACTGGAGGCTTGGCAGGGCGCGGGGCAACATTTTGACAGCTTCATGAAAATCAAGTAGATTCATTACCTCGGTCCAACCCCACAGGAGTCAAAATGCAGAAAACATCATGCATGTCTTTGCATTGGCTTGTTTTTACATCTGCTCTACGCATGGGTGCCAAAAAAATGGGGAGCGCTCACCTTCAGGTCGTACTCCTGGCGGGTGTCCAGGGTGTCGCTGCGGAGGTCCGACTTGAGCTCGATGTCGTCCTTAAAGGGCTGATTGGAGGGAGAGAAAGACACAGAGGGGAGAAACTAAACAGTCAAAGAGGAGAACCAAACCAAAAAGGAGACAAGGAAATGAGGGAAGGATGCAACGAAACGTGACACAAAAGAAGAAAATGGAATTCAAGGTGTTAATAAAGGAGAACTCACAGGGAAACGAGGTTACACGCACACACACACACACACACAGCTCACCGAGTACATGGCCTTCACCATGCGCGAGGCCGTGGACACGCTGCCCGAGTCCTCCTCCAAGCTGTGGCTCTCCTTGTTTATCGTTTCCACCTTAATGTCCGGCTTTCCCAGCGTGACCCCTCGCCGACCTGGAAGCACAACATGCAAAGGTCACACACACACACACATGCACGTCTTGCGCTGCGTGTTTTGACAAGTGCAATTCAGCAGGGGCCTCCATCCCTCCAAAGGAGTTTATTTTGAGCATGACGCATACAGTTTCTGTTTGAATTTGTCAACCTGAAACATTTCGTGACAATAATATGTTATATGTGACCTCGCTAGTCTAAACATGACATTCTGATTAATATTACATTTTTGGAATCTGAGTTATTAAGCAAAATCCAGCTGTTTTTATCCATCTGAGGCGGCGGCCATTTTGCCACATCAATGTTGCTCAGGGCTCAGGCAACAACCAATCAGAGCTCACCTGTTTTCTGAAGCTATGCTGTGATTTGTCGACAGCAAGTGTCAAAATGGCCGCCTCTTGAGATGGATAAAAACGTCTGGATTTTGCTGCTTAACTCACAAATGCAATATTAAACAAAATATCATATTAAGACTAGTGGAGCTGCATAGAACATCTTATTTTTTAAAGATATTTTCAGAGTTTGTTTAACCCTGGAGAACCCAAGAACCCTTTTCTTCTTTGGAAAATTATGAATTATACATTAAATGACTGCTATAAATTCACTGAACACCCAAAATATATGTTTTTTCAATTTCAACCCTTTATTCCCTAATTTAGGATTAGGGCGAAATTTGACCCTTTTGGGATTTAGGGGTATCATTTCGAAAAATCAGAATAACAAAAACTGTCAGTAAACTATTTAGAATTTAAGAAAATAATCAATCAAATATACAGCTACATTGAACAATATAATTTTTTTGTTTTATTTGTTGCATTTTAGAACTGGATTTTGAATGTACAAACACACTTTGGCCAATGGAAACAAGAACACAGGGACAAAATCACTGCTGGAAAAAAAAAAAGGTCTTTGTTATTTGAGTAGCAGAATTTATAGGGGCCGAATTTGACCCCGTGGGTTCTCCAGGGTTTAATGATGTTGAAGGTGTAACTCACTGCCTTTGCGTTGCCGGTAGAAGATGAGTACAAGGATCAGGAGGAAGATGAACAAGAGGATGGTGGATCCGACTGTCCCAGCAGCTATTATCCCCACTGGCACCTCCTCTGAAAAAAAGGAAAACAGCGGTGATTATTTTACAAACACAAGCACTACATTTTCAACAAACCGCAACATTTTTATTCTTCAACGCACCGGTCTCCTCCAGGGTGATGATCATGGTGCCGGGGCCGAAGGCGTTGGAGGCCGTGCAGTTGTACGAGGTCAGGAAGTCGGACTCCATCACGTTGTTGATGGTGAGGGTGGAGAGGACGCCGCCACCCTCGGCCGACGATCTGCTTTGCTCCACCGTGTAGCGCTCCAGGAGCGTGCCCTTCTCCTCCTCCCACACGTTCTCCTTCCACGCCCACACCTGCACGCATACTCGGGTTTATGTGTCGGGGACGCAAAATCTCACCCGGCATGTCGGCCGTTTCATCATGCTAGAGTGACCGTAACCTCCTTATCTAATGACATGCATGCACATGCCACAAATATGGCACGCAGAGGGGCGAGCTTGGGCTGGGGTGACTTGTGCACATCCTCCATCTTTAAAGCCACTAAAAGCAGCTGTATTATTCAGCATATACTGTACCGAGGCCAGTTAATTATGCATAAGCCCACATGTTCCCATAATGTGCCCACTTGTTCCGTAGAAGGAGGTTCTCCCGGCAGTGGCGTTTACCGGGACAACTGTTCCTCCCTCCGTCCTTTTATATTTTATAAATCTTTTCATGTCCCAAGCTGCGGCGGCTGCATTAGGGGAAGCGCATCGCCAGTCAGGACGCATCCGTCAACGAACCGCGATGCCCGTGTGATGCAGCTGAGCGGAGAAAGCATCCGGGACGCTTTTCTGACGCACGAGCTAAAAGTGGACCGGCTTAGTGTTGGTTTGTTGATATATGGGATGGAGGAGAAATCCTTTTTTTTTTTTTTCCCCACAGAAGAAGGGACGGCGGCTAAAAGCAGAAGTGTGTAATGGTACAAGACGGCACTTTGTAGGGCACAGACATCCCCCGAGGTCAAACAATCTGGATTTGGCTCAGCACCAAATTGTTCACCTTCACCTGGCTTTTTTTTGTGCATGCGTTGGTTGGGTCAGAAAAAAAGGTACGGAAGGGGATTTTTGTTCTCCAATGTACAACGTTTTGTGAAACACTTCACGTGCTTTCAACGAACTGTCAACAGTTCTCTTCGGTTCCTAGGACACATTGCAGCACGCAATGCTGAATTTTTTTTGTCATTAATCATTATTGTTTAGGTGTGTTTACATTACCCGCAAATGATTGAATGTATTGTATGTCTTAACTCTTTGACTGCCAGACGTTTTCAGAAAAGGGATGCCGTGGGTGCCAGCCGATTTAAGCATTTTGACTGATCTTTCAAGGTCCACAGAAAATGTTGTGTTTGGACTATGGGAACACACATACTACCAAATGAAAGATTGGACTCTCATCTTTCATCAGAAAAAAAGAGTTTGTTTCTACCTTATTCCGTTTTTCAGTAATCAACAATAGAAAATGGTTAGTTTCACCTCTGTTTTGAAACAAACGTCTTTTAACGTCTTTGGCACTCCTCCCTAGGATTTTACTAAACGTTATTTAACGTTTTTGGCAGTCAAAGAGTTAATTCACTGCAATTAAAAATTTAATTGCACATTGTTAACATGAAACCTCGACTGTGATTGTGTACGAAACATCCCGGTTTAGTTTTGTCTCAGTGATAAAAGAGCTTCCGGTAACTTGAGTGACTCTAAAATGCCACAAAATCAATCATGGCTGGCCACTTGTCTATGCTCTTTTTCTCAAATGGAGACAAAGAGGTAGAAGTGCTACTAAGTGATGTCTGCCATCTAGTGGTAGACGGTGTTATTACAACTCAAATCTGATCAATGTTCCCCATCTCTGCCTACATAGGATACCAATATGTACCCTTAGGGTGACACATTTGACAGTGTAGGTCTTATTAAAAGTGACCAACATGCATTTAAAAAAAACTCTGACGACGAGACTTTCAATTAAATTAAATTTGTAAGGTTGTCAAAGTTCGGTGCTACTTACAATCTTATCTGGAGGAGGTGTGCTCGCAATGTAGCATTTCACCTCACCCCGCTCCCCTCGCACTGCATACTGTATGGGGTCGCTGGAGATGATGGGTGGGCCTGTGCGGGGGAAAGGGAAAAGGTCAAAGTTTAAATCCACAAAAAGGCTGATTTGGACTTGAAAATGCTTTTATCATTTCCTGACCGTTGACAGTGAGGGTGACCTCGGTCTCTCCGACGCCGATCCGCGGCACAATGGCCTTGCATACGTACTGGCCCGCGTCGGCCTGGCTCACGGACTTCAGGTAGAGTTGGTTGCCGTTACTCAGAACCTGCGTGCGAGTTGATGTCAGATTCCTCCATTACAATTAAATGCCGTAAGTTTTCCTTTCAAGAGTTGAACATTTCTTCCTACCATGTTGGAACCTTTCTTGAACCAGGTGAGAGTAAGCGGAGGGTTCCCGGCCCATTTGCAGTTGAGGGTGACGTCGGAGTCGACGTCCACCGTTTTGGGCTGGGGCTCCAGCAAGAGAATTGGGCCGACTGGAAAAGGGAAAAAGGGAGGTCGTGTATGGAGGGCACAATAGAAGCAAGCATAAGCGGACCCCGTTAAGACACTCACAGTGAACATCCACGAGGATGCTGACGTTGGTCTTTCCCACGGCGTTGAAAACCAAGCACGAGACCGGCTCGGTGAAGAAGGAGTGATCCGCCTTGGTGGTGAACACGCTCTCCCTGGCACCTTGCAGTACCACGCCACCCTTGGCCCACCTATGGGAGAGAAGGAGGGACCATCATCACTTGTTTACAACCATACTACTTTCAACCCCTTACTTGGCTTGCTACTTTTTTTTTTTTTTTAAACCTCCGTAAATGAGGTAAATAAATAAATATTGATGGCTTAAGTCAACCACAGTTAAGATTTTGATTAAATACCTTGGGGATTTATGAATTGAGTTTAAGTAAAGTAGTTGAATCAGTATTTCCACTTGTACATTATTTTTCTACAGTATCTTCAATACGTAAAGCAGAAGATTGAATTTCGAATCGCTACTGCCACCTGTGGACGAAAAATGAAACTGCATTTTCCCTTCTTCACATACACAACGCGCACATGACGTCACATCCGCAGACAGAGGGCAGGAAAATCGAACCCGAATCCAGTCTGAAAACTATTGGCCAGAGGCTTACAGGAGTACCCATTGTGAACAGCAATTTAATCTACTAATTAGAATATGTTTTAGTCATAAATGGTCAAATAAAAATATTTTACAGATTAGGGGTGTCAATTAGTGCGTTAATTTAGATTTTTTTATTTTTTATTTTAAAGCACAATTAATGACCGCCCCTTACTTGGAAACGCAGCAGACACGTCCACGTCAAAATTTAGCAGTAATAAATATAATAATAATGCGTAGAGACTGGTTTCAAGTTGTATTTTACAATTGTAAAAATGTGCAGAATTTCACAAGTTACTTTGCGTTAAAGATTAGAAAGCTCTTAACATGAAATGAAAAATGCACTGATTATGCCCTCTAGTGGCAGAAAAATGACATCAACACAATTCAATATCACACAATTTTTTTTTACAGTACGGTACATATTTTTAATTTTAAGTTAATTATTTCAATGACTAAACAATGTTTCCATTAGTTTTACATTTTTTCCACTTTTATGCTAACAAGAGTACGAAAACTCAAATATTTTCTATTGTACATTTAGAACAGATATAAAATGTGCGATTAATCGGGAGGTAACTATTGAAGTCATGCGATTGATTACAATACACCCCTAGTAAAGGTATTTTTGGGCAGCTTTAAGTACAGAGTGTGAGGACTTAATGTCTCTCTCTTGGCCCTCTTATATGTGCAAAAGTGACTGACCTGTAGCCCATAATAGGAGGATTGGCATGGGCTTGACAAGTGAAGGTAACCCTGTCGCCTTCCAGGACAGAGCGAGGTTCAATGGACAAAGTCACTGTTGGTGGATCTGTGGGACACGGATGGCAAAATAAGATCCAAAATTCATATTCCCTACTTGGCTGAAAATCAGCCGAACGAAACAGTTTATTTTTGTTTTGCTTGTCAAGTTTTTTTTTTTTGCTGAAAAGGAATGTTAACGTGCTTACGGTGCACATTGAGGGTAACTGTTGTGCTCTTTCCCGCGGGGGCCGCTAGGTTGGAGGCCACGCAGCTGTAGTTCCTCCCTGTGTCCGTGTCGATTGGGTGGATGGGAAGGAAGCTGCGTGTGGTCACCCTCTTACGGTCTGGAAGAACCTCCTGGAATCATTACAGAGCGGGTCAAAGACCATATTCGTGTGCGCGTGTTTTACTTTTTTTTATTTTTATTATTAGGACTCACAGTGGCGCCGACAGCCCCATCTATAGGCAGTCCATCTTTTAGCCATTCGATCATGGAAGGCGGTTTAGCACCCCGAGACACACAGCTGAGGTTGTACGACTCCCCCGCATTGAGCAGAACCTCGGGACCGCCGTCGATCACCGGGTCATCTGGGGGGACTAAAAAGAGGGTTGAAAAAAATAGGAAGTTATGGATAATGTGAAAAAAACGATATCGGTAAAACTGTGGATGGAAACTAATGACGGCATAAGAAATGATAATGAGATTATTTAAGTACTGAGGACGGTGAGCTTGGCCCTCCTGGACCTCAAGGCGGCATCAGGGGCCTGGCACTCATACAAGGAGTCATCAGACAGGTCAGCCGACAGGATCTCAAGGTTGTACTGGCCCAGCTCCTGGACCCGCAATACTCGGTACCTAGGCCAGGCTGGGGAAAACAAACAGAGTAAGCAGTTTTGAGAATTCATTTAATTTCAAATGAAAATGGTTGTCAGTTCTCAGCAAGGGGAACAGAATGCTTGGCCCACATGATGCATATTTATCTAACCAAGGTGAAATAGTTCAAATCAATCAAAAATATTCTTGTCCTCTGTCTGTCGAGATATATTTCCACAGTGACAAAGTGGCAGACAACGAGGCGCTCTAAATCAGTCTTTTTACAGGGTCTTAACCCTCATTTCATTATTTCTTTTCTTGCATTTTTTAAAGCTCACTTTTTGCAGTGTGTGCGCCACCACACCATCACCTCCCCCGGCACAAAATCCACAACCCCCACCCCCTCCTCATATCCGCCAGCTGTGCCACTGCTGCGCATTCTCACCAAGAGGTGGCATTCACGCACTCAGTGACCAGGCGGTAATGTACGCGTATTTATTTACTGTTTTTGGAGCACTCAAATTGAGTCCACGGCGTGGTGCACACAATTTGCTGTTCAGACGGTGCGAGAGCCAGAGTTGGGCCTGGCTGTTCGGCTGCTCGCCTCCTAACCTTGTGTGTCCTTGCTTGTGCTCGCACGTGCATGTGCGCTTTGTTTATACATGCATTTGCATGTGTAATGTGGAGGGCAAGAAAGCGTATGAAAAGCACAGAGGAGCCACACATACACGCAACTACACAAACACAAGTCTGTTTTATGCACAAAAACGACAATGGTGGTTGTGTGCTATACTTAAGCATAGCGCATTTGACGAACATTTTGTACGGTACCTGAATGTGCAGCTTTGCCCGTTTGGATATTTTCACTAAAAACTACAACTAGCAATAGTAATGTACAGGGATGTGATTTGACCAAAGTGAAATTATCTGAAAATTTAGCCGGGGGTCTGGGGGCCGCTGGCACCCAGCTAGGTCCAGGGAAGCCCCCCGGAGCTCATGGGTTTTCCGTGTTTTTAAGTACTTTCAATGCACTCACATGACAAAGAAATAGACAAAACAACAGCATAAATTTTCAATGTATATTGAACTATCCCATATAAAATGGCAGTTTTAGTCAACTCAAAATCAGTCACATTCAAAAACATTGGACTGCCTTTGCTTTTAAAAACTATCACTGAGAATATCATCATATCTAACTAATGTGATTGCTAAGTTAACACATAAATAATGTTGAAGAGTTCAAATTTCATGAACAAATAATTGTATCATGACCAAATGAAAAGTAACTCATATTAGAGCATACCACAAATGTCTTTGTTATAGCAGAAGATGTTATCTGTCGGAGTCATGTGCATACACAATGAACTACTAAAAAAAAAATAATAATAATAATCTGATTTTTTTGGGGGGGGGGGGGGAGATAAAAAAAGCGGAATTCCGCGAATTAGCGGAAAAATCACATCCCTGTAATGTATTTGATTCTTGACCCAATTTCTGGGCCAGAAACATAACTTTGACATTTAAAGACAATTATTTTTTAAATGGATTAAACATAGTTGGTGTGGCCGCGTTAGAGTGCCTCATTGTCACCCATGAGTGTGCGCATGTCATGGAGAAGGCGAAAGAGTGAGTCGATTTTTTTTTCTTCCTGAAGTCTGATGCGACAGCCAACATGTGGCTAGGCCACATTAGAGTGCCTTGTTGTCAGCTGGGCGTGCATACACCTCAGAAAGACAAAGGCCGAAAAGGGAGGACTGGTTTTTTTTGTGTTTGTGTTTCTGTTTGTGTTTCTTGACTTGACGGCTAGCGTCAGGCTGTCGTTGTTGCTTTAGAGCGCCTCGTTGTGGCATGGAAAAGACCCGCAATGAGGTGCAGCCACTGCGAGTTGTGTTGGCGGAAGAAAGACGTGTGGTATTTGATTGACAGTTGACAGTTTAGCAGGGCGGGGCTTAAGTGGATTCAACAGAGAGAACAGCTTGATTTTTCCCGATTTTACCGATTTTTTCCCCCAATCATTCCAATTTAGCAGGGTTGTTAACAACACTCTCCTGTGTGGTGTGCCAAATTTACAAAACATAGTTTTCATGTCCTGATAATTTGATGGCAAAAAGAAAGCGGCGTGAGCTTACAAGGGTGACTTTGAAAAGTATATAAAAATGGGTTTGGGCCAGATGCAACACTTCTCATGGGCTTTTTAAGTGTGTGGGGTTTATGTCTTTGCAATCAAGTTGATTGACTGCCACAAAGGTCCCGAGAGCGTCCCCGGATTCCAAACGATTTCTTGTGAGAGACTTCTCATTTACATGCGGCCCGCGCACAGCACGCTTGACGTCTCACCCCGCAGGTCCTCGCCGATGCCCAGCGCCAGGCCATCTTTGGTCCACTGAACAATCCCCGAGTAGTTGAAGACAACACAGGACAGGATCACCCTCTGGCCTCGCACCACCGACTGGTCTGCCGGCTCCTGGGAGAACCTGGCGGTCCACACTTTGAAGAGAGGAGGAAAAAACAAGAGTGAGTCGTCAATGAGGACAGACGAGCAGTAAAAACCTCCCTTAAGGAAATGCATATTTCGCCTGTGGTTTTATTCCGGGCTAATTGACTGCGCTGCAATGGAATGTCGTGATTGCAATCTTTGATCGCACGCTGGCTTTCGGCCATTTTGAGAGGAAATCAGTCAGGAGAAGGAGGACGAAGCGTCTCATGCTGACTCAGTCGAGAGGATATCAAAAGGCAATTTCAGCCTTGGGTCTCGCTCTCATCCCCCTTTTCCTTATTTCTTACCAAAGTCTCGGAAGCCCGCCCCCCTCATGCGCCTCCATCCCCCGACCTCGCTCCCTCTTGCTCATTCCTCCCTGTGAGTCATCTCGCAGGCTTCCCAAGCTACAGTGGCCATCATTGTGTGCGCGCCTGGACCCCACTATTATGAACCCGTGTGGCGCTGTTTAGCGGTGACCGCCTCATGTGGAAAATGGAGCAAATGAAGAAAAAAAAAGAGAGAAAGAGACGCCATTGTGTGTCTCTCTTTATGATGACAAGTTGTAATTAGTTGTCCCTCCGAGACAGGACTCCCGCACAGCGTGGCGGATGAGCATCTCGTTATTATTGACTCATCATGATCATATTCTACACACAATTTAATGCCATGTTAAAATTCTGCCTTTATGCTGTATTCTTTGTTTTTTAATGGACTCTTTTGGTGACCTCATTTAGCTACAAGAAAAAAATGTCTGTGTGCTGCGGTGAACCTCTACCCCGCAGTTCATGCTAAATGAATAGGAGCAGATTGTTTTGGATGCCATTAGATGTGATCTGCAGCTGTACCTACTGGCTCGTCTCCCTGCCGCCTAAAACTGAGTAGGCCAGCATGACAGTAGTTAGTATTAGTTAGTAGTAGTGATGCTGTGCGCCTCCCATATATGTACATACATCAAACTGAAAATCATGTTTCTGATTGATTTTAACTCTTTGACTGCCAAAAACGTTAAATAACGTTTAGTAAAATCCTATGGAGGAGTGCCAAAGACGTTAAAAGACGTTTGTTTCAAAACTGAGGTGAAACTAACCATTTTCTATGGTTGATTACTGAAAAACGGAATAAGGTAGAAACAAACTTTTTTTTCTGATGAAAGATGAGAGTTCAATCTTTCATTTGGTAGTATGTGTGTTTCCATAGTCCAAACACATAATTTTCTGTGGACCTTGAAAGATCAGTCAAAATGCTTAAATCGGCTGGCACCCACGGCATCCCTTTTCCGAAAACGTCTGGCAGTCAAAGAGTTAATATGTACTGTATAGTGCCATGTATGACGTTTTTAGTCATAACGCCTTCTATTTCTGTGTTCCTCCTCCTTGCTGGGTGGAAGGGGGTTCGAGGCGCACTGTCACAATTCGTTCATCACATTAAATATCAGCCCTCCGGCACTTTGTCTCTCCCTCCTTCAGTCGTTCTCGTCGCCTCCCACTGTTGCCGTTTCACTTTATTTGAACGCCCAACCAAATATATCCCCCCCTCCTCCCCACCCCAACCGGTTCTCTCCTTCTCCTTCTCTCCGGCCCATTCCCTCACGCTTCTCCCTCCGAGGCCTCCAGCTCTTTTCTGAAGGCTCCCATCCCTCTCACTTTTCACTATTTTTTAACCAACTCCCATATGCCTCGCCCAACCGCAGTCATGACCCTCAGTCCTTATTCTCCTCGTCCGCTCTCTTATTGCATATTCGAGTGGACTGGGTGTGATTTGCCGAGGTACATTATGCCCACTAATGCTAAGAAGGCAGTCGTGCAAAAAAAAAAAAAGAGAGAGAAAGAATCCCGCACCAATCACAACAATAGCTTCTGACAGTGCTGCACATTAATATTCTGAAGATAAAGAAGATGTGCGAGGCTGCACGGAGGACGGAGAGGAGGGAATCAGATGCAGATGGAGCTCTGCGGCATGCATACCTAGAATAATTCAACACTGAGCCCAAAAAAAGAGAACAGAAATAAAAACCTAATAAGAGCCGTTCATTTGCTCCCTGAAACAATGCACAATGTCAAGCAAGCACGCATCGCAATCTGATGTTAATTAACAGCACGTGTATGGAGGCTTCTTCTTAACAAAAAAAAAGCTGGTTTTACACAAGCGCGGGCTGTTTTTTTCCCCCTTCCTTTTTTAACGAAGCCGCAAAGTCGACGGCGGCCCGAGGCCAAGCAAATCCTCCCTTCAGCTACCTCGGCGAGGCCAGTTGGAGGTATTCCCTGAACAGTAAACCACAAATGTAATCCAAAATGAATGCGCCCCGGCAGAGGATGAACAATCTGCAGAGAAAAAATACTGACTCATTTAAACATGTGCTCCTCGCCTTCTGATTTCCATATTATCCACTTAACACTTGTCAACACCACAGAGTGAGTATCTGTTTGTGTGTGATTAAAGGTGTTAAAGACAAAAATCGAAGCACAGAGAGCAGTGCGAGGGAACGAACTTGCATTCTTTCATTATGTGGGTTATGCTGCAGTGACAAATATAGAGTGTGTCCTGATTTCCTTGAGTCACTCATCCCCAAGATACCGCCGGAGCTCCCCGTCCACACAAAGAGGTCGCGCTTAACTACGACCGTGACCGCGTGTACACAAAAAACACGCCGCCGCCGCCGCGAGCTGGCGAGCCACTTCCTGTGGACACGCGCAAACACCACCGCAATCCCGCCCAAACGTATAATCGACACGTTGAGGCGGTTTGCTGCTCCTTACTTCCATCAAACGCGGACATTTCAGTATTAAATGACGTAGGCTGACAAGCATTAAAAACATGGCAATGTAATTAATGAGCAATTGTTTGTCCTTTTAAAGAATCAAGAGTTTTCATTTCATAAATTCTCAGTTTGTGTAGCTAGGTTGACTAGACGTCCCATTTTTAGTAGGACAGTCCTGATTTTGAGCCTTGCTTCCCACATCCGTTATTTTGTCCCGTTATTACGCATGCCCCGTTTTTTTCCCATGTACGTCAATCACACAGTTGTCATAAATATTCAAACGATAAACCGATTCAAAGGGAATTCAACTATTGGATTGCCTTCCTTTAACTTGCGTTCTCATTCGTATCCACGTCTGATAGGTGTGTTTTCGTTGTACCGGAACTTGCAGTACTTCCTGCTTCCGTGTCTAGGAATCATGGGAAATGTAGTCATCCCGCTGCTGAGCCAACGCAAACGGAGATTTTCTGGCGGCATGTTCCAATGCGGGACTAGCGTGAGATAAACTACACTACACCACACATTGATTATTATCGTATTGCATAATCTGAAAATGGTTGGGCAAAAAAAATTGCATAATTTTTTTTTGGGGGGGGATCAAATCCTGAGTAACAGCCATATTTCAGAATGTAATTTAAGTAGTTGTCAGTACGCCCTCCAGTGGACAATATTAGCAACAACAGTTCATTTAAGCGAAAAAGTGACTGGTCCCGCGTGCCGTGTATTTGACACCATTGAGTTGGCCATTTCATCAAATCAAATTTCGGCATCATTTTTGACACCAGCCACAGCTGGTCAAATCAACCCGACCCAACGCTAGCACGCCATCACCAGGTGACTCACATTAGTGAGACGCCACGGGCGGTTTGGCCTTCCGAGGGTCTCTCGCACCGTGGTGCTTCAACAGCGAGATAACAGTGCGTCCGTTTGTGCCGGAAAACTAACAAGAGGGTACAGCAGATGCATGCAAAGACATCTGGAGCTATTTATAGCGAGCGTGCTGCCGATTTGCCCCCGCATACCCCGACTGACGCTATGCTGCAAATGTCAACGCTCGCTTGATTTCAGCATTTCTCTCCAGGCTTGCGTCACCTCTCTCTCTCTCCATGAACCCGTTCAGTCTTAAGAGTCAAACGCCGCTCGCGTGGATTCCAACACATCCGTCTTTGTCTCTGGCCACCTCGCTGCTGCCGTCCAACAAAGTCCCCCTGCCTGTCTCTCACTTGCACCTCCCCATCCAATCCCACGCCTTGGCTGAATTACAGGCTGGGGTCACCATAGCAACAGATGACGTTGGCAATTAGCCGGCCCCAAAAAGTTTTGCGCACCGGTGTGTTCACAAGCGCATCTGGTGGTCTGATGGACCCCCGCCAAATGTGTCTGGAATGAATATAACAACTGAGTCAGACACTCGGCCCTCCGTCCAAATCCTTCCGCTCGTCAATACACTCCAAATCAATTCTGTGATCTGCCCCGATTCCATGCAGCGGTGGCGCTGTGGAAAACAGAGAACAAAGAGACGCGGAGGTCTGCTGGCGGAGCCGTGGAGGAGGATGACATCATGGTTTTAGGACAAAGTTGCATTCCTCGTCGTCGGGCGCCTCTGAATCACCCCCTCGCTGTGTACGTGTAGATTGAAAGCACCGCATCGTCAGGATGACAAGTCGATTGACGTGCTGTGGAATCATCGGGAATCGTCACATGGCCCACGTGCACTAATACATAAACAAAGCAACTTGTTTTGGGGTCAGGAAAAATAACTGGGCGATTTTTCTTCTGTTGTAAAGTTAAACAAATTCTAAATGACAAAGTAACGTAAAAGTGATATTTGCCTGTGAGTCATATCTTTATTGTTGTAAGCATTAAGAGACCACAAAGGATCATTTTATTCATTACATTTAAAAAAAATGAATCAGTTATCGGACTTTTATTCTGCCAAATATTGGAATACTGCCTCAAGAAATCCGTATCGGTCGGCCCTAAAATTCTCTTCTATTAGATGCAGAAAGTACCATAAACAAATATATGCATCATTATTTTTAATCGATACAAAAATAAGAGTTTCGTCTCTCAGATCATCTTTGCCCATTGATATGAATGGAAATGCCATTAATCCGTTCCAGCCTCCCCTAAAGAACCAACAATTGTTCTTATTATTATGAAAAATAGCATGCTATAATATTGTACTTTATAAAGAATATAGCGTAATAATAAACTGTCACAAGTTACTGCTCTGTAAGCCACAATTGTATGCTAATTGTACGTATGTTTTCCATAAATTCACATGAAGCTAGCACGAAGTTTATGGTTGTTTTCGATACACAATGTGTAATTCGTTTTGTTTTGTTTTGTTTAATTTGACAGTCAACTTCAACTGGGAGTGGCATCCAATAGTTTGAAGCCTCTTTTTTTTTTTGAAGAATTGTTCCAGCTAATTTCACAGCTAGCAAAGTGAGTTTACCATTTCTCTCGTAAAACTGATGTTTTGGATTTACAAGGATACACAAGGCATGCACTTTCTGCTCTTGTTAATCCGGCTACGCGAACTCTACCACATGTGTCCTCAACAATATGGCCGCCCGCCTGGATGGCCCATAATAACTCATCGCCATGGTGACGCTATATGGGGACACAATAATAGGGAGCCTATGATGTGGAGTGGGGGGGGGCAGTGAAAGAAGGCGACCTACTGAGCACACTCAAAACACAAAGGTGACTCTTGGGATGTGTGTGTGTGTGTGTGTGTGTAATTTTTGGGGGGGGGGGGCAGGTTTTGGACAAAGACGATGTCTTTTGTTTGCCGCATTGTCCGCCTGCTCGCTCCTTTCCTCTGTCATCTTACCTCGCAGCCCTCCCCTTTACAAGCAGCCAGCGACCTCTCTCTCTTTGTCTTTTTGTCAACGACTCCATTCCCGTTTCATTTCTTTTTGTCCCCCAAAACTCACTTTCCGTTTTCGCTACCTTTCCACTGTTAACTACCAAAATGGTTCCCGTCGAACCTGCAAGGGAGAAAACGTGCATTTTAATGTCATGACGGCACGTTTGGCCCCCACCCATTCGTTAGGGCTCCTCTCATACGTGCACCCGAAGAGCGCTACAGTATGTGTGCGTGGCAAACCTCTGTAGCCGCTGTCGTTGCCATGGCGACAGCCCATAAGAACCACTGACACAATGATAGAAAGTGTGGCCATGGCAACTCCGGGATCACTGGAGGATAATATGATAATTTGGCGACGATGCATCTGACACATTACGGCCGCATGAATATGCCGGAGCTCAGGAAAAAAGACGGCCAGGCGCTGGTAATCCGCGAGCGCTTCGCAACCAGCGTGGCTGTCGACTGACAAAGACGACTCGGCGGTAACCAAGGGCAACCCTAAGTAACAATGACCGTTCTCTGGACACGCTTAAACGAGACAGGCGTATACACAGTAAGCGCTGTGAGTAAAAACGCGCCGGATTCAGCGGCCAGAGTTGATGTCATCATGAATCAATAGCTTGCAGCGGTGGTTCCCGATTGATTTTGGGCAGCGACCCGGTGCTAACGTCACTTTAGAGCAGGGGGCAGGAAAATGGTACCCACAAGGAGCCCGTAGAGGTTGAATGATTGAATCTTTTTTTTTGCAATTAAAATGTGATGAAGGTCATTCGATATCCCTGCCCTGAACCCATCCGAAAGGACGAAAATAAGCTAATTGAGGACGCAACAGTAGTTAGCCTAGCTAGCTTTGGCTATTCCGATCGCCGGCGTCCTGGACGATTCATAACGCGTCGGAAGTCCTCTGTAAATTGGCTGATTGGAAGACGATTTGCCGAAAACACTTTAACTTAAAAAGAGGAGTAATTAGTCGACTTACCGACTAGCGGACAGCTCGGCTCAACTTGTAGTAGCCACGCCTATAGGCTTGTTCTAAAATTAGCTCACTGGTGATAGGACACCATTTGAAAATGTAAACACGTGTTGATTTTTCATAAGGAATGAAAGTGCTGCATATTACGATTGCGTTTTCTACCTTGTTAAAGGGGAAGTCAATGTTAAACATTTCTGGACAATAATATGTTATATGTGACCTCACTAGTCTAAACATGATATTCTGATCAGTGATTACTATTACATTTGTTGAATATGTGTAAAGAAGCAGTTTTTAACAATATCATAAGGCGGCCATTTTGCCACTTACTGTCGATTGAAGATGACATCACAGTTGCTCAGGGCTCAGACAACGACCGATCTGTGATTGGTGGTTACCTGAGACCTGAGCAACTGTGATGTCATTTTCACTCGACAGCAAGTGGCAAAATGGCCGCCATATTGATTTAAAAAATGCGTGATTTTACTGCTTAACTCATATTCCACGAATGCAATATTAACCAGAATACCATATTTGGACTAGTGGGGCTGCATAGAACATATTATTGTCAAGACATATTTTGGGGGGTTGGCTTTCCCTTTAAATCATTGTTGATGTCTTTGTTCACATACATGAATTCAGAAGTGTGTATGTAACTGGTAGCCCGTAATTAATCACTGTACCTTCATGTGATGCAGAAATGACTAAATTTACTTGCCGTCCATACTCGGGTTAAGATCAAAATTCCAGTTACTGACAGATCGTGAATAACCAGTTGACGTACATGTGTGAGGAGCCAGCATTACTCCCGTGTACATGCTAGCATGATCGATGCCCATCCGAACCGCGACATGCGAACGCCATGACACAAATAGACATCATTTTCTACCGTTGATAAAAGACATTATTTTTGTGTCTGTATTCAAAAGATTCCTTGCGGAAAGAGCATTCGCAGAAGACAAACTAATGATCCTTTCAAACAAGGTATTTGCGTTTATCTGACCAACTGTTCGGGCTAGAATAGGAACGTTGTTGTTTTTTTTTAACCCTGGAGAACCCAAGAACCCTTTTCTTCTTTGGAAAATTTGGAATTATACATTAAATGACTGCTATAAGTTCACTGAACACCAAAATATATGTTTTTTTCAATCTTAACCCTTTTTTTTTAACTAGCTCAGAGTTGCTAATTTATCAAAATATATATATCAAACATACTCCTAGGCATTCTGCAACATGATATGAAATAGATTAACAAAAAAAACACAATTTTACCATCTGATGGTTTGCTGAGAAGATGGTTTTGTTTGGATTGATTTCCAGCTCAACAAAACAGCATGTTGCCAGCCATCTTGTCACCACCACTTTGGCTCATGTAAGTGCAATATTCATCCACTAGATGGCCCCATACAGGGGTCAGAAGTGGCACTCTGGACTTTTGAAGTTAAATTTGTAAAAAAAAAAGAAAGAAGGTCTTTGTTATTTGAGTAGCAGAATTTATAGGGGCCAAATTTGACCCCGTGGGTTCTCCAGGGTAAACAGAATAAGAGCATATTCAGGTTTTTGCATGTTTACACGGCTTTTCAAAGCTCAAATATCGGTAGTATTTGGGTTTTAAAAGGGTTACTGACTGCATATAATTGTAGTCGGTGTAAACATCACTGATTGACGCGACATGGAGTACAGTGTGACTATTTTACAAGCGACATCCCATCAATAAATGATCTCTTCCAAGATCCACTTTAATTGAATCCAGTGCAATCTAATTTCATTGGTATGTACTGTCGCTCGTTGCAATGTCATCCGTCACGGGGCAGCCAATAAAAGCCCCGGGCCTTGACCTCCCCACCCTTTGGAGCGGAGCAATAGTATTCGTATGGAGAGTCTTGCCAACATCACGCACAAGCTTTCTTCAAGGTGAGAGCCTCTTTGCTGATGGAAGCGGGCTCAAAGTCAAAAATGGCGCTCGCTTTCTACACTCCACGTCTTGTGACGCCCCAGGAATTAAATTAGCGGCATAAACTTCACTTATTGCGGCAAGGATCTGTGCAGAGAAGATTTTTGTGGCCAGGACGTAGACTAATCAACAACAGGGGGTGAAACTCAAGATTAGAACAGGATCAGTTGTAGGAACAGAAACAGCTTGTGCATTTTGGGTCTGGTGATAATCCTGTAATGTGACACTCTAGGGATGACCAACAGTATGGGGGAGGCCACTTCCTGTTTCCCATTCCCATCCAGAAACGGTTCCCCTGGATTCCTAACCACATCCAGTAAGTTTTGAGATGATCTGGAGTTGAATTTTATCATAAGTCTGATTCCCCCGCAGCCAGCGGCGTCGGGAAGGCCGTCGTGAGGTCAACGTACTTCCGATGGCATGCGGTCTTTTCAACAAAATGAAGTTGACTTGCAAAGCACGTAAGAATAGATTAATCAGGAAGTTAGAGTCAAGGTAAGCGCGACCTCCAGGGCATGATTAGGTCGGCGAGGGCCGCATCTGACGGGAAAAATAATAAAGCATGTGCACGCCATCGTTTTAATGACCGCCGATGATGGGAGCGCTCGCTCGTTATTAGTTGCGCAATCATCGACCCCCCCCCCCCCCGTGGGCTGTTGTGATACGCGGCGGCCGAGTGTGGAACTGATTTGGGTGGACGGCTGACCCTAATGTTATCGTCAAGGAAAGA
This sequence comes from Vanacampus margaritifer, assembly GCF_051991255.1. NCBI lineage: Eukaryota > Metazoa > Chordata > Actinopteri > Syngnathiformes > Syngnathidae > Vanacampus > Vanacampus margaritifer. Next base: position 17,159,223 of record NC_135446.1, read on the forward strand.
TGGATGGAGCGAGACAAATCCGCGACTCCCTCCCGCTCTCGACCCTCCAACCTCTCTCCCTCCCCTCCGTCCCTGGTGAGGAGCAGAAAGTGGGAGAGCGCCGAAATGAAGTGACATCATCAGTGACAACCGCATTCCTGCGGAGGGAGGGGGTGAAGAGAAGGAGGAGACGAGGACGAGGGAGAGAACAACTTTTGAGGTTACAGGACCATTATCCCCCCCCTTCCACCCAATCCCCTGTTCTCCTTTTTAACACGTACTTTTATCCATTCTCGAACCCTACACTCCACCACACAATGTGTGTGCTCGAGTAGCACAAGCTGTTTCTCATCATGTGCTCCTAGATTTAATTCATATGCTTCGGCTCTGGACTCGCCAATCCCCCTCCCCATCTCATAACCCCACTGCCTCCCCTCCCCTCCCTTCTCCTCTTTCCCCTCTCCACCGACCAAAGGAATGCAAGAAACACATCTGGAACGTATTAAGAGAGCCAAAGAGAGGAAGGGGTAGATGGAAAGAGAAGTGGGGGCGTAGGAGAAAGAAAGAAGCCAAAGTGAAAAAACGGGAATGTTACAAGTAACTCGTGCTAATCGGGCCGGGGCCCATCTTGGCGATCACGGCGCAAAGCCGCGTTTGAAGCAGCAATCGCAACATGTTCTATGTGAATGAGCAGCCTCACTGAGGGGGCAGTTGAGCTCGAGTAATGGTCCCTTTCTCTTTACAGACCCCCCCCCCCCCCCCCACACACACCACCAACCACACAACTCACTTCTCTTTGCTCTTCCACCCCCCTCACAATGGAGCCCTCCACTAAACCTCAACCACCTCGCTCTCAATCAGGCTTCAACCCACCTGCCCATCAATAATCATCCTCTTCCCAAAATGGGGTTCTCGCTCCAGAATGTGACTTCGTACGGCCGATAGGTTCAGTCAGATGTGATTAAGTGCACCTCTCTTGCTTGGGGGACTCTGCATAAAGAAACCTTTTTAAGGGGAAGTGTTGTTTTTCTTCGCCTCTTTCTTTTTATAACTCCGATAGCCTGCAGCCTGTCAAACACAATCACATTATTGGGGCTTTGAAACCCAAGGGCCTTAGAGCTGTTGGTTTACCCTTGACCACACATTTGATAATCGGTTACTTAACCAAAGTTTTCTGCTGAATCGTCACAAATCGACACAATTGGTGTCACAGTTAGTTCAGAGACAGATTTGGGTAAGCGGGCATGATTCCCATCCATCGGGATGGAATATGCAAAGGACCCAGATGTGGGCCATACTGATTTGAAATTTTTGTATTATTTTTTTATTATTTTTATTAATCTTTTTTTTTTGTTAAACCACTATGGGTGAATTTGAGTGGATATAACTATTTATTATCATCTGCATTATGACGCACCAACAAAATTAGCCTATGCTAAACGGTTAGCAATCGCGATTAGCATTAGCGTACCAGCGATTACCATTTAAGGTAAACAAACACTAACCACCATTTATTTCGCACATACATCATTATATCTACATGAGTTGAATTGAGTGGATATAATTACTAATTATTTGTTATCTTCTGTGCATGAGTATTATTAAACACTCATAAAATTAGCCTATGCTAAACGGTTAGCAATCGCGATTAGCATTAGCGCGCTAGCGATTGCCATTCAATTTAAACAAACACTGACTACCATCACACATACATCATATCTACATTACACAAATAATAGTGTCTTAAAAGCCACTTACAGATGATGCTTCAACAAAAGTCCACGAGCAAACGACTGGAGCTGGCTGTATTAGCAGCAATGAGCTCAATAACTTCCTGTCCACTGTGTGCGTCTGCAAAAAAAGGTCTGTGTGTAGAAACAAACATACACAAACATGGTACTGCCGGAGCTTCGAGGCAGACATTTTCAGTCGACCTATTTTTAAAGTCGACTTATGCGACTTGGTCGACTTTTTTCCCCAGTCTCATGTGTGTTTGTTCGCAGAGTCAAGTTTAGCTATTGCTCGTCAATCTGGTGACCGATGGTTGTGTGAAGAAGCGATGACGGAAGTGTGGTTAAAATAACAATGACATACTGATGAACTGGCTCATGGTCTTAAAATTGTGGTGACGAATTGTAATTTAGCGTTGACAGAAGCGTGGTTAAAACAATTATGACAGACTAGCGATGTTGGACGGGTGGCAAATGACCCCTAGATTTGCTTACATTACTTCATATCCAGACCCTTTGATATATCTAAAAATAAATAAATAAATAAAAACAGACACTAATGTTCAAACTGCTTATAAGCCCCTTGTTTGGCCTTTGCCACCTCAACCTTCATCTTACTTCTCATCAACTTGTATTATTGTCTCCTCTCCTCAGTCTTCTGTTTTCCACTTCTTCTTAGCTAACTTCTTTGCTTGTAGTCTATTTCTCTCCTTTCCTACCAGATTCCTGCCTGTCTCTGATTACTTTGTCTGTAGTGGTCCAGTTTCACCTTTTCACCAAAAAACACATACAACGCTCTACTTTTCTCAGCTTCAACCACTTTATTACATGCCTTTGTCTTCACAAGCATCCACGCTAAACTAAAATCAGAAACAGGACACGTGAGACTAACAAAAAAAGCATACCTGCACTTTCGAACCTTTTGTCAGCATTTCAGTGCACCCTCGGTGCAGTGCCACGGGTCAAACCTCCTAGTGCTTAAAAGTGTTCTACACAAGTGTGTTTTGCCCTGATTGATTATGCAGTAACGCATTAATGGCTCCTCACCTTGTATGTCGTTTCAAGGCCGGCGACGCCGAATCAATCACGGCTGTATCATCGCATCGTAACAACTTCAAAAATAACTACGCTATCATTAATAAAAGCCCCATGAGGAAGCCTTTTTTTCCCTTGCATGTGGGTTCAAATCGCAGACAATGAAATATTGTTTATTTGAAAGCAGAAAAAACAGCCGGGCACGACGTTGACCCTGCAACGTTCGGCTATCGCAGGAGGGCAAACGTGTGTGTTTGGAGAGAGATAATGGATGACATGCTTGCAGACAATGTGTGTGTGTGTGTGTGTGATTGTCATGTGGACTTAAGGGCGGAAAAACATGTGATGTGAACAAAGAGGCGCGTGTGTAGCACTGTTGAAAAGGATTGTGTCCAAATGTGGATTCAATGGCATGGGTGGCTGCTGCACCTAACCCACCCTCCACAATTCAGGTGGCAGACACAGTGACATCATCCCTTACCAGAACATGCCCCCCCCCCCCCCCTCCTTCCCCACTCGTCCTCTACCTATAACAGTAGACAATGGCACACACATTGGTACCTCCATCAAACAGGTTGCAATTTACATGCCCCCCATCCTCGCAGCCTTTGTCTCCTAGCAACTGTAATTATCAAATACCTGCTACCACCACAGGTACCCCACCCCCCACCCCCCCACCCAACCCCAAAAAAAGGCAAGGGGCTGGTTCGGATGGCTTCTCGGTGGATGCTGAGGCTGTCAGCGGGGCGCGTTCAGAGGTGCACGCAGGTAAGGACACGGCGAAGGAGAGGAGAAGGCAGTGACAAGCCAAGCACAGCTGATCAATCACACTCATTCCCGTCACGTTCACGATCAGTCCCGGCATTGAGGTGGTGGGCTTGCATCATTCACACATCTGCAAAGGTCATTTACGCAACGTGGGAGCATCGGTATGCATGGTTTTAAAAAAAAGAAAAGAAAGAAAGGGTAAAAAAAAATTCGGAAAAGGACGAGTGGTCTTTTTCTTTCCCCACAACCTCCCCAACTCGCCCCCCTACCTACGTCACACTCGATACCAAGACAGCCCTTCATCCGTGTGTACATTTGTCCTCATTTCCATTCGACACGGCCCAAAATCATCCTTACCAGTTTGTAAAGTCAGCAGCAAAGTGAGGAGCAGCAGCAGCCTCTGCATGGTTCAGCCCACCAGTAATAATAAGTCCAGTATCGGCCCAAAACTCCGTGAGGACGGCATCAAAAAGGCAGGGCTGGACGGGACATTTAGAGAAAGAAAAAGACGAAGAGCAGCAGTCGCCCGTCCTCGGTGTTTTCCTACACCATTCCACTGCTTTTTTTCCCCCCTCCACCTCTGCCCCCCTCTCCTCTTTCCTCTGTGGCGGCAGTCCGCTTTCTGCTGCGCACGGATAGACGTCAAGTAAAATGATTAATAATTAGTTTCCGGTTATAGCCTTCAAAATAAATCAACAAACCACAAACATGGAATTGGAGAGAATGGATATAAATGTGATTGTTGGAATGTAAACCTTCCATAAATATAATATGGAACTATTCTTATTGTAAAAAGAAAAAGTGACGCGATAAAACGTGATCGTTAAAAGATGTCTTATTCTTGAATTATGAGCAGTCACTTCCTGCTTTGCAATCACTGCAGATGCCCAACTTGACGTCATATCCAGTCCACATTAGAGGCGCATTCCTCTCTCTCGTCTCTGTTCTCACTTTCTCCCTCTTCCTCTTTTTCTCTCGGTCTCACTCTTGTGTCTTCTGTGTCCACTCTCTCGTTTTTAGATGCCTTTGCCACTTTACGCAAAAATCTGATCAAATCCCGATTATTGATTGATTCGAGTATTTATTATAATTTAGCAGGCTATTAAAAACAAGAAAAAACATATCTGGTTAGTTTGTGTTGCCCTAGCAACATATGCAGATGACCTTTTGTTATATTTTTGGGAATGGGTTGGGGGGGGGGGGTAATTAGGCATTTACTTTCACAGTAGCCTATACAGTGTAAAAAAGAATGACTAATAAAGTTTAATTCAAAATCACCCCCCCCCCCTTCGCTTTCTGTTCCAGTGACGTCATCAGAACCACATCTGAAATAGCCCTCTCGTAGCCAAAATGCAAAGTTGATGTCGAAACTTGGGGAAATCTCGGAGGTTTACAAGATAAATCCAATGACGGCTGAGCAAAACAAATACACAAGCGTGGGTGATTGTGCTCACATCAAGAAGGTTACTTGCACAATTTGGCCAGGCAGCTGACTGGAGAACGTAATCCTCGGTCGCCCTCTGCCGTCGTCTTGCTGCTCATGTGAAGACAGCACATTTTTGTGGATTTTTTTCCTTCTCCCACCCGAACGAAACTTGGGTATTTTGCTCGGATGTTGTCATTTATTGAGATAAGAAGGCACTGGTATAAATCTAAATGTTCATTCTATGGTAAGAACAAACGACAAAACATAATTTTATTGAAATTGTAATCTTTGAATCTATTGTCGTATTTTTAATTGCTTTAGCTGAATGTGTAATTAAAATATATATTGTCTGATATATATATTTTTTAAATGAAAAAAAAAATGGATGTGGCATCAGTCATGTCCACCACGGCAGTCTAATGTATTCAAACATGTTCCCTGCCTGCCAAAGCACCAAAAATTGTATCCCATGCAAAATAACCACCGAAATACAATTAAGGCGGTTCCGAGTGACTCATCTCTGCCGGGACTCGAACCCGGAGCCTCTGGATTAGAAGTCCAGCGCGCTATTCCATTGCGCCACAGAGACTGCGTCAAAACCATGGCGTAGAGTCACAATTTGTACGCAAGCGCATCCGCGACATCACCGGGGCTCGTTCTCCATCCGTGCAGCATCAGGACCAGTCTGAGCCGCCGTATTTGTAGTACCGCAAACAGCCACTTGAGGGCACTGTGGCGTTCACAACCGTTGACACCTCCCAAAAATGCAGTTTGCTTTTGCTGTAAATGGAAGCCGGTTCTACAAAAAACAACTTAAAAAAAAAAGTATAGGCTAAAAAGTATAGGCTAAAATACATTTTAGACCCGTAAAAAATGAAATGCAACCCAATTCAGTATAGATGACTCAAACGTGTGGCGTATGTTTGTTGCTGTTTCTCTGTCACCACACTGATTTGGCACTCCACTTCCTCCTTTTCCACGTTGTAAAGTTTCTCATTCTAAAAAGAGAGACAGAGATGACGAAAAATTTTATTCTATTTAATCATGTCAATACTGAATGTTTTATAGAGTGGTGGAACGACTTTCATTGTGCTGTTCATATTTGAACATTACTGTACCATGTTGTTGTTGTTGTTGTTACAAATATCGCTGATGAGATCCCGAGGTTTTGGCCCAGAGTTAAAGATGTGTTCCTGATTCCTGCACAGAGAACAAAGATGTAGGCCCATGTCGGGTTTAAAGTCTCGAAAGACGATGCCTTCACCCACCTTCTGCAGCACACACACATCAGGAATGCGAGGACAGCACACAGTAGAGGGATGATGATGGCAGCGTACAACATGACGTTTGCATCTTGGTCTGCCTCTGCGGAGGAAGCGCATGTAAACCAGCACGGATGAGCTTTCCCAAAAAAGCTCCTTGTTTTCCCTACAACGTACCAAAACACTTGACGTCACTCCATTCCGTGTCCCCGCGATCGCTGTTTGCTTTAAGAGTCATACAGTACTGACAGTGAGGCACCCGGTCCATTAGTTCCCACGTCTTTCCCTGGACCCTTTTAACCTAAAATGAGATTAGAAAGGGGGAAATTAACACTGCCATTGACAGCTAAAGATGTAAAAAAAATCATTTTAACTATTTTTATTAGGTTAACTTTTTTTTCCCCGTTTTTGTTAACAAGAGTTTTTGTACATTTAGAACAGATATAAAATTTGTGATTAATCATGAGTTAACTAGTGAAATCATGTGATTAATTACAACTATACATTTTAATCGGCCGACGCCCCTAATTTTTTAATGATTTTTTTTCTTTAAAAAATTAACTTTTTTTTCCCGTTTTTGTTAACAAGAGTTTTTGTACATTTAGAACAGATATAAAATTTGTGATTAATCATGAGTTAACTAGTGAAATCAATTAATTACTAATTAAAAATAAATTAATAAATATAAATAAATTACAACTACACATTTTAATCGCCTGATGCCCCTAATTTTTAATAACCTTTTCTTTAAAAAATATTTTTAATTTTTTTTTTAAAGAAAAAAAAAATCATAAAAAAATTAGGGGCGTCGGCCGATTACAATTACAAAACTAGTTAACTCACGAATAATCACAAATTATATATATATATATGTTCCAATACAAAAATAAATTCTAGGTTTTCATACTTTTGCTAACAAAAGTGGGGAAAAAAATGTTAAACTAGAAATTGTTAAAATGAATTTTTGACGTCTATAGCCGTCAATGGCAGTGAATGAGTTAAGCACATGGCAATGTTTTTTTTTTTGTGCTATTCTTTTTGTTGATATTTTGCTTTTTATATTCATAAAGGAACATTTTGGGCTGTGACAACTTGGTCATTTGTTTTAAATCTCCAGATTTTGTCAAAGCAGTCGCAACAGCAACATTTCTTACCTTTTCATAATCACACTCAGTGTAATTTATGATGAAATTCCAAAGAGGCAGACGTAAGACATCAGGAGGGCTCCAGCTCAGGTTGAATTTGCCTGCAACTTTGCTAGCGTTCCATTTTAGAGCATGCGGCGTCACTGAGCAGGAAAGGTCGTCAAAGGGTCAAATATTGACACATTGAATAACGTGGAGGAGATGTGAGACCGTGTACTCCACCTAGCACGAGATTCTCCTTAAAGGTGTTCCTGACGAGGTCATCGTTCAGGGTGGCGTTAAACAACATGTGAATGGACTCGTGGGCTTTGGACTGCAGATGGCAGCCCGTCCTCACGCCTTCGGTGAGTGTGTACCGCGAACACTCTGACAAGGCACCGGAAGGCACATCCTCCACCTCATTGTCTAATCTTACACGGATGACAAATAACGGAACCGTTACTATAATCACAGCATGCTTACTCAGCAAAGAGGAGGGGGAAAAAAAAAGTCATACCGATAATAGAAAGCGAAATCTGGAGGAGAGCTGAGCGGAACCCAGGAGCAACGAGTCAGCACGGACGAGATGATGCCGCACTGCACATTACTAACCAGCTCTTGAGTGGAAGGAAGTGAATAATAATCATAAGGGGAAGTCAAAAAAATATCTCTTGAAGGCTTGCACTCTACCTGGATATGTAACATTGAGGTAGGTGGGATCGCTATTTGTGTGGTTACAGGTAGTCTGAACAGAGAAAATAAGGGACCCCCCCTCCATTGCAAGGTTGTAACACGAAGGAGGTGTTTGATGCGTCTGAAACAACAACAAATCAATATAGGAGTCATCAGGCTACACCTCCAGGACAATCACGGTAAGTCATTTTTGCATTTTGGCCGGGTCAAAAGGCCTCCCGATAGGAGATTTGAGTGTTGTACGCCATTTTGGCTTGTGAACAACAAACTGCTGCCTCGGACTTTCATTTACTTACACTCTCTTCCTTACTGTTCGGCTCTGCTGTTCTCATCACCACTGTATATTTACAGTTAGGCGGCAAATGCTCGTGGCCCCACCACAGTTGGGGCTCAAAGTTGCTCAGCCATCGAAGGGTTAAGTTGTGTGGTGGCAAAGGTTTGCCTAAAATGAGATGACAGGATCAAGGAAATAAAATACAAAAAAAAATAAACCATCCCCTTAATACATAGGCGTCAACCTCAAGTGTGATGTGGATGAAAATGGGATTGATTGCATTCTTATTTAAAAGAACTTAATTTGGATGTGACTGACTGCGAAATTGGGAAACTATGAGTCTCCAAAGTTTTGAAACTTCCTCTCTTCCTTTCCTTGGCGGTTGGGCCCCTTTGCGTCGATATGTAGACATGAAGAGCAACGAACAAATAAGCAAACAACCAAAAGACAGTTAAACCACGGCGGCTGTTCAGGTAAACTGGTGTGACGTCACCCAGGCTGTCGGCAAAACATAATAAAGATGTTGACATACGCAGACGCAGAGAAACAGATATTAAAGTACAAATTCTTACCTATTTGTGTTTGAGGCTCGACTTCAACCAAGAAGCAAACTGCTACGGATAAAAGCAAACTTTTCAAAAACATCGTCTTCGTGACAAAAAACAACAACGATCTTTTAAAGTCTCATAACACTGATTTTTGGTTTTGGTTTTTAACACAGTAATCCAGCCGCGTCGACAATGAAACTTTTCAGGACGAGTTGTCATGTCGCTGACTCGCTACTCGCTCAACGTATCCGTTTGTGTTTCAGAGGAAAGGAAAAGAGTAAGCAGGAGAAATGGGCGGAGTTTTCCCCCCACTCTTGCCCTCAGCGCAGTGCTGACCATTTGTCACTGTTCCCCATTAAAGATAAGTAAATGATATAGAAAATATAATTTATAACAGAGATTATGCATCATATTAGGATTTGGCCAGAGACAGTTGTGCGTAAAATTAGCGTTAACGGCATTGGAATAATAAGGTTTCTACATCCGAATTACGAGTGTCTTTGAAGTTAACTTGTACTCGAGCGTGCTGTGTGATTGGTGGAAAATAAGGAAGCGAAAGAGGGCCTCTGGGCCTACGTGCCGGCCATGTTAGTGGGGCAACGTTCCCATTAAAGGCAATGCACGTACATTGAAAATGAATCAAAACTCATGTCTCAACCGATTTTTAACAGGTTCACTTTTTTTTTTAAACCTCAAAGCATGTGCTATTGATACAGAACATTTGGAAAACGAGCCCCTATTCAAAAAATAATAATCTTCTTGTTGATCACAAGTTTCTAGAAGAGTGGGTCGTGTAGTGTATATATAGTGTAATAAAGACAACCAGGTTATTACAGCTCTGTTAATTTTGAACGACGTAGAGTTTGTAACGACAATAAAAGCTTTCCTGAGTTGAACAAATTAAGTCAAAGTGCAAGTTGAACAGATACAGAAAAAATATATCGTGTGCGTGTGTGTGTGTGTGTGTGTGTGTATGTGTGTGTTTCATCCATATGTAAACTCTTCCGGCAGCTTTTTGCTTCTTCCTACAACAGCAGTCACAACTCTACTTGAAGGAGAATGAGGAAAAAAAAAAGGCCGCCGTTCTATGCCCTGACTGGCAGTAGTCTTTGTGAATGATAAGGTCCATTTCCTTGTCCTAATATTGGACCATTTGAGCTGCTCATCATCATGGTAGGTCATCCTGCGGGTTGTGTTTTATTCGCTCAGCAGGGGTGATGAGTTCATGAGCTCCCATAATTTTGCAGGGTTGTATGGATTCTGGCACAGGCGTGTAAAAATTGGTGGAAGCCTTTAAAAAAAAAAAGAAAAAAAAAGTTAGTGCTTTGGTTCGTCAGAGAATAATTGACTCAAATCATTTTATTTACTTTAATTTCCGTGCTTCCACTCATCATCATGTCCTTTAATATTGCTGATGGATCGGGTATGTCAGGGAAAAGAATGGCGCTGTGTTGACAAAGACACCACAACATGACAGTTTTAGATATGACCTCAAAAGTAGAGTGGTGTACGTATACTTATACAACCCACCTCCTGAAGCAATAGCAGGCCAAAAGGATGCCGACAGACATGATGATGGCGACGGCAACAGCCACAGCTGCCAGTGGCACTCTGGCCTTATTAACTCCTGTGAGAGAAAGACGACAATCTATATAATAATCTTTATGTACTTCAATGGAGAAAAACACACGGTCTGAGCACCGACTGAAGAAGTTTTACGCCCATCTATCCGGGTCAGGGCAGGCGGTCCTTCTCAGTTTATGTATTTAAAAAAAAATTAAAATAATCAATATCTGTCCGCTAATTTAACGGCAAATTGGTCACTCTGTTTGGCTGATAAATTTGTCAATCTGACAGTTGGTTCCTTACCATAAACTACAACTGCACTGAAGTCACTCTGTACTTCATTGCAGTAGTGGCCACTTGTGACCCGGGAACGGAACACATAACGGCAGTTTTTATCATAGGCAATCTGTCTCTGCTCTCCATGTGGAATGACGCGCTGGCATTCCTAGGAAATCAAGATGAGCAAATTCACGAATCAATTTAGCGTGTGCAGATTTTTTTTTTCTTCAAAAAAAAAAAATAAAATACCTCGTTGTTATTGCATTTGCTGTAACACAACTCATAGGTCCAACTGCAGTCTGGTCCCACCTCCGAGGGCACCCAACTCAGGTTTAGCTTGTCACCTTCCTCACTAACATGCAGGTTTGGAGGATCAACCACTGAGGAAAAGCAGCACACGACTTCAGAACATTTCCATTGTGTACTTTGACATCAGAACAGACCTTTCTATTATCTACAAGTTAAAAATATGATAAAGAAAAAAAATCCAACACTTCGGGGTACGCTCCAACCGCCTGTTTTAGCTAAAGAGATTAACAAGCTTTCTCCGACAACAACAAAAAAACTTTCAAAAATATATAAGTTACTTTCATATACTGATAAAATGTCTTTACCCATCTCGAAATGGGAGACAGACTTGTCTACAGCACCGGAATCTGACTTTTGGATTCAAGTTTGTGAAAACGCATTTAAAATGACAAAACACACAAATTTACAACTTATCCAATATAAAATTATTCACAGAACATACATTACTCAATATATGATTAAGAAAATGAGACTCTCAGACTCCGACATTTGTCTCCAATGCTTACAAAACACTACAGACACTTATGTTCATGCTTTATGGTTATGTACTCCGGTTATGTATTTCTGGACTAAAGTCTTAGAAAAACTTTCCGCTATTTTGGACTGTAGGATACCTTTATCTCCAAACTTGTGTTTGCCAGGTGACCTAACAACAACTGACTTACCACATAAACAATTTCAATCTACACTTGTAGCCCTTACTATCGCTAAAAAAACAATTCTTGTTAACTGGAAAAATAAACAAACTCTGAATATCGACCAATGGTCTAACCTCCTCATAAATCACATTTTAATGGAAAAAATATCTGCCTCAAATAAAAACCAAATATCAAAATTTATAGAAACATGGTCTACGTATATAGAATTTTTTAACCTAATTCTGGTTACTTAATTCTGTCTGTTAGCGAGAGCCACCACATCGTGATAACTTACATTGATGTTTCTGCATTTGGCAATTTATTATTATATTATATTATTAGTATGGGATTTTTTTTTAATGGGCTTTAGGTGAACTGATGAATACACACACGCACGCACGCACATGCACATGCTCACCCACATACAAAAAAAAAAAATATATATATATATATATATGTGTATATGTATATATATTTAAAAAAAAAATTATATATATATATGTGTGTATATGTATATATATTTTAAAAAAAATTATTTAAAAAAAAAAAGGTTTTTTTTGTATATATATTTTTTATTTTTTATTTTTTAAAAAGGAGAGCAATGATGATGTCAAATCAAATGAACAATACTGAGCTCTCCTGGGAAAAAAAAAGAGAAAAAAAAAGAAGAAAAAAAAAGAAAAAAAAAAAAAAAAGAACAGACCTTTCTTAGGTTGAAACGTTCTCATCGAAGCATTGCTTCTCATGAGCATGCAGACGTTTTCGTTGAGTAAGTTAGCGCTCAGGTAGCAGCCGTCCCTGACCCCGTGGCGAAAAGACTCCTTGCATTCCTTCAAACTTTGTCTGATTTCTGCAGCGCTGCCACAAAACCTGCGCCGACCAGAAAAAGGCATCAAGGCATGCGTACACGATCCAAATACATGTTTACTCAACTTACATACATGTTGTCTTTTTTCCTCACCTGTAAAAGAGAGTCAATTTAACGGAGGGATCGCTCGGGATCCAGGAACAATCCATCCTCGTTGCTCGGAGAAAACATTTGAAGTCAGTCACCAGATGAGCTGTCAAGTCCAAAAAACAACCAGTGACGGGAAGGAATCGATTCAAGGTGCCGTGGCGTCGTCTTGAATACATTAGTTTACTCGTCAACATCATAAATTGATGTGGACTAAGTGCTAATCACATAGCATTATGCTACAAACGAGGAAAATACTTGACCAAAAATGATAACAGTAACAGCGTCACATGAAAAACAAAACAAAAATATCAATGACATCTTTTATCTCAATGAGGTCGACTAAGCTTGTCATTCACAGCCGCGTGTAGCTCTTTCACCCTCCTGTTATTTTCCAAATTCACAGAGGTGGCAAATCTGGTTCCAGACAGTTTGGCTTTAGCCCCAAGTGCTAGCTAGCTAGCTCCCTAGCAGGTAAACGAGCTCTCTGGGAGCTAGCTCGGGCGCTAGCTAGCTAGGGCCTGGTCCTAAAGCCAAAGAACTGTGGCAGGCTTTTTACTTTCCGGACCTGGATTTGCCACCTATGAAAATAAATATTCAATTTCATTTAAATTTGAATGAAAATTAGTTATTTAGTCTTTCAATTGTAATTTGAAATTACAACCGCCCTGGTGTCCTGTACCTGGAGGTTGGAGGGGGTCAATGACGATGGAAGCAGACACGCTCTCGCCCTTTCCGCAGTTCCGCCGTTCGGCAGTTCGGACTTTGACGGTCCAGCTAGAAGAGCCGGCATCATCCGTCAGAAGAGTCGTTATGAAGTTTGTCCACACTGTGCTATGCTATAATAAAAAAAACAACAACAACACATGGCTACATTTGAGTCATGTAACACCTCAAAGTGTCTAAATCGTTTCTGTTTGTGTCTCCTACATTATTCGGCCCATATCTGTACTTTACGTCGCAGCGGTCCGGCAGCTCGTTAGGCCTCTGCCAAGACACGTTCACCGTAAACGGGTCGAGCCACTCGTATGATAGCTCCGTTGGTGGAGGAAGACGATCTTTTGGGAAAGAACATTAAAAAAAGGAGGAACCTGTTAACGAACATTTGACTCATGATGAACAACTTGGTTGGGAAGGAGAAGGGAAATGGCCTGAGGTCAGGTGACTTAGGAGGTTTCTAGCGATGTTCTTCTTGGCCAGGAAGTATCAGATGCTCAGGGCATTGTGAGCTGCCAAAATACTTCCTACAGTAAGCCAATCACTTCTTGCCTCTATCAATTTATATCCTTTCAATATATGTTGTACATAGTAGTACCAGTGGTTCTTAACATTGTTGGAGGTAATGAAACCCACCATTATCAAATGTGCATTAACCACACCCTTTAAAAATAATGTTTTTTTTTTTTCTCTAATTCAAGAAGACATACTGTGGTAAAGGGTTTACTGCCTTTTCATCAAATCTGGCTTTCTTCACCTTGAATTTAGAAAGCATCGTGTTATTGTATTCTCCATCTCCATGCAGTTGAAGAAAGTGTTTTATGAATTTAGATAGATAGCTAGTTGTGCTGGACTAGAATTGTTCAATTTGGCATTGCAAATCCTGCAGTTAGGACGCCGATTCCAACTCAACTCTATATTTTAAGAGCACTTTAAAATAACCACCGCTGTTTTCTAAGATGCAACCTGGGTAGAGCAGATCCCTGAACCCTGTGGGACACCATACCATCTTGCAGTAGTTATTATTCTGCTAAACTCGATCCAAATCTGTGGATTGCCCTTAGAATTGCTTTTGGAAAGTCAAGCTGTTTACTTTGATCCGCTCATCATTGGCAGCAGTGTGTCAATTAATAACCCTGGAGAACCCAAGAACCCTTTTCGCCTTTGGAAAATTATGAATTATACATTAAATGACTGCTATAAATTCACTGAACACCAAAATATATGTTTTTTTTTTCAATTTTAACCCTTTATTCCCTAATTTAGGATCAGGGCGAAATTTGACCCTTTTGGGATTTAGGGGTATCATTTCGAAAAATCAGAATAACAAAAACTGTCAGCAAACTATTTAGAATTTAAGAAAATAATCAATCAAATACACAGCTACATTGAACAATATAATTTTTTTGTTTTATTTGTTGCATTTTAGAACTGGATTTTGAATGTACAGACACGCTTTGGCCAATGGAAACAAGAACACAGGGACAAAATCACTGCTGAAAAAAAAAGAAGGTCTTAGTTATTTGAGTAGCAGAATTTATAAGGGCCAAATTTGACCCCGTGGGTTCTCCAGGGTTAAGACATTGCACATAGCATTTGTCTAATCATGACTTAAAAGTACATTTACATGTTCAGGATTCATTTATTTCAGTTTTTAAAAGCTATCTTTCCTATTTATTTCATTTAAATGTATTCATTTTTGTAAACCGTTTACTGTTACGTCAAATGACATGACATGTTGTTGCGGTATGGTCAAGATCCGCCGCGGACCTTCTCAAACAGCTGTAACTGTGTTGCACTTCTTTCAAACGACAGAATTATTCATTTGGCACGTTTACTGACATTCGGTGAAAATACATGCGTTTCAGGTTTTATAGCAGTGATAGCCAACAGTCGAGTATTTGTTTTCGGTCAGCGGAAAAAGTGCGCAGTAAGGCGTCGATTTGTACTTTGGTTGCCATAAACGCAGATCGCCTCTTTCAGAAGGAGCAAAACAAAGTCAAGATTTCGCTTTAAAGTGTTTTTGCTTGACATAAATAACACTTTGTATGTCTTACCTTCTTCGCCGTGGAGCGTAAACGGCAGGGACGAGTGGAAAAAAAGAGCCAGAATTAAACACATACTCTCCGCTTGTTTCCGCATGTTTTGCAGGGTTGACGTCTTCGGTCCAAGTAATGTTGACGGGTTTTAAATTTGTCGAGGGACAATAGTAGGGAAACGGGAACAGGAGGTGGGAAAAAAAAAAGTACACAAGTCCTGTAACCTGTGTGCCGGGAACTTATGTGGGTGGAGAGAGTGTGGAAAGTGACGAGTGTCCATCCTTGCAATTTCACAACACACGATCCCCGCCCACAATGCAAACGAGCAAAATGCACGCACACTTCGTTAACATTAAGACACAACACGTTTGTGATTATGGACGCACTGCATTGTTTCCTTAGCTTTTAAATGTATTTCATTTGATATTGAATTAGTATTATTTGAGACACCATTTAAAAAGCTGAAATAAAATCAAAATAAAAACTTGACTTGCTTTAATAAGGGGAGGGGGCGGGGGGGGGGGGGGCTGTACAAGGAAGTGCAGGTGACAAGTAACTACTGTATAGAATGCAAAAAAAGTAAACCACCGCACATTCAGCTTCCAAAGTCCAACGTGACGCATATAAATAAACCTAGTACTTACAAGCATGAACACATGAAATACACATAGAGTGATAATGACCAATATGTACATCAGCTTGGCAATTATTCAGTGTAGCACTTGTGAAATACTCTATAAGAATAGCAACAAAAAAAAAATCCAAGCGCTTCTGTAACTCAACAGCTGCAACACAGGCCTTGCCTTGCCTGAATTCTTGTTGACATTTGAAGCAACTTGACACTCTTTAAACACGACCCGTGTGTTTACGTTATCGGCTGGAAAATCAAACCTGTGGAGTCCTTGTTTAACAGCCGTGCAGGCGCGTTTGCAGCTTTGTCGCTGTGAAAGAAAATAGTACGCTGCATAGTACGCTAAATGGCGAACACAAGTCAGTCCCCGCAATATGTCGTCATTTGAAAAGAAGAAAAATCCCCCCAAAAGCAGTGCACCTGAGCATGACTCGAAACCCGACATGCTGCTTTTACATTCTTCCCGTTACGGCTTGACTCCCAAACGTGCACATCCGGTCGAGACGCAGCCTCGCGTCGTCCTCTTGTCTTGTAGGGGTTAAGAGAGGCGCCCCCCTCTTATTAGGAGCGTCAGCAGAGGTCAGCCGAAGTCCCGCTGATGGCGCGGAACACGTTGAGGGAGTTTTGCAGAAGCGAGCGCATCATGCCCTCCTGGTAGATCTGCAGCCAAAGAGAAATAATGTGGATACTATACTGAGTGAAATACATACAGAGTTATATTCTGTTTGATTTTATTGTGTTGTTCGCATTGCCATTGTGTTTATCTGTCAACCGTATGATTAGCTCCGGTTAATTAGCACAACTGTAGGATGCCATTCAATGTTTTGTTGCACTTTTTTTTTTTTTTTATACCTTATTTCCTTAAAGCTGAGGGCCAGCATAGTTGGAAAAAGAAAAAAGTCGAGTTAGACCAGTTAGTTTGAACGCAAAGAGAGGATGCAATATCACAATCACGCACACACACTTGACATGTCTGACTTTCGTGACATTGCGATACATTTTCGGGAATCCAGAGGGGAAAAGGAAATGATGTTGCCAAATATCTTTTTCACTTCGAAAGTACTGTAACAGCGACAGTGACACTTTCACAAACACACACTATACAGGGATGTGATTTGACCAAAGTGAAATTATCTGAAAATTTAGCCGGGGGTCTGGGGGCCGCTGGCACCCAGCTAGGTCCAGGGCAGTGCCCTGGTGGGGGGACACGGGGGGCAAAGCCCCCCGAAGCTCATGGGTTTTCCGTGTTTTTAAGTACTTTCAATGCACTCACATGACAAAGAAATAGACAAAACAACAGCATAAATTTTCAATGTATATTGAACTATCCCATATAAAATGGCAACATTTTTTAGTTTAGTTTTTATTTTTAACATTTAGTCAACTCAAAATCAGTCACATTCAAAAACATTTGACTGTCTTTGCTTTTAAAAACTATCACTGAGAATATCATCATATCTAACTAATGTGATTACTAAGTTAACACATAAATAATGTTGAAGAGTTCAAATTTCATGAACAAATAATTGTATCATGACCAAATGAAAAGTAACTCATATTAGAGCATACCACAAATGTCTTTGTTATCGCAGAAGATGTTATCTGTCGGAGTCATGTGCATACACAATGAACTACAAAAAAAAAAAAATTTTTTTTTTGGGGGGGAGATAAAAAAAGCGGAATTCCGCGAATTAGCGGAAAAATCACATCCCTGACTATAGGCCTGCTTAGGTGCTAAGTGATTTTTGGAATGGAAACACAAGGCGATCGATCGCGTTACCTGCTCATGGATGATGTCAGAGAGCTCCTTCACCATGTCTTTGAAATTGGCCTTGAGGCCCTCGTGGTACTCAAACTGGTCTTCTTTGATCAGACGCTCGTTGATATCCAAAGCCATGCTGCACGCCTCCACAAAACGTCTACCAAAAGATGCAACATATAACTAACCGCGCTTAACACATTCACTGCCGTAGACGGCTATAGACGTCAAAGATTTTTTTCACTGGGCCGGCAGAGGACGACTTGCCTGAAAATCTCTTTAAGCTCTTTCACTTTCTTGCCAGACTGGTTGGACTTGCTGTCATCCAGGAAGGCGCGAGCGTAGGCCATGGGCCCGGCGTTCACCTGCGACCACAAACACATTCGGCAACTCGCAGCGACCCGCTTTGACGTGACATCGGGAGACGTCTGACCTGCACGGAGACGCAGCCCTGAAGTTTGAGCTGCAGCTGGATCATGTCCACTTCCGCACTGGAGCACAGTTTGTGCAGCTCGGCCGTGCGAGACCTCATCTCGTCGATGGCCACCTCCACCGGCCGCAGGTCCACGTGCTTCTCCCCGACCACCTCCACGCGCTTTTTTACGTAGGGGAAGGTGTTGGCCGCTGAGGGAAGTCGAGAGAAAGTCAATATATCACATCTGTGACTCGGTCAGGGTGTACCCCGCCCTCCCGCCCGATGCCAGCTGAGATAGGTTCCAGCAAGCGGTTCAGAAAATGGATGGATGGCTGGACGGATAAATGGATGCCTTGGCTTTATAAAGCTTGACAACAGCATAGTTCAGGGGTCAACAAACTTTACTGTCAAAAGAGCCATTTTAGGCCAAATAAATTTTTAAATAATCAGTCTGGAGCCGCAAAACATTTGAACAATGTGATGTGTGTTACTGTGTTAGTCTAATGTACTGAAGGTCCAAGAGCTAATTAGAGCTGCACAATAATTATAAAAAAACATGCAGCATCCAATACTTTGAGATTCATTTTCTTCTACCTTTCACCTTTTGTTTTTTGATTTTTTTTCTCTCTCATTTTCATACATTTTTAGACTTTTCTATCTTTTAGTCAAATTTCTGACATTTTGGGCAATTTTTTGGTCATTTTCTGCCTCTCTTTTTTGGGCAATTTATTGCCATTAATAAAAAAAAACGGCCTTTTTTGCTGTCAATTTTCTGACAAATTTCTGGCAGTTTTGTGGAAATTTTATGGTAATTTTGGGAATTAATTTTTTTGAAATTTTTTGGTTACTTCTTGAACATTTTTCCGTTGCCTTTTCTTAAATACATTTTCTGACCTTTTTTTTTGGGGGGGGGGGGTGTCGGTGGTGGTTGCGTAAATTCTATGTTATTTTTCTGGATTTCTTCTTTTCATTTTGGACATTTTATAATTACTTTTTTAACAATTTCATTTCTGACTTCTTTTTGGCAATTTTCTGTATATTTTATGACATTTTTGATATTTAATTATAAACGTAAAAAAATAAAAAGAAATTAATTTAAAGAATATTTTATCTAAAAAATAATAATAAATACGTAAAAAACATTTCTACTCTTTTTTTTTTTTTTTTTTTTTTTTTAAAGATCCACAGGGAGCCACGGGAGAGGTACTAAAGAGCCACGTGTGGCTCCAGAGCCGCGGGTTGCAGACCCCTGGCATAGTTGAATGCTGATGAAAGAGGCAGACAGGAAGGAGGAAAGTATCTGAGAAAAAGATAATTAGATTGAAATTACAGACATAATGGCCAGCCATTTGTGCACTTAAATGAAACGGATACGCCCTGAAATGCATTCTGTGTGTTCATCATTTGACTGCTGATGATCCAAGTTGATGTTTGTTCCCCTTACTTGCTAGCACGGTCTTCCTTTTGCACTGTTCCTCCACGCCGCCGTGCTTCTTGCCCGACAACGTGTACGGCGTCTCAAACACGAAGCGATTAATGTTGTGGCACTTCTCAAAATCCGTCTTCTTCTCCGGCGCCTCCTTCTCCTCAAAGTAGGGCTTGACAAAGGTCACCTGCACGTAGGCGAACTTGGGGTCCAGATCTTTAGGGTTCACCTGAGGGGGGGGGGGACGCAAGCTCAGGTATGACTTGTTTTCGGCGTGACTGAATTGGTAACAAACTACAACGCACTTTATTGGAGTCTTGAATGCTCTTGACGTTTTCAGGTCCAAACTTATCCCCGTAGAGCGTCAGCAGGCGCTGGGAGATTTCGGAAAGGCCGGTGAGTTTGGGCTCTTTGTAGATGTACTCCTTTCCGTCCTCCTCCTCGAAGAAACCCTACACAAAACACACACTTGCTTGAAGATGTGATGAAATCAAAAGTTGTAGTAGTAGTAGTGGAACACACACACACACCTGTCCATAGAAGGCGACTCTGAAGTAGGTCCCGAGTAGCCTGCGACCCGATTGGATCACCTCCATGACTTTGTTGTAGGCTCTGTGCAGTGTGTTGTACAGTCGGCTCAGTTTCTGCAAGGATGCGATGGCGTTGTATGGAGAGATGCACACGACCACATGCGATAATTGTTGCGGTTCCACTTACCTCGTACTCGTGGCGCTTCTCGTAGCAGGGGATCACCAGTTTGGCGATGTGCGTGATGAGCTCGTAGCGCTCGGCTTTCCACAGAGCCTCCACGCAAACCTCCAGGTGCTCCACGAGGACCTCCTGAAGAGAAGCGCGGGGAAAAATCAAAATGGTTGAATTCATGACAATCAACACTTTGCGCGAGGGCTTCAAAGAACCTCGGTGTAATAGACGTCTTGCATCCCCGTGTCTTCCTTCATGGCGGCTTCCTCCTCAATATTAAGCGTGACCTTCTTAAATGCGGCGAGCCCGCTCGGGAACAACTCTGTCCGTTAGGAAGCAAAGGCAAAAAAAAAAAACAACCAAAAAAACTGTGAAAATACAGTATGCAGGGATGTGATTTGACCAAAGTGAAATTATCGGAAAATTTAGCCGGGGGTCTGGGGGCCGCTGGCACCCAGCTAGGTCCAGGGCAGCGCCGTGGTGGGGGGACAAGGGGGCTTGGAGCTCATGGGTTTTCCGTGTTTTTAAGTACTTTCAATGCACTGACATGACAAAGAAATAGACAAAACAACAGCATAAATTTTCAATGTATATTGAACTATCCCATATAAAATGGCAGTTTTAGTCAACTCAAAATCAGTCACATTCAAAAACATTGGACTGCCTTTGCTCTTAAAAACTATCACTGAGAATATCATCATATCTAACTAATGTGATTACTAAGTTAACACATAAATAATGTTGAAGAGTTCAAATTTCATGAACAAATAATTGTATCGTGACCAAATGAAAAGTAACTCATATTAGAGCATACCACAAATGTCTTTGTTATAGCAGAAGATGTTATCTGTCGGAGTCATGTGCATACACAATGAACTACAAAAAAAAAAATCAAATAAAATAAAAAAAAAAAAATCAATTTTTTTTTTTGGGGGGGGGGGAGATAAAAAAAAAGCGGAATTCCGTGAATTAGCGGAAAAATCACATCCCTGAGTATGTTGGATATTTTCAGTGGGCATTCCATCTTACTTTTCCTGTGCAGGTATTCAGCAACCAGCGCAGCCACATGAACGTGACACATGGCGGCCTATGAAAACAATCACAATCACGATGAGCGGCAATGCAAACGCTACAGTCAATTTGCAGAAAGCAAATTCTACCTCGGAAAGATCGTTATTCTTGAGGTGCGCGCGAGCCATGCTGTCGAGCCAGGTGCGCCTCAGCTCGGGGGTGCTGGCATAGGACCGGGCCAGGCTGTACTGCAGGTCCAGCAACATTTCCGGGTCTTTCTCATGCTCCCTCATCTGGGCTGTGGCCATCAGCACCGTACGGATGCGCTTGGTTAGACCCTTGACCTCTGAAGGGAAGCCTGTTGACTAAAGAAGAAAGATGTTTTTTGTCATGAATGAGTGATGCCACAGTTATCTTTAAAAAAAAAAAGTAACCTAGTTATTTTACTAATGCCCTGACTTTAAAAGTAACTTATAACTAGTTACTTTTAAAATTAATTAATTAGTAACTAAGTTAGATTACAAGTTACATTCTAAATGATGTTAAACAGTTGCTGACAAGCCAGCTAACCATAAATTTGACAACCGTTTTGGCCAAATTGGCAGAACATTTTTAATAGTGATGTTTAAGAATAAATGAAAATAACCATGTTTTTAAATGAACATGAGTAATTATTTATGGATTACTTTTATTTTTTTTAAGTATTTATAGGCTTCACTTAACAAATATATATTTGTTTAGGCCGTCTGTTTTAGCCTGACATTTAAATGTTTATATTGTCATGGCAAAATTGATATATAATTTTTTATATTTTTAGAATGTACACCCCCATTTTTGAATTTTTTTTTATTACGGTAATATGTTCTATGCAGTCCCTCTAATATGGTATTCTGGTTAATATTGCGTTGAGTTTCATCCATCTCAGGGGCGGCCATTTTGCCACTTGCTGTCAACTGAAGATGACATCAATGTTGCTCAGGTCTGAGGTAACAACCAATCCGAGCGCAGCTTCAGAAAACAGGTCAGCTGCGATTGGTTGCTGCTGAGCCCTGAGCAACTGTGATGTCATCTTCAGTTGACAGCAAGTGGCAAAATGGCCGCCCCCTGAGATGGATAAAAACAGCTGGATTTGGTTTCACAACTCATATTCCACAAATGTAATATTAATCAGAATGTCATGTTCAGACTAGTGAGGTCACATATAACATATTATTGGTAAGAAATGTTTAAGGTGGACTTCCACTTTAAGCTTGAAAGTGTTCCTATTCATATATTATTTTTTTATTTCACCAATTGTGCTTCTTTAGCCGACAAACTCAAAATAGCGACTGGATTTTAATCTTTGGACATGAACCTGCCAATACCTTCATAGCCTTGTCGCTGTTTGCAAAGTTGTTGATAATGGAAAGCGATTCTTGGAAGCGCGAGCTTCCACTGAGCGCCACGTCGGAGATCAGCTGGCTCACCGCGATGATGATCTGGCGAGAAAGACGAAAGAAGGAGAAATATCGCCGGGCTAAAAGCAAAACTGGGCTTGGATTTTACCTGCAGGTGCGTGCGCAGGAAGGTCTTCCTCTTGGTGTACTCGTAGTTGTTCCTCATGAGCAGGTAGAGCAGCCCCGAGGCTTCGGCCCTCAGGGAGGCCATCTTGGACACGCAGCACTTGAGCACTTCGCAGCACAGAAGCTCGCAAAGGGTTACGCGACCTTTGAACAGCACTGATGGGAACTAAGAGAGAGCACTTTGGTCAATGTTTTTCTTCTCAGACTGACAGCAACATTTTTGATCTTTGCATTTCTGCAGCTGCACCGACCTTGCTCATGAACGCCCGCAGCGCAGCAAACACGTGCCTGAGGGCGGCTTCTGATTGGCTCACTTTGAGGAAGGTCAGGTAAACGTCAAACACCTTCCTCATCAGCGGGTTGTGGCCGTCGCTGTCCGTCAGCTGGGTCTGACAACAACACAAGTGAAATATTAGACACAGCTCTCACGCAGTTAACATGAGTGTGTGACTGTGTGTGTTCACCTTAAAGCACTGGATGAAAAGTGAAAGGACATCCAGGACACTTAAGCAGACCTCAGTGGAAATGTTGCCCTCGAGCAGGGCTTGGTGATGGATTTCTGCTTCGGATGCCCCCATCCCTGAACCCCCACCAGACAAACAGACACACACACACTAACTAAATTTGACTAATCCAAGCAGACAAATAAACTGTCTTTCATATGAATCCATGGTTCATTTGCCTGAATTTAAGTGTAAGCCTAACCTATAAAAACAAAACGTTTATATATACTGTAATAAATCTGATATTTCTTATTGTAGGCATGTTTGATATCACTTTTTTCACACCGATTTTAATACATAACATTTCCAAAAAGGAAAACAACTATAGTTCATTTGAAAAGAAAGATCCATATTTCCCAACATAGTATTTCCACCTAAAATTGCATGAAATTAATGCCAATTTTCTATTCTTCTAATGACTACTTCCTGCTTGTAAAATAATTATGGAGGACCAAAAATGCTCAAATAAAATCAATGAATAAAAGTTAAAAATAAAAACAGATATGACACACTTGAGACCGCCCCCTCATTTGAATAACATTTCATGCTGACATTGTCTGCAGCATAAAATAAATAAATATTTTCTATTTATATATTTATTTATTTCCACATTTATTTGTATTTCTTGAATCCCGTTTTTAATTTATGTATTTATTTTTACTTGTATATTGTTTTTATGTCCTTTTATATTGTTGTTTTGTATTTAATCTTAAAATTATATTTTTTATATCCGTTTTTATTTTCACTTACAGTCATTTCTGGCCTATAAGGCGCACCTGACTATAAGCCGCGCTAGCTAAATTTGGGGAATACTGCCGCAGGTGTTTTAATGTTGCCGCACCGGGTTCCCGCTACTTTCTTTTCCATAATGAGGGTGCAAATTGTCTCGCTCTTGTTCTGTCTCTTCTACTGTATTTGGGCTCACTTGGTTTGTTTTGCTCTGCTCGACGTTCTTGCGCTTCCCTTACAGTGCACCCCCACTTGTGATCTAATGGATACCTTTGTATTAGCCGCGGGGTCGAATGCAAGTGAAAAAAAGTAGCGGCTTATAGTCCAGAAATTACTGTTTTTATTTTGGCAGTTTTGGTCCTCCATAGCCAAGTACCAATACCTTGAAATAAGGCCTGGTATCGGCCCTCTTCCATCTCTAATTGTAATACAGACGCTCCCCTACTTACGAACATTCGAGTTACGAACAACGGTACATACGAACATGTCTGCGCGTACAGTATGTCGAAAAATGTTCGGAAAGAGATGCTGTAAGTTCGATTTTGTATTGCGCGTAGTGCTTCTTTCCGCCGCTAATACCGACGCTTGGCGCTGTGAGAGCTCATTGGAGGCTCAGCAACGTGTCGAGGAGGAGGAGGAAGAAAACGCCGGTCCCCATGAAGGAGGAAATAACTTTTGAAGCCGATTCCAGCGACGACGAAGAATCTCTCATGATATAAAATCCTCCTCTTCCTCCTCCTCCATCATCTCCTTAAGCATCGAGTACATCTTCCAAAAGTAAGTTAAACTTCATTTTATTTATCTTAATACGTACATGTACATACTGTGTGTGTGTCTTTCGCTCTCTCTCTCTAACATACGTAGTACAGTACAGTACTGTACGTATTCTCTCCATTTTATTAAAAGTTTTTTTCAGTACAAACCAATGCAGGTTACTTGTACAAGCCTTAAACATACTTATATAAACCTTCAATATACTTATATAGGCTTTAAACATAAATTATAATGCAAAATATAGCACTGAAGCAACTTACGAACAAATTCACCTTACGAACGATGGTCCGGAACGTAACTCGTTCGTAAGGTGGGGAGCGTCTGTATAGTTAATTTTAAAGAAAGATCCATATTTCCCAACATAATACTTTCACCTAAAATTGCATGAAATTAATGCCAATTTTCTATTCTTCTAATGTCTAGTTCCTGCTTGTAAAATAATTATGGAGGACCAAAAATGCTCAAATAAAATCAATGAATAAAAGTTAAAAATAAAAACAGATATGACACACTTGAGACCGCCCCCTCATTTGAATAACATTTCATGCTGACATTGTCTGCAGCATAAAATAAATAAATATTTTCTAATTATATATTTATTTATTTCCACATTTATTTGTATTCCTTGAATCCCATTTTTAATTTATGTATTTATTTTTACTTGTATATTGTTTTTATGTCCGTTTATATTGTTGTTTTGTATTTAATCTTAAAATTATATTTTTTATATCCGTTTTTATTTCCACTTACAGTCATTTCTGGCCTATAAGGCGCACCTGACTATAAGCCGCGCTAGCTAAATTTGGGGAATACTGCCGCAGGTGTTTTAATGTTACCGCACCGGGTTCCCGCTACTTTCTTTTCCATAATCGTACGGAATGTAACTCGCTCGTAAGGTGGGGAGCGTCTGTACAAATTTAAAATAATTTTTAAAAATCGCAATTAGGTTATTTTTCTAAATCGTTCAATCCGACTTTAAAAGCTCCATACAAATGCCAAGCATAGCCGATAAAGGTGAAACCACTATTAGTCATGAGCATGGAATGTATGATAAACATGAGTCAGTGCGGACATGCAGATGTAACTTGTTAAATTAGCCAACAAAAGTGAGTACAGCGTGTGTCCCACCTATGTTGAAAGTGAGCGAGGCCTCCAGGGTGCCGAACTGGTTGATTTTGGTCTGAATGGTGCTGGCTCGGTTGCATCGCATGGCCGGCATTGTCTGAGACTTCCTGTCTGGGGAAAACAACTTTGAAGCGCACACCTCCTGATTCCTTGATAGCACGCGCACGAAAGGGAAACAAAAAACAGAAATCAGCCACGTTACAAACAGGTTTAGAGGTTAACACTGCTAGGACAACTCACCTGCCGATGTTCCTTTTCCCAATGTACCGAAACTGAACCAGACAGATCCTGTCAATCAAATGCAAGCAGCTTAGCTTAGCATTGCGATTTCATTCTGTTTTCATTGGCGACATCTGCACATTTAAAAGTGACTCACTCAAGCAAACTGAGAAAATTCATAACATCTTGAGGGTTAAGTTTGTTCCAGTATGCAATGAGAGTGTCTGTGGACAAAAAGCATTTTTAATACAGTTTAATGATCATTTTCAGCGTGTGATTTGTGCAGCGTGTTGCTGGTCACCGACCCTCTGACAACGTCTTGGCGACGTGTAAGAAGGTGAGCAGGAGGCCCCTGATCTCATAAGGGCCCAGTCTGCTCTTGGGGGGCCCGGCGGGACTGCTGCTCATGGTGGAGCCCCGCCTCTGCAGCTGCACATGCAAAAAAACAGCATCATTCAGTCTTTGTATAAATAATGATTTATTTCTTTATTACATTATTAGATGATAAACTAAGGCGGTGTCTTGTTGACGTTATATATTTGTACCAGCGTCTTTGCAATGTGAAGTTGAAAGGTGAAACTGTATCAAGTAAATCATTAAGCTGTGCTCGAAACAGAAGCTAAGATGCAAATGAAAAATACAGCATTATTCAAAACGGTGTGTGTATTCGACACGTGTGTGCGTTCCATTGATGATTAACTAGTCAATCTAGGTTAGATGTTGCCAGGGGAACGCCATATAGCTATTAAACAAGTCTCACGTCAATGCTATCCGGTGTCCCAGGATCCATAAAGAGAGATCCTCGGGAGTCTTCCCTTCTCACGACATGGCCATTAAGCACGGGCAGGCCTGATAACAACAAAAATATTATCACCACCAAAATCAACGACACCTTCTCAAAACAGATTTGACTGAATGCCTTCAAATGGTTTCCCTGGAAAAAAGGTTGGAAGGTGCCTTGGGGCAAAAAACTCACCGTGGTCTTTCTCCATGGCTGTGCTTATTCTTTTGCTGTCTGCAGAACTGCATGACATGAGGTCGTCTCTCGAGCCCTGCAAGCAACAAGTCCACTTTGTAGAATTAAGTCCGATAAAAAAGGTTCTGATTAGAAGTCCAATTCGAGGGGGGCTCACGTTGAGATTGGAAATGTATGGCTGGGCAGACAGTTGCTTCAAGTTCTGGAAAAGCAACTCAAACAGTGGCAGGTAGAGCAAACAGATCCTGGCTTGTTGGTTCTAAAATAACAAATAGAAAAAAATCAATCACAGTAGTACAGAAACTACAAGTCTGGACCTACCAATGTGGAGTCAAACATTTTTGACTGGAAAATAGATGCAAATATATATGTATTCAAATACGTTCATATTTGGAAGTACATTTGAACAACTTCTGCTTGCGCATTATGGGAAAAAACGGCAAACGGAAATTTGCATTGGAAAAAGCCCAGCAGAAATAATAATAAATCATAAAAATGACCAATAAACAATGAAAAAAAATAATCATACGTATTATGAATACTCGGGAAAAAATGCGGAAGAAAATGCTACTTTTTTTACCTTTTAGCCGAAATACATGTACCGCCGTTATGTAATCAGATTTAAAAAAAATAAAACCGTATTCCGTTACAGTACAGGAAAAAACATGTAATCAGATTATAGGTACATTTATTAAAAATGGGGATTATTTCAAGGGATTACAATTCCTACGACGAGAGTGAGTGAGAAAGAGAGAGAGAGAGAGACTTTTTGACGTAGTGTCAGGCACGCGGCCTGTTTAAAAGGGTTCACGGACGAAAAGGAGGAAGTAAGTGGCGAACGGTAGCCTATTTACGGTTTGGAACATGACTTGTTGAAGGACTGATTTAGCTTTAACAATGAAAAGTCGATCCTGCGGCATGCTAGCTTTTTTTTTTTCATAATGTGAGTTACATCTTCCGAACAAATATCCCTCCCACCAATTCACCGTAAAGTTCATTTTGCCTTTAATGTCACGCATGGTCATCCTCATAGCATTATTAGTGCATGCGTGCGTGTGGGTGAAATGAGCTACCATGGGAAATGTGCTTTTATAAGCATAAAATCTATCTATCTATCAAACTGTGAGGTGTGGTTGCTTCTCAGTGATCAATCAATCAATCAATCAATACTGTACATGCATTTAAATGGTTGCCAATTATACAAGGATTTTTGCTATTGGTAGGCTGCAAATAGCAAGGGCGCACTGTATAGAAATATAAATTGTGGTGATATTTATTTTTATTTTGACTTCATGAGCGTACTTGGTATTGGAGTAATCCAAAAGTAATCCAAAGTAGTTACATTACTTTAATATTATGGTATATGGACTACATTTTTTAGCAGGTAACTGACTGGCATGTCATCATCATTGCTCTCTTTTTTTTTGTATGTGGGTGTGTGTGTGCGTGCGTGCGAGCGAGTGTGTGTGTATTCATTAGTTCACCTAAAACCTATTAAAAAATCCCATACCGTTCACCTAAACCGAACACTTCCAGCCAGAGTCGTGAGGCCGTCAGGAGACCCGAGGAAGGACCAAAGAAAAGAAAGGAAAGTGAAATCCAGGAATACATTTTAAAAGTAACCCTACCAACCCTGCCTTCAAGTACGTTCGAACATATTTGCCAGTCAAAAATGTTTACTTCACATTGTCAGACCTCCCGCCACCCTCACCTTAAATGCCGTGTAGCGATCATCCATGGCATGTTTGATCAGCAGGTTCTTGAGCGTGCTCACGGCTAGTTGCCGTACCTCGGGCCCTTGCTGCAGGGCCGCCGCCACGTCTCGGAGGAGCAGGCCCACTAAAAAGTGGTTGCGGCAGTAGTCTTCGGTCAGGCTGAATTCCAGACTTTGCTCTGCGGTTAGTCCAAGAGAGTAAGCGGCAGGTCAGTGCCAAGCAATAAAATGAGGAGTTCAGAACTGGTAATGAAATAATATAAGGACGAGGTGAAAAGTACAAAACATGATTAACTTTGAAAAAGCTAAATAGTAAATAAATCCCTATGTGCAAGTGGTCATGATGTAAGCAAACATTTTTCTTCACACAAATTGAACAATTCAATAAGAAAAATTCAGCTTGATTATATATTTCCTGAAGCAGGAAATGCACAATTCCATATGTTTGCGCTGTGCAAGCAGCATAAATGAGCAGAAATCTAAAGAAAGAAACCAAATGTGTGCAAAGCCATTATGCTGTGTTAATATCATAACAGGCAGTTTATCCCAGAAAACCCAGAGTTATACCCAGTGGAAATGATTAGCTCTAACGAGAGTGACAGAGCTCGATCCCTCACTTGAACATGTATAGAGAAATATTTCCATTAAGAGTGTGAGTGGATTCCCGCAGAAGCAAAGCTCATCTCCTCTACGGCACAAAAGCATCAATTCAGCATCGGCCCCGTGCACTTGGCGAGCGAGGGTTAATGGAGGCGAGAGTGCAGAGAGCCGGAGGAGGTGCCGGTGTTGGCGCGAGGCGGGAGGCAGCGGTAAAAGGACGGCGCGGTGAGCATCACCTACCTACTGGGCCAAAAAGCTCCGTCGCATACGGAATAAAATCTGACCACAAGCAAGAAAAAAAAAACAGACGGGAAGGGTTTTGGGTACAAATAAATAAATCGGGGAAGCTGGTCACAATCCATGCAGCGTTTCCATAAAATGCTTTAACATGACGATTGTGATGACACGCTGTGGTCCAATCAAATGTAATTTAAGATTTTTTTTTTTTTAAATAAACAAGTGTTCCTCAAGAAATGTCCAGAGAGAGTAGAACTGTTAATAGAGGATGATTGTGGGGGATGCAGGTGAGAAAGTGGGCGTGGCAGACCCGCGGTCTTCGATTGGGAGAGTGCAGCTCGCTCACCTTGCACCCTCTGCAGCTTGGTGCGCCCGAAGGCCATGGGCAGGTTGAGTGGAATGAAGTGCTCATGATTGCACACCGCCATCAGAAAGTCAAACTTCATTTCAGTCAGCACCTGCCAGAGAGACACGCATGCACGTTGAGTGTTCCGCGCATTTGCTGTGAGAGATTCCGTGCACGTGTGTGTACCTTGGGATCTTTGAAACTGAAGTGGCACATGTAGTGATTGATCAAACCAAAAGTAAATCCCCGGTTCATGAAGGTCAAACACCTCTGAGGAGAAGGAGGGGCAATTATGAAGTGAAACTGCGCTCTGGATAAGATTGGAATTAGCGTGCGCACCTTGATAAAATTGGCCAAGCTCAGGTTGATGCAGCGGGCTTCCTCGGGGATCTCCGTGTGGCGAATGGTGATGTGAGGCATGATGGACAGCACCAGGGACTGCAGCGCCTGATGGAAAGTGTCCGGGAAACGCTGGGCCCGTGGCATCTGAAAGCATGTTTTCATCAATATTACATCAGATTGTTGATTTATCATTTATGAGATTAACCGAGTACCAACCTTCATGCGGTGGTCCTCTTGCAGGTACAGGGCCATTGATTTGGCCATTGTTTCAAAGAAGAACCAAGAATACTACGGATAAAAATGATGAAGATGTTTAAATATGACAAAGGTATCCAAAGTGATTCTATTGGCAAGTGTGCCACCTGCTGTTCAATGTTCCGACAACAACTAGCACCTTGAGCAGTTTGTTGCTGGTGTTAAAATCCGCCGTCTGCTTGAGAATGGCTGTGACCGCCGTGGCCAATACGTCGTGGGCACACGCTGCGTTCCCGGGTGCAAGGATTTTGGATACAAACACATACTGTGAAGAAGGCAAAAAAAAATTACATTATGTGGCATATACACTCTAAAAACAGTTGGGTCAAAAATAACCCAAATTGGGCCAAAAAGTGGCCAAACAACGATGAACCCAATGACCCATTTTTTTTTTCAATAGAAGAAGTAAATTTGTGGGTTGTGCATGAAAAACAAAAATTTTGGTAAAAAAAACAACAACCCCAAATTGGGTCAAAAAGGGACCGATCCAAAGTTTTGGTTTACTTATTTAAACCAAAAACAAACCCAAATTTTGGGTGGATGAACCCATTGTTTTGGCTTATTTATTTACTTTGTAAACCATAAAGTTAGTCGAATGAATAACCCACAAACAACTTTTTTTTTTTTTTTTTAGACCGACCAAACTTTTTGGGTTATGCATGGAAATGAAAAAATTGGGTCAAAAGCATAACCCAACCCAATTTTTGCGTTGTTTTGTGTGTTATTCATTTGACCTATATTTTTGGTTGAAATGGTTAACCCAAGCATTTGGTCCTTTTTTGACCCAACTGTTTTTTAGAGTGTAAAAACCACAGAGCAACCATACCTTTAGAAAAGAGCGCAGGTAGTTTTCTAGCCCTTCCTCGTGACACCGAGATACGATATGTATGATAACACTGCAGGGACAGAAAAGGGGATTGACTCGTGACTATCAAATGCAAACGATGGATGGACACATTTCGCACAAATAACCGATTAACAGACCGAAGCGAGTTGACAGCAATCTCCTGGCCTTCCTTGGTGGCTGCCAAGAGAACCTCAAACAGCTGCATGAGCACAGTGGGCAGGAAGTGGACCATGACGTGCATCTCCATGGCGTGCAGGCACTGAGGATGGAGGGATGAAAATAGAACCCAGAGCACATATTTCAAAACATCTTCATCCAGAGTCTGACCTTCAGGTATCTGATCAACTCTGCCCGGTTGTCCTCTGAGGTGTTCCTCATTAGTTGGCAGTGCAGGAAGAACTTGTGGAGATGGAGGTCCTGTAGACGAAACGGCAAACTATCAAATATCCATAATACCACAATCTAAAAAACAGTTGGGTGAAATAATAACATTATTTGGGTTCATTTTAAACCAACTAGTTGGTCAAAAAGGGGGCAAACTGCCACGTCAATATGACCCAAATAATTGGGTTATTCATTTAACCCAACACGCAAAAAGTGCAGTATGTACCATGTATGTATGTCAATGGCTGTTATGGCCGCCCATCGTACAAGTTTTTCAGATTTGACCTGATTACTCAACTATGGGTTCATTTAACCCAACAATTTGGCTACGCTCATAAAATGTGCCTCAAATAATATGACATATCACAAACAATACAGGAATGGTGCCGTTTGAGCCATATTGTCCAATAAATGGTTATCTGACCCAAATAATTGGGTTATTCATTTAACCCAACACGCAAAAAGTGCAGTATGTACCATGTATGTATGTCAATGGCTGTTATGGCCACCCATCGTACAAGTTTTTCAGATTTGTCCCGATTACTCAACTATGGGTTAATTTAACCCAACAATTTGGCTACTCTGATGAAATGTGTCTCAAATAATATGACATATCACAAACAATACAGGAATAGTGCCGTTTCAGCCATATTGTCCAATAAATGGTTAATGGTCAATCTGACCCAAATAATTGGGTTATTCATTTAACCCAACACGCAAAAAGTGCAGCATGTACCATGTATGTATGTCAATGGCTGTTATGACCGCCCATTGTACAAGTTTTTCAGATTTGGCCCGATTACTCAACTATGGGTTAATTAAACCCAACAATTTGGCTACTCTCATAAAATGTGTCTCAAATAATTTGACATATCACAAACAATACAGGAATTGTGCCGTTTGAGCCATATTGTCCAATAAATGGTTAATTTGGCCCAACAATTTGGTTACTCACAGAAAAAATAACCCAGAAATTTGACCCAACCCATGAATTGGGTTGACAAAATAGCAACTCTTTTTAGAGTGCATGAAGAAGAAGCAAGTCTTTCACCTGAGCATATATCGTCGATACAACACGGCTCCTCATTTTGAATAGCGGCTTTGCATTTTCCACCCACTTGATATCTGGCTGGGACTGCGTATGGGAATGTTGACATTTTTAAGCAAGTAACAAAGCATGAGAAAAATGCGGTGACGTGCTTTTCACAAACCTTTTTGGTGTCCTGACCCAGATATCCAGAAGGCAGGGACGCAGCGACGGGCAGCTGGAGTTCTGTTGAGTGCATCCTGCCGTCTTTCAGCAGAGGCAACCAGGAGTAACCAACTGACAAAAAATGAGCAAGAAAGTGAAGAACAATACTTATAGGCATTAACTACAAAATAGTATTTTTTTTAAAACATACCCAGAGACTCCACAGCCTCTCTCTTCTTACTGCTGGTTTTGCTACTAGATTCGCAGCTAATATGGTAAAAGGTAAAGAGGATGTGGTGCCTCTCGTGCAAGTGGACGGGTAACTCCATTTTAACCTGTAAGGTCCACAAGGGGGCAGCAAATCAGCTAAATAATATATAAAAATACTACAAAAGGCATGTCAGTGTAAGAAGGTGCAGGGGGTGGGGATGCGTGTGTCTGGTCTTAAATTCCTAATCCACTTAATTTTCAGACCATATGGGAGGCCTTCTGCCTTATCCTGACTAACTCTTTCACTCTATGCGCGTGCGTGTGTGTGTGTGTTCACACTAAAACAGATTAATTGGATCATCTCAGCAATAGCATGGCAGTCCCAAGGGAATTTGAGGCTCAAGGATCCTTATGAATTCGTCATACGATGGCATAAGAAATTGTTGGGATTTTTTTTTCGGAAGTATCTCACCTCATCATAGAATTCTGGACTTTGGTTGTGGTGCAAGACAGCTGCGTAAGCGCCGCTGGTGAAGAGTGAGTCTCCTGGCTTGCCGTAGATGCACTGAAGCAAAGAAATACATTAGAGAGAGAATTTACAACTCATACTGAACGTATCTTCTAAATTAGGAGAGAGGAAGAGAAGTCTCGGGAACATGCTGCCTCGTACCATCATAGAAAAACTGCAAGACTGGATTGGTGATAAAGGGTCTGATGGGAGGCCAGATTACCTGCTTGAGTATGAGGGCGGGGGCGGGGCTCCAGGTGCTGGCTCATATCTTATGTGCCAGTGTTTTCATACTATCATGGTACAACATGAGGTTAAAAAAAAAAAATAATTCAAGTTTAGGTGTCACTGGTCAAATTTGAGCTTGTAAAAGGTATATACATTGAAAAAGGGATTATCCAAGGCTGCTAAAGGCGGGAAATACAATGTCTCCTGTCAGCACTGCACCGATTCCACCAGAATGCCTTGATCAAAAGCATTTAGGAATGTCTAGACGGAGCGAGTTCAAACAACAATCCACTGTGCTTTGATGGCAGTTTCCACCCACAAATAACAGTGGGGAACGGTTTTGGAGAAAGAAAAAAATCTGTCGAGTTTTATGCTGATTTTTTTGCTGGTTAAAACTAAAATTGGCATGCTGATTACAAAATTGCGGCAATTCCGTTTTTTTTTTTTAGCATGTCACCCTCCCGATAGGCCAAATTGCACTGGTTAGTTGTAGTAAGACTGTAGTAAGAAAAGCTGATTACGATTGGACTCATTTAGAGCTCTAGATGTTTGCTATCAATATCTGCAAACAGAAAATTGTATAACAGGAATTAAGGGGCTTTCCTCTTAACCTTGTAACCATGGGCATACCGTCATACCGTTGTTGTAAGTTATATTTTGTTTTATGTTATTGTTCAAAGCTTGTCATTACGACTTTGTGTTTGATTTACTTACATACACATTTATGTTGAATTTTTAAGAAAACTGGGATCCTATTAGCTAAAAAAAAAAAAAAAAAAACTCGACGTGTCTGAGAAAAACTGAGATCCGTTTTGGATACCACACCTAAAAATTGGTTGCAAACAGCCGTCAGACCTAATTCAACAAAAATTGTGTTTCCTAGTGTTTTCTCTTAGCTCTCAGTTTTCCCTTTCCTGCCCCCCCAAGGACTGATTTGACACTTTTTCATTGACATCATTCTTACCTTTTTCAACCCCTAAAATTTCTTTGACATATGTTGTATGTGCCCCCACTATTGCGTTTGTGGAATATGAACCGAGCAGCAAAATCCACCCATTTTTATCCATATTAATGGGCGGCCATTTTGCCACTTGCCGTCAACTGAAAATGACATCGCAGTCGCTCGGGTAACAACCAATCAGAGCTCGCCTGTTTTCTGAGTTTGGTCATGTGACATTCGCAAGCTGAGCCGTGATTGGTAACTACCTGAGTCCTGAGCAGGTGGATTTTGCTGCTTAATTAATATTCCACAAATGCAATATTAATCAAAATGCCGTATTTAAGTTTTTGTTTTGTCTTCCCTTTTACTACTCTAACAACTAAGCCAGCGAAGTTGCTTTCCGTGCCTCTCACCTTTAAAGGGGTTGCACCTTCGTCGTCCGAATCCCGGAACTGTATGCAGACGGCAATGTTTCTAGCCTAGCAGATGCAAAGCATTCACATGCATTAGCACATACACAAATAAATCCTCAATGCTATGTGAAATGCACACACCTTGGTGAAGCTTTTCTGGTTATCATATTTGAGTTGCAGAGGGTAGACGTAGAGTTGGTTCTTGTAGGTGGTGAAGGGGTAGTTGTACTTGGCCTCCTCGGGCAGGAACTCCTCAACTTCCGCGGATACACGCTCGCAGCTTTCTTCGAAGGGCTTCACAGGAATGTAAGAGGACGTCACCGTGTCTGGGGAGAGAAGCGTACACACCATGTTTTGTGCGTTTACAGCAACCTTTTTTCTATCTCGCAAATGTTTTGTTTGCATTCCAACGGCAGGAATCGTGTACTATTCTTTGATGTAAATCGCACAGATCTGAGCATATTCTCAGCGTGAAACCTTTTCTCTGACGTATTAAGAGATCAGAGCAAAGCTTGGCACAGCATAATTACTGGTTATCGTGACTCTGTCCTCCACAACATGATGGATGGACACATTTTTTTGGTTCAGACATTCCAATTTAACCACATTTTCTGTGGCAAAAAAAAAAAAGCAGGATAGAAAAAAAATGCATTCTAACGGAAGCGTATTGCATTCACTTGGAAAAAAAAAAGTCCTGTTTTTCTGACTAATTTTTGGGGGTAGTTTTGTTTTTTTGAGTATTTTTTCTGTTTTATTGAATATTTTTTCCGTGTTTTTTTTTTTTCAGTTTTAAAAAATATTTTTTTCACCCTGTTTTTCAGAATATTTTTTTTCTGTTTTTCTGAGTAATTTTCCGCTGTTTTTTAAAATAATTATTTTTCAGTTTTTCTGAGTATTTTTTAAAAGGGGTTTTCCCTCAGAGATTAGAGCATAAACCACAATACAGTATATGCATTCATTCCTTTATTGAGAGCCAGTAAGTAAACATGACCATCTTATTGCATATGGAGATATGCGGGAAAGTGTCCGTTTCCGCTATTAGCGAATCTGCAACAAGTCACTTGGAGTTCAGATGTAAAAATAATAAAAATAAAATTACTCTGAAAAACAGAACACCAGCTCTGTTTTTCGGAATATTTTTTTTAATATTTTTTTTTCTGTTTTTTTGAATACTTTTTTTCAGCCTGTTTTTCAGAAAAAAATTTTGACAGGAAAAAAATATTCATTAAAACAGAAAAGAATATTCAGAAAAACAGAAAATTAAATTAAAATACTCAAAAAAAACAAAGCTCCCTAAAAAAAATTGTCAGAAAAACAGGAGTTGTTTTTTTTTTCTCAAGTGAATGCAATACGCTTCCGTACATTCTAAATAATAAAAACCATTTAAACAACTTTCCTCCCAAGACAAGATGTAAAAATAATAAAAATAATAAAAATAAAATTACTCTGAAAAACAGAACACCAGCTCTGTTTTTCGGAATATTTTTTTGAATATTTTTTTTTCTGTTTTTTTGAATACTTTTTTTCAGCCTGTTTTTCAGAAAAAAATTTTGACAGGAAATAAATATTCATTAAAACAGAAAAGAATATTCAGAAAAACAGAAAATTAAATTAAAATACTCAAAAAAAACAAAGCTCCCTAAAAAAAATTGTCAGAAAAACAGGAGTTGTTTTTTTTTTCTCAAGTGAATGCAATACGCTTCCGTACATTCTAAATAATAAAAACCATTTAAACAACTTTCCTCCCAAGACAAGCTGTAAAAATAATAAAAATAATAAAAATAAAATTACTCTGAAAAACAGAACACCAGCTCTGTTTTTCGGAATATTTTTTTGAATATTTTTTTTTAATACTTTTTTTCAGCCTGTTTTTCAGAAAAAAATTTGGACAGAAAAAAATATTCATTAAAACAGAAAAGAATATTCAGAAAAACAGAAAATTAAATTAAAATACTCAAAAAAACCAAAGCTCCCTAAAAAAAAATTGTCAGAAAAACAGGAGTTTTTTTTTTTTTTCAAGTGAATGCAATACGCTTCCGTACATTCTAAATAATAAAAACCATTTAAACAACTTTCCTCCCAAGACAAGAGATTGCACAATGCTGCTGTGTAAGAGACAAAATAACACAACAGCAGTGCAACCGGTGCCCCAATGTGTGATTTTTAGATAGTGTTGCACCATTCCGGGCAAGGGTGTGACAATAACCACTACTGACTTCAATACACCGTCTTATCTGCAAATCTTTTTGATAAGCCTGTTGCCTTGGATAGAACAGTGAGATATGCAGCATTTATGTTGAAAGAGTCTGCTTGTGGCGCGTGGAGAAAGGAAAAACATACTTGAAAAGTCAGGTGGGACACACTCAATGGTGACATTTAGCTGTCCAGGGATGGTCTGAAGCTTGCTTTTCTCAGGTCTGAAATCAAGATAAGCATTCAAATAAATGTAGAAAAGAGCATATATCCATGGGGGGTTGAGAAAGACATTTTCGAAAGCATAAAAAGTTAAAATAATTCAGGAGTGTCCGTGACTCACTTCCTAGCGTCAGCCAGCAACTTGATGATGTCATCTGTGGAGATTTTTCCGCTGTCTTGGCGGTAAAGGGGAGAAAACTTGCCATCCATGTCGAGACTCCCTTGAGCATCCTTGAACACCTGCCTGGTGAGGTGACACATGAAATTCATTGGCGGGCCTCATGTTCGTTTTGGCCAGGTTACATTTTTGTTGGGGTCTTACTTAGCAGCCCAAGCAAAAGGCATCCTGTACTGGCCCAGGCGTTGGCATGTCTGTTTAGCCGCCTTGAGGACTTTCTGAGCGGTCTGGGATGACATGGAGGCCGACATGCAAGCCGATCAGTGGCGAGCATAATGTTAAGTATATTATATTTGAGGGCAAACAAAGACCTTGTTGGCGTCCGAAGTCTTTATGTATGGCTCGGCACAATTGGTGATGCCATTTTGCAACACCTTCTCCACACGGGCCACCAGAAAGATATCAGCGTGGGGGTTGGTTACTGAAAAAATGGCCTAGAGTAGAAAAGAAGACTTGAATAGGAAATCTGAGGTTGACTGTTACGAGTTTCAGATTTGTTTGGAACTATTGTTGATAAGAGATTACAGGCATGTATGTACCTGTGTAGGGGAATGCAGCAGAGCCTCGGACACTCTCTGAAGAACAGGCAGGCAGTCCCCTCTTCCGGAGTCCCTGCTCATTAAAAGCCTGCCTCCTCCTCCGCTGCCTCCCTCGGAATCTGAGCAAGGCGAGAGCTGGCCCGCGGTGTCGGTCAGCATCTCCTTCACGCAGGGTGGGTTGAGGTCCACGTGGAAGTCGGCAGAGATCTTACAATTTTTGGAGATGTCAAAAAGTGCCAGACTGATGAAGAAGGGCTCCACCTGAAAATGAGCAGAGGGAAGGCACAGGATTGTTCATATCAACTCATTCACTGCCATTGACGGTTATAGACGTCAAAAATTAATTTGAACTATTTCTATTAGTTAAACATTTTTTTCCACTTTTGTTAAC
Organism: Vanacampus margaritifer; assembly: GCF_051991255.1. NCBI lineage: Eukaryota > Metazoa > Chordata > Actinopteri > Syngnathiformes > Syngnathidae > Vanacampus > Vanacampus margaritifer. Next base: position 17,198,136 of record NC_135446.1, read on the forward strand.
AAGAGTATGAAAACCTAGATTTTCTATTATTGTACATTTAGAACAAGTATCAAATATGTGATTAATCGTGAGTTAACTCATGAAGTCATGCAATTAACTCATTCACTGCCATTGACGGCTATATACGTCAAAAATTCATTTGAGCTATTTCTATTAGTTTAACATTTTTCCCCACTTTTGTTAACAAGAGTATGAAAACCTACGAGAGAAAAAACAGCATTCAGAACAGATATCAAATTTGTGATTAATCATGAGTTAACTAGTGAAGCCATGCGATTAATTACGCTTTGAAAAATGTAATCGCCTGATGCTCCTAATGTTTAATAAACTAATTAACTAAAAATTAATTAAAATTACTTTTTTTTTAAGATGAAGAAGAAAAGATTATAAAAAATTAGCTGCGTCAGGCGATTAAAAATGTTCGTAATTAATCACATGACTTGACTAGTTAACTCACGATTAATCACAAATTCTAAATCTGTTCTAAATGTTCAATCATTTTTTTCTAGGTTTTCATACTCTTGTTAACAAAAGTGGAAACAATGTTAAACTAATAGAAATAGTTCAAATGAATTTTTGACGTCTATAGCCGTCAATGGCAGTGAATGAGTTAATTACAATCCTATTTTTTTATTGTAATTAATCGCATGACTTCAATAGTTAACTCACAATTAATCATAAATTTGATATCAGTTCTAAATGTACAATACAATTTTTTTCTAGGTTTTCATACATTTTTTTATATATATATATATATATATATATTTTTTTTTTTTTTTTTTTTGTATGTGGGTGAATATGTGTTTTCAAACTCTTGTCAACACAAGTAGAAAAAAATGTTAAAAAACATAGTTAACGTCTTTTAACGTTTTTGGCGGCACTCATTTGGATTTTACTAAACGTTATTAAACGTTTTTGGCGGTCAAAGAGTTAAACTAATAGAAATAGTTCAAATTAATTTTTGACGTCAATAGCCGTCAATGGCAGTGAATGAGTTAATAATTCACACATTTATAAGGAGGGGCCTATAGTAAAACATAAGAGTGATGGCGTACGTTGGTAAGGACGGCGTCACCCTTTTCACTGACGCAGCCCTGGAGACTGAAGGTGAGATCGTGGCAGCCAACCACGATACGGCGGCCGAAGCGCTCCTCAAACGGCTTCACGTCCGGTTCGATGCCGGAGAAGTCAAGTCTCTGGGGAGTGGGTGAGAAAAGGTCAAATGGTCAGACCATCAATACATGAATAAATAAATAAAAAAAGGGGACAAGCGTTCTCGCTACCTGTGTCTCAGGGTCCAGAGAGAAAAGCTTTTGCCTGCCTTCGTTCCGGTTCATCTTATTGAGCTGGTCTGTTTCCCTCGCATACTACACACACACACACACACACACAAAGAGATTGAGAGGTGTTATTCCTCCCTTATGCCATAAAACAAAATGGGAGCAGTTCTGGGATATATTTCAATGAAAGCAGCACAATTTCTGTACTTTTGTGAGTTCAGGTTGTAGGTTCCTCCCTAGACCTTCTGGCTGGCTCTCACTTTTACCTTGGCAGCTCGTGACATCATCTGATTGGACAGAACAGTTGTCGGGAAAGAATCATTAATAACGCAGACGACGTATCTGAACCAGTTTTAATTGAACCAGTTCAAAAGACTTGTTTGCATTGTTTTTGTAATCTGACCTATGACAGGTTTGGTAGAATTTTGCGAAGTTGTCGTATTGAGTGCTTTAAGAAACGGCAAGTCAACCGAAAAATGTTCTTTACAATATGTTGTATGCGCCCCAACTCGTCTAAACACGACATTCGGATTATTATTGTATTTGTGGAATGTGAATAAATTAGCAAAATCCCCAAAATTTTATCTATCTCAGGGGGCGGCCATTTTGCCACTCGCTGGCAAAATGGCTGCCCCGTGAGATGGATAAAACGGGAGAACAAATTATTGTAAATAAATTGTTTGGGTTGATTTCTCTTTTAACAACTTTAAATGAAGTAGATAAATAAATTGTCTTACATATTAATTCATGCTTCATTTGCCTTTATTTTGCGTAAGACTAACCTATAAAACCAAAAAATAATAATTGTTACATTTAGGGGTGTTAGAAAAAAATCGATTCTGCAAAATATCGCGATATTACAGCGCGCAATTCTCGAATCTATTCAATATGTGGCCGAATCGATTTTTAAACATCAATTTTTTATGGGAATATTTAACAAAACGTCTTACTTAGGGTTAGGATTCACACATTAAGCATGGAATAATGTTATATTAATGGAATATTAAGCCTTAATATTTTATTTGAGTGCTGTCCAAACATGAAACAGACTGCAACCTGAATTTTCAGATAAATAAATACATTTTCATTCAAATCTTACAGTGTACATGTACAAGTTTACTGATTAATATTTTCTAAATTTGAGTAAAAAAAAAAAAAATCTATTTATAGATTTGTATCGGGATTAATCGGTATCAAATCGAATCGTGACACGAATCGAAAGGTACTAGACAATTCACACCCCTAGTGATATTGTTTATTTTAATAATGTATTCCCTGTGTTTGTTCAAAATTACACGAGACGAGGACCTTGACAAAATATTCACATATCAAATCGCAATTATATTATTGAGGGGGGGAAAAAAATCTAATTTTGACTATTTTTCAAAACTGTTCAGCCCTAATTTCTTGTGTTTTCGTCATCTCACCCAAGGAGCCGTCCAGGGACTCCCCTCCGTTCCTCCTCTCCTGGCAGGCCTCGGTACTGTTCTGCAAGGCCTGTTTGAGCGTAGCCACCCACTCCTCCATCTCTGCTTCACTGTCAGCCGCCAAAAAGTGGCTGTAGCGGTCCTGCATCTTTAGCTCAAAGCCATTCCGCCGCATTTTAGGGCTCTGGAGGAGGGGGAGAGATTTATAGACTTTTAACAGGTAGAGAAGGCCAGGCCAGCTCATAATATCGATGAGCAGCTCAAATGAAAGATGGGGGTTTTAATCCACGTGCGCAGGAATGAATTACAAGCTTTCACACCAGAGCCATTAGCCAGAATGAGTCTCCTCCCATTCATCTTGTGAGTAGCCTCATCTAACAAAAAGCTTTCCGGGAGCAGGCAGCCACACACGTGGCAGGATGAGAAGCAAACCGAATGGCCCCTTGTGTTAAAGTACAACATTTAGCATATGCTGCTAGCTCCATCTAACCTGAATGACATCAATGCATGAATCCAGATAGATGGAGCCTTTGGTTTCCTTGCAGTGTTTCTCATCCTTGTACGAGTTGAGGATGTAGGAACCGTCCGGGAGCTGGGACAGGAAGAAGTACCTCCTCTTGAACACCTGCGGTGACGATGATCGCAATGAGAGGTCTGTTGTGTTTTTTTTTGTGCGGATGGTGGCCGGTGACTCACCCTCATGGAGACAGACAGACTGCTGTTAATGTTGGCTTTCTGAAGCCAGCCCTGCTTCATGATGCCGGCCCTCTGGGAGCACAGCGACGACGTGTCCTGACGCAAACAAACATACTATTATTATATTGATCACACTTCGAGGTTGAATTTCAGTGTTGCTTACCATATACGATCAGGAACGACAGACTAGAAATTATGATAACAGAAAATGGACATTAATTTCATGCAATTTTAATATCTAATATATATAATTATCTGTCATTTTTTGGGGGGAATTTTTATGTATCAAAAATACTAGTGGTATTGGTACCGGTGACTACTCATCGGTCTGAAAATCTCTAATTTTCATTTCCAAAAACAATTAAAACAAACTAAAAATTTTTTTTAAAGTAACTCACTATAATTACAGCGAAAATCTCCTTTGTTTTCATTTATATTAATAAATAAAATGCATGAGCTTCTGGGGATCGATTGAAAATTTAAAATGATGAATATATACATTTAAAATTGAAATGTTTTTATTTTAGTATTGCTGTAGGTCCGAATAGTAATTTGAGAATTGTAGTACTTTATTACACAATACTTAAGTGACTTTTTTTGTTACAATTGCCAAATATTTAAAAAATAAAACTAGGATGAATAAAAGGCATATTTATTTTATCTCAACATTCGGATTTTTTTTCTTTTTCCCTTTTTTTTTTTTAAATTGGGATTGTATTACGCATTTTGATAATCGGGATAGACATATGGCTCTACCTTTTAAAATGTAACTTGCAGTATTCTATTATCACTTCATGTTGGCCGTTGGGCTTTGTTTGAAAAAGGTTTAATAAGCAACATTTGAAAAAAATTTATACCATAAAACTCTAAAATAAAAAAATAAAAAATAAAACTGAAGCATTAAAAAAATCCTAATAAGAACTAACAAATCTGCTCTAAAAATTTGTTAAAACTTAATTTTAAAAAAAACTACATTCAAAACGACTTATTGTATGTAGTTTACAGTTTCACGAAGCAACAGAGCCATTTGAGCATCAGCCTTGCCATCCCCTTATTTTCTCCAATTGAAACCCTTTCTCCGTTTGAATCCATCTGGCCGGATGACAACAAGGGAAGAATCAATAGAGGAGCTATTTATAGAACGTTAACAGAGGGTTTCTGGTTTTACGGCCCTGTGTGACTGCATTGCTTCCTGGATTCAAGGGCCACAAATCAGTAAAAAAAAAAAGCTTGTGTGTATAATATATGTATGATGATGGAAAGCTTGGTGACCTCCTCGTACCTCGTCTTTGGCGTCTTCATCGACCTCGAACACGTGAGCCGCTAGCTTGTCTGCCTTCGAGCCTTTGCTATGGAAAAATATAAGAGAGAGGCTGAGATTTATTAGAAGGAGCTCTCAGCTTCTCGCTTCTACTCAACACAACTTCCTCCCCACCTTACCTGGGTAACATGCGGAAGTCGCCAGAATAGGCCTCGTATTTGTAGTTGATGACATGCCAGTCGGTCTTGTACATGTTGATGCACTGCCAGACACATAAACACACACATAATAACAGGAGCACGCCAGTGAGGGAAATTTCTGTCCTCTGACTCTGACTCACAGGCCTGGACTAAATTTGAGTTGTATCTGGGACATTGTTGGAAAAAGGCCTCCCTTGCACATGTTGGGAAGTTTTAACTCATTCACTGCCATTGACGGCTATAGACGTCAAAAAGTCATTTGAACTATTTCTAGTTTAACATTTTTTCCCACTTTTGTTAACAAAAGTATAAAAACCTAGATTTTTTTTTTGTATTAGGACAGATATAAAATTTGTGATTAATCGTGAGTTAACTAGTGAAGTCATGCGATTAATTACGTTTAAAAAATTTAATCGCCCGGCGCCCCTAATTTTTTAAATAATTTTTTCTTAAAAAAAAAACATTATTAAAAATTAAAAAGATTTTTATTTTTTTCAAAGAAAAGGTTATTAAAAATTAGGGGCATCAGGCGATTAAAATTTGTAATCGGAATTAATCGCATGACTTTAATCGCCCGGCGCCCCTAATTTTTTTAATAATTTTTTCTTAAAAAAAAAAACATTATTAAAAATTAAAAAGATTTTTATTTTTTTTCAAAGAAAAGGTTATTAAAAATTAAGGGCATCAGGCGATTAAAATTTGTAATCGTAATTAATCGCATGACTTTAATCGCCCGGCGCCCCTAATTTTTTAAATATTTTTTTCTTAAAAAAAAACATTATTAAAAATTTAAAAGATTTTTATTTTTTTCAAAGAAAAGGTTATTAAAAATTAGGGGCATCAGGCGATTAAAATTTGTAATCGTAATTAATCGCATGACTTTAATCGCCCGGCGCCCCTAATTTTTTAAATAATTTTTTCCTAAAAAAAAAAAACATTATTAAAAATTAAAAAGATTTTTATTTTTTTCAAAGAAAAGGTTATTAAAAATTAGGGGCATCAGGCGATTAAAATTTGTAATCGGAATTAATCGCATGACTTTAATCGCCCGGTGCCCCTAATTTTTTAAATAATTTTTTCTTAAAAAAAAAAAACATTATTAAAAATTAAAAAGATTTTGATGATTTTTTTCAAAGAAAAGGTTATTAAAAATTAGGGGCATCAGGTGATTAAAATTTGTAATCGTAATTAATCGCATGACTTTAATCGCCCGGCGCCCCTAATTTTTTTAATAATTTTTTCTTAAAAAAAAAACATTATTAAAAATTAAAAAGATTTTTATTTTTTTCAAAGAAAAGGTTATTAAAAATTAGGGGCATCAGGCGATTAAAATTTGTAATCGTAATTAATCGTATGACTTTAATCGCCCGGAGCCCCTAATTTTTTAAATATTTTTTTCTTAAAAAAAAAAACATTATTAAAAATTAAAAAGATTTTTATTTTTTTCAAAGAAAAGGTTATTAAAAATTAAGGGCATCAGGCGATTAAAATTTGTAATCGTAATTAATCGCATGACTTTAATCGCCCGGCGCCCCTAATTTTTTAAGTATTTTTTTCTTAAAAAAAAACATTATTAAAAATTAAAAAGATTTTTTTTTTTTCAAAGAAAAGGTTATTAAAAATTAGGGGCATCAGGCGATTAAAATTTGTAATCGTAATTAAATGCATGACTTTAATCGCCCGGCGCCCCTAATTTTTTAAATATTTTTTTCTTAAAAAAAAACATTATTAAAAATTAAAAAGATTTTTATTTTTTTCAAGAAAAGGTTATTAAAAATTAGGGGCATCAGGCGATTGAAATTTGTAATCGTAATTAATCGCATGACTTTAATCGCCCGGCGCCCCTAATTTTTTAAATATTTTTTTCTTAAAAAAAAAAAAAAAATTATTAAAAATTAAAAGGATTTTTATTTTTTTCAAAGAAAAGGTTATTAAAAATTAGGGGCATCAGGCGATTAAAATTTGTAATCGTAATTAATCGCATGACTTCACTAGTTAACTCGCGATTAATCACAAATTGTATATCTGTTCTAAATGTACAAACAAAATCTAGGTTTTCATACTCTTGTTAACAAAAATGGGAAAAAATGTTAAACTAAAAAATAGAATGATTTTTTAATGTCTATAGCTGTCAAAGGCAGTGAATGAGTTAATAGCTCTTAGTCAAGCAGATGACAAGGAAGCACGGGTCTGTTAAACAGAACCTGGCCGAAGTCTGCAAAAACTTAAAATCCTGCCCCACATGACTAATAAACCTTCGCTAATGCTGAATGTTGGCCTTGAATCCCATTCTCGAAACTAAAGCAATGTTCTTCTACTTCCTGACCTTCAACCACCACCACATTTTACGAGTTAGCGTCGTAGTACCTTTTTGGCAAACAGACTCCTGGCTTCCCGCTCTGCATTCTGGGGCACAGAGGGGACCACGGTCCGCCTCTGTCGGGATATTTGGGACTCCTGCATGTGAGCACGCACACACACACACGTTGAGAAGCAAAGCCCAAAAAAACTGAGTGGAATACATACTAGCGTCACAGGGTTAAAGCAGTTCTCTAAATAAATCAAAACACATGTGCTGTCTGGCTGGGTTTGCATTGGAGCTTATCATAGGGAAAGTTTGGAAAAATCTTGCCTCAAAAAGTACTGGAGCAAAAAAAAAAAATGTCATTGGTAGACTTAATACTTGCACAATTGTACACTATGGATCCAAAATGTTATTATGAATGGAAATGTGCTTTCCATTTATCCAGTTCATGACAGTTTTTTGTGGTGTATCCCTACAAAGTCAGATGGCTGGTTGCCACCCCCCCCCCCCCTTTCGTATCAGCCAATCAGCTCCCAGCTCCCTCCCCAGCTGTCTCTTTCACCAGATTCGTAAAACTGCGCCCTCATCTAAGCTCAAAGAAACACAACATCACCGAAACATCGTCGACGGGGCAGAGCAGCAGGTCTCGTTGAGGGTCGCTGTGGATCTGAGACTTCCTCTGGAACACCACCGCCTCGTAGTCCAAAGGCTCAATGAACTTGGGCTGCTCCTGAGATGGGGGAAAGAAGATTCAAATAAGACAGTTGTGTTGTGATCTGGAGTCCAGGCAATGTGCCATGGTATTATAACTTCCACTTTTTGAGTTTCCTAAGGAAGTGAGGCTCATTTGAAATCGCTAGTCTAAGCATTTTGGCTGAAAGTTAACAGAAGATGAGAAAACATTACTATCATACATTTATTTGGTTGGGAAGTTTAGACAGTCATGCTAAAAAAGCCCAACGCTTCCACGCCTTTTCACATGTGAGCCCCCGGCCACATGCAAGCAACGTTTACAGCGATAGTCTGCTGAGGTCGGCGCACACGCTCGGGCCCAAAAAGCAGCAGTTCTCCTTCCTGTCATGTGCAATGAGCTCAACCGCAGAGCCACAAGTCACGGGCCAGCTTTGAGCAGCACCAGCGGGCCGGATCATGTTACACACAAGAAGCGGACAAGGGGGAGGGCGAGGCGGTCCAAAAAAAATGACTTTTCTACTTTTACTTGAATATATAAAAAAAAAGTGAAATATAAGAACTGCTTTGTAAAGCATGCACTCATTCCTTGCACAGGGTTTGAAAATGATGCCAGTGAGGTTTCCGGAGGGCGGCAACATGTGTGTTCATGCAAGCGAGCCGATGAGCACACCAAACAAACCTCCGCCACGACAAGCCCAATAGTGTTTCAGTATATGACACAACAACATAAAAAAAAAAAAATGCAAATCCTCATTTGTTGCATTTTGCGGAGTTAGGATTATTATTTTTTTTGTCTAACCAATCCAGGGATATTTCTGACACACGTACAATGAAACTCATTGTGCGTGTGTAAGTATCCAGTGAATGTAATGATTGTTGTTAATAGTTCATCTTAATTTTGCCGCACTTTAGGCTATGCTTATATAGAAACACTGCATATAGCATGTCATACAAACATACAAATGACGTCAACAAGGCCTCTACAATGTCCTAGAGAGGCACCAAAAAGAGGACATTGATGAACCCACAGGAAGGACGCTTGAGGGAATTCCCACAAAATCTCCTCAAAACAGCATCCAGGCATGTCAAATCAAAAGAGTAAACGCTACCTTATGACACCAGTACTGCTCACACTTTCAACCTGAACACCGATTTAAGTAAGTCATGCAGTGTTTCTGACACATAGGAACTAAATCCACACACACAGCCACAATGCTGGGTCAGCAGGGTTCTTCTACGACTGCCTCAAAACCACTGACCGCCTATAATCCCCTCATGACTCCAGGCAGCTATGGTTGCTATTAACACATGAAAAAAAAAAACTACTTATGAATGAATGAGGGCATGTTACACTGTGCTTTACTGCACCATGTGGCTGAGTCCATCAGACATGACGAGGCAAGAATGTCCTGTCCAAAGTGACAGACAAAAGGAGCTGCGGAAGATTGAAGGACATTCTGCTTTCAACGCACTTTTATCAATGCATGCCTAACAGTTCTTTTTTCGAGCATTTTGATGGTACTTGAACGCAATTTTTATTTCAACGTCAGAAAGAACAGACAAAAACATACGTGCATGGGGGTCTGCTTATGGAGAAAGGATTTCTCTGACTCTTAAAGCACATTAGCTCGGCAAAAAAAAAAAAGACAACAAGATCTCCTTGCTCACCACCGGGTCCACTGAGGTCCTCACCGCCTCCGACACGCTCTGTCGGACTTCCGCCGCCGTCCCGGGCTTGCTCAGCCTCTTGGTGAATTTGCGAACCTCAGACATAGCGCTCCAAAAAGATTTAGAGATGTATATATCCACAACGCGTGTCCCGGCGGCCAGATGTGGGCCGCGTTTAGAGGTGGGGGGCCGGCCAGCCAGCCAGCCAACGCCAGCGGTTTGACGTCGCGAGGCGGGGCGGGCGCTTCTCGTGATGCTGATGAGAGGAGGCCAAAGGGGAGTGACAAAGCGCTCGCTCACTTCCGGGTCTCATGACACGCACTTCTGGTCGTCACTGCCAAATCTATTGATATACAAGAGCTGATTGACAAAATGAGAAAACAGTTTTATTTACTAACCGACGACCCTAATGCGTCGAAAATATGTCGGGTTTATATCAACAAATATTCCCCTGGATGTTCTCTTGCTGCCCTCTAGTGGGGGTTATTGTGCACGGCACGCACTTCAAATTCCCAGTCTTTCCTATAGTCTCACGTTTGTCCACTTTTTCTGCATACGTTAGCAGTATAAGGCACAACATTGAACAAACATGTCATTCGTGTAATTTATATTCAGATTCAGAATATTTATTGCATTGTCACAAGGGAACAACGAAACTTCTAATGGAGCATCCATACAGCAGAGTGGATATACACTGAAATTAAAAGAGAATATCACTCACTAATGTATTTTATGTGAAATCTGACATGTTTAGTTGAATAAAGTGGCAGCTATTCTTTAATTGTATGACATCGGTCAGTTGAACAGTCTGCTATCCAGTGGATTTTATTGCTGTGGCTCTGTCAGATGGATGATCTATCATGGGACACTAATATACAGTATACCTGTACCACAATACATCAAATTTAAAGGCAATCAACCCTTGCTCACTGCTCATTTTGTACATAAGGGGAACAAATAGCAAGTATGCAGTGTAAACCCAAGAACAAAAATGGAATCAAATATTCAAAAAACCTACGTCCTGAAAGGTTGATCATTCAAGCCTTATCATTCAATGCACGTCAATCCCAGGTCAGGTAGGAGCATCCCTAGGAATTATATTTGGTAAATTCCTTCAGAGCCCACTTTTTCATTTCAATTTCCTCTCGCAATTTGCCATACTCCTCAGCCAGGGCCTCAAATTCCTTGCCCAAGATCTCAAAGGAGGACAACTCTGACTCCACCGACTGTTTCTCCACCTGACAGGCTCTAAGCTCTGACTCCAGAGTTTTTCTGCAATTCAGACACAATAAAAATTACACCAAAAAAAAAAGGTAAATGTTTTTCAAGCTGTAATATACAAAGCTCAATATCCCAAAACTCATCTTGCCTTATTTCTTTGTGGGTAGAAATGGAGTCAGGTGTGTACGTTTCCAGCTTTATCGCAACCATCTCAGCCCTAAAAATGGACGAAAGAATAAACAGACTAATATTTAAAAGCAATATATACTGGAAACACACTGATAAATGTATTAAGAGTTAAACTCCTTACTCGATTTTTTGCATGACTAATACGCATTTGCCTTCAAAGTAGTCCAACTTCTTTCTGTCCAAATCAGCCTGCATCGTCAAGCGGTTCTCCAGGATGAAAGACTGAAGGAGCTGGACACACGCTGTCATCTCCTGCAAGTGGTTTCAATTGAGCTCTTTTCCAAACTATATGCACTGAGTGAGTCTGTAAAGAACACAAATGTACTGTATGCAGCTTACAGAAAGGTACAGCTGTGTCTGCCTTTGGAGGAGCACCCTCTTTTCCCGGGAGATTTCCTTCAGAGCTTCAACCTTTTTTTTGTCTTTAACCAGTTGTGCAGACATATGGGACAACTTGCACCTCTTCAGAGATTCACTGTCATTCTCTATTTATATATATATATATAAAACATTGTTAACAGCTACACAAGAACATGATGACACAACTTAATTATGTGTGGAAAAAGGAAACACACCCCATTCAGGTTGATAGTAGGAAAGTAAACTAAAACATTTTTTCTTGAGGTGTTGCTCCAGCGCTCCAGGTAACATCTGTTTCATTTTTTGTATGTTCTGTGAATTACAAGCAGAATTGGCACAAGGTAAATTAGTTGAAATGAAAGAAATAAAAATTTGTCTTCACTAAGTACGTTTTGATCACATACATTCTCAGAAGGCATGAGCTCCATGACATCTTGAGGGGTCAAACCCAGAATGGACGGCTGATCCTTTTTGGTGGTGTTGCTAGGATCCAGCTTTCTTGCACACTTGGCCACAAGAAGGCATTTCTCCATTGTTTCGTAAAACTAGGATCATGTCACAAAGTTGACAGGTTAACGTCACATAAGAAACCGGCAGGAATTGACTGACAGAAGTTTGTTCAAATCTGGGAGGCCCACCATGTTCTCGTCAGGTGGTACAGCGGCATGATGCTTCCTGACCCTGTGGTCCTGAATCATCTCCTGCAGCGCTCTGTGGATGCTCTCAGACTGCAGCCAGGCTCGCCGCTGGCTCAGTAGTTTCTGCTGAGCCTGAAGAAAAGGGGGAAAAAAAGCAAAAAAACTGAGGAGGACATAAACTAACACTTTGCAGGAACTAAAACACATTGCAACGTATATTACGGTATAAATGCTTGTTTATACCGTCTCTAACTCCTTTTTCAGTGAATTAGTGAGTCCAGTTTTATCCACATAATGAGCCAGACTGGTTAAGAGTTTACAGAATTGGGGGTTTTGCCTCAGGTCCTCTTCTGTCAGGTCACATAGTGGAAACGAGGCCAAAACTGTGCGGGAGTCCAACGACATACATCATGTTAGTAAGCACGACCGCATTTTATAACAACGGCAAACAAAACACGTTTGTTTTCTCACCCTGTTGATGCACTTTGTCTTCGTTTCCAAGCACCAATCCACCAGTGGCGCCAGGTTCAGCAGTCATTTTGGCTGAGATTAACTGCTTTTTCTCCTGTTTTACGCGGAGCGAAGAAACTTCCTGACTCAAGTTGCGCGCCTGAGGGAAACCATTTTATTGGCCAAATAGATACACGTGGTACAAAACGCTTGTGAAAGGTGCTTGCCTCTCGCGAGAAAACGCGAAAACACAACATTGTGACGCGTGAGAAGTGTTTGTATTTTCAATGTTTAATTATTATTCTTTATTCAGAAGTAAAGTATATTTAAAAAAAAACCTGTATACAACATTGAACATATAATACATGCCAGAGGGTACATTAAAGTTGGTTTGTTTTTTACTCTATTTTTTTTACATTTATGGAGATATAATTTAGCTAGGATGAGTAACAAGTATACAATTATAAAATTATATATATATATATCTTCTAAAATAACCAAATTAAAGCATAAAACATTTCTCCATTTTCAAGTGAAGTCCTTGTAGATCTGTCTAGTAATAAATGTGTGTGTGAAGTATTTTTCAGTTTGTGTCACGTTGGAAAAATAAGCGATTAAGAAAATGGATGGATGGATGGACACACACATACACACACACACACACACGTGTGTTGAGTGACCAAAAGTGTAGATTTTTGAAAGAAGAAGAAGAAAAAATAATTTTCCCAAATTGTGACTTATGAGGTTTTGGCCCGACGCCAGTGAAATCTCTCACACCGCACGTCTGGTGAACCATAATATACAATCTGCACCCCCAGTGTACATGTGTTCTTCAGTGTCAGTGAGGTCTTCCCCCCTCAGGCGTGAGCTTCTCCACAGCTGCTTCCTTACATCAGCCCTTTTCCATATCTGGTTTGGTTGGTGCTGCATTTATGGTGCTACTGTATGTGTGATCATACCTTGCCTAAACATGTTCAGTCAAAGGCATTTCTAGCCATTTTAAGGGGTGTTAAAGCACCTTAATGGAGCTTTTGAGCACGCAATCTGCACAAAGCAGTGCAATACACTACCTTCAAATGATATACAGATGTGGTGTAAGTAGTATACCACTTAAACCAGCGAACAAATGTGGAACATTTCTTTAACAAAACATGACTATTATCATTACGATTACTCTATTTTTTTTTGCTAATTATTTATGTTGATAGCTACGGGTTAGCTGATGTATTTTACATCTAGGAAATGTTTGAGGTGGTCAGCACCTCTGCAGCCAAGTCATCCTTGAAGGGGGATCCCAATCTTTGGTCCCTTCTCAAGGTTTCTTCTTTTTAACCCATATGTTGTTTTTTTCCCATTGTCCTCCAGGGGGGTTTAGACCAGAGGGTGTCATTAGTATGTGTCAAACGTGGGCCTGACTATCGTCTTTTAATAATTTTAGAAACATATCTTTATTTTTTACTTTACTTTTAAATGTCTTTTTAAGTCTTCTATTAATGTGTTTAAATGTTGTCATTGTATGTTAATTTAGCAATTTTAGTAAGCTGCTTTTATTTTCCTCTGCTTTGCTATTGAATGTCAATAGCTACTGTGTTAGTAAATGCTTTTAGGAACTGTGTCTTTTGTGAAGCACATTATGTATGAAATGTGCTGTATAGAGGGAAATAAAGCTGTCAGAAGTCCCAGAAATAAGTCCATTTGATCCACTTTTGGTATTGTTAGTTCTGGTTTATTCCAGGGAAATTCCTATTTAGCAATTAGTACCCCTAAACCTATAATCCTAGACTCTTCTCTGTTTTAAAATATTACAAAAACAGTAGCTAAAGTGAGTCAACATGGTGCAACTTATTGTAATTTTTTTTAAATGAACCAGCCTAGTTAGTAACATATTTCAGTGGCTAAATGGTATATTAAAATTATCCTTATTTGTGTAGGCAGTGATGTAGCAAAATGTAAATCGGGAAAATACGGGGATACCTTGTTTACCTTTTCATAATATAAAGCCTTTGAATCCTTGAATCATCTGATTCAAAGGCTCTCGACCAATCACAGAGCAGACTTCCGTAATGGGCGGGGCTTCGTTGGGGGGTTGAGGTCATTCAGACCCTCACTGATTCACTCTATCGGCGTGCATTGGAGTGGGCTGCTAGCTCGTGGAAGGTGTCGCCCGCCGCTCAGTGCACCGCAGACGTTTCTTTCGGAGGGGAACGTCCGTGAATGTCACACGGCAGGCTGAAGACTGGCTTTCCCTCGGCTATTCAGCACCACGACTGCGCCACACTTGAGGCACGGAGGCTATCCGCGGCTAGCTCGCTATACCGACTGGATCAAGGTGTTGATAGTAGCTAGCCTCGCAGCTAATTAACCGTCCTGCCGGAGCGTCGTCACCGTGCTTCCCAACAGCAAGTCGACACATACGCAGCCGTTTGTCCGTGCTCTTTGTGCCGCCGGCGGCATTGAGACGAGAGCAGACCAGGGCACGGTGCTCCGTAATTTAGTGGCGCCTGCGTTGATTTAGTTGACACCATCACACCCATCTCCCCCAACCCCTTCACCTCCTGCCCCTCCACCCGAAACACTGGACATCCACAAGCGGCCGGGGAGCGGCGAACTGCCGGCGAAGCTGGGGGTCCTCACGTTACCCGACGGCCACGGGGTCGTAGCGGCTTCAGACGAGCTCACCCGTGGGGAGCTACCGACGAGTATGGACGGGCTGGCCGTGGAAGTTCGCGGCTCGAATGGGGCCTTCTATAAGGTAACCTGGCTCCGGTGTAGCTTATTGCTCGCCCCAAGCAAACTTTTGCTCTTTCCAATAACTTGACATGTTGCTAGTTGAACCATAGCGCTGGCAAACCCATCATGCGATCACTTCGTCGATATTAACCCGAGTCGAGTGTTTTTTTTTTTTTTTTTTTGTCAGATGAGGATGCTTTGGCGTCCCGGCACGATTGGTCATTGTGGGGTGGGCAGCTAGCACGAGCTAGCTGCGCCTAGCTCGTGCTAGTTGCAATTCTCATCATGCTTTTCAATGTGATTTCTGCCCAGTTTCGATACGGCTTTACGACGATCCCCCATTACGTGCGCCTAAAAAGTAGCATTTCGTGTTACATGTTTCAACTGCGATGGTGGAGCATGCATGAGGGGATGCTACAGTTCAAGCTAACGAAATGAAACTCTTTCAGTTTCAATTCTGCCAAACGATTAATACACATGGCTGTGGTCACGTGTTTTGATTTGGCTGCAAGAGCTTTCTGAGTGGAAGCACAATTGGACACATTGATGCCATTCGGGAGGTCATTTTAAAATGTGTTTGCGAAGTGATTTAGATCCCTTTTGGAGACAGGAATAGTGGCAACATTATCCCCTCATTGATTTAATTTTGTAGTCGTAACTTTTAGGACTTCTCTTATTTTAGTCCTCAGTCAGTGTATGTCTCTCCATTCTTCCTCCCATGTGCTCTCCAGCACCTCTGCGTTGTGGGTGTACTGCAGGCCCCTAGCCTAAATTTACTCTCATTCTGCAGCCTCACCTGTCATTGGCTTTTACCAAGTGACAGCTTGGCCCTGATTAGATTGAGCACAATTTCGTGGCTGATGAATCAGGTCTTGATATCACAATGACTTTTTATGTTAATACATCTTGGTATACAGTATTTTGTTACAAGAGCAACAATAGGTTGCCCGTCAACACGTCTCTGTCCCATTTGATGATTTACAGTCTTGATGACCACGTGGACTGAACACGTGGCCGCTGACTTGAGGACGTGGTGTCATCCTGGCATAGCCCCCACCTTTCGAGTCAAGTCAGGATGACGGTCTGTCCGGTGCATCTTGACAGCAGTCAATCTGACACGTGCACCTGTCTCCTGAAGTAACATCCGTAAATGAACATATAATATGTTTGAACCTTGTCACTCACTTCGGGCTGTCAGAAAATGGCAAGTAATTTGCCTCCTGAAGTAAACAACGTGCATTTTCCAGCAGGTGAATCCACGACTTCCCAACACGGACACCGCCTATATCCTTTATAGGGTCGTGTCACAATGAGAGGCACGCCACACCTACCACTTTGCTTCTGTCTCGCCTTTCTCAGCATGCAAGAGTATCTGCTGAGGTTTTCCACTGCAAACGTAACTCTCGTCACAATGGCAGTCTATTAAAATATCCGGATTGTACAGTAGACCTGCAATCCCCACAAAGAGAGTATGTTGTTTGGCTCGTGACATTTCCACGCTGACAAAAATCACAGCCAGGGAGGTTGTGTCACGGCTATGTCTCGGCTTTCTATAAAAAGACCCCCCACCCTTGCGCTTATTCTTACAAGTCAAATGTTTTATAGAATCAAAACATCGCCCACTCTATCTTTGCAACTGTTTGCGCCAATAAAAATACACTCCCGTGTCTGTTTTTCCCCTCTCTTAGGGGTACATCAAGGATGTCCACGATGACTCGCTCACCATTGTGTTTGAAAACAAGTAAGTTTGAATCTCCCGAGCGTGCGTGTTGTGATTGAGTTACTACTACTTCTGGTTCTGGCTGGTTCTGTACGCGCTCACTACAAAATGTTCCTCTTGGACACCTGTGCTTAGAATGCAGCTGTCCACACACATCTCTAACAGCCCTTAAGCCACCCCCCTTCTCTTAGTGGTTGCCTTCGGTCTTTGCCCCACCCGCGTCACCAACATCCTACCAGCGCACACTCCGGAGTCTTTTTATCTACTTGGCTCAGAGTGCAGCGCAGCGCAGGGTGCCCCTAAAAATAGTGGTCCGCCCAAGGTATGCGGGGTTGGCAGGAGGGGCATGGCAGGCCTGTGCTGTTTTTGGGATGCCCCCACCCCCACCCCCAACCTCCCCACCCTTCTACTTTCTCTGAGAGCATGCTAACGCAGCTCAGGCTTGAATGAAACACGTGGCGGTTGTTATTCAGACCTTTGCTTATTTTTTTTTAGGAATTATGCCTTAAAGTAATGAGACACAGCTCAATCTCCTTCCAGAGTAATTAATTGAACTTTATGGCAGCCAGGTACTTTTCAACCCTATTTCATGTGAAGGCCATGATCCAATAAAGAATGTCACTCGCGGTGTAATCGCACAACTTTGAACGTGGCTCGGTATTTTTTCATTTTAAAATTGATAAGGCTTTTTATGGAGCCTGGAGGAAAATGTGTGGATAAGTGGCTATTTTTTTTTTTATTTTTGTCTCATTGAAGCTGGCAACCAGAGCGGCAGTTACCCTTCAGCGACGTGCGGTTGCCACCTCCAGCCGACTACAACAAGGATATTGGGGAAGGAGAGGAGGTGGAGGTAAGGCCTCTACCGCCTCAAGTTTTTCCTCCTGCGGCGTCAACATCTGATGAACATTCACAAGTGGATGCGATGTCATTATTCATTCTTTGTCTCTCTTCACAGGTTTACTCCCGAGCTAATGAACAGGAGCCATGCGGCTGGTGGCTGGCCCGGGTCCGAATGATGAAAGGCGAGGTAAATAAAGTGAACCTTGCCTTTTTATATTAAAGGGGAAAAAAATAGCGCATCCTCTTTGAATGTAGGCACAATATTTCACGTTGGCTTTAGAATATTTCTACATTAATGCTCCTCCTTTTCTGTCCGTTTTTTTTTTGTTTCCTCTTAAATAGGGATGGGCAAGTACGATACCAGGTATAGGGAGGGCCAATGGGCATTTCTGATTTTAGCGTAATGCAAACAAACTGCTTATTGTATTGCTTTTGTCTGTAACTATCAGACAAATCAGATAGATTGTTATAGTAGTCAAACAACATTTCATCAAATTTTTAAATCAAAATAACCCACACAAATCAAATTAGAATCCTCCAAAGTCCAATGCTTTTCAGTGAGCGGAGAGCTTCCTTTCAGAGTTGACGGCCATTTTGACTTGTGACGTAAGCTTGGAATTGTCCACAGCAGGTATCAGTAACGGGCAGTTAAAGAGTTAACTCTTTGACTGCCAAAAACGTTAAATAACGTTTAGTAAAATCCTATGGAGGAGTGCCAAAGACGTTAAAAGACGTTTTTTTTCAAAACTGAGGTGAAACTAACCATTTTCTATTGTTGATTACTGAAAAACGGAATAAGGTAGAAACCCCAAAAAAATTCTGATGAAAGATGAGAGTCCAATCTTTCATTTGGTAGTATGTGTGTTTCCATAGTCCAAACACATAATTTTCTGTGGACCTTGAAAGATCAGTCAAAAATGGTTAAATCGGCTGGCACCCACGGCATCCCTTTTCTGAAAACGTCTGGCAGTCAAAGAGTTAATCAGGCCTTATTTCAAGGTACCAGCGCTCACGATGCCACTTCACGATCAGGAACTAGAAATTAGAAGAATAGAAAATTGTTTCATGTATATTTAAAAAAAAAACAAAAAAAACCCCACTTATAACTCATTTTCCAGTATTGGATTATGCATTGTGTGTAACGAATAAAAGTGCAAAACTGCAAATATCTCTGGCATCTTATTCCCTGAATTTTCTTTTAAGCCGATTAATTATCAAAATAAAAACATAGCGTGTGCAACGGGAGTTTGCTGACGTAATGGGCAAGAAAAAGACCGTCTTCCACCCCAAATACTGCGACAAATTCTGATCAGAGTAAAATCCTCCGCACATCAGATTTCATGTCATTCCGTGTGGCGGTGGGAGTGGCCTCTCTTAATGTGGGCTTAAGCGTGCTTATTTAGCACACGCCATGTAGCGTAAAAGTCACCCGGATGTTTACCGTCCAGGTTAGATGATCACGTGACTGTCCAAAATGGCCGATACTGTACTTAATGCAAAAGTGCGGTATACATAAAAAGTGCTATAAAATCATAATTGCTCAAATTGACCATTTCACAGAATAGCTGGTTAGTTTTTGATAAGTCTTGTATTCCTTTAAGGATTTTTTTTTTATTTATTTGAAGCTGATTTAAGTGTCATTAATAATGCAAAATGTGATTTGTTATTTCAGTTCTACGTGATTGAATACGCGGCATGCGACGCCACCTACAACGAGATTGTCACAGCAGAACGCATCAGGCCCCTCAACCCCAACAGCCCTTCCTCGCGAAATTCCTTCCACAAAGTCACCATCCCTGTCCCGGAGGACCTGAGGGACATGTGAGTGTCCTAACTGCTTTTTTTTTTGGTTGCCGGAAGGGATGCTGATGTCTTCTCGGCGATGCTGAGCCTCTCGTTCCTTTTGTCATCAACAGCTGCGCAGGCGACAACATGCATAAAGACTTTAGAAAAGCTATCGGCGCCAACTGCATCTTCTTCAGTGCCCAAACGCATGAGCTCATAGTTCTGGTTAGTACCTCATATCTTTTTTACATGGTGACTTTTCTAATTACAGGGATGTGATTTTTCCGCTAATTCGCGGAATTCCGCTTTTTTTATCCCCCCCCCCCCCCACCAAAAAAAAAAAATCAATTTTTTTTTTATTATTTTTTTTTAGTAGTAGTAGTTCATTGTGTATGCACATGACTCCGACAGATAACATCTTCTGCTATAACAAAGACATTTGTGGTATGCTCTAATATGAGTTACTTTTCATTTGGTCATGATATAATTATTTGTTCATGCCCCCCCCCCCCCCCACTGGGCACTGCCCTGGACCTAGCTGGGTGCCAGCGGCCCCCAGACCCCCGGCTAAATTTTCAGATAATTTCACTTTGGTCAAATCACATCCCTGTAATTATCTTAAAATCCAAGCGTCGTTGTCACATACTGTATATGCAACGTACACACCTTGAAGCTCTGTAATCCTTTTTGTCTGCAGTCTACAAATGAAACCACGACAAAGCGTGCCACCATTCTCAGCGACATGCATTTCCGCAGCATCCGCACAAAGCTTATGCTCATGTCCCGTAACGAAGAAGCCACCAAACATTTGGAGGTAAACCGTTGACCTTAAGACATGCTCTCTGCGCGAGCTGTCCAGCATTTTGTTCATTTTCTTCCAACCGCTCTCTTTCAGACAAGTAAACAGTTAGCGTCAGCATACCAGGAGGAGGTTTGCGTCAGAGAGGACCTGATGGGTCTCGCCATAGGCTCTCACGGGGCCAACATTCAGCAGGCCCGCAAAGTACCCGGTGTCACCGCTATCGAGCTGGAAGAAGAGAGTTGTACCTTCAGGATCTATGGAGAGGTGCGCTTATGCTTCGTTTTGTGGTCAATATTGCTTGCAGAGTTGCAGTTTGGCTTTTTTTTTTTAAAAAAAAAACGTTTGTGCTGTTTTGGCAGACTCCAGAGGCAGTAAAGCAGGCAAGGGAATATCTTGAATTTAAAGAAGACTACTTCCAGGTACCCAGGGACCTCGTAGGTGAGTGAGAGCACATTCCCAGAGGCACTCCTATTCCTGGCGGCATCTTCACCACCAGACGGCCCATGATCTCATCTCTCTTGCGCAGGCAAAGTCATCGGCAAGAACGGTAAAGTCATCCAGGAGATCGTGGACAAGTCGGGCGTGGTCCGCGTCCGGATCGAGGGAGACAATGACAAAAAGCTCCCCCGCGAGGAGATGGGCAGGCAGGGGGCAGCCAGGGACGACACTGCCGGCAGCAAAGAGGTGCATGGACCGTAAAATAACAAATGTCTTCTGTGCAACAGGGTAGAGATGTTCCATGTGCTTTCTGCTTTGACACTGGCATTGTTGTCAATGCACACAGTTTATGTTGGCTATTGGCACTTGGCTGTGAGCTCATTTTTGTAGATTACTTATTATTATTTCACTGATACTTCATCTTACAGTTTTTTAATGTTTTTTTTTTTTTACAAAGTGTCCCCATGTGTTTGTTTATTTACATCATCAGGAAAAAGACACATACTTATCAATGTTTCTCTTTGTGTTTACCTTTCTGTCTTATCAGGGCTTGGTTCCCTTCGTGTTTGTGGGTACAAAGGAGAACATCAGCAACGCTCAGGCGCTGCTGGAGTACCACGTGTCTTACCTTCAGGTGAGTGACTGCCCTCTACTGGTGATTTGAATCTGCAACGTGTGAGGGTGGCTTTTTTTTGTTACTTTTTTTTTTTTTTTTAAGTTGGAGGGTAGGGGGATTTGTGGACTGGGTAATTTTATATCGTATCACTGGTTGGTTTGACCACCCCTCAAACACCAAACCTGCTGAGTGTGCCACGTTTTGCCCTTACCTCATGTGCTTTTTATAAATAGCCCTTCTCTCTGGGATTGGGTGACCGGCATGCTGAGAGTTTAGATTACACCTATCTGGACCCTCAGCGTCCAAAATTAGCAGCCGACACCCCCCCCCCCCCAAGCCCCTCTTTGTGCCTCATTCCCTTCCCAGCCGCCTCATCCACCTCCCTTAAGGTACAGCTGTCGTTGGCAGACAGCTGTCATCGTAGACATACGCTCGACGCCACGTTGCCTCTGTCCGCCCGCTACTTGGATGAATCGGAGCGGCGGCCATATTGCAGCAGTCATGACCGTCCTGTCGTCCGTAGAACTAACATTTATGTTTTTGTTTTACCAGTGCCGTGCCGTGAATTTTAGAGATCAAATATGACAGAATACCATGATTTCCTAAATCTGGTACTTGTGGGTTGGGGGCAAAAGAAAGTCTGGTAAATGATCTCCAGCTATCCAGCTGTCTTAAACGGTGTCCAAATTTATAGGCCAGGTCCTCCAAAGGACCATTCGCTAGGAGCGGAAATGTAAATGAGTAGTCTGTCATATGGGAGTCTTTGCGAACGACCAATCGGCAGCCAGTGTCAGGCGGGGGAGGGACTTTCCTGAATATACTGTCATGCTATTGGCGTTCACGAACAAGTCAGCATAGAAGAAGAGCAGAGCGATGTAGCTTGAAAAAGTGTGCTCCGACGCAGCCTTCGCTCACAGCTTGCATGGAAACAAAGCCCAGATTTGAAGGCTTACATGTAAGTCCATGACACAAATAGGAAAAGTAATACATTTACATTCAAAGTTACATTTATGTACAATGAATGCAAACTGAATTGGTGTTTGTCTTATCATGGCCATGTGATGGAATCTAATTTGTGGAAAACTATAACTATCATTACCATTAACCCAAAATGGTGGTTTTCAAAGCCATGCTGTGTGCTCTATGAGAAAAAAAAATGTCCTGTCTAATCCAATAAACCAATTGAGAGATGGACATGTGCATGTTTTTACTCTGGTTCACACCTACAAATGAAACATTCCATTGATGTGATGACACTCATTGTACCCTAAAGGCACTTCCCTTACAAGTTATGTGCTTAACATTAAGATTTTGAAAATGTCTACAAAGCAGTGGGGAGAATACTGTCTCCTCACAAACAGGCACCTCAACTCACCTTTTTTTTTTTTTTTTTTTTTTTACTGCTCCACATGCTTCCAGGAAGTGGAGCAGCTGCGCCTCGAGCGTCTCCAAATTGACGAGCAGCTCCGCCAGATTGGGGTGGGCTACCGCACGGCTCAGAATCGAACCGGACCTGCTGGAGGAGAACGAGAGAAAGGCTACCAGACTGATGAGAGCAGCAACTCGCTCCACAATTCTCGCACCTACGGGGGTCGCGGCAGGGGACGCAGAGCCTCCAACAGCATGCACTCTGGATATGGTATGGGGTGTGGGGGGGGGCATGACTTCAGTCAATTTTCTTTTTTGGGAGGAGAAAGTAAGAGCACCGTTCCTCTGCAGGCACAAACTCTGAGCTGTCCAATGCCTCAGAGTCAGAGGAAGTAAACGAGCGCGACCAGCGGCCCCGCGGTATCGGCGGGGAGGAGCGAAGCTCCAGGCGGGGCGGCCGGGGCCGGGCCTCCAATTCTGGACGAGGACGCGGCGGGCCAGGGTCCAAACCGTCCAACTCAATCAGCTCAGGTAGCATTTTATCAATTGTGAAGGAGCAATGGTAGGCTGCAAAAGTGTTTTAAATGTGGATTGTGCATAATTGCAAACCGCTGTACTTTGGCGTCTCCAGTGCTGAGGGACCCCGACAGTAATCCTTACTCCCTACTGGACGGCGAAGGAGAGCTGGCCGACACGGATGTCAGCGAAGGCACGGGAGGAGAGCGCCGGAGACGCTCCCGTCGCCGCCGTAACGACCAGGAGCCCAGTGTGATGGATGCCGCGACCGAGTCCGACAGCCAGGCGGGACCCAGTGAGAACGGGCTGGGTGAGAAACTTACTACTAGCGTTCTTGCAACCCCGCAGAGACTTCAAGTCCAAAAACTCAGTATGCCCTCATGGGACTTTTAGATGAAGAGGCCCGACCCCAGCGCCGCAACCGAAGCCGCCGCCGCCGCAACCGTGGCGGCCGCCCCGAGGGAGGCTCAGTCAGCCGTGATCGGCAGCCAACTGATAGCGGTGAGCTGACGTTTTTTTCAGTTCATGTCGGCACAAGCACAAATAGACCCCAGCATTTGTTCTAAGCTATTATTTTAATGATTTAGTGACCGTCGCTGACTACATATCCCGTCCGGAGTCCCAGAGCAGACAGAACCTTCCCTCGAAGGAGAACCACACCGATCCCGAGCCCAAGGTACAGGCAGACGAGGTTTATAAAATACGGGTGTGAAACGATTATTCAAACATGATCAGCTTGGTATCTTCTTTTTTTTTTCCCCTCCACACAGGAGAACGGGACCAGCAGCAAAATGGACGAGCAAACCCCTTCTAAGCGATCACCCAGCAAAGGCGTGACACCAGCCACTGAGACTGTAACGTTGGTCAACGGCGTCTCTTAATGAGTCCGTCTCACCCCTCGCGAATCCAAGTCTCGAGCAAGACTCCATGGCAAACTGTCCCTGCTTGCATTAACGTAAACCTTAAACAGATGAGTGAAAAGTTACCTGACAAAATTCCTGAATCCATACTATGAGAGTGGAGAAAAAAAAAAAAACGACGCATCTACTTAAAAACCCACGGTGTATGCTATATCCTATCT
This sequence comes from Vanacampus margaritifer, assembly GCF_051991255.1. NCBI lineage: Eukaryota > Metazoa > Chordata > Actinopteri > Syngnathiformes > Syngnathidae > Vanacampus > Vanacampus margaritifer. The sequence continues at coordinate 17,222,420 of NC_135446.1, forward strand.
ATCAGTACTTAGTGCTTATTTAAAAAGAAAAAAAGAAAAAAAAAAGTAGCTTGCCAAAAAAAAAGAACTGGTGGGATATGACTTGAGTTATAAGGAAAATACCGAGACTCAACAAAAAGGACTAGATTTTCTTGTCTCTTATGTTGGTTTCCTTCATTGTTTATCACTGGTTTGGACTCTTAACAGCGTTGAAGTACTTGGCGTGAGAGGTGTAAACTGTGGCGAGTGACGCACAAGCAGATAGTCCAATGCGTCGCAATGTTCATACTCAGAGGCTGGAATATTGATAGACATTGTGCCTTGAATTCGAAAAAAAAAAAAAAAAAAAAACTTTTTGTTTTGTTTTCATCGTGGGAGGTGGTGTTGTTTTTATTTTGGTCGAAAGGAGAGAACTGACAGAGGGAGTGCTAGTCACAAGAGTGAGGAAGATACAGTATGAGGGGAAGCTGCTGGGGGGGGAGGAGGAGGAGGGCAAGTTAGGTCCTAAACGACCTGATTTCAAGGCACTTTCCTCATTCCAAATAGAAGTGACAACATGGCCGTTCCAAGCGTAGAAACAGGTGGGCTGAAAATGTAACACAGCCGGGCCTTTTTCGCATCCTTATTTATCAGCAAACGGGGGTTTGAGGTGACGCGTCACCCCCTCCTCACCCGTTTTGACGTCCCAAGCGGTGGCTGGGTCGCCTTTCTTAAAACGTGACGAACTGCAGACTTCAACAGTAGACTAAAAGAGAAAGTAGCTCTAGCTTCCAGCCACAATCTCGACAAACCACAGCAGCCCGTGGCTCTGGCCGCACACGTGGGGGGCGACCACCTTCTTGGGGACGTACGCTGCCGTTGGGCAAGGCCCGGGGGGGGATGAAGAACTGTGGGATTGGGACAGCTTCAAATGAGATGAGCCACATATGCGAACACACACACAACAAACCAGGCACGAGAACAGGCGATTTCCTGCCTGGCGCAAAAGTAGAGGGCCCACAACACAAGGTGTCCGTTTTGGGTTGGCGAGTGGAGTGAGACCCCTCAATGGCTCTCTGCTCATGTTACTGTTGTCTTGGTTACCGCTCTTTTTTTTTTTGTTGCTATTTCCACATCTTAGAAAATATGAAATAAAAAATGGAAGTGAAATCAACCCCTAATCTGGAGATGAACTTTTGATTTCTCTGTCTTGTGGGTTTGCAGTCTATTTTTCTAACTTGCATGACACTTAGGCTAACCATTAGGTGGTGCCTGTCCTGTGCATGATGAAAGAGGGTGTTGTAAATCTGACTTACAAAGCCATTGGTTTCATCCAATAGAATCGCTGCTAATGTACACACTGAATGTCTGAGTAGAGCGAGAGAAGGGCAGTTGTTGGTTCCTTGGCTCGCAACTTCCAGAGCCTCCCGTACAGCATTGGCCGGGCAACATTTGGGCATAAAAGGCAAGCATCCACATGACCAAAGGTTTTAAGAGGCAGATGAACGGGGGAGCGTGGTTGAATCGAGACGACTCCAATGCTGCTTGTTAGACATTACGGCTCACCTGTGTGTTGTGTTTTTAAGAGTGTGTGAGAGAGCACCTGTACCTTTTTTGTTTCAGTTGTATGAGTGCGAGTTTGTGTACATTTATACCTCATTGTGTGAGTACTGTATTCCCTCATGTATCTGTAACCCTCACGTCCTGTTGAAAGACTGCTGGCTGCACTTTGTGTGTGTGCGTGTGTGTGTGCTGGTTGTACAGTTCACTTCTCTGTCAGATTTTGTCTCTGCATTCGTGTACTGATGGCAATAAAGGACTTTTCATTATTTGGTATAAAAGTTTGGCAAACACGCTTTCTTCCTGGGTCTGGAGTTTTAATTAATGTAGCAATTAATTATTTTAATATGTATGAAAGACACTGGTCGTATGAAATTTCAATTTCCAACACTTAATTTCTGTAAATCATAGCAAGTGTTATATCATTTATACGTTGCTAGGAAATCATGACCCATCCCTGGTGAGCATTTTCAGGAGTTGCTTTGGGGTGAAACCAAACCATTTTCATCCCAGTTGCCTGTGGCAGTCTTTTTTTGGAAATCAACCGAAGCAGAAGAGTGGTATGAATAATGCAATATAACATTTTATACTTATTTCATATTCAGCAGGCTGTTGCAGCAGCTCTGACACTCCGTTCTCGTTTATTTTCTAGTTTTATTGGTCGTGTGTGTGTGTATATATATATAGTTGTGATTACTAATTTAATTTCTGAAGATTAATAAAGGACATTTTACCTTATTACACACTACTGTGACTAAGACGTTCAAAGAATTTAAAGACATCCAACAACAAAGGGTTAAGGCTGTTGACGTGCAGACGTGAGAGGACCTTGTGTCTTAACTGCGGTTACGTTATGAGAGAATAATGCGTTTAACGTTATCGCAGGCGTGTATGTTTTACATATTGCGGCTTTGCAAGTCACCTTTGAAATGATAATTAGTCAGAATAATGTGTAGGGCTACAGTACTTTTATTGCTAACGTGCTACGTCGTCTCTCTAAAATCGGAAATGACGCAAATCCAAGCGGACAATAAGGCTTGCTGCTTGACCAATTGCGTACGAGATACTTTAAGCGACACTTTGACCTGCCAATAGGATTTAAGAATTTCATTCCGTCGCCGGTGTGCGCCATTGAGTTACGTATTCCAGCAGTTTCGACTCGGCGGTAACGCGGGCTGTCGAAGACGACAGGAAAGTACGTTCTGTTTAAATCGTTTTACACTTCTTCCGCATTTAAAGTGTATCATATCCTAACCCATTTAACATAACCGTAATAAATCCTCTGGAGTAATATAGCATGTAGCCACATCTTGCGCGATGCTAATGTTACCTTGCCACTAGCAACCGTTGATAGCTTGCTAATCAGGAAGTGGCTAACATCTTAGCTTCTTTGTACTAGCATGATCTCTTTCGTGTGAATCGGATTGTTTTGCAGGCAACCATACGTAAACGCCCTCATTGAAATTTTAAAATACTTATTCCGTGGCCTCTTGGTCTGCAACCTGTTAGTTTTTCGCGGTTAATATTTACTTTTTTTCCGTCTGTACCACGTGTAGGACCAAACCCCGGTGCAACAATGGTGAAGCTGTTCATCGGAAACCTGACCGAGGAGACGGGGAGGGACGAAATCGAAGCTCTGTTCACACCGTACGGCACAGTAACAGAATGTGCCAAGTACAAAAATTACGCCTTTGTCCACATGGATGACCGCAAGGCAGCCACGAAAGCCATCCGGGAGCTCAATCTCTATCAACTAAACGGCAGACCAATGAACGTGGAGCCCAGCCGAGGGAACAACCAAGGCCCGGTGAAGATCCATATCGCCAATGTGGAAAGGGGCTTCGAGAAAGAGCTGAGAGAGCTGTTTGAAGAATATGGCACAGTGTCCGAGTGTGCTATTGTAAAGAATTTTGCGTTTGTTCACATGGTCAACTCTGACGAAGCCATGGATGCCATCAAGGGCCTGGATAACACAAGGTTTCAAGGTAAGCTTAGTCGATTCTGCAAATAAAATATATATTAATTTGTAGAATAGTTTTTTTCCTCTGAGAGGTCCAGATGAAGCTGGGGTGTAAATGATTCACTCCCTCCAAATGGCCCGTGACACCTAGTGGTCAGTCGCAGTTATAGCTAAAGATTTTGCATGATGGTAACAGGTTTGTACTTTGAACTCGTCAAGTATTTCAATTAAATACAGTGTAACATTGCAGAAAAACAACAACACATTCATGATCCAAATATGAAGCCTCCGTGTTAATATATCTTCTGTCTTCTCTCTCGTCCAGGACAAAACATCCATGTTCAGCTATCAAAAAGCAAGCCTGCATGGGCTTCAGGAGAAGAGGAGTATGGGCCACCACCACCACCTGGTCGAGGAGGCTTTTACCCCCCTCATCCTCCGCATCCTCCGCGCTTCCATCCCGAGCCTCCCTACGGAGGTCGCATGTCTTCTTACCCGCCTCCACCCCCACCGCCACCTCCACCCAGGCGACCAATGTATCCCGAGCGCAGCTACGGCGAACGCGAAGCCTACGGCGGCGGCGGGGTGGTGGATTATTATGAGAAATTCCGTGCTCGTCCTTACGGCGCACCGGGTTACGAAGACAGGCGCCCCGGGGCCATCCCTCCACCACCACCGCCGCCCCCACCTTCAGCGATGCCAAGAGAACGCGTCGGGATGGGTGCCCACGAAGGCTACGACCGACGGCCTATGCCCCATCCGCCTGCGCCCTACATGCAACGGGACCGCAGTCCCATTAGGCGAGCCCCCCACCCTCCTCCCCCGCCCGCCCCGGCAGCCGGAAACGGGTACTCGTACGAGCGCACCCGCTTCACCCCGCAGATGAAACCTCAGCCGTATGCGCCGCCACCGTACGCCAGGAACAACTATGCACAAGGTGGTCCCATTCCTGCGCCGCCGCAGCCTAGCTACGGCGGCTATCAGGCCCACGGAGTTTAACACGGAGGTGAGTACAAATCCTTGACCTCACAAGTTCCTCCGGGCAAAACGGGGTTTATGTGAGACTCATCCGAACCAAACTAGTAGATAAGACTCGTATGAAGTAGAATGGCGCTTTAGACCATCACTCGTCTCCCTCAGATCTAATAGAGCCATCCATGCAGTGCTAGCGAGCGGAAAACTATGCTGTTATAAAAACAAGCAGTCTTGCGTGAAACCCCTTCCTTGACGTGTGATATGCTCTCTCTCTCCAGGTTTAGAATATGTCAAGAACGCCGTCTGCTGATGCGCATGGTGCTATACGCCCCCCCCGCTCCCGCACGTCTTTGGTGGATTGCGTTGCGTTCGCCGGAGACTTACTGGAAGATACTCGATTGCGGACAGCGACGTTCTTATACAAAAACCAAACAGAAAAATCATGCGATTCCTTGTTGCATTCACGTACATTTCTGAGTTGTCAATGCCTTTTCTGTTGCTGTGTTACTCTTCAAATTATTCGTGTTTGGGTTTCAGTGCTCAGTTCGGTGTGACGCATTACAACACTGCTTTTCAATCTTTTTCAGTTTTCATGGCCTCTAGAATTACGTCATTAATACCATTCTTTAAAATGTTATATTCAATCTTTGTAAACAAGTATTGTAGCCTTTGTGTAGACTGATTTTGGTTTCCCAATAAGTTTATAAAAAAAAAAAGGCGTCGGAGTGTTTATACACATACGCTTGTGTGGCGTTTAATAAAATAGTGGATTACTTGTACGCATGTAAAATCAAAATTTTTAGTTTTCTCTTTATGCTTTGTTCGTGTGTTTTTGTTTTCTCTCGCTGATATAGCAAGGTTGTGTATGGTTCTAGTTAGATTGCCTTTTTTTTTTCCCCCTCTCGTTTGAAGGATTTTTAATAAACAGATGAACAAACGTGACGAGTTTTAACTGTCAAGTCATTGCTCGTCGCAAGCGGAGATCATAATCGCTGCGTGGAGATGCTATCACTATCCTCATCGTTTTGAAGCTCGACAGTGGGTAGGTGTGGTCCAGCCCCGGTGCTGAGAATTGACATTCATTTTGTTTACACTCAATTCTGATCGCACGCTTTCCAAACTCCCTGCTTTTGGCGCTTCAAAAAGTAAAATAAGCATGCGATTAGAAGAGGCTCTTTTATGATCTTTAGGCATCTATTTATTAAATAAGATGACATTTATAGCCAGTTAGCCAAACTTAAGTATTCCTCTGCACGTGGTCACAGTCAGCGCTTTCAATGACTTTCTGATCAATAGATGAAGCAGTCTTATGAATTGGTGTTCTCAGTCTTTGCTCTTTTTAGGTTGTTAGACTCGCCCAGAGACCTCAAGCTCATGGTAGGTGCGACTTGAATGATGAGCCACACATGCCGGAGAGAGATCGGTTTCAGTTTAGTCCCAACTCTACTGTTTGCTGTTTTTTGTTGTTGTGTGGTGTTAGCTGTTTGAAAATGTTATTTTCATTTTTGTAAATGGTCGTTTCCTTTTGTCTGCAGGCCCGACTACTGCCGGGAGTCGATTCGAGGTCTGCCGTTTTTGAGGGATGTGCACTGAAAGAAACCTGGGGACCCGATGACCTCGCAATTGAAGCTTTTGGAGAATTTTTTGATGTTCTTCACTCAGGGACACCAACACTACACATTTCAAGTTCATACATAGATTTTGCCACAGCGACGTGCCCTTTTTTATGAGGAAATATCCACTCGAGACCTTTTTTTTCTACCCTTTTCATCGACTGCAGTTTTTGTGCCTCACCTACAGGGTGAAATACTTGACCATGAAGTAGTATTCATCCTGGACAAACTTGGATCTTTCAAATTAGACACTTCCGTATTTTATTGGATCGCTTGGAGGTTGATGGACAATGTTCACATTTTTAGCTTTGATAAGATCTTTTTTTTATGACTGCTCTTTGTCCTCTTCCTTTGTGTAGATAAAGATGCTGTTAAATTCAATACTGGTTGTGATTTTTTTTTTAATGCAAGATTTGAATGTCAAGACATGAATGACGAGTGTCAAAACATGGACATACCTGATTATAAAACACGAGTACAGTACTGTAACAATGCAATTTTTGGTTAGTAAAAATACCGGAGTGATAAAAAAAAACTACAGCAAATCAGAAACTCCAGAAGATGGGGGGTTGTCAAGTGAGGTGGACATGAGCGTCTCATCATTCTCCAGAGGGACCTGAACTTGTGGTATCGAATGTGCGCCCGTGTCCATGACTGGTAAAGTGGTGGGCTCGCATGTGCACGTTTCCCTGGAAGGAGGCACAGGCAGCAGCTCGAGCTCCACCTCAAAGCTCTGCTTGGCCTCACCGGCCTCCCTGATGATCAATATCTCGTACTCGCCGAACCGGACCAGGGCCTTACTCGGGAGATCCGCCCTTTCCAAGAAGTCCAGGCTTGTGCCGTTCACGTACACTTTGACCGTCTGAGACAGGTTCTGGATGCTGAACAGCATCTCGGGGCTGTCGGGTGTGCGGTAAGCTTGAAGGGTCAGCTGTTTGCGAGACACCCGGCGGTCAGCGAGGGCGAAGGTACAAGACTGGGCGTCACGTCCCAAGCGGAGAGACTCATCAGCCTGAAGTTTGATTCTGTTGCCCAGTGGAAGCAGACTGTAAAGACCTTTGCAACTCTGCTGTGAGTGGTAGAACTTGATGCGGAGACATGTCAGGAGGTCCTCTTCTGTCTCCATTGTCTGGGACACATCCATTGCGAAGAAATCTGAGACGAGAGATGAGTTAAAAAATAAATAAATCATAAAACACATTTGTACGCAGCAGGTGCTGCTCTTACCTTATGTTGGCACTTATGTGTCGAGGTTTGTTGAAACGAGAACCAGGAAAACTGCTGCACAACGCAACTTTCTTTTTTCCTTTTTAAGGGGAGGTTGTCGTTCCTCCCTATGTCGTCACTCACGAGACGGGAGGGGTTTGGTGGGTTATGCTGCGTTCCAAGACGATTTGAAGGGGCGGGGGGGGGGGGGGGGAGTTGCAGGAAAGCAGTGCCCTGAGGGTGACTTCAAGTCTGCCACATTTTTTTTGTTAGTAATATATTTAGCGGAAGTAGAATTGAAAATATGTTTAAGTGTCTCTTTAAATGTTATTGCACTGAAACAGTATTAATTGTTTTGTTACATAAGACATACAACTCTAACTTCTCCCTCGAACTTACCGCATATAACAGGATCAAATAGTATTAGACTGGTACCGTTTATTACTGTGCCTGTGAAACCAGCGGGGGGAAAAGGAAATTCCGTGATGGCGCAATTTGTTGCAAGGAAGTAACAGTAGTCTACACATTAATCCAACGAGAAGTCGTGCGTATCTGGTTTCTATAAGTACCACCAGATACCTCGAATTGAAATACACATGACATGACCACGACAAACGACACGTTGCTGATTAAGACTTAAACATTGATTGCATTATTATTATTATTTTTAAATACCGTTACATTGAATAGCCCATTTATATCACCCGAACAATAGGGGGCAGTGTAAGTAAGATGCTTCAGCAGGAAGCGGAAGTAGGGTTGTCATTCTTCTCGGACGCCGGATGCTGCACCAAACAAAAGGTAGGCAAGATCCCTTTTTCTTATATTTTAAAAAGTATATTGCAATGCCTTTGCATATATCTTTTTTTAAGTAAAGGGGGCTTTTAGTTTGTGTTCCAGTCGGTCGTACATGCTTTGTTTAAAATACATGGCACAATTTGCACGCTAGCCGAAGCTAACAGATTCGGCTAACGTGAGTGGCTTACTATTTCTAAGAACATGTAACATAAATAAAAATGACCCAACTGTTGCACAACAAGCCGGACTGTTGTTTTAAACAATCGCTATGTGAATGGCAGAAATTTCGCATTATATATAGTGTAATATTGGTGTAAAAAAAGTAGCGCCGGGTTAAATGAATGGCAGCCATTTTGCGGAGACAAAGGGTCCATTTACCACCGCCATTCATCGAAAACGCCTCTTAAAGTGTTTACGTTGTCCACTGGCACACACAAGCTGCAAAGATGGCACGGTTTGTTTTCATTTGTTTTCAATTTTGAAACAGATCGTTTAACATGGTGAAGATTTTTGTCGGGAACCTGCCCCAAGAGGCAACTGAGGAGGAAATCCAGGCCCTCTTCACGGAGCACGGCACAGTCACGGAATGCTCCATCGTCAAAAACTTCGCTTTCGTCCACATGGATGACCGCAGGGCTGCAACGAAAGCCATCAAGGCCCTGCATCTCCACAAGCTCCACGGCTCTGCGATCAACGTTGAGGCCAGCCACGGGAAGAACTACGGCGCGGTCAAGCTGCATGTGGCCAATGTGGAAAGGGGAATGGATGAAGAGCTCCGTACATTGTTTGAAGAGTATGGCAGGGTCACGGAATGTGCCATTATCAAGAATTTTGCTTTTGTGCATATGTCTAATTCTGATGAGGCCATGGATGCCATCCAGGGAATCGACAATACTGAATTTCATGGTAAGTGCTCCACATGGCGTGTCTGTGTCACAGTGTCGGCTATCCGTGTTTAACGCTTTCCCCCCTGTTGCATCCAGGTAAACGCATCCACGTGCAGATTTCCAAAAGTCGTCCTCGCGACGAGCAGGAGGAGTACCCTCCTCCCCCAGACGGTGGCTTTTGGCCCCCGCCTTTCCCAGGAAACAGGCCTGAGCCCCCCCCACCGGGCTTCATGAGAGGTCGCCCCATGGGTCCAGGTTACCCCGCCCCGCCTTTGCCACCCCCTCCCCCCAGGCGAGCTGTGTACCCCGAGCGTCCTTACGAGGGCGATCGGAGCGGTTACGGCGTGGTTGATTACTATGAAAAGTACAGAGCCCGCCCTTACGGGATGGGTCCGGGCGGTCCGCCGCCGCCACCTCCGCCGCCTCCTCCCCCTCCCGGCGTTGCGCGAGACCGTCTCATGAACCCGCCGCTCGACCCGTACGAGCGTCGGCCGCCTCCGCCCCCTCCTCCGTCGGCGTACTATGCCCGAGATCGCAGCCCTCACCGCCGAGCGCCAAACGAGGCCGTTCCTCCTAACGGTAACGGCTACGCCTACGAGCGCTCCCGTATCGCTCCCGTTACCCGGGTCCCGCCGTACGGAATTCCTCGACCCAGGGACCCCTATGCACCGCGACTGCCGCCTCCACCACCGCCGCCTGCACGCTACGCTTATTAAGCGCGGGCCCAGCATTTGAAGTTAAGGTGAGAATAGTCGGGAATGTAGAAGCCGAAATGTAAACGTGTCCCCACGCGATGTCGATGCAGGAAGAGCCGCATGTGGAGGGCGTAAACTAAACTCTTGGAATGAGTTGCTCTTGTCCGTGTGTACGGTTAAACGTCACGACGAAGCCACACGATTCTGGATCGTATGTGCGGAAGTGAAGCCAAAGCACACGGCGCTTCAGGCTCTGTGCCAACACCCTTCACTCTTATTTGCTCTTTTTCAGGATCGTCGTTCGTCTTCGTCGCCTCTCGCCACCATCGGATGTTCGTGACGCTTTCCACTTCCTGTCTGCGGCGGAGCGCGTTAATGTTCCCCTGCAATGCAAAGGAACTGAAATGCCGACGTCCACGTCTTGTTTTTTTTTTTTTTATTGTTTTTGGTCCAGTATTTACACAAATCCCTCCTTGATTGTTTCATTGTGATGTAGAAAATGTAATCTTTAAGCGTTTTTAAAATTAGATTTTAATTTGTGACTTTTTAATAGCAGGTCTTAGTCAAACCTGTGAGTGTAAATGTCGACGCACTTTGGTATTAAACGCGGAGCATCACTTTGCGCTCAACAAAAACGACCCTGTTGAACGTGACTTGTGAAAACTGAACGTGCTTAAACCGTTGCTCGGGGCGCTCTTGTACCAACATATACCCTGTCTCCAAATGACTTACTTGTGCAGTCTTTTAAAATAAACCCAGCGGGAAAAACACCAATTGTGGCCCTTTTAAAAATTTGATACAAGTAATCTCGACGAGCCATGTCCTCCTAAAAATGTCGTACGAGCTGTTGTCATAAACAAACAAACAAACAAAATAGTCAAACAATGGCCTCGCCTCCGTTTGTAGCTCCTGCGCAGCCCAGTCACCGACCTTTAGTGTGGGGGAGGGCATGGAAAAGATGAGAACCTCCGAAATCAACAGGTAAGTCGAAGGTGGATCCACATCTGTTGTGAGTTCAAACCATTACTATTATTTGTATTGTTTTCATACTGTTTTCCAGTTGAGGTATTTATGGCAGTTAAGTATTTTGTGTGTGTGTGTTGGAATCATGTTTGGAATTGATTGCTTGGGCTCAATTTTAAACAACTACAATGGATTAATCACTCATTTTCATATAGGAAATGTTTCATTAGAAGGAGAAATGTTTTGTAGTATGACCCGCATGAATAAAGTTTTTTTTTTTTATACTAAAAAAAGTTATTTTTGTTATTGTTCCACACACAAACGGCATAGTTTAGATTCTGCATTTACATAGTGTAGTTTTTTTTCCTAATACAGTTAAATTAAATATAGTGCCATAAATACTTTGATTGTAGATGCTATTTTTTTGAACAGCAATTATTTTTTAATGAATTTGTAAAACGTGAAATGCTTGAAAAAGGTTACAGTATAATAATAAAAAGTCTAATCGAAAGAATTATCTTTGGAAACCCAACCGTGTTTGCTCCATGGATGCAATGCTGCCATATGTCCAAAAGGCGGCAGAGCAACCTCTCATTTGCAACACACTAAAATGACGTCACGAGTTTCAAGTCGCAAACACACGAAGGTTGTCGTCACTAACGTGAAATTTATGGCGGCTCCCAAGACTCAACACGACTCAAAAATTGGGATTTATATCTGGTGAAATTTAAAAATGCAACGGGTGAACTTAAACGTTTCTGTTCAATGTTTCAGTTGTGAATTTTGCCATCCCCGTTGTTACAGGTAATCAAGCTGTGCATGTGCTGAAACGTTCAACAGTCGAACATACAAATGTTTAAAGTCAGATCAAGATCACATATAGGTTGCGTTTTAGGTTCATCCTGAAATTACACCCAATATCCTTAAACTTTCGTGATGTGGTGGTTTCTGGCCATGTGCATTATGTGAGGCCACACAGGCCAGCGTCGTGTCAACGTGCCCTAAAATCTGAAGTGGTTTTAATATGTCAGGCAGGGCTGCGAGCTGACCACCCGAGTGCCACTTTTGGCCACAGAGGTGTGTTGTAACTTTCCACTGCTTCAACCGAGCAAGCTTTGAAATGAATGTACTTCCTGTACGCAAAAAAAAAAAAAAAGGGCCGCATATGTTATTTGTTTGACCCTTGCAAACAATGTTGCAAAATGGAGCAGGCTAAACCGCATCAACATCCTGTTAGGGGGCCAAGACGGAGAACCACACGGGTTTAATGTGAGACATTAACCACTGTTTATTTCAAAACAAAATGCCTCACCAAAAAATACATAAAATCCTCTTCGCAAATGTCCATTTTTAGCAATGAAGGCCAAAAAATGTTCAACATGATATATATATATATATATCGGTGTTTTTTTTGTGTGTGGTTTTTTTTTTACATTCTTGACGTCGCCGATGTTGATCAATCCAAATTATTGAGTCGCACTCCGGAGTAAAGGCTGTCCTCCGGCTCTCTGTGTCTCCTGCTGTTGGACTGTCTCTTTTTGAAGTCCAGAGCCACGTACGGCAAAGCGTCGTCATCCACGCTCTGTAGAAAACGCCATTTCGGACATGAAAAGTGTGCGGGAGGGTGCGTAAAGTAATTAGTGGACCAACCTCGTCGCCCGCACGATCTTCTGGAGAATCTGGCTGTGGCGTTTTCCCTGTTAATAGAATCAAATGATATTTTTTTTCTCCTCCTTGTGCAAGTAAAAGAACGAAAAGAAGCGAAAGTATCACCTGAAAGGCGGTCATCTCTCCGGCTCTTTTTGCAAAGGAGACGCGTTAGAAAGACATTGACGATGACGGACGCGAGCAGAGATGCAAGCAGACAATACGTTAACACGTGTTTCCTTGCACCTGTGAGAAAACACACAATATAAGTTTTTTTCTCCCCCAGAATAACTTCCCTAGGTCAAATTTAGCGTCCACCTCCTATGTCCATCCTCGACCCATTTCCGAACACGATCTCCCCACAGGAGGCCACGGCGCAGTAGTACGTCCCGGCGTCAGTTAGCGCGGCGTCCCGCTTGGACAGCATGTAATCGCAACTCCCCTTTGACGCCGTCGCGCAGCCGCTGCCGTTCTCCGAGTGGACGTACAACAAGTGGGAGTCGCCCGGGGCCTTTCGGAACCAGTAGACGGTGTGCCCCCCGTCGCTGCTTCCGGGGTGCATGGTGCAGCTCAGGGTGGCGGAGCCCCCCGGGGGCACCGTGATTGATGTTGGATGCTGGATGACGGACAGGCGGCTGGATTCTGAAACAGAACTGAAATGAACTCACCGAGGAGCCACGTTTGGTCATTTGAGGGCTCGCAAATAGCTGGAAAATTATTGACACCAAAAAGTACAGAATAAAATGGGCAATGTGAAAATTAGGGGTGTCAAAATTAGTGTTTTAATTTTGAGTTAATTTAAAGTTGCTTTAACGCCACTATTTTTTTTTAACACTCGATTATTGGAAAGCCTGTACTGGGGGAATTCCAGTCGCAACGCAGCAGACACGGCCACGTCAACATCTAGCAGTAATAAATGTAATAATAATTAGAGCTGTCAAACGATTACATTTTTTAATCAGATTAATCACATTTTAGAATTTTGATTAACTCTTTGACTGCCAAAAACGTTAAATAACGTTTAGTAAAAACCTATGGAGGAGTGCCAAAGACGTCAAAAGACGTTTGTTTCAAAACAGAGGTGAAACTAACCATTTTCTATTGTTGATTACTGAAAAACGGAATAAGGTAGAAACAAACTTTATTTTCTGATGAAAGATGAGAGTCCAATCTTTCATTTGGTAGTATGTGTGTTTCCATAGTCCAAACACATAATTTTCTGTGGACCTTGAAAGATCAGTCAAAATGCTTAAAATCGGCTGGCACTGGGGACAACCCGTTTCTGAAAACGTCTGGCAGTCAAAGAGTTAATCATGATTAATTGCTTAGTAAAAAGCCTTTTTTATTTACTACCCCCCCCCCAAAAAAAAATACATTTAGAACAGATATAACATTTGCGATTAATAATGAGTTAACTACTGAAGTCATGCGATTAATTGCCATTATAAATTTAATCGCCTGACTATTAGTTTTTTTTTTTTTTGAACCAATGCCAGTCAGCACAAGGACTCAACTCTTGAGTAGTCACCGATACCAAGTATCGATACCACTAGTACTTTCGATACAAAAAATTCCCAACGATATATCCCAACGTAGCATTGAAGCAAATTAATGGCAATTATATATTCTTATAATTTCTCATTGCTGATTGGTAAAATGGCCACCAGTATCAACCACCGTCGCGAGTACCGATACCTCTGAAATTAGGTTCTGGTAACTGTCCGATACTCATACTCATCCCTAATTTTTGGCACCAAAAAAAAGCAGTTACATCGTTTCAGAGAAATCCTCTAAAAAAATTAAGTGGTGAGCTATCGATTATTAAACCTGGTGTGTTTTTAATGCTACTTTTTTTGTATTTCAAAATGGCCACCGACGCAGTGCACTATTCGACTTGACCGGGTGATTATTTTGTCATTATTATAAAAGAAAAGAGGCGGTATACCTTTCACAAGCAAAAAGATCCCACTTTCAAAGCTCATGATGTTGAGGATGCTCTGGCCGCAGTAGTACATGGCCGTGTCTGAGACCTGCACGTTAGAAATGTTCAGATGGAAGAAGTCTTCCCCGGGGTGGAGCGTCATCCGCTTGCTGAACTCCGTCGCTATCTGGCGGCCGTGGGAGTTTTGCCCGTAGACGTAAAGGCACGACACTATTTGGGGTTTGTCGCCCGCGACCTGCTTGTACCAGCACAGATATTTACCGCCCGAGTCAAAGTAGCAGGGGAGGCTGATGTTATCTCCCAGCTTGGCAAAAAGCACACTAGCGTCTGAAATGCATACAAAGGGACGTTACAAAGTTTTTGCTTCATTTTCTGGAGATAAAAAAAGTTGTGAACGACATAACTTACGGGCTCTCAAAAGAGCGACCAAGAGTATGCAGAGCTTGAACATCCCGTTCGCCGTTGAGACTTCTACCTTAATGGAGGTTCCGCAAAGAAGGGGGTTGAGGTCAAAAGCACACGCCTCCCTCCACCAGTGGAAAAAAAAAAAAATTGTCTTCTTGTCACAAAAGGCGGAGATTTGTGTCGTATGAGCTTGTGCAACAATGTTTAAAATTCTCTCGTGTGCTTTTTTCTCTCTCTCTCGCGCGACATTTGAGTTGTTTGGTGTCATGTTGTACTTGACTTGTTCACCCCAGTGATGACCCGCATGACACTCAGTTGAAATTATCTTGCAACGCAACGTTTATTCATCCAAAATGTTTTTCAGTACACACAAAACATAATGCTGTCCATTTTCCATTTGCAACAAAGTTAATCGTTAGCATTGCTAATGGTTGTTACTTTTGCCAAAATTGTATTTAGTTGGCCTGACACCCGGGGATCTGGATCAAAATAATTTACAATACAGGATTTAAAGTCAACCAAAAACATTTTGTTTACAATAGCATGTTCTATAGCCCCACTAGTCTAAACACGGCATTTCTGATTAACTCATTCACTGCCATTGAGGGCTATAGACGTCAAAAATTAATTTGAACTATTTCTATTAGTTAAATATTTGTTTCCACTTTTGTTAACAAGAGTGTGAAAACCTCAAAAATTTTTATTGTACATTTAGAACAGATATAAAATTTGTGATTAATCGTGAGTTAACTAGTGAAGTCATGCGATTAACTCTTTGACTGCCAGACGTTTTCAGAAAAGGGATGCCGTGGGTGCCAGCCGATTTAAGCATTTTGACTGATCTTTTGACTGATCTTTCAAGGTCCACAGAAAATTATGTGTTTGGACTATGGAAACACACATACTACCAAATGAAAGATTGGACTCTCATCTTTCATCAGAAAAAAAGTTTGTTTCTACCTTATTCCCTTTTTGAGTAATCAACAATAGAAAATGGTTTGTTTCACCTCTGTTTTGAAACAAACGTCTTTTAACGTCTTTGGCACTCCTCCATAGGATTTTACTAAACGTTATTTAACGTTTTTGGCAGTCAAAGAGTTAATTACAATTAAAATTTTAATCGCCTTCATTTTTTATAAACTTTTCTTCTTTTTTTTTTAATCGTGTCAGGTGAATAACATTTTTCATTGTAATTAATCACATGACTTCAATAATTAACTCACGATTAATCACAAATTTTATATCTATTCTGAATGTACAATATATTTTTTTAGGTTTTCATAGTCGTTTTAACAAATAGTTAAAATGAATTTTTGACGTCTAGAGCCGTCAATGGCAGTTAATATTGAGTTTGTGGAATATGAATTAAGCAACAAAATCAACCCGTTTTTATCCATCTCAGGAGGCAGCCATTTTGTCACTTGCTGTCGACTCGAAATTACATCGCAGTTGCTCAGGGCTCAAGTAACGACCAATCATGGCTTAGCTCAGAACGAAACATAAACAGAATCAGAAAACAGATGAGTCGTCAGCCGACAGCAAGTGGCAAAATGGCCGCCCCATGAGATGAATAAAAAACGGCTGGATTTTGCTGCTTTATTCATTCGTGTTTAGATTAGTTGGGCTGCATAGAAAATATTGTTGTAAAGAACATTTTTTGGTTGACTTCTTTTTTTTTTTTAAGTGCATTACTTGTCCCTACCTTAGCCAATTAAAAGCCTTTGACATAAATGTGACATCATCACATACGTCTCAAATCGAAAAGTACTGGTACTGTATACAAAGTACTGATTCCCTCCGTCCTGATGAGAGTATCGATTATTTCGAGAATGAAAGACGTAAATCAGGATTTCAAAGGGGTCTTTGGAATCTTTTCCCCCTGGATGCAAAGTCTCTTTGAAAAGATCATTTTTGTCCACTTTCCTTGTCTGCATCCGGATGAGCTCTGGTGCTCCCGACTGCCTCTTTGCCAGCGTTTTGACCTCGACCGGAGCAAGGCAGCGACCTTCGCAGCTCCAGCCGGGCGTCTGCGCACAGGAAGATGTAGAAGAGGGGATCGAGCATCGTGTTGAGGCTGGTCAGCCCGTAGCACAGGCGGTAGAGCAAGAAGATGGAGCGCTCCAGCGTGCACGGCTCGTCCGCCTGCAGCAAGGACACAAATCTGTATCCGCCCACTAGGTGGTAGGGTCCGAACACAGCGATGAAGTTGACCGTGATGACCACAAGGATGCCCACGATCTTGCGACGCTCGTGGGCTGACAGGGAGGGGGAGTGTCGCAGTGTGACCCAGATGTGGGCTGAGGTGTAGCTGAAATTATGAAAAAGGAATTAATATAGTTGATTATGGGATGCAACAATCTTGGGTCAGAAGTAACCCAATTATGGATCGAAAATGGACCGATCTACTTTATGGGTCAATCTGACCCAACTTTCTGGGTTGTTAGGCAAAAAACAAAACAGTTATCTATGTATAAAACAACACAAAAAGTTGGATCAGCTCCACTACTGGGTCAATTTGACCCAAATTGTTGGGTTGTTTTGCAAAAAAAAAAAAAAAAAGGTAATTATATATTTAAAAAAAAAACATGGAAACTTTTGTATAATACATCCGAGAAAGTCAGCTCCACTACTGGGTCAATTTGACCCAACATTCTGGTTTGTATTATACAAAATTTCGCTTTTTTTTTTTTTTGCGAAACAACACAGAAAGTCTACCTGGGTGAATTTGACCCAACTCCATGGGTTGTCTTATACAAATTTTTGACCCAAAGTTGAGTCAAAGGAATCCAAGTGGAGGATCTGACCCAACTGTATGGGTTGTTTTATATAAAATGTCCTCTATTTATAATTTTTTTTTGCAAAACAACCCCGAAAGTTGGGTCAAATTGACCCAGTAGTGGAGGATCTGCCCCAACTTTCTGGGTTGTTTTATACAAAATGACCCAATTTTTTAAATTAAAAGTTGGTCAAATTGACCCAAGTAGAAGATCTGACCCAACTTTCTGGGTTGTTTTTTTACAAAATGACCCAATTTTTGAACAAAGTTGAGTCAAATTAATCCAAGTGGAAGATCTGACCCAACTTTATGGTTTGTTTTATATAAAATGTCCTCTATTTATAATTTTTTTTTGCAAAACAACCCCAAAAGTTGGGTCAAATTGACCCAGTAGTGGAGGATCTGACCCAACGTTCTGGGTTGTTTTATACAAAATGACCCAATTTTTTAATTAAAAGTTGGGTCAAATTGGCCCAAGTAGAGGATCTGACCCAACTTTCTGGGTTGTTTTATACAAAATGACCCAATTTTTTACCAAAGTTGAGTCAAATTAATCCAAGTGGAGGATCTGACCCAACTTTATGGTTTGTTTTATATAAAATGTCCTCTTTTTTTTTTTTTTTTGCAAAACAACCCCGAAAGTTGGGTCAAATTGACCCAGTAGTGGATGATCTGACCCAACGTTCTGGGTTGTTTTATACAAAATTACCCAATTTTTAATTAAAAGTTGGGTCAAATTGACCCAAGTAGAGCATCTGACCCAACTTTCTGGGTTGTTTTATACAAAATGACCCAAATTGACCCAAGTAGAGGATCTGTCCATTTTGGACCCATAATTGGGTTATTTCTGACCCAACTTTTTAGAGTGAACTGTTTGCGGTGTAACTTACCCGAGTATGGCGCACGGCAACAGGAAGCCCAGAGCCACAGTGGCGATCTTGAAGTGAGCATATCTGGGGCTGACAGGATACTGCTCCAGACACAGTAGTTGCTCCGAGTGAAAAACGGATGGCAAGAGTCCGAAAAGGCAGAAGAGAAAAGTGAGCGTCCACACCGCCAAGCCCGACACGGCAGCCACCCGGATCGTCCTCACCCTGCGGCTGCTCAGCGGGAACACGATGGCCAGGCAGCGGTCCAACGCTATCAGGCACAGGAACATGACACTGGCGTAGACATTGACGTAAAAGACGTAGCCCACCAGCTCGCAGGTGAGCCCACCGTAGGGCCAGCGGTGGGCACCCTGGAGGTACAGGATCCACAGGGGCAAGGTGAGCAGCTGCAGGAGGTCGGACAGAAGCAAGTTGAGGATGTAGACCAGCTGGCAGCCACCGCTACCGGATCGGCCCAGGTGGTACAACCCCCACAGGGACAGCAGGTTACAGGGCAGGCCCACAGTGAAGACCAGGCCGTAAATGCAAGTCAGACCCAGTATGTCCGTGTCCAGGGGGAGACCGCAGCTGTCATTGGACATGTCGAACGCCGGACGCCTTGGCGTGATGCGCAGCTAGCCATTCAAGACGTGGAAAAAGCCAAGCTAAGGGCACAAATAACACCGGCAGCACGGAGAGAAAGAACCAAAAGCGTACTGCTACTTCATCTCGACCTTGTTGCTGACGGGCCCGCGCTCAACAAGTGCTGGGAACGCAGCGTCTGGACCGACTTTTGTCCATTCTTTGATCGTTTCCTCCACAGGAAGCCAACTTCTTGGGTTTTAAGGGCAACATCCTGAGACAAGAGAACGCCTTTCGGGCTTGAACAAAAACATACAGATGATGCGGTCACGCTGCAAATCCGCAATAATTAACACTTTGTGGTGTGATACATTATGGATTCGTATTATTTGTTGCTATTTTTTATTTTATTTTTTTTAAATTGGCTTTATCAGACCATGGCTGTAATTAGTACAAAATAGAAGAGATGATTCTGATATGGACGTACAGCTCAAAAAGACCTCACAGGAGAAACGACCTTTCACGTACAGGTTTTACAATATTGCGGAAATCAGACCAAGATTTGCAATGTCAAGGATTCCATGTCGTTAAGTGTTATGTACTTTGCTCCGGCACAACTGGGAGGGAAAACACAATTGGAATTGTCTTGGGGAAAGAATGGCTGCTGGAGACAATTGGCTTCAGGAAGTATTTTTAAAAAAGGGAAAGCTTGTTCGTATCCAATCCTTTATTTTGTTCCCCTTGAAAAATATCACCAGACTGATTTATTGATAATAAAAAAAAAACATACATGCATACTACATAATGACTAACGAACCAACCCAAGACACTCCCACCACACACAAACGAGCTTGACCTGGCCACCTTTTGTACCCTTTGATTCCCAGGCTGCGCTAATTATGAGTTCAGTGGTCATGTATTTTGGCAACAAAGCGCCCTCAGTCAACCAGAGAACATTTCATTCCCGTTTCATCTTTCTCCCGAACCTCCGACAGCAGACGGCCTTACAGATAAAAATGGCCGCCCACACAAAAACTCCAACAACACCGGAGATGAGAAGAAACACGTCCACGCAAAAGTAGGAGTACCAGGTGAGACTGTAAGCAACCGGCCGCAGATGCGACGCTCCCTTGTGCCTGGTGACGTACTCGATCCAGTAGACGGCGGTTTCCAAAGGAGGCGTCGGCCGATCATGATGGAGGCGAGAGAGTCGCCGCATGTTATCGCGGTAGCTTGGAGTCTCCAGAATATCCTTGAGAGCCTCCAGGAAGCCTTCCTTGGTGAGCGAGTTGACCTCCACCACCCGGGCTGCCCCGCGCACCTTCAACCGGAGAAGATTGTCAAACTGGTCGAAGAGCAACGGCAAGCCGAGGACTGGAACGCCGTGGTAGATGGCCTCGTACATCCCGTTGGTGCCCCCGTGAGCGACAAACGCACGGGTTTTGGGGTGTCCCAAGAGGTCTTTCTGAGGCAACCAATCCACCAGCAGGGTGTTGTTGCCCAAGGATGAAGGCTTTTCTCCCTTGATCCTCCAGATCACCTTCTGGGGGAGCTGAGCGAAGGCCGCCGCGATGGCCTCGGTGACCTCACGGGGCAGGGCGGACACCAGCGTTCCCAAAGTCATCACCACCAGCCCGTGCTCTCCTGAGCTCTCCGCGAAGGCTTCCAGATCGGGAGGCAAGGGCCGGGCCGTCTGGCACTGGAAGCCCCCGATGTAGACCACGTTGGGCATGGTCGGCCGCGGGAGCTCGAAGACAAAGTCTGACCTCACCAACCAGATATCCGCCGCGTGCTCCAAGGTCAGCAAGTCTGTTTTGGGAGGAAAGTGGCGCTGGAAGAGATCTGCGTAGGCTGGGTTGATGTAAAAGTGGAATTCGATGAGGCTGTAAATGTAATGTAGCGT
The DNA here is from genome assembly GCF_051991255.1 of Vanacampus margaritifer. NCBI lineage: Eukaryota > Metazoa > Chordata > Actinopteri > Syngnathiformes > Syngnathidae > Vanacampus > Vanacampus margaritifer. Next base: position 17,243,159 of record NC_135446.1, read on the forward strand.
GTTCTTAAGCCGTCCCTGAAAATCCATCTGGTCGTGGAGCTCACTTCCTGACACAGGGACGTAAGAGAGTGGGGAGGGGGCGATGGCAGAGTGGGTCTCGCCATTGTTCATCCATCGTACGTTGAAAACCATCGGCAGCTTGAGGTAATTCCCGAGAAGCACCCCCACCGTCAAGCCCGGGTCGGTTAACATCAGATCAAACTTGGCCTCTCGTAGCTTCTTCATGAAAACCGGGTTGTCAATCATTGCCGCGGCTGCTTCGGCGAGTATCCTATGACCCATCGCCAACATGTTTGTGAGTAAGCGCTGCTGGTAGAAGGTCCTCAAAAAAACGGCGGACTTGCGGACCTCAATAACATCTGTGAGGATTTTATTGTAATGGTCCTTTTTGGTGCCGTCCTCGAACATGGTGGCGGTGATAGAAGTGTAAAAGGAGGCATTGGTCGGGATGTACCAGCTGTTGGGGGAATGCAGCACCGTGAGCTGGTGGCCTCGGGAGTGTAGTTCTTTCAGGATCACCGCCATGTTGAGCCAGTGGCTGCCGTCCACCGGCACCACCAGGATCCTGCTGCTGTCGCATCCAGCCGGCCATAGCCACAGGAAGCCCAATGAGGCAAGGAGCGCTGCCAGGACCTTGGGCATTTCCTGGGAGAGACGATAAGTGGCATGAGGAAGTGTTATGTTGACTTTATTTCAAGTCGTTAAATCACAACTACTATGTGCATATATACATGTATGGATACATGCAGACGCTAGTATGTATGTATGTACAGGCTTGGGGAGTAACGGAATACATGTACCGCCGTTACGTAATCGGATTACAAAAAAAAATAAAAAATAACTGTATTCCATTACAGTTACAGGAAAAAACATGTAATCAGATTATAGGTATATTTTTAAAAAATGGGGATTACTTCGAGGGATTACATTTTCTACGATGAGAGAGAGTGTGAAAGAGGGCGAGAAAGAGAGAGAGACAGAGAGAGAGGACTGTGTGTGAGAGAGCGTTGCTACATGTCGGGGAGGTGGGAACGAACAAACTGACTAGTCGTGTCCTCCACCAAAGCTTCACGGACGGGAGGAGGAAATGGCGAACGGTATTCACTGGAACTTACTCGGAGCGAAAGTTTGAGCTGAGAGTCCAGCGGCATGCTACGCGCTGTAGCTTCTTGCTAGCTAGCCCGCTAGCCTACAACCATAATGCGAGTTACACCTTCCAAACAAATCTTCCTATCTATCTATCTATCTATCTATCTATCTATCTATCTATCTATCTATCTATCTATCTATCTATCTATCTATCTATCTATCTATCTATCTATCTATCTATCTATCTATCTAACTAACTAACTAACTGTGAGGTGTGGTTGCTTTCAGTGACAGTTCGAAAGCAGCAAATGGCATATATTGTGGTGATCTATTTTTTTTATTATTATTATTTTTTTCTTCATGAGCATACTCAATATTGGAGTAATCCAAAAGTAATCCAGTTACATTACTTTATTATTATGGTACTTGGATTACATTACTAACTGCATTTTTTAGCAGGTAACTTGTAACTGTAATGGATTACATTTGAAAAGTAACCCTCCTAACTCTGAGCACTTGACCCTCCAAAGGTCCCTCCCTTTTATTCTTTCCGAATATTTAAATCCTCATATAATAATGGTGACAAGCGGATAAATAGTGCAAACTGTTAATTAGCTCACCTCAGTTGTGTTTGTTGTTTTAAAATCCACAAATTTGCCTGCTAACGCTGTGATTCTCTGTGGCACTGAATAAACCAGCTGCCGGTCGGGTCAGAGTCCAACTTTGAGTTAATGATCGTGTGGCGAAACGTTCAAGCCAGGAAGTAATTTCTGAAGCACAGACTGAAATGCAAATCATTGTAGGCAGACCAATTTTTTGTCACACTCCTTAAAGCAACACTAAGCAACCTTCAGTTTATGTTGATTATGGCGACGCCATATGGACAAAAGCGGTAATGTTATGCCTGAAGGAAGACCACATTTCCCATGAGGACAAGCGCATTGTGTCGTTTTTGAGCTCACGCCAGTCAAATTGTTTTTCGACTTTGTAACGAATGGGGAAAAGAGGAAATGACATATGCCATAAAGCACATTTGTAGTTTTTTGTGTGGCAGTGTTCCTACCATCCTTCTCATAGTTGTTTAGTGCCAGTAAATATGATATAGACCTCCTCAGGCCATGGCAAAGGGGGCAGCCATTTTGCCACTTGCAGTCGACTGAAGATGACATCACAGTTTCTCAGGGCTCAGGCAACGACCAATCGTAGCTCACCTGTTTCCTGAAGCTGAGCTGTGATTGGTTGTTACCTGAGACCTGAGCAACTGTGATGTCATTTTCACTGGACAGCAAGTGGCAAAATGGCCTCCTTCTGATATTGATGATATTGCTCAACTCATATTTCACTAGCACGATATTAACCAGAATACTGTATTTAGACTAGTGGGGCTGCTTAGAACATATTATTGTCAAGATTTTTTGGGGGGGGTTGACTTTGGTTGACACTGCCACATTGAAGCTAATTGTTAGCCCCCCTAATGGAGTTTCCCATTGTATGTTAGCATTAAAGTAGCAGAGGCTATGTAGTGGCAGAAAATAAACGTGATTGACAGTAACCTTCATCTGAAAGTATCCTAGTATCGTAAGCCTACTAGAACATCAAAACATTTTAACAGGTGGTGTGTGCTTAATCCTATTTAACATAAATTGAAGCAAGATGTTGAGGTTGAGTTTCTGGAAAATTCCTTGCAGTTTCTTGAGTCCTTAATCAACCCAGGAGAGAGTGTGACGGGAAGGGCAGTGACGCCAAGGTCACACAAAGCACAGGGAAAATCACGTGCTCCAGTGAAGTAACCAAAGACCTGAATAGAGGAAGAACAATAATAATAATCACATTTATTTGCACCTTCTCAAGGTCCATCTGGAAGCCAAACGCGGATAAAAACTCTCGGGACGCTCGCTGGCCTTACGAAGGCTTCCTTCCTGCAATTGTCCCCGCAACTCGTGATCGCGGCACATTTGATTCCCAGTGTACTCGTCCGACAGCCGCTTTTGTTTGTTTTCTCAGCGGCGTTTTATGGTGCAGTCATTTTGCAGGGATTTCACACGAAGCTCGGCGTTCGTGTAAATCACTGGAGACAGCTTTGGAAAGTTTCGCGCACGCTGTGAAAAGACTTCTCACTTGAATTTAAAAACATTTTATTTTATTTATTTTTTTAATTCTATCACCATACTAATACAGGAGCAGTTTAGGTGGAATTATTTGACAAACTTAATTATGATATCATCATAAATTAGTGACATGAGGTGACGAATGTAGAAGTTTAATCAGCTGTTTGGCGACATTCCACGAGTGGCGACGTCCTCGGACCAGATCGGATATCAGCGCCTTGACGTCTGAACAAGACACAAAGTCCCAGAATGTTGCTCTCAGCTTCAGCGATGACGCAAAGGGGTGAAGAAGGTTTCTCAGGGCGCCATATTGACGAATGTGATGGGATTTTTTCGGGCTTGGATTTCGCGAGATATTTGGCACCAGGTGCACGGACCGCAGCAGCAAGCGTAGATGCAGTCGTGGCAAACTGTACCCTGTGGACAGAATGCATACAAGACTCATTCGAATTGAAGCAGGGCATTTGTTGGTCGGTTCATGTGGATATAAAAAGTCTACACAACCCTGTTAAAATGCTAGGTTTGAAAAAATAATAAAAATCGGAACAAAAATATGTTTCCCATCATTAACGTGATCTATTACCACTATAATTTATTCATTTTTCAAAAAACATTTTTCCAGAATTTAAATAACTGGGTTTGCAAAAGTATGCACACCCTCTCATAATTGGAATATAGTGCACCAATCAGGGCATTTATTGGTTGGTTCATGTGGATATAAAAAGTCTACACAACCCTGTTTGAATGCTAGGTTTAAAAAATAAAAATAAAAAATCTGAACAAAAATATGTTTCCCATCATTAACGTGATCTATTACCACTATAATTCATTCATTTTTCAAAATACATTTTTCAAAAATTTAAATAACTGGGTTTGCAAAAGTATGCACACCCTCTCATAATTGGAATATAGTGCACCAATCAGGGCATTTATTGGTTGGTTCATGTGGATATAAAAAGTCTACACAACCCTGTTTGAATGCTAGGTTTAAAAAATAAAAATAAAAAATCTGAACAAAAATATGTTTCCCATCATTAACGTGATCTATTACCACTATAATTCATTCATTTTTCAAAATACATTTTTCAAAAATTTAAATAACTTTCAAAAATTTAAATAACTGGGTTTGCAAAAGTATGCACACCCTCTCATAATTGGAATATAGTGCACCAATCAGGGCATTTATTGGTCGGTTCATGTGGATATAAAAAGTCTACACAACCCTGTTTGAATGCTAGGTTTAAAAAAAATAATAAAAAAAATCTGAACAAAAATATGTTTCCCATCATTAACGTGATCTATTACCACTATAATTCATTCATTTTTCAAAATACATTTTTCAAAAATTTAAATAACTGGGTTTGCAAAAGTATGCACACCCTCTCATAATTGGAATATAGTGCACCAATCAGGGCATTTATTGGTCGGTTCATGTGGATGTAAAAAGTCTACACAACCCTGTTTGAATGCTAGGTTTAAAAAATAAATAATAATAATCTGAACAAAAATATGTTTCCCATCATTAACGTGATCTATTACCACTATAATTCATTCATTTTTCAAAATACATTTTTCAAAAATTTAAATAACTGGGTTTGCAAAAGTATGCACACCCTCTCATAATTGGAATATAGTGCACCAATCAGGGCATTTATTGGTCGGTTCATGTGGATATAAAAAGTCTACACAACCCTGTTTGAATGCTAGGTTTAAAAAAAATAAAAATAAAAATCTGAACAAAAATATGTTTCCCAACATTAACGTGATCTATTACCACTATAATTCATTTATTTTTCAAAATACATTTTTCAAAAATTTAAATAACTGGGTTTGCAAAAGTATGCACACCCTCTCATAATTGGAATATAGTGCACCAATCAGGGCATTTATTGGTCGGTTCATGTGGATATAAAAAGTCTACACAACCCTGTTTGAATGCTAGGTTTAAAAAAATAAATAAAATAAATCTGAACAAAAATATGTTTCCCATCATTAACGTGATCTATTACCACTATAATTCATTCATTTTTCAAAATACATTTTTCAAAAATTAAAATAACTGGGTTTGCAAAAGTATGCACACCCTCTCATAATTGGAATATAGAAAAACACTGATTGTTATTTTGAATTGTTCATAAGTCTGTTCCAGCTGGAAAAAAAATATTTTGGTGATGAGCAGTGTTATGTTTGTGCCCTTTGGAATGAAGAACAAAAGGTTCATGCATGCTTTCATCAGATTTTTAACATCTCCCAAACTTATGTAGGTAAATGCGTCCTGTTCTGATGAAACCAAGGATCACAATTCCAAAAGGCATATTTAGGTCTGTTTTTCTTTTCAGCTAGAACTGAGACACAAGTGGAAAGGAATTATGAACAGTTCAAAATAGCAAGTCAGCTTGTCATAAAAACCTTGTATTTGAACAGGGGTGTGTAGACTTTTTTTTTATTTTTAAATCCACTGTACATCTCTATCAGTGAGGTGGAACAATCCAATTATCAATTTTTCCCATTTTGTGTACCTGTATGCCATAGCGCTGGCGTACGGACACCCTGAGGGCGGTGGTCATGGGTGGGATGACCCCAAAGGCGTCCAGCAACGGCAGACAAAGGCACTCGCCGGCGTCGTGCGACGTTTTACACGTGAAGCACGGAAGGCACCAGCAGGCGAAACAACCTGCAAAGAGGGAATATTGGAATGCCGTACCCGCATCACGTCGTGACGTTATCACATAAAACATCAAGTGCAGCTGAACTAACCGTCCCTTAACCCTCCGTGCAACGCCTCATCTCCAATATGAAGCTTCTGATAGCATTTCCCTCACACTAAATCATGTCTAGCCATCATTTGCACCCTGGCATGGAAATTGCTGTAGCACAGGAGAAAGCTTGCTCACATTGGGGCAGGTCGTCGAAGCAGTCGCAGATGTCCGAGCTCCACTGGTTGTTCAGGCTGGTCATGGTGGTTAAGGTGAAGGGCTTGGGTTGGTTCAACTGATGAGACATCGCTGCGGTTTCGGAGGGGGGGGGGGTGTGATGAAATATGGGAGTCAAAGCTGAGGAAGGCCAAACAGACGTCCACAATCATGAAATGAACCAAGCCATTAATCAAAAGGCAAAAACATGACTGAAGACGTCATGCGTATGCAAACATTCAAAAAAGATGACAAACAGGACATACTTACATGAGTGGAACTCGTTTATGATCCGGTCAGAAGAGACAGTCAGTGAGTGATGCACGAGCCTCCATTTTATAGCCGTACGGCCTGGTCGCACGAACTAGTCGGGCCGGTCCAATAGCGTGCGACAACGAAATTCGACAGTGACTGATTAGATTAGATCATCGTGATGCAAAAAAAATGAATGTTCAGTGCTGTCCTGTTGTACGCACATGCCTAATGCATTGCAACATGTGTGTGTGTGTGTGTGTGTGTTTTTTTTGTAGCTGGCCTCATTGTTTTTATTGCAATATTTTAGTTCAGGATCAGAGACTTCTGCTGACATTTTGATGACTTCAATCAAGCGATATATTATTTTTTGTTTTTAATTTAGATTTGTAAATATACCTTTAAAAATCCATGGCTAACATTTTTTTTCACAACAATTATTTTTAACTTCTGGACACATAGTTACATTCATTTGGGTTCAATTCCATTGAGCATTAAAAAAGGGAAACATTTGTGTTTTTCATTGTATTATATTTATAAAGAAACACAATAAATTTCATGGTGGCACACGACTTTTGTACTATGTAAACATTTTCAATACAACCTGTCGGACAGCAAACAGGCAGTTCTATCCTTTTTTATCCGATTATGTCAATAACGTACTAAATTTATGCAGAAATATAAAAATCTAATCATAAACTGTATTAAACTGGCATTCCAATTTCAGTATATTTGTGATTACATCGAGACGAATTCATCATAATTCATCAGTGTTGACTTTTTTGGGGTGTAACTTGGAACAAAACTGCCTCGTCAAGATAGCCAGGCCCCGTGGGTCAGACCAAGTGCGCCCCCTGCAGGCGAGTCAATGCTGCGTATTCGTCCGAGGTAGAGGAGGAGGACGAAGAGGAGGAGGCGTGAGCTGCAGCTCTTCTTTTCAGCTCTCTGGAGATCTGGAGCCAAGATAGCGGGTAGCAGCAGCATCCGTACAGGCAGTCACCCCACACACTCCCCTGGAAGAGAGCACGAGTGGGAAGCTCCAACCAAAGGTGAACATTTTTTTACATACACTCACAACTCCATACCGTGCTGCCAACATTCGAAAATCATCACACAAAATGGTTGGAAGAGTCTCCACTGACGAAAGAAGGGGAGCTAAACGATGCAAAGGAGTAACACGCTTCAAGTAGATGAAATTCTACAGTGGAGTACACACCTGAATCGTTGTCATTAAGTTGGCTGCATTTCACACTGGAAAATGTTTTTGAAAAGAAATCTCAGTTTTGCGCAATCTGAGCGCTTGCTCCGCGGCCCACTCCGCCTCCGGAGGAGCCAACATTACCAACCACCTCCTTCTTTCATGGCAGTGCTCCAACTACAGTAACAGCCGCCCCCACCTGGATCTTTGTTTTTCAATACTTACCCATGCAGTCTCCAAAAGTCACCGTAATGCCTTTTAGTATTACCAAGGTCTCAGATTTCAATCATAATTTATGTAGTTGGGCTGCTTAGGGTGGAACATGCTGATGTGGGTACTATTGTTCCATGTGGGTAATATCAAGACTGGAAAGGTAGTCTCTGAAATATGTCTTCTAAATTTGAGTGTTGTTGAGAACCCTGCAAAATTAAATCATTAAAAAAAAAAAAAGAAAGACAATGAGGCGCTCTAAAGTGGCCAGGTAAGTGCATAGCCCCTATTCACAAAGTGGCTGTCAAGTTGAGCTTTATGTTAATGTTAACACTGGAAAGGTAGTCCCAGAAATATGTCCTCTAAATGGAGTGTTGTTGAGAACCCTGCAAAATTAAATCATAAAAAAAAGGAGAGACAATGAGGCGCTCTAAAGTGGCCAGGTAAGTGCATAGCCCCTATTCACAAAGTGGCTGTCAAGTCGAGCTTTATGTTAATGTTAACACTGGAAAGGTAGTCCCAGAAATATGTCTTCTAAAAAGAAAAAAAAGAGGGACAATGAGGCACTCTAAAGTGGCCAGGTAAGTGCATAGCCCCTATTCACAAAGTGGCTGTCAAGTCGAGCTTTATGTTAATGTTAACACTGGAAAGGTAGTCCCAGAAATATGTCTTCTAAAAAGAAAAAAAGAGGGACAATGAGGCACTCTAAAGTGGCCAGGTAAGTGCATAGCCCCTATTTACAAAGTGGCTGTCAAGTCGAAATTTATATTAATGTTAACACTGCAAAGGTAGTCCCAAAAATATGTCCTCTAAATGGAGTGTTGTTGAGAACCCTGCAAAATTGAATCATAAATAAAAAAAAAGAGAGAGACAATGAGGCGCTCTAAAGTGGCCAGGTAAGTGCATAGCCCCTATTCACAAAGTGGCTGTCAAGTCGAGCTTTATGTTAATGTTAACACTGGAAAGGTAGTCCCAGAAATATGTCTTCTAAAAAGAAAAAAAAGAGGGACAATGAGGCACTCTAAAGTGGCCAGGTAAGTGCATAGCCCCTATTTACAAAGTGGCTGTCAAGTTGAACTTTATATTAATGTTAACACTGCAAAGGTAGTCCCAAAAATATGTCCTCTAAATGGAGTGTTGTTGAGAACCCTGCAAAATTGAATCATAAAAAGAAAAAAAAAAGAGAGACAATGAGGCGCTCTAAAGTGGCCAGGTAAGTGCATAGCCCCTATTCACAAAGTGGCTGTCAAGTTGAGCTTTATGTTAATGTTAACACTGGAAAGGTAGTCCCAGAAATATGTCTTCTAAAAAGAAAAAAAAGAGGGACAATGAGGCACTCTAAAGTGGCCATGTAAGTGCATAGCCCCTATTTACAAAGTGGCTGTCAAGTCGAGCTTTATATTAATGTTAACACTGCAAAGGTAGTCCCAAATATATGTCCTCTAAATAGAGTGTTGTTGAGAACCCTGCAAAATTGAATCATAAAAAGAAAAAAAAAAGAGAGACAATGAGGCGCTCTAAAGTGGCCAGGTAAGTGCATAGCCCCTATTCACAAAGTGGCTGTCAAGTCGAGCTTTATGTTAATGTTAACACTGGAAAGGTAGTCCCAGAAATATGTCTTCTAAAAAGAAAAAAAAAGAGGGACAATGAGGCGCTCTAAAGTGGCCAGGTAAGTGCATAGCCCCTGTCAAGTCAAGCTTTATGTTAATGTTAACACTGGAAAGGTAGTCCCTGAAATATGTCCTCTAAATGTAGTGTTGTTGAGAACCCTGCAAAATTGAATGATCAAAAAAGAGAGAGAGAGACAATGAGGCACTCTAAACCAGCCAGGTAAGCGCCTAGCCCCTGGCTGTCTACTGGGCGTACCTGTATGCCGTATCTTTCCCTGACAGAGGCTCTCACCGCGAGGGAGGCCGGGGGCACGCACCCAAGACAGTCCAGCAGTGGCAGAAGGGGACACACGCCCGCCTTCCTCGCCACTTTGCAGGTGAACACCGGGAGGCAGCACAGGGCAAAGCAGCCTGCACAAACAAATCCGATGAGGTCATCACATATGATGTCATCAGACCCCCCCCCCCCCCCCCCCCACCGGGTACACCTACAGTCTCCCACGTCTTGATGGCAAGCACACAAGCCTGTGCTCCATTGAGCCCCCTCCTGGATGCGCCTCCTTTGCGGCTGGGCCACGATCACATGACGAGACATCTCAAAAATAATGCCCAGCCTAATCACACACAAAAAAAAAAAAAATACAAATGTTTGTAATTATTTCTAGAATAAGGAAACATTCTACTTTATAAAACAGTTTGCGCATCAGGATTTAATGCTTCAATTCAATTCATTGTGCTGACCTTACTGAAGTGCCCACCTTGGCCAATGGGGGCAGTATAATACAGTTATGCAGTCGACAACGAAGAAGACTCACGAGTCATTTTTCACAGAAGATAATGGCTGGTGTCAAAATGTCAACAATGGGATACATTTGATCCTTTTTCACAAATTGATGCTGTTAGTCAGTCCCCAATGACTCAGCAAACCACCACTTTGCGCACACGCTAACTATTTTTTTTTACTCATTAACATTAAAGCACTTCCTTTTGTTAGTCCTCCAGTAACATCGTAGCTTTGGCAACTCCGTAGACTGGATACGACCTTGCTGACTTTAGTCAGTCTTTAGCTCAGGAGTCCTCAATCAGTGATCTTTTGGTGAAGACAAAGCAATTAAAGTGGATGTTTAATGAAGAAGAAAAAAAAACACAACTTACCTGACTTGCAAACTCCTTGAAAGTCCACTTCAACTTTTTGTGCTTGGTTCTTTTCAACACAGTGTTTTGGTGTCAACACGACTTGACACTGTTTTGGAGTAAACACGTCCCGTTCCCGTGTGATTTTGCTGACACAAACACTTTATCACTTGTTTCTTGTGAAGTTGAAAAACATAAAAAGTCTACAAAAAAATGTCAGAAAAATCGGTTTTGATGATGCTTGTTCTTGTTTTTCTAATGTTAAACAACGGTAAGCTATTCTCTATGGAGATCATCTAATGATAGGAAACGCCTTAAATGTCCATAAAATAAAAAATATCAGGGTAATCCTTCTTATGTCAGAGTTTCAAGTGGGCTTTAGGAATCTCTATTTATGCCCACTTAAAACTTAAATTCAAATTTTTTGGGGGGACAATTTAAAGCAGTTTGAACTTATTTGCGAGTAAGTAATTTTTTTTTACTCCACATTGGCATGCACTTCCATGCTTCTGTATTACGGAATCTTTTTTTTTTTTTTAGACCATCCCTGCAAATGTTCAACCAAATTATTCACACATTCCGATGTGACCTTTGGTCACATGATGCTGGATGGAACACTGGGGGATGATTTAGTCAAACATTCATTGTCAAGTGAAATGAATCATTGGAAGTGGAACTTCTTTATTATTATTATTATTATTTTTTTATTGTTTTTATACAAATTTATATACACCTTTTGATGCAGATTGAGTGACACGTTATTTGGGTGGGTCTTTAAGAGCTGCAGGTCAGGTGACAATAAAGCATCTCATAATTTATGGATGAGGATTATCGAGGTGTGTCACTCATTGGCTGAGGCTGAGTCACGATCGGTACCGTGTGACGTGCGCAATTACGCACCACCCCCCCCCCCCCCCCCAGTTAAAGTTTGGAGAATGACAGCAGGCGTCAGCAGCATTGTGGCTCGCATCGGCCGCTGGGCGACGCGCACGATTCGGAGCAGGTGGGAGATAAAACGGCAGGAAAAGCCCACGGCGGAGCGGAGAGGCTCCTTTAAATAAAACCCACTCGCCTTCTGTGGCGCGTCGAGTGAGAGAGCGAGAAAGTGAGGGAGGGAGAGAGCGTCAGTAAACAACAACACGGTTGTGGTGAGGCTCGTTGCTTTTTTTCCGCGTTTCGTCATTCCCCAGCTGAGGAGGATTAAGGTAATATTCGCCATTGAACCTTTGTACACTGACAAATGTACTGATGGAGATTTGAACCAAGCATTTAGAGTAATGTCGACACGAGGGTGTTTTCGGTTTGGTAAACTGTGCGTTCATAACTTTATGTTCCGTTAGTTCGATAGACTCGATAGTGTTTGCTACATTTATTTAAACGTGTTTTTTTCACATTCACAGCCCTCAATTGTTATTATTGAACCGTAAGAGGCATTCCGGAAGTGAAGCGCAACAACAGCAGAGCTCGTCTTCTTTGACTGTGGGGACATCTAGCGGCCAAAATAGGCACTGCGCCTCCTTGCAGACATGTACGGCGCTTCTGGCGTCCCCGAGCTGATCCCGCCCGCGGGGCCGCCTCTGCAGCCCGGACCCGGGGCCCAACACGGCCAAGGCAGCGGGCCCAGCGGTCATAACCCTCAAAGGCTCGGCCAAAGGGCCCCGAAACTGGGACAGATTGGTCGCTCCAAGAAAGGTGAGAGTCTAAATAAATGAATTGCACTTTGTCAATTTCAAACCAACACATAAAAAAGATTAATGCTAACACATAATAGGAAACGTCGCCCACAGGCTAACAAATAGCATCAGCATTGCAGTCTTTGAAGTGAAGTCAACAACCCCAAAAATCTTAAGGGGTTTTATTCAGTTAATTGTGTTGTATTCTGTTAAATATATATATTAAATTAAATACATGGAGAAAATATCACAGAAAATATTTCATGTAATTATCACGGTATTCAAATTTTGACCATCTCCATGTATTATACTGCCCCCAGGAGGTCAAGTGTGCACACTAGAAGGAGCAGCATTTTAAAAAAGTGACAGATTATTTTTAATTTAATTATGTTATATGTTTTTCATATACAATATAATAGAGTGCTATTTGGAAGAGAACTCCACAGTCCTGAGCCTCTGGGTTTGAATCTTGAACTTTCCCTCTCTTTTTTTTTTTAAATTTAATTTTAGTGGACTTGGATGACGAAGTATTGGATGACATCATGAACAACAACGGCCAGTGTCCCGTGTCCCTCCCCATGTCTTGAACAGGGAGACGTCCTTCCCCAGTGTCTCCATCTCGGCCTGTGCTCGTGTCCAAGTAATGGCATGATGAGGCCTGCAGAGGGCGCCGGCGGGAGCCTTTGCCTTCAATGTAAAATACAAGCTGTTGATTTCACCTCATTTCAGACCTTAGATGGGTTCGCATGTCGTGGGAGGTCCACGCCGACCTGCCGACTGAGCTTCTGAACGAGCGCCAGTGAGAGGATAGTGGTTGAGCCCCTCGCTCGTATCCCCCCCCCCCCCCCCCCCCAGAGGGTCGCACCCTCTTGTGATGGCTTTACGGCATCTTGTTGTCTAACGGCTATCCTCCATACTGCTGATACTGGTAGTGTGCTTACTGTACTGTATAATCCAGTGGACGAAAGCTTGTAATTTATAACATCAAAAAAGTACATATTTTGGTTGTTTGTAAAATGTGAAGAACAAATCATTTCCAGTTGCTATTGTGTCAACTATGAAGTTGTTTGCACTTTGTGGGGATGCCCGTCACGCGTGATCTTTGCATGGAGTCTGTGCGAGCATATCCCAAAGTTTGGTACGCCACCTTTTTGAAGGGCTACGTCGTCGTACTTTTGACACTGCACCGCTGTTGCCTGCATGCTGCGGAGGAAGTGGCAGGATGATCCTGTACAGTTTTGAATGTCTTTAGAGTCCGTTGCCATGTGTTAGTAAAATAAACTGGAGGTTACAATTTACACAATGCGCTTGTGCAAACAAGCTTGCGATTTGCAGAGGCAATCACACCCTGACAAGAAGCACTCATTTTATTGTTATTGTCCTGAGATGCATATAAATGTGACTTGTTTTCAATTTTTTTGTGGGGGCTGTGAAATTGTAACTTGTATTTTGTTTTGGTTTTAAAATGATTTTTTATTTGATGTGGGTTGTCGACCGTTTGCATGAAAGTGGACAACTTTTCAAATGTGCATCCAGGGAAATAAACACATCTTTGTAGAGGAAGTGATGGAAATAATTGATGTATTTTGATTTTTTTTTTAACACAGTTAAGAATGTCTTAACACATTTGTATGAATTTTGTCTTTTTTTTTTAATCTTTAGCATCAGCTTGTATTTTTCCCTCCTAATTACATAATGGACAAAAAATACAGTTACAATGCCTTTATTTCTACATTATCAGCTACATGCACCAGCAGTATTTCTTGTATGTATAAAAAAAACAACTCTCAAAAATATGACAAAATTCTACAAACATGGAATTTATAGGTCATCCTACATTTGGCCAAATAAATATACCAACCTAATGGCTGATGTGTGACTATAAAATAGGTGCTAGGTCTGACATGTATGTGCAGGTGTGGACAATTTTGTATTCACTATTCGCTGCAGCAGCTTGTAGGCTTGCCCGTTTCTTAGATCTAATAGTGAATAGCGCTTGTGTAAACACGTCGAACACTAGGCCTGTGTCCAAACTCACAAGGCCGGGTCCTCCGAAGGCCGAATTTGTCGGCTGCATGACGTCACTCCCGGCGCGACACGAAGCATGCACGGACGGTATGACCGATTTAAATATGAATGGATTGTCAATGTGTTACCGACAAGCAGTAATGACAAACCATTCGTACGTAAGTCCGTGCGTGCTGTCGCGTCGCGCTATGAGTGACGTCACGCAGCCGACAAATAAATTCACAAGCGAGGACTGGGTAAGACTGCGTCATTAGCAAGCAATTTTTCAATGCATACATTTTCACTTGGATATTTATGTACACACTGATGAGCGTCAGACATATTCCTTATTGCTGCTGTCAGGTCCACAGCGGGAACTGGCCATGGACGGGTACTTGGACACCTGCTTCTTTCGCGGGCAAGAGGCGGCCAACATGGCCCCGCCCAGGACATCCAGGAGGGAACCACCCCATGCGATGAAGATGGCGGCGCCAAACTCAAACCTGCAGCATCAACCACAAAGGTAAGCCCAAACCCAAGTGATTTAAATAAAACGACAAAACGTAGCTTACTTGGTGTTGACAGGAGTGTAGGGGTTGTAGAACGCTCGGATGACGTTGTGAGCAAACCAGGAGCAAGCCACGATGGCACACAGCCCTAAAAGTAAGATTAGTTTTTAGTTGCAGGTTGGCCTTGTGTTGGCTAATGTGTTTTTAGGTTAGGGGATAAAATAAAATACAAAATAATAATTTTGTACTGTACTTAATGCATTAAAAAACTTTTCCAGTGAGCAAAAATTAAGATTATAGTAAATAACCCCCCTCTCCATCTCAGGTTACAAGTTAGTCCTGCTATTTTTCAGATTTCTTTTGGTACTGGTTGTAACTATTTTTGTTTTGCCTACCGTTTTGGGTGCAATTCTACTACTGTCCACAAGACAGAGCACTATTTTGTTTGACACAGTGTAAATATAAAAGAAGAAGAATGAAAACAGGAAGTATTTCAGTTCTGCCTAGCTTTTGGTGAAGATCTTACAAGTCCGCTTTTTACGCCTACAGAAGTATGTTCATTTTATAATCTTTGGGCACGATTATTGATTTATATTGTGCAAAGTTTTTTTTAGTTGGGGAAAAAAGGGATTTGTTTACTGTAAACGTAAACAAAGATGTTATCTAATTCCCTTGCCATAATTTACGTGTTTTCATGTGTTTGCATAATTTTAAGAGTTTGTTTGAATGTGTTAAAAAATTAAGTAACAAATGCGATAAACACAAACCTAGGGAGTATTTAAATGGGGGTGTTTCTACATTGCGCATACTAGTTAGTTGCAGGTGAGGAATTTAATCCCCACAATGGAGAGGGTATTGGTGCACTGTGTTACTGTACGTTCCAGAACAAATCCGAAAAGTAGCGCCCATGCATTTATTTTATTATTTGTGTACTGTATATAATTTAACAACCAATACAAAATATGCATGCGAGGTTCACCTATTATTTTTGTCCATATGGGGTCGCCATTCTGACATTCTACACTGTAGTATCCATGACTCTAAATGTGTGTGCCTTCTTATTAGATACGGCGTGTGAGTACTTAGGCAGTTTTTTGCGGTTCTTGTATTGGCGTTCATTGGATGGTGCCTTCCAACTCACCTCCTACTAACAGGATGATTCCCCCCGTCATGGCGACGCGGGCCTTGCGCAGCTTGTCGCCCCCTCCACATGTGGTGCACTTCATGCCCATGCAGGCCACGCCCAGGCCCGCCACTGACACAATGATGCCCACGATCATCAGTGCCCGGGTGGCCTGAAGAGAACCTGGAGAGGATCCAATTCTGTTATGATGAGGAGGCGCTCAATGAATACACTTCGAGAATAGCCACGTAGACGCTACACAAAAGAATGGATTCAAAAGCTGCCTTTATTTATTATCTGTGTGCTCATTGAGGTTCAGTGCCAGTTGGGTCGCTCAGTGTCAACTCTTCCTGGAAGAGAAACCCTGGGTTACAACGCCGTGGCGCCACACTTTGAAATACGACAGTCCGCTCCTCATCTGTCAGCCCCCCCCCCCCACTCCACCTCCTATAAACCCATCACATGGCGAACCTTCCTTTGTCTCAGTCCACCTAGAACCAGTCTGTGCCAGTCCGACCCGGCCCGGCCCGCACAAAAAGCCCCCTCCTGCAGCGAGGGGAGCCATGGTGCTGTTGCGGGACCTCTATTGTTTGAGAAGGTCCTGTGGAACCTTTTAGAAGTGGGGAAGCGCTTAGTCATGTGCCTGCACCAGCTTCCATCTGCCAGAAAGCTATTTATTGAAGTATATATATATTTTTTTATTGTACTAGCATATGTACATAGTTGAACGAAGTATGAGGGGAAATTTAATTTATAACTGGCTTAGAATCGCAACACTTGATTTAATTAGAATACAGAAGAAGTGACTTGACTAACCACTTAACTCATTTTCTCCCCAAAACGTATAAATACATTCTATTTTAAATATGACTATGCTCCCAAAGACGTATTTATACTTTTTTATGAGTTTTTTTTTTTAAATGCTAGAGCATACAGAAGGCTTTGATGCAGCCTCTGAACTGAAGAGAATGCATGAAGCAAAAACGACCAGCAGGTGGCAGCAGAGTATAAGAGATCAACCAGGGCCACAAGTTGCAACAAAATGTTTTGAACAGGTTTGTGAATAGTGATGAAACTTAACTATATTCTAATGCTAATTGCTGCAAAATGGAAACAGATAGAAATAGACATTAATCTTTCTTTTGGTAGGTTCCATGTTTTTTTTTTTATAGCAATAGAACACATAATTCTGTGGGCATTGCAAAAACTGCCGGGCTAATAAAATTCTGGGGGAAAGCCTGTATACATATTAGGAATGGGCGAGTACCGATACCAGGAATCCATATTGGGCTGATACCTGGCCGATCAGGAACTAGAAGAATAGAACATTGATATTAATTGCATGACATTTTAAGGAAATATGAGTGTATAATGTTAAGTGAGATATAGAGGTCTACCATCTTAATATTATCTGTAATTGCTTTTTTGGGGAAAGTTTATGTATATCAAAGGTCATGTATCAAACATCCCATGTACTCGTATGGTATCGGTCTGGAAAAAAAAAAAAAGTATATATATATACGATGACAAACAATTTTAAGGAAAGACCCATGTATCCCAAATATAACATTTTCCCTTAAAATTGCATGAAATTAATGGCAATTTTCTATTCTTTTAATTCCTACTTTCTCGTTTCTGATAGAGGACTCGGCCGCCGTCGCGAATGCCGATACCTTAAAATAAGGCCGGTATCGGCACTTGACCATCCCTATATCCCATCCATGATCTTTATATAAATATATATATATATATATAATAAACAAGTCATTTCCTACGACATCAAATTCTGGTAAGCGTAGCGACTTACTGTCAAGCTGCAGGATGGAATCATAGATCTTGCACTGGAGTTGTCCTGTACTCTGGAAGGCGCAGGACATCCACAATCCCTGATACATGGCCACGGCCGTGATGATGTTGTCCCCGATGTAGGCGGACATCTTCCACTGAGGCAGAATGGTCCCGATGATCAGGCCCACGATGCCAGTCAGCGACATGAAGAATCCCAAAAGTTGAATACCGGAGTTTGCCATTTGTCTTTCCCGAAAGGAAACAAGGCCTCCTTTCCAGAAAGTATTAAAAGTCTTGTTATTGTGTGCAAGCTCTATGCAAAAAAAGCTCTTGTATGGGAGTATGTGTGTGCGCTCAGAGGGATCTTCTTGGGGATGGGCATGCAAGATGTGGGTGTGTGTTGTCATGTGTTGAGTGGCTGCCGGGAAATGTTCCCTCCACTTGCAAGCAAAGCGACAGGTTGCCCCGATGGATTCTTTTTTTTTTTTTTTTTTTTGTCCGCACAGACGTTCTCATGCTCATGAGGCATTTCAGAGGGTTTGTTTTTGCATAGTTTGCCCCCCCCCTATGAGTGTGTAAAATGTGTACTGACCCAGATCGAGGCTCTCCCACCCCCTCATGGACAATCAAACAGCTCGGAGCTGATTTGCAGCACATCTCTGGCAGTGATATTCTAATGAGGGGCTGGAAAAACTATTGGTGAAAAGGATGTTAGGAAAATGCACATTTCAGGCATTCTCGTGAGCCAAGGCAACACATTTGAAACGAATAGGCCCCAAATAATGGTTTTCAATTTACGGACAAATTACTCACTATGAAATGTTGGCCTGTTTAGTATAGCAACAATCTCCCTGTCTGTTTGTGCATAAATAGTTTAATTGTATCTTATGACATCTAGTGGAAGAACATTTAATTGTTTTTGCAGTTATTATATGTTATCAAAATAGATAGCTGAACAGAGATGCACTATTTGTTGTAAAATAAATAATATTTTGTGACCGCCATTTTCACGGAAGCAATTAGCATTAGAATATAGGTAAGTTTCATCATTATTCACATTTCTGTTTAGAACAGTGGGGAAAACTGTGGTTGATCTTTTATACTCTGCTGACACCTGCTGGCCGTTTTTTTTTGTAATAACTACAATTGCTTCAAACATTCTCTTGATTTCAGAGGCTGCAAATGAGTTAAAGACTGTAATGTGAGTTAAGAGATAGTTTAATTGTATCTTCTGACATCTAGTGGAAGAACATTTAATTGTTTTTGCAGTTATTATGTGTTATCAAAATAGATAGCTGAACAGAGATGCACTATTTGTTGTAAAATAAATAATATTTTGTGATCAATTGACTCATTCACGCCCAGCCATTTTCACGGAAGCAATTAGCATTAGAATATAGGTAAGTTTCATCATTATTCACAATTCTGTTTAAAACAGCTTGTTGCAACATGGCTATGGTTGATCTTTTATACTCTGCTGCCACCTGCTGGCCGTTTTTTTTTGTAATAACTACAATTGCTTCAAACATTCTCTTGATTTCAGAGGCTGCAAATGAGTTAAAGACTGTAATGTGAGTTAAGAGATTTGGGGTTGCTTCATGCTGGCGTGGATGCTTTAGAGTGCCTCGTTGTTCAACGTGAGTGCACGCATGTCACAAACAAAAAGACGGATGAGGAAGAATCGTTTTTTTTTTAAATCCAATTTGGCGGTCATGTGGCTTTGGGCTCGCAAGTCCGTTTTAGAGCGCCCCGTTGCCTGCTGGGATATAATCCAGCTAGTGGAGGTTTCAAACAGACATAGTTTATGCATAGACAACCTGCATAAAAAAATATCTTCAAATTTGGCAGGGTTGTTGACACTCTTTTCTGTGAATGTCAATTTTAAGAGACCTTTAGTGAAATTGTACTATTTCCCGCGGCACAGTGGTTGGGGAAGCATTGTTTTCACATTAGAAGGTTTGCCACCATCTTATTTTGCCTTCCAGTGTCTTGTCCTGACCTTTTGTCTTGCTTTCTTCTTCACCTCTGACAAGAAATACCTTATTGTTACCCTGGACTTCCCCTATTTGATGTATCTTTTCCATGTTACAGAAGAGGGAGAGGAGGTGGGATTGTGGACAGTCTGGGGCCTACCGATGTTGTCGCCATTGGTAACCTGATTTATTTGATGATCTTGCCTTGCAAAGAACACAAAAACAGTGCATTGCTCTATGAAGCCGCCCCCTCCCTGACTTCTTCTTGCACTCGACGTTTCCCTTCTTTATTAGAGCAGTAAAGACACATTTGACTCGCTGGTTCAGCCGTTACTCAATGGCCAAGAGAAGAAAAGCCAAATCAGCCCACAGACGAGCACTTACAACATTCTCACATGCACAGGGGCAGGGGCAGGGGCAGGGGCACCCCCCCCCCCCCACACATTTCTGAGGCCTCCTCCTGGTCTGAAGTGCACGAGAAGGAGGGCTAATCCAACGATTGAAGTCCCACAAGTGTCCCTGGAAGTTAGCGAGGCATTAGCAATAAAGCGCCCACGCATGGCTTTTCCCTGAAAAACGAGGGGGACGGCGCCCTTTCCTTCATGCCGTTGTTTTGCTTCTGAAAGCTTCTTATGCAACAGGGCCCAAGTTGAGTAGAGTAGCAGCAGGACGGTGACCATCGGACTGCAGTGTTGTCCTGTGTGCTCATTCTCCCCCTGTCTGGAAATAGCAAGGGGCCTTCTTTTGTCCGTGGCGAAAATAACACATTTGCCACATTTGTGTGTGCGCGGCGCAGTGTGTCTCGGACCTCTCGCTGCACACCAGTAAGCCTGAAAATAGGTCACTGACATCACAACCATTCTGTAAGCCAATTATGTTCCTGGAGTGTGTTGTTGTGCACCAGAACTGATTGCAAAACAAAGACATTTTTTTAATACAAATACCGAACAAATAGCATAGTTTGCCAATTCAATGATGTTGACAAAGGGAAATACAGTAGCTACCTGTGAACTAATCATCAGAAAGTCACATAATATGTATCTTGAGTTGCGTTGGAAATGTATGACGACTCAGGATGCTGCGGTCGTATGGATGCTTGACAAGGGCGCCCTTTTATGGGAAGGGGTTGTCGGGCGTGTAGTTAAAACTGGCGTCCAAGAACATCGCCAAAGTGCCCAGAGTGGTGATTATGACAAAAAGCCACAGGAAGAGACGATCCACCACCAGGGCAATGAACTGCCAGTCCTCTGTTATCTGCGGACACACACACACACACACACACACACACACACAATCATAAAAAACATCAACACTACGTACAATACTACCAGGAATAGGTCATCCAGATCCATAAAGTAAAAATCCTGAAACAGTTTAGCTTCAGCAACATGTGCTTCTACTCAACATGTTGATGAGCTTGTTTACCTACCAGTGGAGTAGAAGCACCTGTGGCAATTGCCAATCTGCGGCAGAATTTTTACTTTAGGGACCTGGATTCCACCAACCCTGAATACTACTAACGCAACAAAACAGTTGCAACTGTGTACCATGTACTTGCTAATACGGTATAGTTGGAGTTACGTAGGCCAGCGCTACTGATTCTGAAGGCCTTGGGCAGATTAAACTGACATGGCTTGACAGAGACTGAAAAAAGTCATCGACAAGAACGTACTGGATAGAATTAGACTGTTGGGAATCAATTCATACAAAATCCTAGAATTGCGGTTGTAAATACAGAACGTGATGGGCCACCAGCCACGTTTCTCACCGAATCGTCGGTATCTTGCTTCTTCAGCTGCTCGGCCATGTACGTGACGGCGGCGATGGCCGACTTCAGGTTGGGAGGAAGGATCAGACAGAATCCATCCGTCTCTGGAAGCCTTTGAAGCCGCACCGGAGTCTCGCACCTAAATGATGCAGAGGTGTTTGCGCTATGGGAGCATTTTATACGTTCAAAGGCACTTTCAAACTAGGCAAAAGTTAAACCGTTTTCAATATGGCTTGTTGTTGACCCTTGTATCCGGCGGAGGGCACAAATGCGTGTTCGTCACTCATCTTGGTGATGAGTGACAGCAGCAGTGAGCTCCTAAAGCCAGGGATGTGATTTTTCCGCTAATTCGCGGAATTCCGCTTTTTTTATCCCCCCCCCCCAAAAAAAATCCTATTTTTTTATTTATTTTATTTTTTTTTTAGTAGTTCATTGTGTATGCACATGACTCCGACAGATAACATCTTCTGCTATAACAAAGACATTTGTGGTATGCTCTAATATGAGTTACTTTTCATTTGGTCATGATACAATTATTTGTTCATGAAATTTGAACCCCTCAACATTATTTATGTGTTAACTTAGTAATCACATTAGTTAGATATGATGATATTCTCAGTGATAGTTTTTAAAAGCAAAGGCAGTCCAATGTTTTTGAATGTGACTGATTTTGAGTTGACTAAAACTGCCATTTTATATGGGATAGTTCAATATACATTGAAAATTTATGCTGTTGTTTTGTCTATTTCTTTGTCATGTGAGTGCATTGAAAGTACTTAAAAACACGGAAAACCCATGAGCTCCGGGGGGCTTTGCCCCCCTTGTTCCCCCACCAGGGCACTGGACCTAGCTGGGTGCCAGCGGCCCCCAGACCCCCGGCTAAATTTTCAGATAATTTCACTTTGGTCAAATCACATCCCTGTAAAGCACAAGGTCGATTGTGAACCTTTGACCTCTACATAGAAATGCAGTCGGAAGTTGTGCGAGTGGCTTAGGAATGGAGCAACAACACGAGCTGCAAGACAACAGAATAAGTAATTGACACCTCACTTTAAACAGCCCTCCGAGATGAAGAGGACGAAGGAATAGACTTGAGTGTGACACGGATCGCCGCCACACAAATCTTCACACGTCTTCAACAGGATTAGACCCTGATGCCCAACCAAAATAGTGGTTTAGGAGCTGGTGGTTTTGCCGTGGGGCTTAGTTTAACTGACCCAGGATGTTGTCGGTACTGAATGAGGCTGTGAGTAGTGTGTTGCATTCACGTTTTTTATGACTTTACCTGCCTCTCCAAGGTATGACAAGATCAGGATTGATCTTGCGGAAGAAGTACTCCCCTCCGGGCTGTCGTCCGTTGAAACTTGTGTCGGGTGTTTGGTCACAAGAATCCTCTTTCAAAAGACACTCCTCTTGCTCGGGCCGGGTCATGCCGATATACTTGGGCAGGAAATTTATGAAGAACTGGAAGGTCAAAGTCAGAAATCAAGATTGTGTT
Organism: Vanacampus margaritifer; assembly: GCF_051991255.1. NCBI lineage: Eukaryota > Metazoa > Chordata > Actinopteri > Syngnathiformes > Syngnathidae > Vanacampus > Vanacampus margaritifer. The sequence continues at coordinate 17,266,011 of NC_135446.1, forward strand.
TTTTTTTTTTTAGAGCAGGTGGAAAGTTCTGGTAAATTTCTAGTGGCAAGTTTGGAAATAATCCAAATTGGAAACGTCCAACTTGAAACCCAAATCTTTCTGGATGGTCTGGATTTTCATCCATCCATCCATTTTCTTGACCGCTTTTCCTCACAAGGGTCGCGGGGGTGCTGGAGCCTATCCCAGCTGGCTTCGGGCAGTAGGCAGGGTACACCCTGAACTGGTTGCCAGCCAATCACAGGGCACACAGAGACAAACAACCATACTCACAATCACACCTATGGACAATTTGGAGTGTTCAATTAACCTGCCATACATGTCTTTGGAATGTGGGAGGAAACCGGAGTACCCGGTGAAAACCCACGCAAGCACGGGGAGAACATGCAAACTCCACCCAGGAAGGCCGAAGCCCGGACTCGATCTCACGTCCTCAGCACCCGGGAGGCGGACGTGCTAACCAGTCAGCCACCGTGCTGCCCCTGGATTTTCATCATATAGCCAATTAGTTTTAGAGACAAAACTAGAGAGATTGAGAAGGTTTGGTCATGTGCAGAGGAAGCGCAGTGGATTTATCGGTAGGCGGATACTAGAAATGGATCTGATAGGTAGGAGGACAAGAGGAAAACCAAAAAGGAGATTTATGGATGTTGTTTGGAAAGACGTAGAGCAGGAGATGTTTTGAAAGGGATCTTTTGCTGTGGACACCTTTTAAATAAGATGAATCCGAAAGACTCACACTGCGAACCCAGCTGGGCATGATGTGCGTGCTGGGTGTACGGTGGTGTAAGTTGAGGACGACCACGCTCAGGATGACCGAGAATGTGACCAGGATCATGGTGAACATCACGTAGTTGACGATAATGGGGATGGCCAGTGAAGTCTCCGGGACCCTGTCCGCCAGCAGCAGCATGAAAACGGTCAAGGCGATGAGAACCGAAATAGAGAGGGTCATCTTCTCTCCTAGGAACAAAAAATATGACGGATGATAACGCACTCTGACATATTGTTTTTTGTGAACAAGGAAAATATTTCAGTTTCATACCTGCGCCAGGGGGAAGGTAGAAGACAAAAATAGCCAAGACACTCGTGAGGATGCAGGGAACAATGATGTTGATGATATAGAAAAGAGGCTTCCTCTCGATGATCAGGTAGAAGGTGATGTCCTCATACAGATCCTCCTTGACGTTCTTTCTTGAGGGTTTGTGGCATATGTTCCACTCACCGTTCTCTGTTGTGTGACAAGAAATGAAGAGAAAGAACCGCAAAATGACTCAGGGCACGCATGTCCGTCACCCACCGGTGAACGCGTTCTCGTCTATGACGATCTCCCGGATCTCCTTTCCCTCGTCGTCCAGATAATACTGCAGATCCACTTCCGAGGCATCGTAGGTGTACGACCTGAAAACCATGCTGCAGTTTTGCCAGTCGAAGGGAAAGTATGCAACCTGTGGAAGAGTTCGGTTTTGTGAAAAGAGCAATGAGACGTGTGCACTGCGGCGATCTTTACAATCAGACCGCACCTCGATAGAGCAAGAACTGCGGTAGATGGCCGGCGGAAGCCAGTTGACCGTCCCGTCATTGTACACCAAGACGTTGACATATAAAGCTACGTCAAATTGACCATCATTGCTGAAGAGATGACAAAAGACTTGTGAGGTTTTCTAAAACGTATGGAAAGTTATTTGAAATTAATAGAGCGGACACTCACTTGTTTATGAGGTAGACATCAGGGCGCCACACCTTATTCGCAGGAATCCTCAAAACATTTATGTTGTCGTAATTTTTCGGGTCCCACGACAGGCGGTAGTCTTTCCACTCCTGCCGACATGCCATACTTTGACCTTCATCATACAGTTTCATTTACCACAGTCTATTATTATTGAAATCACGATTCTTCATTCGTACTGCTTTAAAATTCAAGGCCCCCCGATTTCAAATTGTCATTACCGCCAAGCAAAAAGACTGAGTGAGAATGAAGGTAAAACTGAGGCGGGAAATCATTTGCGGTGCATGAAAAGTGACAAGTGAACTTGGCTGGAGTGATAATGCGCGTTTGTACCCTCATACCAGATTCATGAACACGTTGGTCGTCATCTCGCCGTTCTTCTGATTCTGCAGTCAGGTAGTCACACGCATCCAAGGTCATCCATTAGTCATTTACGGCTGCATTTGCATGTTTGAGTGTGCATGCCTGTATGATTCTGTTTGTGTGCTCACCAAGCTGACAAGCTGGGACAGAGTCATTCCCACCCGCACCATCACTCTCTCCTCCCAGTACTGAGCGGGTCTCACCTTCAAGTTGTAGGTCTTAAATATCTTCTGATGGAGCTTCCGCTCTATTTCTGATGCTCCTGGGCCAACACACACAATCAAGTACTGATGCTAATGCTAATTAGCGATGATGACCGAAAAATGGGACTGAAGGATGTTAGCCACACAGCGTCGGCGACTGTTTGCCACACAGCACAATACAGGAGAACGTGTGAATAGCAAAATATGCCCTCTGATGACAAACTGGACCTTCCTACCAAATATGTACCGTAACAAGACAAGGGGGCGGACAAAGAAGGGCAACCAGGGCATGCAGAGCGAGTGGTCAGCGGGCCAGGTGCTGGTTGGTGTGCGGCGAGTCGCAAAGGTGACTGAGCTAATGTAATTGATATGCAGCAGGGGAGCGGGATCAAAGGGATGTCTGGGATACCAGCGCCACGTGGGCCCCGAATAGACTGATTATCAAACAATGATGTGTTAATAGGTTTGATTGAATGTACCGTAGTGGACAGTCTGAAGTTGTTTTGAATGTGAAAAAACACTGTTTTTGAAATCTGCGGAGAACCACTAAAGTGCTTCTTGTCGATGTCAGAGCGCTGTGCAGCGCCGTTTGTGCCGGGTCAAATGCAGCCATCTATTTATCGTTGACAATGAGCGTGTCAATGACATAGCCTCTCTTGCCCATTACAATCATACAGCGAGTATAAAAAATGATCGCTTCATCAATCAATTAGGAAGTGGATGAGCTGATTCAACATTAAGCAAATAGTTTGGCTAAGGCCGAAGCACTTCGTCAAACATCTTTGCGAAGGTCTAGAGCGGAGATATTGCCGCGTCCTTGCATCCAATTCTATTCTAAATTACGCTAAAGGAATATTATAGAAAGCAGTTATGTCCTTACCAGTAAAAGAGAGACAAAGGCATATGATAACGAGTTGGTTGACTTTCAGGTGAACGTTCATCCTGTTATTTTTTCCACCCATCTTCTTGTGGTAGTCCAAAGACCCCATGAACCCCCAGAGGTCACACCTCTGCACCTTCACCCCGACGGATGCTGCTCTCCGGTATCTCCAGCTCAGAAAGTCGACACTTCCACTCATCTATTTGGCACCTTTTGGCAGCTCTTCATCCAACAAAGAATCTCCCTTTCTGCTGTCTTTGCCTGCTTCGGATCATACCTCAACGCTGGGGAACCACGGCCTGATTGGGTACTGGTGCTGGGAGTGACGAGAGGGTGGAATTTGTTTGTACTGGGAAGCCTTTGGAGGAGACACCTGTTGGTGCGCACCAATCTGAGAATGTTGGGACTGTGGGGACAGTGGGTGGAGAACAAAGAGGAAGTGGAGGGGCGGTAGTAGTCCGATGGCAATAAAGGACTAGCAGTGTGTTATGTGCTATGACAATGGAGATATTTTTGGAGATGTGTGCACGTGGGTTGGGTGTACCAAATATTTGTTATTTCCTGACCTGACTTCAAGCGCGTTCTACTCTCATTTAGTGAATCAGACTTCAAGGTGCCTTTTGTAAGGCCAAAAAAGTACAGAACCTTTACTCGTACAGTGATTACAATGCATCACTGTGTTTTCTCTCAGGGAGGCCTCAGTAGAATGCGTTCCACAAAATAAGCAGCTACTGTGTATTGGGTCAGAGTCTCACGTTTACCTTGCAATGGTCAGAGTCTCCGGAGGGAAAACATAAACAGGTCATTAATCAGCCACAAGTTGATGGTGGCTAAAGGGAAAATGTCTCCAACTCGAACGGCTGCCAGCGGGTTAAATGCTTCAATGACACAGCACTCGCATGGTCTTTACTGCCTCAGTTTTAGGATGCCGCGATAAACAAGCTCAATGATCCTGATGTGGCTTATGGCGGCTACTTTCTTCTTCTTTGTCCAACTTTGGAGTATGTTACATCTTTGTGAATCCGGGCAAGGTATAAACCCATGAAGGCCAGGGAAGTCCATGAACCGGTGCCCGAAACAGATGACGCTTTATGCATTATTTTACCTCAGATCTTTATTGAAAGTAATGTGAAAAAGAAAGTGTATACTGTATTGACATCCAGACTGGAAAAAAAACAACATACTAAAAGGTCGCCTATACAGTGGGAATTCCACAGGCTATTCACAGCTGCAATGTAAGAATAGCCTCCCTGTACAAACATACATAAGTGCTTTAAATACAAAGAGGATTAGTTTAGGCACAGGAATATCCATACAGCATGTGACACACTGCGGCACATTGTGACACATGGAAATGAAAAGCATACAGCTGGGTCATTATGGCATCTGTTGTGCCTCGTGTTTATTTGTTGACACCGCTTCGAAATATTTATGCCACGCTGGATCCACGCTCTGGCGCAGATGAACACGCATGAATATTTTTAGCATTGAAATGAACTAGTGTTAGCACGTCTGCCTCACAGTTTTGAGGTTCCGTGTTTGAATCTGGGCTCAGGCTTTTTTGTGCGCGATGTTTGTGTGTTCTCAAGCCTGGCCACCTACAACAGTTGTCCGACCAACCGAAACTTTCACAACATTTCCACGAGCCCAAAGTTTATTTGCATTTTCTTTCAAACACCGGATTAGAAAGGGTCGGTGGGCGCGCGATTGAGGCTGGCCTTAATAAAAATAGCCAAGGTGCCAACGGTGGTGAAGATGACAAATATCACGAGGAACATGCGGTCCACCACCATGGCCACGTACTGCCAGTCCTCCTTCAGCTGGGATGCAGGGGAAGCAGAATCAGAGAGGCACAGTTAAAAAATAAAAAATAAATTTGCATCAAATTAATTGCGAATGGTGAAAATCTCACAGCTTCGTAGTCCTTCTCGGCCTGCAGTGCTTCAGCGATGTACGAGATCGCCTCGATGGCGGACTTGAGTTCGGGGGGCAGTGAAAGGTAGCTACTGGGCCCGTCAATGAATTTCCTTAGGTCGGATGGTTTGCCCTCTGCTTGGAATCTGCATACAAATGAACAGTACTGACAGTGAGAGGATTTTCTAGCGTTGAGAGACTGAAGAGACTTATATATATGTCCGTCCATCCGTCCGTCTTCTTCCGCTTATCCGGGGTCGGGACGCGGGGGCAGCAGCTATAGCAGGGAAGCCCAGACTTCCCTCTCCCCAGCCACTTCAGCCAGCTCCTCCGACGGGACCCCAAGGCGTTCCCAGGACAGCCGAGAGACATAGTTCTCTCCAGCGTGTCCTGGGTCGTCCCCGGGGTGTCCTGGGTCGTCCCATATATTTGTGTGTATACATAATTACTTATGTACTTAAGTGTATTTCAAAAACTGTAGTCAAGAGTGGAATAGTTCATGCTCAGATTCTCCTTTTTGAGAACTGACCACCAGAGGACAGTGTGGCTCTGCATCCCGGACCGACCTGGGTGTGGAACAACCTGCTTGGTATTCACTTCAAACACTAGGTGAGTTTACAATGCAGTGGTGGTCCTGGCAAAGAAGCTTTGACCTCTGTAAAGGGGGCTCCTTAGTTGGGGAGACAGAGATAAGGGAAAAGGGAAAAAAGAGAGAAGAGACTTGTTGGCCTCGTAAGTTTTTTCTCTTCTGGTTCCCCCCATCAGTGCTCAAAGTAGCACCACAGCGAGGAGTAAATTACAATTCATTAGACTAATTCAACTAAAACTGGCTGTGTCTGGTGCCAAGACATGCACTAAATCCAATTAAGTGTGTGTGAGTGTGTGTGTGTCTTGGGACATACTGCGGCCTCATCAAATTGCTCTTCTAGACCCTTACCGGGTTGACTTTTTGCTCTTCACACTCATTATAATTCTTTTTTTCTTCAATAATGAAGAGGTATGCAGAAAATGCCGGTGACCTCATGACTAATGGGCGTGGCCTCACCTGTTGGGTTTAGGGAACAAAATGGAGGAGTCCGGCTTGCGGATGAAGTACTCGTCGGCCGCCTTGTTGATGGCAAACACCTTTTTCTCTCGTTGGACAGGCATCATTTTGAGGGCCAGGGGCACCTCCACTTTGGGGCGCAGGATGCAGAGGTATTGTGGCAGCATGTGGATGAAGATCTATGGAAAAGGAGGGAAGTTTAGTTTAATTTGGATCTCGATTTATGGTCAAAATGAGATTTAGTATTTGGTCTGCTTTCGCCTGTTTAGGCTGAACACGTCATCAAAATGCTGAATTTGTGGGGAGAACGAGCGTGCTGGGTAACGTGATCCATCTCCTCGGCAGTTGGCTCTCATGATGACCTTGAGTGACATTTAGCGGATCTTCTCATTAAAGGACAAATGTCGAAGTGGATTTTTTTTGGGGGGAAAGACACCTGTCGGAATTTGATGGGGAAAATGGCTTTCCTACGGTTGGTCATATGGCATGTTCTCACCCTGCGGACCCACAAGGGCATCATGTGGGTGTTGGGCGAGCGGTGGTGCAGGTTGAGCACGACCACACTGAGGATGACTGAGCACGTGACCAGGATCATGGTGAACATGATGTACTTGACGATGATGGGAACGCCCAGCGAGGTCTCTGGAATTTTGTCCGCCAGCAGCAGCAGGAAGACGGTCAGGGTGAGCAATACGTTGATGGAAAGTCCCATCTTTTCACCTTAGGTGGAGAGCAAAGTAAACGCGAAGGTGTTGGTCCGATAACCTCAGCAAATTCATAATGTCATTTGGACTCGTCAGACTCGTACCTGCATCCGGCGGCAGGTAGAAGTTGAAGATGGCGATGATGGTGATGAGGATGCAAGGGATGATGATGTTCACTACGTAGTAGAGCGGCTTCCTCTCGATGATCAGGTAGAAGCTCATGTCCTCGTACAGATCTTTGTTCATGTTCTTTCTGCACGGCTTGTGTCTGATGTGCCACTCGCCGCTCTCTGGGGACGCATGGCCAATATGTTAATTGAACTCATCAGCGTTTAAGGAATAGCTGAACAAAAAGTGCTGTACAGAAATGCAAGGGTTGTTCCATATTTTGGACCAACTGGAGATATTTAAGGGAGGGCTGGCTGACTCCAAAATATAATTAGAAATGGTATTTAACCCTGGAGAACCCACGGGGTCAAATTTGGCCCCTATAAATTCTGCTACTCGAATAACAATGACCTTTTTTTTTTTTTTTACAAATTTAACTTCAAAACTCCAGAGTGCCACTTCTGACCCCTGCATGGGGCCCTTTTACTTTTTATTTTATTTTATTTTTTTACAAATTTAACTTCAAAAGTCCAGAGTGCCACTTCTGACCCCTGCATGGGGCCCTCTAGTGGATGAATATTGCACTTACATGAGCCAGAGTGGTGGTGACAAGATGGCTGGCAACAAACATGCTGTTTTGTTGAGCTGGAAATCAATCCAAACAAAACCATCTTCTCAGCAAACCATCAGATGGTAAAATTGTGGTTTTTTTTTTGTTAATCTATTTCATATCATGCTGCAGAATGCCTAGGAGTATGTTTTATATATATATATTGATAAATTAGCAACTCTGAGCTAGAAAAAACGTATATTTTGGTGTTCAGTGAACTTATAGCAGTCATTTAATGTATTATTCATAATTTTCCAAAGAAGAAAAGGGTTCTTGGGTTCTCCAGGGTTAAGTTGTCATCTTTATGTCTTAAACAAGATGCTCTGAGGTCGAAGTGTCCCCTTAGTGTTGTACATCCCCTCACCGCTGAAGGCCTCGTCCAGCAGGATTTCCCGTATCTCTTTGCCGTTTGCATCCAGAGCGTACTGGAGCTCGATCTCGGTGGAGTCGTACGTGTACGAGCGGAACTGCATGCTGCAGTTCTGCCAGTCGAAGGGGAAATATGTCACCTGAGTGTGGGGGAAAAGGAAAGCTTTGAAGTCCAGTCGAGGAGTGTGAAAGCAGAAAGGTGTTGTTTAGTAAAGAACGATATCCGCACCCTAACGCCACAGGAACTCAGGTAAAGTGCAGGTGGGGTCCATGTCACCCTGCCGTTGCTATAAACCTGTACGTGAACGTGGAGCGCCACATCAAATACGCCATCATTGCTGCAAAAGAGAACAAACGGATATGTGTTTTGTTTTTAATTCATTCACTTCCAGCCCAGTAAAATTGACTGAGTTCAATTTTTTAACACAGTCGCCTTACTTGTTGATCAGATAAATGTCCGGCAGCCACACTTTTGAAGCGGGAATACGCAACACCTCAATCCCGTCATGCTCTTTGGGATCCCATGACAAATTGTAATCTCGCCACTCCTGTTTGCAAACTTCCTTTTAAAAAAAAAAAGTGTCTCGATGGAAGGAAGGCTTTGAACAAGTGCTTACCAAATTCATGACGACGACCGTGCTCATTTCTTCATTTTTCATATTCTGAAGGATGCGGGAAAAGAAAATAGAAGTCAATGTATTGTTTGGTTCGGAAAGGTTTTTGGATAGCGAAACTTGATTCAAGATGAGTATTCATGTGTGCATTCATGTGTGTTTCTTTTGACTGAGCCCGACTGGCTATTTAAAACCCAGTTCGGAATGTCAGGCAGACAGCTGGGGCGGGTAGCGAACAGGGGGACACTTACTGGAACAACAAAACTTCTATAGCGACGTAACTGGGGACAAAATACGAGCCAATGTCGCATACGTTCACTTGAACTCACCATTCCAACAAACGAGGAGAGGGTCATGCCCACTCGGACCACCAGTCGCTCCGTGGGGGAGCGCGCAGGCCGGACCTTGAGGTTATAGTTAGCGAAGACCTGCTTGGTTAGCGCCTGCTCGACATCCCCTGCTCCTGAACAAATCAAAGTCACACAAAAAAGGTCATACATGCTGTTTGTAATGTTTAATTTGAACCAAATGCTGCCGGTTTTGCGTAGAGTATCAAGTGCTGGCTTTCTTTTCCAATCACGTCAAACACAGTGGTAGGTTCGAAACGCCATGGATCAAAAATGTTGTCATGTTATGTCACCAGCCAATCGGAGAGCCTCGTATCTGTTCAGTTTAAAATGTTATTCTCCCAACATGCAATGCCGTCCAGTTTACCCCGCTTATCTTCATTTTGAACTTTTTGGGCAATCCTTGGTTGCTTGTATGAGGTCAAAGCAAATCACCATATTTGACAGCAATTAACTAACTTCCACACTGATACTTGCTTGACAGGAATGCCGTAATGTGACGGGAAAGACCTCTACTTGATGAGTCTGGGCTACCATCCGACCTGAACCCTTTGAGCAAAAAAGTCAACCAGTCGTGCAGTTCTGGTGGTTCTAGATCAGAGTAACCTAACGGTGCCAACAACTGGTCTGGATCCAACCAGTAAGTAAGTTACACAAATTTCTAGCGCTGGACATAGAATTCAAGGCAATCCACTAGAGAGATAATGTCTAATTGTTGAGGTTGTTTACATTTCATTATAAACATCATGCTTGAGATTCCAAACGCGAATGATTTTCTCCATGGTTCATTTAATTTCATACGATATATATATTTATTTAACCCTGGAAAACCCACGGGGTCAAATTTGGCCCCTATAAATTCTGCTACTCAAGTAACAAAGACCTTTATTTTTTTTTCCAGCAGTGATTTTGTCCCTGTGTTCTTGTTTCCATTGGCCAAAGCGTGTTTGTTAAATAAAACAAAAAAATTATATAGTTCAATGTAGCTGTGTATTTGATTGATTATTTTCTTAAATTCTAAATAGTTTACTGACAGTTTTTGTTATTCTGATTTTTCGAAAATGATACCCCTAAATCCCAAAAGGGTCAAATTTCGCCCTAATCCTAAATTAGGGAATAAAGGGTTAAAATTGAAAAAACATATATTTTGGTGTTCAGTGAATTTATAGCAGTCATTTAATGTATAATTCATAATTTTACAAAGAAGAAAAGGGTTCTTGGGTTCTCCAGGGTTAAAATATTTTTTTTCATACTCTTGTTAACATACGTTATAAGTGGAAAGGTCATTGATACAGTAATTTCATAATTCATAAAATTCAGTTAAAAATAAAAAGATGTAGTTTACTGTAAAAACAAGTGTGATATTGATTTGTGTTGAGGTCATTTTTTTTTTCTGCCACTAGATGGAATAATTGCATTTTGTATGATGTTGGTGACAGCTCAGTACATTTTTCTTTCATTTTAAGAGCTATATATATATATATATATATATATATATATATATATATATATATATATATCTATATATATACAGTATATATGCATACACGTGACTACTGTTGCTGTTACTTACCTCCCAGTGAACTCAGGCTGCATATGCAACACAGCAGCAGGAACAGATCGGGGCTTTTCATCGTGACAAAAACAACACAACTCCAAATCAAAGCATATGTTTTTTCCCCATTAGTCTGTCGTCTTTCTTTCGTCTTCTTTTGCTGCCGTAGGAGATCTTTAGTGTGACTTCTAGTCCGAGTAGACCGTTGTTGTCTGTCAGTCAGGTCGGACGGGCCAACTGCCGACTGCTCCAATTACATCGGACATGGGGGGGGGGCAGTTGTGTGTGTGTGTGTGTGTGTGTGTGTGTGTGTGTGGGTGTCCCCTTCCCGGGACGTAGCTGCTTGCATGTATAGCTCATTTGGCCTCTCCTTTATGGCTGTAGTTTCCGCTTATCCAGGAAGATATTCGACAAGCTATTTGAGCAAGATTTTCTATTTTTGATGGCTTTTATCACCGGTTCGGGCCTTCCTCTCCAAGTTGACAGCCAGTAAATAAATGAGAGATGTGGCGCTTAGCGGCAACCAACAACATGCCAGCATCATTTATGATCCGCTCCCGCCGCCATTTGGTCCGCGGCCAATTTAATTAGCATAGAAGCAAAGTGTTAACAGTGAACCGGCGAGGAGTGCATCAACGATAGATCACTCGCATTTTATCGGTGGAGTTAAATTGGATTGTTTTCCCCGGGATCATACGCATCAGCAACAAGTGTTGACGTTATCAGTGGAAAATCAATTTGACGGCACTAGACACACTTAATTCAATTAAGAAGGCTTGAGCCTTATTACCTTCTTTTATTTTGATGAACTCAATCTTAACCCTGGAGAACCCTTTTCTTCTTTGGAAAATTATGAATTATACATTAAATGACTGCTATAAGTTCACTGAACACCAAAATATGTTTTTTCAATTTTAACCCTTTTTTTTTTTAACTAGCTCAGAATTGCTAATGTATCAAAATATATATATATAAAACATACTCCTAGGCATTCTGCAACATGATATGAAATAGATTAACAAAAAAAAAAACACAATTTTACCATCTGATGGTTTGCTGAGAAGATGGTTTTGTTTGGATTGATTTCCAGCTCAACAAAACAGCCATCTTGTCACCACCACTCTGGCTCATGTAAGTACAATATTCAGCCACTAGATGGCCCCATCCAGGGGTCAGAAGTGGCACTCTGGACTTTTGAAGTTACAGTACATTTGTAAAAAAAAAAAAAAAAAAAAAAGGTCTTTATTTGAGTAGCAGAATTTATAGGGGCCAAGTTTGACCCCGTGGGTTCTCCAGGGTTAAATTCACTTGCTCCACTTCTATCAGAATAGAAAAAAAAAACACTCTGACCACCAGTGTTACAATCATACAAATATATTAGTTTGTTTTATTCAATTATATCCTTGACTTTGTGTAAGTAGTTATAGAAATAAATGCATATTATATTGCAAATGCAGGGTGAAGATTTGGAGGGGTTAGCAACAGGTTGAGGGAGGCCATTAAGGTCTTCAAGAGTAAATAGAGGGCAAAGTTCCTTTGTGTCCAGTAAATGATTTGGCGCATGCAAGCTTGTCGTCCCGTCTTGGCGAGTTTGGAAATCCTTCACACACCCGCTTGTGTGTCGTTCCATTCCCAAGCTCCCGTGTCGCTCTCACATGGGTATACTTCTACACAGAGATATTGGATATATTGCCTTGCCCCTTTTTGTTTTACAAAAATAGTGTCATTGTAGCTTTGACAGCTGGAAGACGAAGCAGATCGATTTTGGAAGACGATGATTTTCCGGAAGAACGTGCCACCAGAAGTGTCCATGTAGTGCAAAGAACGGCAAACAAAAATAAATCCTTTTGTGGATGGATGTGAGACGTTACCAAGGAAGACGGCGTGTGAGAGGGAGGTGTGCGGTTTAAGTCCCGTGACGGCGGTCGGTCAGTTGTTCTGCGCTTGTTCCGGCAGATCGGGAGAGGGCGAGGAAGAGGGAGGGACGAGAAAGGCCTGGCAATTTTTACGAAACACTCAATCGGAAAAAAACGAAAATCTGTGCTGCATTTGCTTTGGGGGAAGAAATTTATCTTGTGTGTGTGTGTGTGTGTGTATACAATAAAGGTCATTGTATATAAAGTATGTAAGCTGGCACAGTGTAATGCAATATGTCCCATCACAATCTCTTCATTTCAGTCTATATTGAGTTACAATGATAATAATAATTTGCATTATAATCATAATTTTGCTACCTATGGCGGCTGGAAGAAGAAGAAAAAAGGACAGTGTCACTCTTTTGTCAGAGCTCCCCCTCCCTCGCACCCCCCCCCCCACTAACTCTTTTTTTTTTTTTTTTTGTGGTGTTTTCTGCTGCATTGCAGATGTGGCGAAGGGACTCCACCGCAAAGTAACACACACACACACACTCGCGCACGCACACAAGGGCACATACAAATCAAGGCCTATACACGTGAGCTTGCAATATCAATATTACCCCCCCCCCCCCCTGCATTTCCCATCTCAGACATGGTGGTGGCTGCACCTTGTTAATAGTGTTTATTGCTTCTTCTTTTTTTTTTTGCACTCATTGATCTTCCTCCACTGACTCACTCACTCTCTCTCTCTCTCTCTCTCTCTCTCTCTCTCTCGCTCTCTCTCTCATGCACATACATATTATGTCCCCCCCCCCCGCTACATAAAGTATCCACATATATGGCACATCCAGGTTAAGTGTTAGGGATGTGGAAGTTTCTCTCTCAGCCTGGAATGACCCTCACTGCAGGCTGCGAGGGACTCCCCAGGGATGCGAGTACAGTACGTCTAATCGAATTCTAGCGTTTAACCCCTGTCCGTATTTGCGAGCGCGCAGACCATCCCGATATCGATAATTTAAAGCAAACACATAAAGGCAGATATGCAAACCTTGTGCGCTATATTTGTTTTACAGAGGTGCCTTGGGATACATTGGTTAATTTGTTCTGTGAAGTCTCGAATCATTTCCCCCCCCATTGTAATGAATAGAAATGCCATTAATCCGCCTTGGCCACCTGGGGGCAGTATAAAGGCTGTTTCATACTCGACTTTAATGCCTGAATGCAGCAGCCAATCATATTAAAGTGGAACCTGTTCTGTCTAGAACTCAAGTGGGATTCATTTAGTTCTTTGCAGAAGATAAAGAAAATGGTATGGCTGTCCATTCCTTAAAGGGGAAGTTAACCCAAAATCTAGCAGTTTTTATCAAAATTAGAAGGCAGCCATTTTGCCACTTGCTGATGAGTGAAAATGACCTCACAGTTGCTCAGGGCTCAGGTAACAACCAATCACAGCTCAGCTTCAGAAAACAGGTGAGCTGTGATTGGACCATTGCCTGACCTCTAAGCAACTGTGATGTCATCTTCAGTTGACAGCAAGTGGCAAAAATGGCCGCCCCCTAAAATGGATAAAAACGGCTTGATTTTGCATCATAACTCTTATACCAAAAAGTGTAATATTAATCAGAACGTCATGTTTAGACTAGTCAGGTCACATATAACGTTATTGCCAAGAAATGTTTAAGGTTTACTTCCCCTTTTAACCACATAGATGCTAATCATTGACTATGTTAGCATTAGCCTTAAGCTAGCGGACTCATGGCTAAGCTACATGTGTAATTCCCTAACCCTAACCCTGTTAAAAATATTTACTAATTCTACCTGACAAGTAGGTCAGAAGTCCAGTCACTTGTATCTCAAGGCACCACTGCATTCTTTTTTTTTTGGGGGGGGGGGCTTCGAAACCAAGAGGTAATGTTTTAGCTACTATGTCATACAAAGTACGCATAAAGTTACGCATACTCTATTTCAAAACAACCTTGCCTCTTCATTTAACCCTGACAACAAACATTCTCCCCCAAAATATTGCAACATAGAAATGTCCCAGCCCTTAAAATGAAGTAGTTATCAAAGTTTTTTTTCTCCCCCCCACTTTCTGTTTCACAGTTAAATCTTCCGCACCTCCACCCAAGCACTATCTGCCCCATAGTCGTACTTCTGTTCTCGCAGCGGCAGCGTTTAATTAAACATTTGTGTAATTACTTCGTGAAGAATAGTCAAACATTTAATGGACTTAGTGATCCGTAGGGGATGACTGGTCAAACATGGCAACCTGAAGGTCTATTTAGCGATTTAATTAAGGTCTTAAGCGCTTCCGCCGAGTGTGAAAATGGTGTTTTTAACAATTACCGTCTCGGAACAAATCTAACAATAATGGCAATATTAAATGGGTTAATTTAATTGCAAGTTTGTGGTCTTTATGTTCACTCCTCTTTTGCTTAAAAATGAGACAATACTTGTGTAAAGAGCAACATAATTATTGGTATTGCTGGATTGACTGCCATTTTTGATGGCGATATTAATTTGGTGTGTGTATGTTTTTTTTTTAGTTTTTTTTTAGGGGTTGACAGATTGTGATCAACGTCATACAAATAGTGTAAAATTGAGTACAAGTCAAAAACTAATGAAATCACACCACTGGTAATGGAAGATCTCACACATCTCGCACACTCATACAGGCTTTTTAAAAAAATGGCCGACATGCATGGAATATGCTCATGTAACCATTCAACTCAAAACCGCATTCCACCCACTATGGTAAATGCCAGGAAGACTTTTTGCTCGGCTGCTGGACTGACTGAAAAAAAAAAACGAAAAAAAAAAAAACTGCGCTTATGGCAAGAAGGCCACACCTCTTGTTGGAGTTATTGCTTCCCAAATTGTAGTCACATAGAGGTTAGGACGTGAAGGTAGACGGGGGGAGGATGTTATCTTCAGTGTCCAACCCTGTTCAGGCGTCCTCCAGGGGGGGTCCCCTTTCCCACCCGCCCCCGTTTCTCACAGCGCTAGGACGACGAGGTTTTGGTTTTGCTTTGAGGGTCTTTCTTGCCGTTCTGGTGTACGGGCGAGTCACTGGAGGTCTTGGGCGTTTTCCGAGGCGGGCTCTGCTCAGCGACGTCATGCAGGGACGGCTCCCTGTACATGGCCACTGTATATAGGGAGTAAGAAAAACAATAAGTCATCCGTGGCGGGATTTCAATTGTATTTGGTCCGTTAAATTGTAATAATGAAGTTTGATGAATGTTTGACCTTTTTGTCCAATCAAATTTCTGACTCTGTGTGTTGTCATGTCACTCGAATCTGCCCGGAGGTTTAAAGGGAAGTCAACCCAAATGTTAAGTTTTATTTTTTAAATAATACGTTCTGCAGCCCCACTAGTCTAAATATGGTATTCTGGTTAATATTGTGTTAGTGGAATTTGAGTTAACCAGCAAAATCTAGCCGATTTTATTTATCTCAGGTGGCGGCCATTTTGCCACTTACTGTCAACTGAAGATGACATCAGTGTTGCTCAGGCAACGACCAATCACAGCTCACCTGTTTTCTGAAGCTAAGTTGTGATTGGCCGCCCCCTGAGATGGATAAAAAATGGCTGGATTTTGCTTCATAACTCTTATTCCGCAAATGTAATATTAATCCGAATGTCATGCTTAGACTAGTGAGATCACTTTATTGTCAAGAAATGTTTAAGATTGACTTCCTCTTTAAGAATCAATAGTGCATGCCAAATCAGGGTTATTGGTAAATGGTGCATTTTATAATTATTATTATCATTATTATTAGTTTTTAATTTTTATTTGACTAGTAAATTTAGTTGGTTTTGATTTGGGTTTTTTTGAGTGTGTTTGTTAGTTATTATTATTATTATTATTTTAGAAAATGCTTTGTTTTAGTTTGTCTTTTATTAGTTTCAGCATTAGTTTTTTTTGTGTATGGAGAGAAAAAAAAAAAAAAAGGTCACTAAGTATTGTGTGATAAATTAAGGTAAACGACTTCCGGACCTTATTACTTCTATACAGTCGTACAGTAATACCGAAATAAATAGGATAAACCATGAATGCTCCTGAATGTACAGAAGCGTTTAACTGCCTATTTGGAGTCAATATTTTTGACTGGCGAGTATGTTCGAATGTATTTGCGAGTACGTTCGAAAAAAATGCCGAACCTAAATCATTCACTTCAGACATAATAATAAATCATAAACTCTTGTTTACTTAATTTTCCAACGTATTGGTGTAATGTGGGCCAAATGCTTAACTCTTTGACTGCCAGACGTTTTCAGAAAAGGGATGCCGTGGGTGCCAGCCGATTTAAGCATTTTTTGACTGATCTTTCAAGGTCCACAGAAAATTATGTGTTTGGACTATGGAAACACACATACTACCAAATGAAATATTGGACTCTCATCTTTCATCAGAAAAAAAAGTTTGTTTCTACCTTATTCCGTTTTTCAGTAATCAACAATAGAAAATGGTTAGTTTCACCTCTGTTTTGAAAAAAACGTCTTTTAACGTCTTTGGCACTCCGCCATATGATTTTACTAAACGTTATATAACGTTTTTGGCAGTCAAAGAGTTAAAAAATGTGTTAGTTTTTTCACTTATGCATGCGCAAGTAATACCCTGTGGCATTATGGGAAAACGTTTGCAGCAATCCGCACACACTAATCAGCATCTCTCGTGTGTGTGTGATGCATTTTATTTAAACGCTGAACAGCTGCAATTTTGTATGATTTTTATAATTACCGAGTGTTAACGATGCTAGATTGTCCCCCTTGAAGGCCCTGATGGCAAATGACTCGCCGCGGAAACTACGCGAGAGCTTTCCGATTTCGATCTACCTTCAATGAGTTTGGGTAGAAAATGTGCGGCGCCTTTCGTCTTCTTGACGCGGTTTCCCTTCATGACCTGCCCGTCCCGGTTGATGCCGATGTACCAGGCCCGGCCCGACTGCGTCTGTCTGTACAGGATGGACGAGTAGGTGACGTAGTAGTTCTCAAACACGCACTCTTTGAACTTGCACTCTGGCGTGAAGTGTTCCTGGAAGACACACACGCGCAGGTGATAGGTGAGGAATAACACATTTGGGATAAGAGAACGTGGGGGAAATGGAGCCCACATTTCATCATGACAGGGTTACTGGAGCGGGATCTTGATGCCTGGATGCCATTATTTATAGCAGGCTTTACCTGTAACAAACAACAATGGGCTGAGCCCGCCCCTCCTTCCCCCTATATGGTCCAGCGACCCCGCTTTTGGCCTTCAGTACACAAACACATTCACACGCTTGTATTCGACAATATGTCAACAGCGGGACATCCGGCGCAAACCTTCCTAACTCTTCCTCCTCCAGCAGCTCCCCAATTTTTCCTCTCGACACCACATTCTGCCTCTCCTTGTTCACGCCGTACCCCCCCCCCCCTCCCCTCGCATCCCTCCGTCATGTTGTAACCTTGTCGGGGAACAAACCAATTTGCAGGATTGATTTGGAGCCTTGATGTGACGGGTGAGAAGAAAAGGCCTGAATAAGGACTTTGCTCTCTCTCTTTTCCCTCGCATTCCTTCAGATCTCCGTCTGCGTCGCGAGCGTTTCCTGAAGCTTTGGCAGAATAATCCCCCCCCCCCCCACCAAAAAAAAAAGTCCATCCTTGTTTCAGTTGTTTGCCAACAACTGGGCATTAGATTAGCAAACAGAAGCGGAGATTCATCACAATCCTCCTCCCCCCGTCCCTCCAGGGTGCCGTCAGCTGTGCTACTTTGTGTGACAACGCACTCATTTAAGTCGCCGCATTATTCATCGGGCACGCACACGCAGGGGGCAGACGCGCATCTGTCTGCCGGGCTTTTTACTCTGACGAGCCGTCACGACGATCTCATCATTTCCTTCTCTGCAAACGATGAAGGGTCTCCTCGTCACCCCCCCGTCACCTTGAGCGTAGCTTCTGCACTGTCTCCTTAACCTGCTGTACTTCCTTGACTCCTCAGTAGGGGGTGCTCTAAACACGCATCCCTCCACCACACAGTCATTCTGCCCAGGCTTGTTTCTGTGCAAAGCGTGCAGGTGTTTTGTTCAAGCCTCCCCTCAAGTTGCACCTGTTTGGGAACACGCACATCGTTACGCAACTCCGCTCGCGAGGCAGCCATGTGACCGGCGATCACTCGAGGGGACGAGAAAAAGAAGGGGAGATGAAATCATTTTCAATGAGGCTTCCCGTGCACTCTGCCGGGAAATTGATTCAATGTAAGACCTCTGTGAAAAGTCAATAAGCATTAGGTAAGAAAAAAACCCTGCATTACTCTTTGATTGGACGCGAGAAAATGTGAGGAACTTAACTTGGAAGTCACAGACGTCTATTGACCACGTTCAAGAGGACGAATGTATTTCCTGGAGTCAATGCGGTTTGTCGTGTCATGCTGACACCTAGCGTACATACTTCTATCTCATGCATTTGATCGCTAACAGCCAATCAGAGCTGACACCATTTTGCACACTGCGATTAATGGCCCGTTTAATCAAATCTAAAAAGGAACGATGACACAAAAATCTCTCAATTCTAAACATTGCTTATTATTTGTTAGACATGACTCCTGACCACCCCTGGCTACCATGTAGCACTGCCGCTAATATTGATTAGTTCAGCTTTTTTTTCTCCTATATTGTAAATAATAATTAAATAGCACCGCATTGGCCCCAAAAGATGCCCACTGGGCAACGGCCCTGTATGTCAGAAGGCCAGTCCAGCCCTAGAACAAGGTGGGAAAATCTTCAAGTCATTCCTAAAAGTTACAAAAATATGTACTTGAAATAGTAGAAAACTTTTTTTTTTGTAGCAGTTGAACCCCTCTATACACATGAACAGCTGGAGAGGTGCACAGCGGCCACTGCGTCTCACCTTGACTAGGAGACCCTCGTTGAGCATTTGGGGATTTTCCAAAGGGAACACAAAATATCCACTTTCTCACTCCCTCACGTCATCCATTTTCTTCCTTTTGCCACCTTTCCTCCATCCGTCACATTGCATTCTCATTCACTTCCTGCAGGTCACGTGTCCGCCACTTGAGAGGTGACACATTAGAAACAAGACGGCGTGCCTTTTTTTTTTTAATTTATTTTTTTTAATTATTTTTTTTTCTGGAGAGCTCAGTATTGTTCATTCGGTAATTTTACCAATTTGACATGTCATCATCATTGCTCTCTTTTTTTTATATATATTTTTTGTGCCTATTGGGGGTCTTGGTGGTGGAGGGGGGATCGTAGCGTGACTCTTGTTAATTTGCTTAATACTTTTGTATGGATTTATCTTCAGGTCTGATTATTGACTCCCTCCACAAGCTTATCAACAACATTTGCGCGTGTGCACCTTGATTATTGGACGTGGGGGATGGAAACGGGACCCCGAGTGGCTTACTTGCCAGGCAGCTCTCAACAATTTTTCCCGACATTCGGGTTTCTTCTTGAAGAGAGTCAAAGTGAAAGGAAGGAGAGCAGAGGGAGTGAAAAACAAGGGTGCTGACTCAAGGGAAAAAGAGACTAGCGGTTTGTGATTTGATGGCAGGGATGAGGAGGAAGGTCAGCAAAGGGGGAGGGGATGTATAGTAATATACCGTATATGTGTGTGCAAGGCTCTAAATAAATTTTCTTTGAGGAGCAGTTTTACGAATCAAAGACTTCAGTTGAGAAGCAATTTTCAAATTTTGAGGAGCAATTTTCAAATTTTGAGGAGCAATTTGCCCCCCACCCTTCCCCCCGGTTAACCCCAAAAATTTGGCTAAAGTGCAATATATTTTTGCTTTGTTAAAGAGCTATATGAATATAAAAGAGAAAATGAAACATTTCACTTAAAGGGAGGGACAATGGTGTAAAAAAAAAAGAAGATTTTTCAGTGTTTATTGAAAAAAACTATTTCAATAATATGCAAAAAAATATGTTCTATGACATCAACATAATTTTTTTTTTTAATATAAGGGCTAGTAAGCGCTAATTATATTACATGGGTCGCACTGCACCTTACAAGAGGCCGCCATCTTTCTGCTACAGATACCTGAAGGAGACAAACTTAGCAAACATAGTAATTGATGCTCGTCAAGTGTGGTCTCTCTGAGGCACCGTCGTGCGTGTGCTTGGATCGTTGCATTTTATTAGTTCAACACTAGTAGAATTTACTTCTTCTTTTTTTTTTATTACATCAAGAACAATAGCATGGGATGGTTGTTGCAGTATATCATGCAATAGGATAAAAGGAATTCTGAATAGTGTAAATCATTGCGCAATAATCATAATTGTTCATCAATTATCTCTTCAATTTTATTTTTATTTCATAATATTAAAATGTGATAAAGTGGGTGAATGACATGAATCACGATGTGGTTAATTATATTAAAGGGTAAACTATATTAAATGTTAATTAAGTTATTCTCAATTACATTACATTTTTTGATGTGTTTCACTAATTCGATAATAATAATCATCAAGAATGATTTTAAGGACTTTACCCAAGTTTTTTTTTTTGTCAAATTAATAATTTTTAAATGATGATATAACATTAATGTTAAATATAAGTAGGCTAACTTAAGCTGTCAAAGTGGCCTAAATTATAAAACTCTCCATTTGCCACAATTAAAATTAAAAGTACAGGGGGCCGGGGGGGGGGGGGGGGGGGTGGGTGGTCTGATTATGTCTACCTTTGGCATCCAAAAGACTAGCTAAAGCCCTGGACTGAGCTGTGTATAGAGTTTAGAA
Source organism: Vanacampus margaritifer (assembly GCF_051991255.1). Lineage (NCBI taxonomy): Eukaryota > Metazoa > Chordata > Actinopteri > Syngnathiformes > Syngnathidae > Vanacampus > Vanacampus margaritifer. The sequence goes on from NC_135446.1 coordinate 17,287,041, forward strand.
TTTTACAACATTTTCCCCCTGTGGGGAGGATGGTGGATGCCCCGGTATGGGTTCGGCCCAATTATGTCTTCCCGCCTTTCTGTGTTTATACCTGACTGCACGTGTGTCTTTGCTGAGGGCATGTGGTGGGAAGCCAAATTGGCCATGGGAGAAAGCGTGTGTGTTCGTGTGTGTGTTCGTGTGTGTCTTTATCATACAGTTTAACACAGCATGACCCGCCCCCCCCTCCGCTGTCCTCTACTCACACACTAGCAGCAGCCACACATAATTTCCCTCTTGTGGCTTCCCAGGAGGCTTTTCCGCACCGCATGTCTAATAAAATGGGCCACCATGTCCTCAGCTGAGCGCTATTTCTTTAGTTTTTCCACCAACACAAGTTATTTTGCCGTGTCGGAGCAAGAACGCTACTGTTTTTAATTGTTTTAACATTGTAGTCAGGGTTGAATGATTTTGAAAAATAATTATTAATAATAAATAAAATAATTTTTAATAAATACAATTTAATTATTTACAATTATTTATTATAATAATAAATAATTTTATTTAATTATTAATAATAAATAAAATTATTTTTAATAAATAAAAATGTTTTTGCCCTTAATATTGCGATTTAATATGCGATTATTTATACAAGGTCATCGTCCCATGTATTGTTTTTTTTTTTTAACAAAGCAATAAATTAATTTGTATTACAATAAACAATATCACATTGTTTTGGTCTTGTAGGTTAGGCTTGCATTTATATCAAAGTAAATAACTCAATAAGAAAATTGTATTTATCTACAATTAGCGCTCTTAACTTTATTAACACTTGCAATCTTTTAAGTGTTCACTACAACAACTTGACAATCGTTCCCATGTCAAATGAATAAAAAAATCTGGCAGGACATTGAGTGCGACATGACAAGATGGCAGAGCAGAGAACAAGGACAGCAGTTAAGTGGGATACGGAGATAGCGATGCACTCATGGGTGGGGAAAAAAATGAACCACAAGACAATGCAGCTTATGCCAATAGTTGGCCAGTTAAGACTTATACAAAGCGAAACGGACAGCTGGTAAAGGGAGATAGGGAACCAAAGTCAAGACAAATCCACGACATGTACTGTTAGCAATGTGGTGGTCTTCTTATACGTCCCACTTGACAACAAATGGGCGCAAAAAAGGGAGTCACTTGGATATGGTTGTCATCCAACCTCTCCAAGCTAAAGTGCTTGTTTTGAGAGGCTATTGGAAAGGGAAGTGTTCAATGATTTACACAGTGTTTGCGAGCGGTGACACAAAATATGCGGTCATGATTAATTAAGCAGGGTCACTGACATGTGACTGAGGGCACATTTACTACTGTCCGTTTATTTTATTTATTTTTTTAAATACTTTACTTGAGTTCACCACAAGCGAAAGCACAATTATTCCTGAGTTCTGTTTTAAGTAATTTTTTTTTCAAGTAATACTGAATGACTTAAAAATTGTCAACACTTTTTTTTTTTTTTTTTGCTCTCCTTTTTTAAAAAAAAAAATATATATATATATATATATATATTTATTATTATTTTTTTAATTGATTTGTTTGTTTGTTTGTTTTTTTAAAAAAAGGAGAGCAAAAAAAAAAAAATTGTTAACACTTCTGGTGTACACAACCTGACCACTGGGGGGCAGTATAATACAGTCATACAAGCACAAATAAAAACAAGTTTCACTACTACTGTAAGTAACTTAGTAAATTGCAGTATTATGAGTAGTTTTTCGCAGAAGATCAAGAAAATATGCTAGCTTGTCTGTCTACATGTGTTGCTGTTGTCTAGATGCTATTCATTAGCCCGTGTTTGATGTTTCCCATTGAATTTTGTAAGGCAAAAAATGTGCGCTTTGGTTGAATACATGTCTTAGTTTTTTGTTTAGTTTGACTGTAAGCTTTTTTTTTTTTAAATTAATGTTCATATTTTTTATTGTATATTTTTAAATGTCCCAGTTTAAACGGTCTGAAATATTTTCTTCAGCGTCTCTACACTTTCTTGTTGTATTTAAGATATTGAGTGTGCCAGTTGATCAACAGAACACAGCAAGTTTTAGCAGCGTAACCTTTCCCTTAATGAGGTTGCACTGCTCGGATGGTCACCCCTTGCAGCCCGGACCGATCACTCCTCTTCCCGCATTGCAGAGCCAGCGCTCACTGAGGCTCTTTTTAGATTCATCTTGGGGCGGGGGACACCCTGCTACTTGACTTGCACGTTTCCAGCCACATTGCCGCTCTAAGGTGGGAAAAAATGCCTCCCTCCTCAATTTCTTTCCTGCAGATTTGCCCTCTACCTTTTCATTTGGAGGCTTACACTCAAAGAATAAAAGCCGAGCAGGTTGTTTAAGGTCGGGACGGGAAACAAAAGCCTCCCCTTCCCCCCCACACACACATCCGGCTACTCGCCTTTCCCTGTCATCTCACAGGGATTTTCTCAAACTTTTTCTGCAGGGGTGCTTTCCCCTGTGTTAAAGAGAAGTGGGTCACCTTGTCTCTGTTAGAATAAAGCCTACAGCCGTGTTCAACTGTTTAAAATTGAGTATAGTACAAAATAAATATCACAGTTGCTCAAAATGTACCCATAAAATTTTATCTGCTGTAATTGATCACTTGCACTTTTTGATTCATCTTTGTTTAGAAAAATAAAAATAAGAACCAGTGCTCTAACTGAAGTTGTGCCACTTCATTTGTTTACTGTGACCACTGACATCCAATGCTACATCTGTGCCTGGTAGAATAAATGTGCATAAGTTATCCCATATTTACTCGTATAGTATTGCAAAACATGACTCATGATCTTACAACTGTTGAACTTTGACTGTTGAAACCTTCAATGCCGGAGAAAGATACATCTGTATTATAATAATGACTCATATCCTTGAAGGTTGCTGCTGTGTGTTCCCCCTCCCCTTTAGAGCAGCAACATTTGTGAAAACTCGCGAAAATGCTGTTAAAAAGAGATGACTCGGCGGGGTGTGCTTAGAACGGGTAGGAGATTTTAACTGAGCACATCTCTGTCCATTCTCCTCACGAGTAAAAATAATCTAAGTCTCTTGTCTTCCTTCCATGTCTATTAAATATTCTAGGTTGACTGAATCTGACAGTCCCACATTGTTGCAGCCAAGTTTTTTTTTTTTAAATCAGTGGTTCTTAACTTTGTCGGAGGAATTGAACCTCACCAGTTTCCTATGCACATTCACAAAACCCTTCTTTATCAAAAATAAAATATGACTTTTCTCAAATTCAAGACATAGGTTTACATTGGGTTTACTGGTGAACAAAGCGAACAGGGAGAGTAGTCTTTTCATCAAATCTGGCTCGCTTCACATTGAATCCAGAGATTTCTAGTATTCCCCATAAATAAGATAAAAATCACATGACACCATCACAGCAGTTACAAGTCGACTACTGAGCACGCCAAATTCCGTGCGGGGCGTATCATCACAAATCATACAAGTCGGGTGTGTGTCTTGACTTCAGCCAACTCACCAAACCCCTGGGGTTTTGATCGAACCCAGGTTGAGAACCACTGTTTTAAATTCACTGATCTGTGAGCAGTCCATACCGAAGTGTAGAGGTAGCCCTCGCTGTTCATGGCCACGTAGAGCCCCGTCTTGGTGCTTTGGATCGCCACAATGCGGAGGCCCACAGGAATCAAGTTGAACTGCACTGTTGAAAACACACAAAGAAGGATACAAAATCGGTTCAAGAATCGTGAAAATTGGAGGAATTACCTAAACTTCAGATTGGGTGAACACGCAGCTAAAAGACACCAGCCCACAATGTGTGACACAAAATCCTCATTTTGACGCTCCGCTGTTTTTTCCCCCCCCTATTTTTGGATCGTTCAAAGGCCACCTTGGAATTAGGCAGGCACGTGCGAACATTGATAGCAGCAGCGACGCCATGCATTTTGTCAATGACCTCAATTACGTGTGTGCATTCTCAAGTGATGGATGGATGAAGGATTTTTCCTGGAAATGAAAAATGTAATACTCGCAAGTTTCCAATCAATTTCAACTCCCGAGTTGTGCCGGTATAATGAATGGAGACAGAAAGTCAATCGCGGCCACAATGGGGACAAGGAAAGTTTAGGAGTCGGTGCAACTTATTCGGGAGGCGTTTTGCGGGAACGTGAAGGGAAATGCGTCAAACTTTTTCCGTGAAGCGAAATAAACCGCCTCACTGTGGTCATGTCGGTTCTGTTCGGAACACAGAGCCCCTCACCCACTGCACGTGCTCCTCCTTGTCTTTCCGGAGGGGCTCTGCTTCTATTTGCCTCATCGATCTCTGCATCTCAAAGAGGCGCTCTCGCAAATGAGCCAAGTGTCACAATGGGAGGACAAATAGAGGAGAGAGCGCATGACTGGAAAAAAAAAAATCCAATGTGGGGATCCGGGGTTTCTTTGTACTGTAGCCTCCTGCCTGCCTTTCAAGTCTTTTGCATTATTTTCTCCTTCAAACTGGCAAATCATTTGCTTTCTTTCGCAGCCCCCCCCCGCTAAATAAGGCCTTGCTATCACATCCATCATCATCATCATCACGTTTCCTGAATAATACAAGTGGCCCATCAGTGTCTTGTTTTCCCACAAGCCTTCACTCGTCCTCCGTTTTATTCAATTTGACTCAGAAAAAAATAATGAACAAAAAAAAAAAAAAAAGTTCTTGTTTACTTTTTATTTGTTGTCCTCCGGGGAGGGGAAATGAGAGGGACGGGAGGAAGGTGTTGCCAAATCAATCCCGCCAGTCAATTTGAGGCCTGGAGATCATAGAGACAGTAAATAAGCAAGAAGAACGTTGAGGTAGATTGGATGCGGGAGGGGGAGGAAGAGGAGGAGGAGGAGGAGGAGGAGGAGGAGGGTCAGTGGCAGCTAGACACAAAGTTAAGCGATGCAAATGGCGGGATTGTGCGACCTTGCCATTGCTTTGTGCTGCACATCTCCGAGATTTCCATTGGATGATGTCAACAGCCAACAGTATTTCAGTGACAATATGGATACAGTAGTACCTGGAGAGAATTACACATCGTGCATTTGACTTACAAATGTATGCTAGCTTAATGCTAACATTAAATGGGAAACAACATAGACAGGCTAACAAAACTAGCATTATTATCACAGTATTATTTTTAAGAGAAACGGTACAGTAGTAACGTACAGAATTTGAGTCCTCAAATAAAAACCAAATATCAAAATTTATAGAAACATGGTCTACGTATATAGAATTTTTTAACCTAATTCCGGTTACTTAATTCTGTCTGTAAGCGAGAGCCACTACATCGTGATAACTTACATTGATGTTTCTGCAATTGGCAATTTATTATTATATTATATTATTAGTGTGGGATTTTTTTTAATGGGCTTTAGGTGAACTGATGAATACACACACGCTCGCACGCACGCACGCACACACACACACACACACACGCACATACACGTTCTCACCCACATACAAAAAAAAGTGTATATATATATATATATATATATATATATATATATATATATATATATATATATATATATATATATATGTGTATATGTATATATGTATATATATATATATGTATTTAAAAAAAAAACATTTATTAAAATTTTTTTAATTGATTTGTTGTTGTTTTTTTTTAAAAAAAAAAAAAGGAGAGCAATGATGATGTCAAATCGAATGAACAATACTGAGCTCTCCTGTAAAAAAAAAAAAAGAAAAAAAAAAAGAAAGAAAAACAGAATTTGAGTCCTGCACTGCCCCACTGTCGTATGGTGTTCCACAGGGTTTGATTCTGGGCTCTCTGCTGTTTTCTTGTATCTTTTCCTACTGGGATCCATCTTAAGAAAACATGGTATTTACTTCCACTGATATGCGGATGGCTGTCACTTAAATATGATTTGAGGTACAGAGTTCTGAGTTCTACCTCTGTATTGTGTTCGATTCCCCGAGACACGCCAGCTACCCCATCTCACTTCTCGTCGTTTGCTATTCCTCAAGCGCTCACTCTCACGGTCCTCGTCTTGTTCCTCGCAGTTCTCAAAGCCTTTGATTTCTCTTCTTTTGCTGAATGATATCAAGCACGGGGAAAGTCAGACAAAGAGATTCAGATGGGGGGGGTGAGAGCGAGCGAGACATGTTGCAGAGCAAAGACGCAGATAAATAACATTTCCTTCCAACAGCGGGAGATGCTAATTAAAGAGGATAAAAGTCAGAGGATGACGCCGCTCCTTGTGGCTTTCTGATCTACACGCTGAGAGTCAATATGGCTTTCATCACCCCAATCTCGCTTTCCTCTCTTCTTTCTTCTTTTCCCCTCCTTTTGTCTTACCGCATCGTCAACCCGCTTCTTTACTTCCGCAACAGAGTCGTCCGGGGTCAAATTAAGTAGAAAGCTTAATTGGGCGTGGACAAACATTTTGAATACGATTATAGTATTATACACGTTTTAAATGGGGGTGTCTGGTGCAAAGTCCGACCTTGGCGTCCTTGGCCACTGTGCGGAAACAGGATCATTTAAATCAGAAACCCAAACAAATGCAGCACTGATGGACTAACTGTTTAGGTCAAGAATCTGCTGTCTCTTGCATCTCAAAGAGAAACAGTAGAAAAATTGACATTTACTGGACAGAGAAGAAAAACGGTGTCAAGGAGGTCTTACGATAATGTCGATCTCACACATACAAAGCAGTCCCTTCTAAAGAGACTCATCAATTTAGCCTACTTTTAGGCTGTCTTTAGTTGGTTTTCCACACAACACTTAGGCTAGAACTCTCCAGTCTAGCCCTGAACTGATGAAGCCTGTTCAGATGAGAGGTGAGACTAAATCCAAAATAGCCAAAACGTTCCAGTTGCGATCGATTCAATCCCGTGAGAGTGAAATGACCTGGATGAATGACATTGATAGGAAATATTTCTTATAAAATAGATATATCGTACTCTATTAAATCATTCACTGCCATTGACGGCTATAGACGTCATTTTTTTTTTTTTTTACTGGGCTAGAGGTAGAGAATGCTGCTTCTTGTGTGTGCTTTTAGCCTTGTGTCTATATCTTTGTTGTCTATTTACAGATTCTTCTATGGAAGGGCATCACTGTCCCTCTGGGCTTTTTTTTTTTTTTGTCCATGTCTTGCCTGCACTGGCCAGGCAGTCCATGAGGGTGGGTGACAAATAGAGTCCGACAGGTGTCCTCATGTTTTTGGCCCGTGAAGAAAGGATTGCCTGTGTCACGGCCAGGCAGCGGCACAATATAAAGTGACACCGTCCCAAGTCTCATCTTGCAGTGTTGCTCGATACCCGCTTGCGGTGTCCGTTGCTTAGTAATTCTTGCCATAGGTAACACTCAGAGAGGGTCAAATTTGGCCCCTATAAATTCTGCTACTCAAATAACAAAGACCTTTTTTTTTTTTTTTTTTTACAAATTTAACTTCAAATGTCCAGAGTGCCACTTCTGACCCCTGCATGGGGCCATCTAGCGGATGAATATTGCACTTACATGAGCCAGAGTGGTGGTGACAAGATGGCTAAAATGCAACAAATAAAACAAAAAAATGATATTGTTCAATGTAGCTGTGAATTTGATTGATTATTTTCTTAAATTCTAAATAGTTTACTGACAGTTTTTGTTATTCTGATTTTTCGAAATGATACCCCTAAATCCCAAAGGGTCAAATTTCGCCCTAATCCTAAATTAGGGAATAAATTGAAAAAACATATATTTTGGTGTTCAGTGAATTTATAGCAGTCATTTAATGTATAATTCATAATTTTCCAAAGAAGAAAAGGGTTCTTGGGTTCTCCAGGGTTAAGGCCATCGAAGGCATCTTCCTCAGACGTCAGGAATAAATCGTAATTTGAAACATCAAAGCAAACAAAGTCCCCACTCAGCAAATGCCAGCCTGCCAATGTTTACGTCATAAAAAAGGACAAACCGCGGCCCCGCAGCCAAAAAAGTCTTAATGAATTGCTGGAATGTAAATTCCACCCAGGCAGCCCAATTGCCCCTCCCCGCCGGGCCGTAAATCTCACAATTGTGCTAACTTCATGTTTTCCCGTGTAAATCGGTGTTGTGACAGAAAAATGCTGTGTTGCCACATCGGCGACATCCCATAACGCAACCGTAATCCGGCTGGGAGGCTTGGAGGGAGAACAGGAATGTTTTGGTCATGTTTCCTTAATGCACTGTTGCGATTCTCACTCTGAATGGGGAAGGTTGTCTGATGTGAATCAAGCCAGGAGGCCTTCATGCATTGATTGATTGAGATCTTGAGACGCGGCAGCAACTGCTCGAACCTATCATTGTTATCGAGTGTGTTCTCCAACCGGAGTAACAAACAGGCTCTCGCAAACATCTCCAACACGTGTTGACTTACAGAAGGAGCTGCTTTCGTCCTTTGTGCCTTCCATGGTGCCATCCGGCAGCATTTGAAGGTAGAACCCGTGTCGGCAGTAGAGCCGCGTGACGATTCCCTTCAGCTGCGGCTCTGCGAAGCAAACACAAGAGGAAAGGGTTAAACGGGCACACGTGCGTGAGAAGGAACGGCAGAGTCCTGATATTTGCACTGGAAACTGCTCAAACAGTAAAGACGTGGCCATGTGTGCGACTGTGACCTTCTATGGGATTTTCGAGACGACACGTTGTTTGCTCTGCGTGAGCGCTGATGCGCTCCTCGGCCAAGCTGATCCATCAGTTTCATATGTACCTGTGGCTAGAAAGCAAAGCGTGAGGAGTCTCTGTAGACGGGCGCCGTTTGTGAATGTGCCGATCGATCATTGCCAATAATATCGCCATGTCCTCTCATTGTTGACAATCACGCCAATTCAGTTGAGTTGTCAACTATACATATTCGCCTAACTCCTTTGCTCCCAAAAAACATAAAAATATGTTCTATTTTAAATATTACAGGTGACCCAAAGACGTATTTATACGTTTTAAATGGTTTTTTAATTTTTTTATGCTAGAGCATACAGAAGGCTTTGATGCAGCCTCTGAACTGAAGAAAACGGATGTACCAATGGTAGTTATTACAAAAACGGCCAGCAGGTGGCAGCAGTGTACAAGAGATCAACCAGGGCCATGTGGCTAAAAAGCTGTTTTCCCCACAGATTTGTGAATGATGAAACTTAGCTGTATTCTAATGCTAATTACTGCAAAATGGAAACAGGTAGAAATATACTTTTTTTCCCTGATGAGAGAAGAGACTCTAATCTTTCTTTAGGTAGGTTTCATGTTTTTATAGCAATAGGACACAATATTCTGCCGGCCTGGCAAAATCAGTCATAATCCAGTAAAACAGCCAGGAGCGAAGAGGCTTGCTTCAGTGAAAATGGCTGGGAGTCAATGTGTTGATGTCACTCCACAATGACGGTAGCAGCACCGCTCACATCGAGTGCCTGTTTTACCATTGAGCCAATTTGTGGCCGAAATATGAGCTCTGTGTGTGTAGCATGCAGTCTTACGGCGCTGCAAACTAAAGAGTAGAAGACGACGACTTAGAAGAAGCGTCAGTGCGCAAGTGTTCCCGCGATCAACTTTTAATGAGGAGCATCAACTATGAATGAGAACAGAGAAATACGGGAGCAGCTGGCAGTTTGCCCTCAGCCGACAGTCGGGTTGTGTGTGTACGTATGTGTGTGTGTGTGTGAGTCTTTACTCAACCCGTACCTTCATGTTAAAATAAAGTCTCGGTCTTCTAACTGCACATCTCTTTAAATCATTTACAGCAGCAATATGTAATCATTTAAACACACTGTTTCACATTGCTTTCAAAGTCACATAGTACTCTTTGCCTGCCAAAAACGTTAAATAACGTTTAGTAAAATCCTATGGAGGAGTGCCAAAGACGTTAAAAGACGTTTGTTTCAAAACAGAGGTGAAACTAACCATTTTCTATTGTTGATTACTGAAGAACGGAATAAGGTAGAAACAAACTTTTTTTTTTCTGATGAAAGATGAGAGTCCAATCTTTCATTTGGTAGTATGTGTGTTTCCATAGTCCAAACACATAATTTTCTGTGGACCTTGAAAGATCAGTCAAAATGCTTAAATCGGCTGGCACCCACGGCATCCCTTTTCTGAAAACGTCTGGCAGTCAAAGAGTTAATAACAGTTGTCAATAAATTGTTGCACTCATTCACTGCCATTGTCGACTATAGACGTCAAAAATTCATGTGAACTATTTCTATTAGTTTTACATTTTTTCATTTAATTACATTTTTTATGAAAACCTAGAATTTTTTTACTGTGCATTTATAACAGATAAAATTATCATGCGATTAATTACGATTAAACGCCCCTTATTTTTTATTTATTTTTCTAAATTAGGCCCCTCAGGCGATTAAAATTATTAATTGTAATTATCACATGACTACACAATTAATCACAAATTTTATATCTGTTTTAAATCTACAATATTTTTTTCTAGGTTTTTATATTCTTCTTAGCAAAAGGGGAAAAAAATGTTAAACCAATAGAAATAGTTGAAATGAATTTTTGACGTCTATAGCCGTCAATGGCAGTTAATGAGTTAAAAAAAATAATAATTCATGTCGAATCTGTCCGGCAACACGCATAACATCATGGCCTCTGATTGGACACCACAACCTCGACCAGTCGTTCTGGAAACCGCCACAGATAAAAGCTCATCCATCCGTGATTGGCTGGCCTGACACAGAAGGTCAAACTGGAGTGTAGTAATCTGTAATATCCTGAGTGTTAATCCCAAATTAAGCCTCAAACCACACATGTGGCCATGTGCCGCTTAGCTCATCTGCCTTGGTGTAGCCCCAAGTGGTGGGAGGGAGGCAGTTGTTGACCTTCAGAAAAGACAGTAATTCCGTTTTTCTCCCTCAGCATCTCAAAGGGGATATCAATTCAAAATGAATACAACACTTGATAAAATCTGTTCCTAGCAACAGAAAGCGCAGTATCTCCTAGAGCAGGCGTTTGCGCAAAGCCAGAGAAAGTCTATCCAGGTGCCTACACTGGACACGGAGAGCAAACGGTTTGGGGCTGGCCTTTGAATGAAAACGGATTGATTGAGAATTATTCGTGTCACCTGCCTGACTTGTAAAGTCAAAATCCTTAAAGGATAAATTCATAATAAGCCACGCTAATTGCTTGTCGCAAGCACAGAGCTGATGTCTCCCTGCAGCCGAGTCCCGCCCTTCCCAATTGTGCGTTCAATATGCATATCGCAACGCACCCTCCTCAGTCAGCGCCTGACATGTTGTTGTTGTTGTTGCTGCTGTTGGCACCGACTGACAGCTGGAGACAAAACACCGTCAAGTAATAACTCTCCAAGGCAGCTTTAATTTACACCTGCCAGGATGCAGAACCGCTACATGTGCTTTTTATGTTCGTATTGTTTAAGTCAAACTGGGCCAATCCGCCGTCTTTTGTCGCCGCCGCAAAGGTCAACGTCATTTACTAGTGAAGCATTTTGGGGAAAGTCCTGCTTGACTGCAGTCAGGCGCCGCTTCCAACAACCACTTCCTGCCTCTTTTTCACAGTTAATAAGCTTGTTACTCCCTACTGACTCCAATATTCTCTCTCTCTCTCTCGCTCACTCTCGCTCTGTCTCGCTCTCTCACCATAAGCACGAGAGGCCCCGGGGCTATTAATCTGTGGATATACAGTATGGATTTTACAACCGCTAATATTTCAACTCTCAGCATTTATGGCGTCTAATGGTAAACACTTGATGCAAAAAAAAAAAAAAAAAAAATCTCCCTTAGAGATAGGGTGAGAAGCTCGGTCATCCGAGAGGGACTCAGCGTCGAGTCGCTGCTCCTCCACGTTGAGAGGAACCAGTTGAGGTGGCTCGGGCATCTGGTTCGGATGCCTCCTGGACGCCTCCCTGGGGAGGTGTTCCGGGCATGTCCTACCGGCAGGAGGCCCCGGGGACGACCCAGGACACGCTGGAGAGACTATGTCTCTCGGCTGTCCTGGGAACGCCTTGGGGTCCCGTCGGATGAGCTGGCTGAAGTGGCTGGGGAGGGGGAAGTCTGGGCTTCCCTGCTAAAGCTGCTGCCCCCGCGACCCGACCCCGGATAAGCGGAAGAAGACGGACGGACGGACGGATATATATGTGGAACATGTGGAGGGATGGTGACAGAACAATGGCGTGAATCATTTTGACAGCAAGAAGAGTGAATCAACCCCTCCCTCCCTTTTGCTTAACACTTTTCGGAGGATCAATAGGGATGAAAGTGATGAAGTGCAGTCAAAGCCCAAAGTTTGCACCTTCGAGAATGATTGGGGGGAAAAAGTACAAAGCCATATGAACGACGACACATGCACACAAGACGTGAATTCCGCTAAAGCCGACTAAAGAAAAGAAATAGGCCGCAAAGCAGGTAAAGTTGACTTATAAAAAGATCGGAAAAAAAATAAATAAATAAACACCACCAAAGCTCTCACCAGAGGCTATTAGGATGTTGTTATTTATCTAATAGGATTATGATGATCGCATTTAACTGGGAGTACTTCTTTTCAATTTCCATTTCATCTTTGTCCGTCCGATTGTTTGCAGGAAACGTTTCGTTGTGTTTTTCTGCATTTTAAAGGTCCTTAAGTTTGAAAAAAATCAAATCTGTCCGTTTTTTGCAAATTTCCTTATGCGAGTGATTTTATTACCTGCGTCATGGCCTGATCTGAAACTGAAACTTGGAAGTTTGAGACTTACTCCAACTTCGGCTGATCAACGCTGAGCTGATTGTCGTCTTAAGAAACCCAAGAATTGTTTAATGAATGAGCAGTTCAAGCAAAGGTCTAAAGTGAATGGACTCTTCCTTAAAAAAAAAAAAAAAAAAAGTCCTGAAAAGGTGAAGACAAATGTACAGACGATGAGGTCAAACTGTACTCAGAGAGACAATGATTTAAAGCTTAAAAACAAAAAAAAAGGGTCTAATGATCGAGTCTGAGGGACAAAAGAAGCCGCTGGGGACGAAAGCGCCAGAGAGTGCATGTGGGGAGGAAGATAAGCGCACGGGATAAAGAGCCAGATAGAAAACGGGATGAGAGAGAAAAGACAAAAGCGTACATCAAGAGAGCAGCCAAGAACGCCGTTGGTGACGGCAGCGGGGGCCGGAGTGGGGGTACGAGATGAAGGAAGTGTGTGGAAATAGCTTTCAATGGCAAGTGTGACGTCACATGAACTTGGTTCTGGAACTGGGGTCAGAAATTTGAGTCACATTTCTTGTCACGGGCACAAAAAATGGCATACAGAGCACAAAGTATGGTAGCGGCAGAGCCAAGATGTTCTTGCTTCCTTGTCAAATGACGCCACATCAGGATCTACCCTTCCAGCCAGTGCCGGCCGGTGCTGTAGAGGTTTCCCATCAATCAAGTTGAAAAGCGGGCATTTTCTTCAGAGGCACCAGATATACCAAATAGGCTAGAAATGGATTTTGCATGTGATTAGATAAATCCGGAATCGAGGGCGAAGGGGGAGATGATATCTGAAGGTGGCAAGGGGGGGGGGGGGGGTGACACGGAGCCAAGGACGAGGATGAAGGTCGAGGAGGTCCGAGGGAGGCAACGATGAAAGCGGCGTGGGGGAGATCGATCACCTCACTGTTGCAACACTCAAAGGATTCGATGAACAGGAACCACAATTCCCACCCACGCGCCTTTTTCTGTCCTCTCTTCTTTCTTTATCGCTTTTTGGCCCCTCCTCCTTCGGTATCCTCCATCTTTCAGCTGTTTAATGCGGTGTTGTACGTCTCCTCTTCATGCTAAGTGTGGCTCCTACCAAGATGGATGGCAATATTCCCCCAAGAGCCATTAAGGGGGAAATCCAAACCAATTTCCTGTCTATAGATGCTCTCCAGATGACACTTGAAGCGTACGACGCCATCACTCACAAGCGCAAGCGACGGAGACAAAGTGGCGCAATAACCGTGCTGATACAACTCGTACGTTGTTCTAGACCAGGAGGGTGCAGCATCATGTGGACCTGTAAGGGCATTAGGTCTTAACTAGTTCCTGCATTAACACATACTTACACAGTACGAAGACATTTATGAAGGACCAAAACTGCCAAAATTCTAAATAAACAAATGACTAAATAAATAAATAAATGATTGAAAGTGAAAATAAAAACGGATATTAAAAAATGTCATTCAAAAATGAAATCCAGTTGTATTTGTAATATATATATATATATATATATATATATATATATATATATATATATATATATATATATATATATATCTTTGACTGCCAAGCGTTTTCAGAAAAGGGATGCCGTGGGTGCCAGCCGATTTAAGCATTTTGACTGATCTTTCAAGGTCCACAGAAAATTATGTGTTTGGACTATGGAAACACACATACTACCAAATGAAAGATTGGACTCTCATCTTTCATGAGAAAAAAAAACGTTTGTTTCTACCTTCTTCCGTTTTTCAGTAATCAACAATAGAAAATGGTTAGTTTCACCTCTGTTTTGAAAAAAACGTCTTTTAACGTCTTTGGCACTCCTCCATAGGTTATTTAACGTTTTTGGCAGTCAAAGAGTTAAATATATATATATATATATATATATATATATATATATATATATATATATATATATATATATATATATATATATATATATATATATATATATATATATAGTGGTACCTCGGCTCACGAACGCTTCAGCTCACAAACTTTTCGCCTCACGAACATTAAATTCGCGAGCATTTTGTCTCGGCTGACGAACTCGTTTTCGGCGGACGAACCAAATCTCGCGACACGAGAAATCACGAGAAGCCGACGCACGCTCACGGCGTCCCGGTTCGTTGCCCCCTTTGTTTGAGTGCGGACGTGGTTTGTGTTCGGTAGACATTTTGGATCATTTTGGAGTGTACTTTTGCTACCATGGGACCGAAAAAGACCCCACAAAAGGCTAGTGTTAAGCCTAAGAAGACATTGAAGAAAATTACCGGTCGAGCAGAAGAAGGAGATCATCGACAAACACGAACGAGGTGCGCGTTTGTCAGCATCAAGTGAGAGCATCAAGACCATGTTAGCAAAGTGAAGTGATGTGCAGGCTTTTGTCGAACAGTACCATTCAGAAAAAACTGTGGCTATGAGAATCATCAACATGATGAATGATAATGTGATGCCTCAGTTTCGTAAGACCTTACAACTCAGAAAGCAACAGGTGTCAATTAAGAGGTTTTTAGTCAGCAACAAGGATAAAGAGTCTCCTAAGAAGCAAAGAAGAGAAGCCACACCGGAGGACTCTCCTTCCAAACAGTAACTCCCTCCCAACCCTCCCTCCCTCCCTCCTCCTCCCACTCCATTCCATCAAGCCTTCAACTACTGTACCATCACAAAGGCAAGTTGCAAGTTTTGCAAATAAAAACACTTTATTATACAGTACAGTGTATTTCTTTAATTACAATACAATAGCACATTTATTATACATAAAATAAGGTATATTTTGTGTCGTTTTAAGGCTTTTTTAGTAGAAAATTGTGTTTTATGGGGACCTGGGAACGGATTATTCTCATTTCAATGGTTCCCTATGGGAAATACTTGTTTGGAAGACGAACTTTTCGGCTCACATACTCTCCGTGGGAACCAATTAAGTTCGTGAGCCAAGGTACCACTATATATATATATATATATATATATATATATATATATATATATATATATATATAACTGGAAATAAAAACAAAAAACTATATATATATATATATATATATATATATATATATATATAGTTTTTTGTTTTTATTTCCATTATTTTCACTTTCAGTCATTTATATATATATATATATATATATATATATATATACACTTTTGTATTTAATTTTTTTATTCTATTTTTTACATTTGTTTTTATTTCCACTTTTAATAAGTTAGTCATTTTATTTATTTTGAATTTGGGCAGTTTTGGTCCATATAAATAACATTTCGTACTGGCAGTATGGACCAAAAATGCCAAAATTCTAAATAAATAAATGACTAAATAAATAAATGACTAAAAGTGAAAATAAAAACAGATATAAAAAGTGTAATTCAAAAATTTAATCAAATTGTATTTATTTATGTATATATACATTTATACCTTTTGTTGTTGTTTTTATTTCCATTTATATTTATTTTTTTGATTTCATTTTTGATTTTTTTTTTCTATCCGTTTTTATTTTCACTTTTAGTCATTTATTTATTTAGTCATGTAATTATTTAGAATTTTGGCAGTTTTGGTCCTCCATAGACATTAGGGCAATTCTACACTGCTATAGAAAACTTTTATGTCCAAATATGGTCAATTTGAGATTTTTTTTCCCACAAATTGATACTACTAGTCGGTCCCTACGTAAAAAAGTGAAATAGTTGGACAACAAATCTATCAACTGTCTGAGAAGTATCTTATAACTCCACCTTTTTTTTTTCCCTCTGCGGGAACTGTGCAGCATTATGTTGCCTCAAGATTGGAAGTCTGGATGATGTTTAGACGAATACTGAAAATCGATTAGATACAGTGTAATTTGCTTTTGTGATGATTTATTTAGTTATTTTTATCTGGTCCAGTATGTCAACATGATTTGACGGCGGACGTGCTAACCAGTCAGCCGCCGCGATTAACATGATTTTTTAAAATTATTTTAGTGCGCAATATATGATAGCATTGTAAGAAATGATACCTTCTTGAGCAATGCCAAATGCCGTTTTTTTTGGTTTCACCCAGCAGTGACGATATGAGAAGAGCTCTTTGATGGAGCTAATGAGACGTGCGCTTGTACCTAATGTTTTGGCCGCCAAGTGTTCAGCGTCGCTCACCTCCCACCTCACTTTTCCTTCCACTCTGCATGGCACAATGCTGAGCCAGCATTTCTTCCTCCTTCATGTCTCTCTCTTTCTCTGTCTCTCTCTCTTTCTCTTTCACTCTCTCTCATTCTTCTGCATGCTCGCTCTGTCATAGCCTCTCTCTCAGAAGCCACAGCAGTGAAACATGGGGCACAATGCTAATCAGGCACATACACACACACACACACACACACACACACACACGCACACACACACACACACACACACTCAGGAGACCGAAAATGCAGTCTTAACGAGTGTCAGGAGTCATCACAAAAAAAAAAGAGGCGACACTTTCTCTCCTCTCTCCCAAATGAGGCAATTAAGAGATGCCTAACGAGAACTTTTTGTTGTTTCGTTGTTGTTGTTGCTTTTTGCCGCAGGTCACATCACTTTCATCACTTTCATTTGCAAAGTGAACACCGGCCCCAAACGCCCGGTTCTGCCGAGTGATGTGCCGCAACACATCAGTCAAACCAACGCAAATGTCAGTCACGTCGCGCACGGAAGTGTCTCATCGCTTCCCTCTGGTTAATTGCGCACATATTAGATTGCGTGATTAGGATCTTTGGCTCATTTGTCTTAATTTGTCTTTTTTTTTTTGCCACCTCTTGCTCTCTGTTCATTAATTTTTCTTGTTTTAAAGGCTTCACTTGTGACCCACAAATTGTTGCAATCCTTGAATTGCAAAATTGGAAAACATGGACTCCATATTTCACTTTAGCTTAGCGGTTAGCATGGCTTCTCATCTTTTCCTGTTATTTATTCATTTAATTTTTACTAGTAAGCTACTCATTCGTTTAGTGATAATAATATTGTTGGAGAAAATGATCTTTTCCTCCGCGTGTTCGTTTTCTTTCGGGTAGTGAGAATGTTGGTTATTTCTACAGAATATTCCGGGCACAAGCGAGTTCCCAGACAATAGCTGCAGCCTCTCGCAAGTGCGAAGATTTCTTAGGACTTACAACATTCTTATACTATCTTGAAGGGCGGTACCACAAAACCCCCAAGCTCCCAGAGTTCACCAGACATGAAATAAGACTTTTACAGACATCATTCAATACACATTGACTTCAAACACAGACAAATGTTGTGAAAATAGAGGAGGCCCTACAGACATCATTCAGTACACATTGACTTCGACCACACATAAAAGTTCTACCGAGGAAATAAGTAAATTAAAACAGTTATGACTAAATCTGGGCAGAAGACCCCCTTCAAGATTCATCAGAAATGTAACTTATTCGCCACCGTGGAGGCAAGAATTGGTGCTTTAGACGTGATAGCTAGCCGGCCGCAGCTCATGCGAAACAAGTTAGCTTAGCACCTAGCCTTCCCTCATTAGTTCCGAAGCATTGAGAATGGTACACTGTTCAAGATGGACATTTTTTTTGTTTGCTTAATTTAGGCTATCAGCGATCATGATTTGTTGGTAAAGTCCAATTCTGTACCATCGGCTAAACCCACTAGAATTTTTGTTTTCAGATTGTGTTTGTCCTCCCAAGAATACGACCCGGTTCACACACCTCCTGACGACCGTATTAATTAGCCACCTGGCTCCAGGTGGGGACCACAGCAGGGAAACAACCCCTCGTTTCTTGTCCCCTCCAAAAAAAATCTCGCTGCAGAATCATCTAGCATGTTTCTTTTTTTGTGTCCCCCCAATCTGTGTGTGCCTGCCTGTGTAATCATATCCTTTGCACCATAGGCTCCCAGCGCAATCTCATGCATCACTACTCTTTAATTAAACTGATTTGCAGAGAATTTCTCCTCCGGTTTGACCCAGCTTCGTTCGAATCCATGCAGCACTGCACAGGTGGTAAACTCAAGGCCCGGGGGCCAGAGCAGGCCCGCCCCATCGTTTTGTGTGGGCCACAAATGGTATGTTTACTTAATGTTTTTTTTGCGAAAAAGGCTTTAATTAGGAGTGTCAAAATTAGTGCGTTAATTTAAAGTTCCTTTAACGCCACCATTTTTTTTTTAACGTGCGATTTAATAACCGCCCCGCACTTGGAAAGACTGTACTGGGGGAATTCCAGTTACAATGCAGCAGACACGTTCATGTCAAAATTGAGCAGTAATACATTTAATAATAATGCATTCATTTGTGGGGACTGGGGTGAAGTTATATTTTACAATTTTAAAAATGGGCAGAATTTCACAAGTTACTTCATGTTAAAGATTAGATAGCTTTAAATATGAAAAGAAGAATGCACTAAGCTGTTACGGAAGTCTTTCAAATGCAATTATGCCATCTAGTGGCAGAAAAATGACCAACACAAATCAATATCACACTCATATTTTTACAGTACATAATTTTAATTTTAACAAAATTTTATGAATGAATATGAAATTACAGACTTATAGATGCAGCCATATTTTTATTAGTTTAACAAATATTTCCCACTTTAATGTTAAAAAGAGTATGAAAAATATTTTGTACATTTTATTGTACATTTAGAACAGATATAAAATTTGCGATTAATCATGAGTTAACTATTGAAGTCATGCGATTAATTATGATTAAAAAAATTAATCGCATTAATTTTTAACAGTAGTTATAACAATAAATTGCAAGGGGAATTATGTAATTCAGTTTTTATTTTCCAACTGAAGGTTTGAAGAGAATCTTCTGTTTCAATTTAATTATAAGAGGAAGAGGAAGAGGGGGGGCTTTTTGGAATGCTGGGAGTATAATGGCAACTGCGAGTGGGAGGAGCCACACACACATGGGGAATCAAAATGGCGTTTGGCTGTCCTTTCTGTGTGTCTCAAAAGCTTCTGATAATAAATCCTTCGAAGGAAACCTGATTCACCGATCCCAAGTCTGATTCTGAAAACAACATTACGAACACGCGGAAAACATAAGGATTGTTTTCCAACAGGTTCTTATGAGATGAACAGATAAAGTTTCGTCAGGGTCTCCCCACATTAATAATTCGATCAAAACTGTCCTCTGTATTGGCCAAGTAAATGGATTAGTCCATTGCACGAGAAGGAAATCAGGACACTCGAAACAATTATGCTAGAGAATTTGAATTAGGATGAATAATCAAAACAATACACGGAACTAATGCATTGAGGGAGTGAAAGCCGACTAAACATTTGAAACGTCCCACTCTGCACCTCATGTGCGCACTTGTCACAACTCCAGTCATGCACGCACAGCCGGGGATCGATGTTTCCCCTCGGCGATGTGCCAGCAAACGCTCCTCCCGACTCTTCCCGAGTGTTTCCCGGTGCCGCACGCAAACCGGCCGCAATCGGACGTCAGCGCCGAGGCACACGCGCTCCCATGACCGTCCTTGCCTTTCATTAGTATTCCCCGCCTTCCCTCAATGACATTAATCTTACATGTATACTTCCGCAGGAAACCACAACATGACCCTGAGGGTGTGTGTGTGTGCGTGTGTGTGTGCACGTGTGTGTGTGTGGGGGGGAGAGAGGTAGTTAATATTTCAAGCTGCTGTGTCTCAAGCCTGCAGGTTCCAGTCACATTGAGATGTCGCAGTAACATCACTTCCTTCTTATATAATATTGGACAGAAGCGTAAAGTGAAGTACGGATCAGTAACATGTTACAGTGTTTAAATTTAAATTAAGCACATTATGGAGTAACAACTAATTGAACGTGTTTTCTTTTTTTTTTTACCCACAAAAACTGTTTCAATTCAGTTGAAGCCAAGTCGCTGCTTTTGTTCGCTTGCACTGCTGACACGCATGCACATCAAAATAGCTTTAGTTTGACTTCCTGGATGTGGCCCGTGGGCCCTCATTTTCCCAGATATGATGGGAAAGAAAATGAGCTCCAAACAACAGCCTGTGATGCTCATTTGAGAACCACACCGATATTTTTTATGTGCACCCTTGATTGTAGAACACTTAAGAATGGGGAGAAACTCTGGTACTGAACATTGTGAAATGCATTGTGGGAGTGTTCAAAAATAACATTCATTTTCAGCGCATTGAGACTCACATGTCCATTATCAGAGATTTTTCAGATGTTTTCAAGATGAGGACAGTCACTATTTTAAGATTGTGTGACAGCAGGAGTTTCCTAAATTCAATTGTCATATGTATAAACAATGTACAATAGTTTTGTTAAATACTGTAAGTCAAGTAAATAAGAATTATTTTACTAATTCTATAAAAAAATGAAAATAATTTTAGTCTTGATTATTTTTTTAATTAAAAACTAGTAGCAAATTTGTTAAATAGAATCCTGAAAAGACTCACTATTTTTAAAATTATATAATTGCACGTCAAAAAGGTTGCTGTGTTTATTTATTTTTAATAGAATTTTTTTAATATCACTTAAAAACAGGCTTCCAATTAAGTGGCAAAACCATGTGTAATTAAAGTATTAAAGTAACTTGTAATCTAACTTAGTTGCTCTTTAAACCAAGTGATCAGTAAAGTAACTAAGTTACTTTTTTAAAGCCAGTCATCTGTAAAGTAACTAAGTTACATTTTCAAGGTAAGTTTGGCAAAACTGACACTTTACAGTCATGTCAAAAATAATATTAGCGTTATTTTCTTCCAGCTCTGCAGATGACAACATGAAATTATAGGGTCAGAATAAATTTTCCTTCTCAGCAAGATCACTATGCAATTAATTAAAAAAAAAAAACATTTTGTTGTGCCGAGTCATCAAAATGTGTGTTGTTAATCATAGTAATAATTATTTTGGACTTTTAGATTTCAGTTTGTGTGGTACTTGTTTGCTTTGACTTTCTCCTTGCAAGTGAGCTTTTCTGCGATCTTCAACTTCATCCCTCCGTGAATGTCCCCCCCCCCCCCCCCCTTTGGCCAGCTAACTCCTGGTGTCTCCCCCCCAATCGCCGCCATCTCGTCCTCACTACTATCGAGCGGCTTTTAGCTCGCACTTCCTCTTCGCTATCGGCCCATCTGGGCAAGACGCATCTCCGTTCCTTCCCACCTTGGACGCCTCTGTTGCTATGTCTCTCTCGCTCGCTAAGGTCAATACTGCGGAGAACATCAGTCAAGAGCTCCCGGGGTCAATACTTGGGCTTTTTAGAAGGACCGTAGATGTGTAGTTTCCGACACGCAATGCAAAAATTAAAAATGTTCTTTTTTTTTTTTTTTTTTCTTAAAATGGGTTTTTCGTAGATCCCACCCGTCTTATTGCATATTACGTCTTATTACATTACATCTTCAGTTTTATTATGAGAATTTAATGCGCCCCCCCCCCCCCCCCCTCCTTATGTGAAACACACTAAACATGAATATATATGTTAATATTTCCGTTTATGCACGGGACATGAATCAAAGGGGCGGTGTGTCGATGTGAGGTGTTTTCTTTTCTTTACGCCCACGTGACCTTTGCTGAATGTCAGCACCCGAGCGCCGGAGGGGGGGGGGCGGGCCGGGCCGTCGCGTCCCACTTCAAAACGGCCAATAAAGCCGAAACGCTTGAAAAAATAATGATGATACATTTCAGGGAAGGGCTGTCCTTCATGACCCAATGTTCCCGTGGGGCCTCGCAGCAGCTCCGTCTCTCTTTGCCCTTTTGTCGTCGCCTCAATTTTCCCATCTGGCCTGAAAATGCCTCCTAGTTTGATTTAAGAAAAGAATGATACGCATATAAAAGGCTCGTCTAACTTTAAGCCTCCTCACCAGCACGGAGCTTAATGAACGGCTAAGGGGGGAGCTTCTTCGTCCGCCGTCCACTTTCCCCTCGCCGGGTCTAATTGCATGATGGATAATTTAATGGCGGAGGCCCCAGTTTTGGAAAAACTTCTGCTGCGCTCTCACTCTCATCTGCACGCAAACGAACTTCTGAGCGAGAGCCTTGCAGATATTTTCTGTGTGTTTGCGTGTGTGTGCCATCAGACGGCTGCCACAGTCTGTCAAGTGAAGGACATGTCACGCACCTGTGCGCTTGCCCATCACGGGGCACAACTTGTCCGCGTGAGAATTTAGCGGATTTTAAGAGTTTAGTTTTTCTCGTCAACATAATACTGCTTTACAGTAGAAATTAGACATGTTTTGTCAAAATAGAAAGTTCGGCCATATTTTTTGTCATGTTTCGGTTTTGTAGGGGTTGGGCTTTGTTTATTATGGGTGTGTTTGTTGTTTTTGTCTGTGGTTGGTGTCTGTCATGTGTTCCTGATTTCTCCCCTTGACTCGTTATGTCTGATCACGTCCACCTGTGTGTTTCTTCCCTTTCCTGTGTGTGTGTGTGACCAATCAGTGCCCTCGGCCTATTGTGTTCCCCAGGTGTGTCTCATTAGTGTGGGTGTATTTAGTCCGTGTGGGAGCATCGTCGATGTCATGTGTGGAAGTAGCACGGCTAGTCTCAATTAAGTCTTCTTAGTCCTCGCCGCCAAGCAGCCTTCGTCGTCAACGCTAAGAATTTTGAGATGGGACAATGAAGCCTTGTGAAGCTTTTGAGGCTTTCGGCTGATTGATTTGGAAAAAGAGTCGAAGTTTCAAAGCCCCATAAGATAGATCGTACCGGTGACATCTGGTGGTCAGCTGGAGTCATAGCAGCTATAATCTACAAAGTGATTCGCCTGATTGATTTATATTCCAACATAACACCAGTACATTCAGTCTTACATTTGTGTCTGTCTAATGATCATCAGGTACACATGGAAGTGTTGCAATATTTTGACACTGTACCCGTACTTTGGTTCAATGTGATGTCCTGTTACTCATTCGATTTTTATAAACATGATTTGGATATGACACAAGGGCGCTGTAAAGCCAGATGACAAGTATTTCAACATCAGTCTTTGGGAGATGTGACTGAGGGTCTTGGAGAAGCGCTTATAGCAACTCAGTGGAAAATACTTGGGTCAAGCCTGTATCTTCTACACACGATTTAAAAAGAATGCATAATTGGAAACTTTAAATGCATCATTGTGGGAATACTTTTGTTGGAAACATACCGAATAACTAACTTTTCCAGGTGAACATAAAGTGAAGCAAATATCTACATGAGGCAATATTTGCTCTATTGTGTTCGTTTGGTGTCTCCTTTTGACAGCTGACACCGCGCCGAAATGTTTGAATCAGTTACGTAATTTCCGGTATCTCATTAGCGCGCATAAAGCCGCATACGTCATCGGCACGTGATCACGGAGGTTTGATCGGGGGGTTTTTGAGACATTGTTTCGAGCAGTCTGTCTCACTTGGCTGACACATGCTCCGGAGTCTCAGTGTCAAACGTCCCATCTCTACTAAGAATTCCTCGTCACCGGCCAAATGGCCGCCATCGCCACTGCTGACCAAGTCGTCCACGTCACAGTTTAGTCACTCCCGTCCAGTCCTGTCATGGCGGCCAGCCTCCTCTCATCCACTCACATGTCTCTATATTCCTGTCTCCCTCTGCCGTTTCTCCTCGCGTTTTGGGTCCTTTCCTCATCCACGCACACCTTATGACAACTTTGAGTGATTGGGAGTTTCTAAGTATCAGTGTTAAAAAAAATCCCAACAAAAAATGTTTGTAATGTGCTTTTTAAAGCATACTATGATGTTGGACTTGATTAAAAAAAAAAAAGTGGTCAAACGTAAAAGTGGAATATGATTTCACATGTATAACAGAACGTATGGTGTTCCACAGGGTTCCATTCTGGGGCCTCTGCTCCTTTCCTTGTATCTGCTGCGCCTGGCTTCCATTTTAAGAAAACAGCGCTGGTTGTTTGAAAGTGCTAGAGTTGAATTGATGGAGAGGCAACTTTACCTGTCAATTTTGTTCATGTGTCATATGTCTTGAATTTAAAGAGAGAAAAAAAATAATTTTACTTTTCAACAAAGAAGGGTTCAGTGAATGCACACAGGAAACTGGTGGGGTTTCAGTACCTCCAAGTTAAGGAAAACGGATTTACTTTGCTTTGCGTTGCTCCTTTTGGTGTGCTTGTTTTGGCCACCGGGGGGCAGTCTATGAGGAAGAGTAAAGAGGATAAAGAATATATGCCTGTGAATATTGTTATATTGTCTGTCTACATGCGCTGTTCTACCAAATACGAAAGTTATAAAAGATTTTTTTTTTAATGGGGGTTGTCTGTATCGTGAATTGCAGGAACCTAGTGATAAGCTTTGTACAGCATTTTGTGTAGTTCTCATTAAAATGCACTTACATGCACTCAACTAATACACGAAGGTCCAGAACCAACATTGATACACGTTTAAAGCGCGCACATGCCTACAGTGAAGCTACATTATTCAGAGCGATGCATGTATTCACTTGGCAGCTGCGCTTTAAGTGCAGAGATGCATGCGTGCATGTTTAAATGTTCCACAGGGAAGGAAAACAAGGCGAAGGAAAGTCAAAGAAATGGAAGGCTGATTAGGAAAAGAAGCACCGAAATGTGTTAAATATGACACAATCCAACTGGGATGTGCATGCTTTTTTCAGGGCTTTTCTTCACTTCTTCAAGTGGAAATTCTAATCTTCGTAATCACCTTCTAAAATGTTGCGATCCATTCGGGGCTTCGGTCAGAAAGCGCCGGCTGTCAGCAAATCCGACACCGCCCTTGGGGTGCCACAGTCTTTGCGTGATCAAAGTAAATGAACACGTACACAAGCAGGCACGCATCCATTTGTGGTCAGGACAGTTTATTCTGGCAAGATAATGAGTGACAGGGCAGCGTGTGTGCGTTTGTGTGAGAAGTAAACACACACTCGAGTGGACAAAAGATGACGTACGACTTAATGAGTTTGACAGCGTCAGCCTGGCCAGGGACAATGTCACGCTCATGACCACCAGGTGCGTGTTGACATATATGTGTGTTGATGTGTGCGCGCCGCTGAAGTGGCATCGCTATGTGACCCACGTCTCGCTCGCTTCCGCGCACAAACCATGCGGCAAATTGATTGCACATAAAATGCTAATGCAGGCTTTACTATCCCGATCTTGAACTGTCAGCATTGTTTAAAGAGACGATGACGCTAGGGAACTTTTGGGTCAGACGTGGCCTTAATTGGGGGTCCAAAAGGGACGGAGCCAATGCTGGGTTACCGTATACCTAAAGTTTTAAGTTGAGGATTTGACCCAACGTGAGAGATCCATACTGATGAATTAAAGCTACCGATATTCTGTAGCCTACAATACTTGAATACGGTAGTCCAATATATATATATATATATATATATATATATATATATATATATATATATATATATATATATATATATATATATATATTTTTTTTTTTTTTGCACTAACAAGACTATTACTACTGTTGAACTCAAATACACTATCCTTTTAGTTTTTTCAAATTTCAAACTTTTTTTTCCCTTCCCTTTTTCATCCTTTATATACGCATTGTATAAGTGGAGGGGGACTAGCAAAGTAATAATTTCTTTCCTCAGTGCTCCAGTTCTTTGGGTTGAGCATCCTTGTCATGTTCTATACGTCAGTATCTGTGACTTTGAATGTGTGTGGTCTTAAAAGGCGGGGCCTGGCCTGTTGGTAGTATTTATTTGATTTTGACTTTTTTTTGTTTTTTATTCAATTAGTTTGAATTTGTTTTTAGAGCAGGTTTGCTAGTTTTTGTTAGTTTTTTTGTTCATAAATTAATAAATAGATATAATAATATAATATAACATAATTATTATAAATAAATACATATATTTGTTCATCAATATTTATTTATAAATATAAGGAGTATTCATTGAGTGCAAGATTTAAATTAAAAAAAAATCACTTATTAGTGTGTATTAAAGACAATTTAGATCTTACTTTCTTTTTTTTTTTTCTCAGGAGAGCTCAGTATTGTTCATTCGATTTGACATCATCATTGCTCTCCTTTTTTTTTAAAAAAAACAAATCAATTAAAAAAATTTAATATATATTTTTTTAAATATATATACATATATATACATATTACACATATATATATATATATATATTTTTTGTATGTGTATGTGCGTGCGTGTGTGTGTGTGTGTGTGTGTGTGTGTGTGTGCGTGCGAGCGAGCGCGTGTGTATTCATCAGTTCACCTAAAGCCCATTAAAAAAAATCCCATACTAATAATATAATATAATAATAAATTGCCAAATGCAGAAACATCAATGTAAGTTATCAATTTAGATCTTCCTTTTGTATAGACGTAAACATTTTTGGTATGATTATAGTTACTTTGAGTTAGTTAACGAACGTAAGATGTAGCTGTAGATGAAGCATTTTTGTTTTTATTTTTTATTTCTTTCACGAAGATATTTTTCTTCCAATTATAGCTTTAGTTATTTCATTCGTTTTCATTAACTATAATAACCTTGGTGGAGAGGTGGCTAGTTAGAGAAAATCTGTAATATAAAACTAAAGGGGGATACTTGACTCATTGAGCCATTTTCAGCAGAAAATAGTTAATATTTTGTTACCTGAGCCATGATTGGTCGTTATCTACTTCCTCGGCACAGGTTAGGTCATCTTCAGTAGACAGTAAGTGGAAATATTTATTTTTAAAGGTATTAATTGTACATGAAAAATAATGAAGTTATCAAATTCATTCTGGACAAAATATTAACTTTTTACTACTGAAAATGGCTCAATGAGTCAAATATACCTTTAAATATGTATGATTTCAAATTCTGCAATCCAGTGAAACGGCAAAGACGGAACTCCGATGTAACCTAAATAACACGCCTGTATCTAATGCATTGTCCTTTCTTGTTCTTCTTCTATGGTTTCTATTGGCAGTTGCAAACCATCTTAATGGCGCATTACCACCACCAACTGATATTGTCCTTCCACTGCAAGGAAACCAATGTGAAATAATGGCGGCGTGCTGTGATGTTTGCTACCGCCATCTATCTTTCGGAGTCTGAAGTGCAACTCAATGCTCTCCGAGTTAAAGATTCTGGCGCAAGGTTTTTTTTGAGGAAAAGTAGCAGAAATCTTTCTGTCTGATAACGATGATTGATACACTTCCTGGCCGCTTCCCTACAAACACTCTGCGGCAAAACAAACCATCAATCAATAAGCCAGAAGTCGCTGGTGGGGGAGGCGCGTTCATCATCACAAACGCTAAACAGTCGCATCAAATGCAACCTTTAACAAGGTAGCGGGGTTTGTTACACAACAGAAAGCAGTGGCCATTGTTTTTCAGAATTGGATGCTATTATTACATTGTGCAGGTGTACCTAATATTGTGACGCATTTCCATGCCGTTTTGTACAACATTCAGCTCGCCACACATTGTACTGATCCGTTAACAATGGCACTGCCATGATGTAACACAGCAGCACAATAGCTGCGGGCTCGATGACGTCGGGCCCAAAACAAAATGATTTAGCGAGAAAACATGGCGGGGAGGGCGAAAGGCCCGATGTCCTTGAGAAGATAAGCTAATAGAGAGGGCCATTTGTTCCCTGGTGTGGTCCTGTCCGGCGGGCCGCTCTATAGAGGCAGTAAATAGGACTGGTTCAATGTGTGCTCTCCAAACGCGGCCGCGCATTATCGATCGATCGATGTGCGTTAACGACACAACATTATGAATCGAGCGAGCAGGAACTACTCAGCGACGGACCGACCCGACCCGGCTCGGCTCGGATCGGATCGGATCGGATCAGAACCGGAGCTGTTATCCTGGAGGCTGCGTTTGCACGGCGACTTCAGAGGACAACGCAAGCTATTTCGGTTTGGCTTTGATATCCAATAGGCGGCTTAACGTCCTCATTAGATCGTATCGGACGCACGCGCGCGCGCACGGGGAGGGGCGACATTTATCTCCCCTCTGCACCCGCTTCCTCAATTATCATGGCATCCCATCGTTTGTTTGTGTAAGCGCATCAATCTGCTGATGTGTTAGTCTGCGTGGGTGCGTGCGCTCATCGGAATGTCTGTTTGCACGTAGGGGCTTCATTTGGGTGTCCGTGTAGGTCAAGTTGACCTTGGGATAAGACGGGTGGGCTGTGGTGCGGGGGGGGTCATCGTTTGCACGGTTAGATGTGGTTACTTGCGTAATGGGAGAAGGTATGTGGGTCAGACCAGGACGCAGGAGCACGCGGCCCACACGCATCCATCATTTCGGAGCAGGTATAAGCACTCAATGTTAAGGTAGACGTGGGGAAAGTACGGCCCAATGAGTACATATGTTATTAAGAGGCCTGTATAATTTGTGGCATTAATTTGAATAACATGCACCTGTGTATAATACGCCCCCCCCAAAATCATCCTTAAAAAACATTAGTTCATCAATACTCGTGTAAAATACGGTCACCCGATTTGCAGGTATACTTTATTATTAGAGTGAATATTATAGGGTAAATGAATATATATTGTAAACAAACTATATATTTTTAAATTTATTTGTATATTTTTATATATATATTTTTTTAATATTTTTTTTTAATTTATTTCCCCCCCTTTTGAATCTCTTTGTTCTCTGTTTGTAACTGCTTTTAAATTTGTTGTACTTTTAATGACAGTATGTGAAGCACATTGCTACGTTGTGTATTATAACTCAGTGAATCTATTTATTTATCTATCTGTAGAAACATCCAATAAAAAATAGCTTAAATTACTGAGTATTTTACAATCATTAGGTTTATTTCATTGTTAGTTTAAAAAATTATATAATATACAAAATATATTTTTTTAATTATTTTGCATTACTTTATCTCACTATTTAATTGTTTTATTTTTAAATAATAATCATAGAAAACATTGGTAAATTATGGTTTTATTGTATTCAATTGTTGGTTGTTTTTTTTAATTAATGAGCTTTTAAGTTGAATTAATTATTAAATAAAATATATATGATCTGAAAATACAGATATTTCTAATTTTTATTTTAATAATTTATAGTAATCATTTTTACTTGATTTTCTATTCATTTATCTCATTCAGTAATTGATTTATTAGAAGTAATAATAATAAGAAACAGTACTAGTAAAAGTGGAAAATTAAATAGAAAGTACTTTCAATTATTATTATTTTTATTACTGTTATTTAAAAATATACAGTAGGCCTATACACCCTAAAAACTGGGTCAAGACAGGTTGAATCATTTTTAACTCATATTGGCTTAGTTTTACCCCTGCAGTTTTATAATGTTAATTACCATATTTTACATCCACAATTTAACTCACTTTTTTTTTTTTTTTTTTTTACTTTATCGATGTATGAGGTTTGCCAAAAATCTAATGGTACGCAAAAGTTGGATTTTCAGGAACAAGCTGGCTCGCACGCACACACACACACACACACACACAAACCAACAAATCTGAAATGGCCTTCAGTGAAACAACGGCCGCCCTAACTTTCCACGTACAAGGCAGTGACGCAGAAGCAAACCACTTCGGATGCGTGACAGCATCTCCGACAGCTCCACGAGGCAACCATAATATTAGAAACAGCTGTCGGTACGATGCGCCACAATAACACGCATTCTCTCAGCTGTCATTCAGCTGCTGCGAAGCCTTGAAAAGGGTCAAGCCGTACCCTCAGGCCCCGGGGCTTCAAGCGGGAGGGAGGACACGCAAACGACGACATGCGTGCGCTGCCTCCTTGAGAGAATGATGAAGATGCACATTGCCATACATGGTACTTAACACAGACCCCATCAGTGAAACGGTGAACCCGATAATGTCACCCCAGCCTCCATACTCAGGTCTCGCCATTACCATAATAAATCCATAAGCGTGTGAAAAGCGTCGGGGCCACGCCGATAGCGACGCTCCCCCCCGCAACAATGGCTCGATGTCGCCGCTTTCCCGGCACTGCTGCGACCTATTCCCACATATTTTACGACCGTAATCGCGCAAGCGGGCGACTTCCCGCGCGGCAGATGCTGCTTGCCGTTAGAGGTTGCCCGCGTAATTATCGCCGTGAACTTTGCACATAAACACGTCCGAGAGCAGCAGATGCATAACAACCGCAGTCGCCGCACACCTTTGCACGAAGACGTTGGGGAAAAAAAAAAAAAACTCCATCATCATTAAATCCATAAAGGCGAAGAATACTAATCGCAACATTGACATAACATGCACACAAAATGCTAATTTGTGACAATGGGAAAACTCATGTCATTCCCATGAATAGCTTGGACGCCGAGATGGGCGAAAGGAGCACACCTCGGATGGAAACTGCAATGCCTGATGTCCTTAAGGTCATACATGCACTGGTAAAGCAAGCTGGCATCCATTTTTAAACATCTTTTGGTAATAATGATTCCTTTCAATCATTATATTCCCGTCCATTGCGTAACCTAAAATCTGACCTTTACCTGTATTTTACCGTTTCCTTGTGAAGGTGCGCTGACTTTGATTTTAAACTGGAGCCAGAGCTACTTCGTGGCCACAAATTAGCATTGCCGTCAATCAAGATAATCCTTCAATGCTCCTTTAGTATGAAATCTAGTCCAAGTATATAATCCAATAAATCTGAGGAGGATGTTGAAGATAAGCAAAATGTAGCATTTATCTTGTTGAGCTACGGTGGCTAATCGTGCAATTAGCATGCTAACGCACAAGACGATGTAAAGATGACCTGCAACTTGCCTCAAGGGGTGTAAAAGTAGAACACAAAGTCATCGGGCC
Organism: Vanacampus margaritifer; assembly: GCF_051991255.1. NCBI lineage: Eukaryota > Metazoa > Chordata > Actinopteri > Syngnathiformes > Syngnathidae > Vanacampus > Vanacampus margaritifer. The sequence goes on from NC_135446.1 coordinate 17,318,366, forward strand.
CCCGCGCAAAGGGGTGTGACGTGCTGCTCGCTTCTATAACAGCAATTGTCATGATATTGCTTCGCTTTTGAGTCGAACCAAACGGCATGCAAAGCAGACACAACACGGGTTGGGACGGTGGATTTGCAGACCAGACTGGAAATGATCCCATTGAAGCTTGTGTGCAGCCAAAAGAAATAGAGGTTGGAAGGATTCCCAGATTGGGATTAAGATCTGGATTGGAAATTATGTCCTCTGCATTTGGGATTAATTTGTAATCTGGCCTGAGACCATCACCAACAGGCAGACATGGACCAGAGGAGGCGAAAATCAAAAAGAAAAAAATGTGGATCTCACCTGGTCTTTTTTCCATTTTTCTCCCTCGACTGCCGCATAATCGGACCTTGGATATCAAAATGAGGATTTGCTTCTGGCAGAGCGACTTGTTGCTTTTCGGGCACGGCTTTCGCTTGCTGGCAATCTGACGGTTGGCCTGGGGGTCCTTGACCTCCCGACGCTGCCGAATGAGGGAGCTGGCGAGGGCGGCCATCTTGCCAGCACAGGGCCCGCTGGCGGCCCGGCGGCGCCCAGATCTCGGGGGGTACCGTGGGCCACCCCCCTGCCCGTTCACCCAGGGCGATGGAACAACGCTACGGTTGTCTTGAGCCGATCAGATGAGGGGGAAATGGATGAAAGGCAAGGAAGGGGGTGAACCCTCAAAAACCACAAAACTGAAACGGAGGCTTGTTGAAGATCACAATTTGGCGAGCCCTGAATTGATTAGTTTGCGTTCTGTTGTTTGGACAGCTCATGTTCTCATCCAAATAAATACATCAGTTCCACTCCGGTCCAGTCTCCTTGAACTCTGGCGAAGTTTGATACAACCATTCGCCCAATTGTGGAATTCTTCAATCTTGACTGTCCACCGTCACTGCGCAAGTCCCAAAAGTGCACAAGCAGATCAAACCTGAGGTATCAGCTCGAAAGGGGGACGCTTGCCCGACTTACTCCTCCTGTCCGAGTCCTTCATGCCGTCCTGCGTTCCTGAGCAGACAAGTGAGCAGACGTGGGAGCGCTCCATCCGAGCATCCTTCCAGAGGTGACATTCAACGAGCAGAAGCGCGAGGGCGAGGAAGGGGTTGGGAAGAGTAGCGCCGATTGGTATCTACCCCCCCCATGTCGGATCCAGCTCTCCAAGTCCCTCCGCCGGGTGCGAGCGGCGCGCCGTGTCCTTCAGCCACGCTCGCTGCCTTGCAGCTGGCAGAACGAGGGATGAATGAGTGGAATGAGACAGACGGAGAGGGCGAGAGAGACACACAGAGAGAGAGAGAGATATTGGGGAGGGAGTGGCTAGCTGGCAGGTATGCAGTTCATACAGCGGCTTGGAGAAGTCCGACCTGCTTCTGGATGGGTCCTTTTCATGAGCAGAAGAAAAGGTTTTTGTATGAGCGAGAGAGACGAAACCTCCAACCTCTCTCTCTCTCTCTCGCTTGCTCTCTCCCGCTCTCTCTCTCTTTCTCGCTTGCTCTCTCTCGCTCTCTCTCACCAAAAAGGAAAATACCATCCCTGTTGCAGCCACCGTGACCCTGCAACTCCCAACACAGCACTTTTCTTTCGACTGTATTTTCCAAAGTCATTCACGTGTGAGAGCCAAAGCAACAGGTACGGCGAGGCGAGGCAATCGTTTTTTTTTTAACCTGGATTTAAAAGCGTTCAAACTTGGGTCTTACTTCACTCCTGTTTACTCCGGCTTTTTTTTCCCCATTTGCGTGCAGCATAACGGCGAAATGCTGCTTCACCGTGCCTGCTTTGAACTCTCGGGTCCATTGATTCACCCGAGTCTGCAGACCTCAGAACCCTACTGGGTTTATATTCCATTTGGAAGGTGGCGCTATAACCTCTTTCCAAAATTATCAATTTTTGCAAACATTTCATAGTCATTTCATTGGGAGACTACATGATGCCATGTTTTTGTTATGCGTCGTCACACGGGATCTCATACAAAAAAAAAAAAAACAAGAAAAGAAAGTCCCGAATATGTGCCGCTGTTTACCGAGTATTTCTGAAAACAACCGGGGGTGAGAACGTTGTTAAATGGCGAAAAATACTTTCTAAGGGGGACTCACTTTTATACAAAAAAAATGACATGATTGTTTTTATTTACGGTAATTTCCTGGCTCCACTGCCCATTCCGGACACTATTATTAGGACAAATGAACTGGGAGGGGGCCGCCATGTTTCTCAGTTACAGATTACATACATTGGAATGAAAATACACTTTTTTTTTTTGCAATACAATGAGACAAGAGTTTGTCCATCCCTTGGACCAACGTATAAGGATTTAGAATGAAATAGTGGCCAGTCCACCATCCCACCTTACCCGTGTACCTCTTTTGATCAACATTGGGATTGCGGAAAGCCAAAAAAAGTGCCATAACTCAGATGCCAAGCATGCGTTTTATAGCTGAGTTTTCGGCAGTGCTGCTTCCACTATATATGATAGATGATGATATTCCGCTATCTTCCAAGCTCATGCTTGCTTAGCCCTCTAGACATAAAAAAAAAAAAAAAAGGCAGACAACTACATTTAATTGCGGCAAAAACAGGGCGCCGGGTTGCTACGACATGCCCAATGAGGACTATTCATTTGTGCTTTTATTTAAATTTTTTATTTTATTAAAAAAAAAATTCTACAGAGCTCAGTATTGTTCATTCGGTAATTTTACCGATTTGACATGTCATCATCATTGCTCTTCTTTTTTAATTTTTTAATTTATTTTTTTTTATTTGTATGTGCGTGCGTGCGAGTGTGTGTATATTCATTAGTTCACCTAAAACCTTTTTCTTTTTTTTTTTGAGATGTATGGTTTAATAATTTACAATATGTTTCAATTAAATAAAGAAAGTAACAAAACAAACAGAGTTAGTTATATCAAAATTGGTAGCTACACAGAAAGCAAAAGCACTTAAATACTTTCATCAATATTCATAATTAGCCTACTATTCAGAAGAAAAATATATTTGGGCTAAAAACAATTCAATTTGTCTGCTTGTGGTATTTTGGGGTTTTGTTGAATCAAATATTAAAATGTTTTTTTCACCGAGTTCACCTAAAACCTATTAAAAAAAATCCCATACCGTTCACCTAAACCGAACACTTCCAGCCAGAGTCGTGAGGCCGTCAGGAGACCCGAGGAAGGACCAAAGGAAATTTTGTGCTTTTAAATGAAACCACGTCAGAGCTTAAGGAGAGGTTGACGACGCCGTGTTTGTTGTCCTGCTTTGAGGTGAGCTGGTTTTTATTTGTGGGTCGTCGAAACTGACACTGGTGCAATCGTCCAATTTTAAACATTGTAACGTTTACTGGACGCTCATATGTGAATTTGTGATCTAGTCTAGAGTGACACAACTAGACACATTCTCTGTTTAAAAAATATAATCGAGACAGCTTTTCACCCTCCCAGTCTTATTTACTGCTGTGTACTGATAGCGTAAGCGCACACAATGTCATCTGGAGAGTCCATTAAAACACTCCTCTGTCATTCGCCTCGCTGCGGAACAAGACAAGTACAGGCCTGCGGGAAACGCATCGCAGAGCCCGATGAATGTCGCTACGCGCTCGCGTGACGCAAACTGCCAACAAAATGATCATTAACAAGAATTTGTCAAAGTAGAAAGCCCAGGGTCCAAATAGGGCTTTATATAAGGCATACGCTCCCGCACAGTGTTTTGTTTGCGTGTACTTCCCTATTGACGCGACATGAAGGGACATGCGGGGCGGTCGACACAGATTTGATGCGAGTTGAAAAAAAAGACGAGTTTGTGACATCATGACCAGAGACAGGAAACGTCCTGGTGAAGAGAGGATGACATAAGAGGAAATGAAAGGCGGAGATGCGGGCGACTTAGAGAGTCGCAGTCACAGGCAGTCACAGGAACCCTACGCTTGTTTTGGTCTTCAACGAGTCGGTCACATTTTTTGGGTAAAGGGAGACGATGTCACCCCAAGTGTGTTACTCATGGCCAGTTATTATTTATTTATTTTTAATATTTTTTTAAATATTTTTTTAAATATTTTTTTAATATTTTTTTAAATATTTTTTAAATATTTTTTAATATTTTTATTTTATTTTATTTATTTATTTATTTATTTTTCCCCTACTAATGGCCAGTTAATGGGGGAGTATTCAGTCCTTATTTTAGCAGTTTTAAAAGGCTTCTTTGCCCCAAATTGTATCAAAAAGTGGGGTCGTTGCAGGGCAGCTTAGCACTAGCACGCTGGAGAGAGAGAGAGAGAGAGAGAGAGAGAGAGAGAGAGAGAGAGAGAGAGAGAGAGAGAGAGAGAGAGAGAGAGAGAGAGAGAGAGAGAGAGAGAGAGAGAGAGAGAGAGAGAGAGAGAGAGAGAGAGAGAGAGAGAGAGAGATGAGAGAGAGAGAGAGAGAGAGAGAGAGAGAGAGAGAGAGAGAGAGAGAGAGAGAGAGAGAGAGAGAGAGAGAGAGAGAGAGAGAGAGAGAGAGAGAGAGAGAGAGAGAGAGAGAGAGAGAGAAGAGAGAGAGAGAGAGAGAGAGAGAGAGAGAGAGAGAGAAAAAAAAAAACCTGGAAAGAATGGGGGGGCTGCTTGCTTCCACACTGGAGCTGTGGCGTGATATCGCAGTGAAACAAATTGAGATTAGCTTTCCGTGAGCCGCCGAGGAGAAAAGCGGGATGTAGGAAAGGAGTGCGCCCTGGAGATTGGAGCAGGAAAAGTGCTTCTTATTATTCGGAAGAGGCATCTTCTGCTTGGGAATGTTTTTTTTTTTTTAACACGCAGTTGACTTTTTTTTTTTATAGCCCAAACTTAATGACTGAATCATTTTTAGCTACATTTAACTCTCTTCCATACTGCAAAGTTAAATATGGAAATCAGGCATTGGCAATTATCACTGCAGAATTGCACATCCGTTAGGCTAGACATCGGGCTCCAGTTTGGCAGCGGAATGTCATGATCGGATTCCGGGTCAATATCTAATCTAGTTGTTTGTCGTCTGACTGGTCATCCATGTGCATCCAAATCCTGCCATGAACACCCATCAGTCATTATTGGTTATTTAATACCAGTCCACTGTGGCCCCCCTCCACCAGTCCACTGTGGCAAATTTAAGAGAAAAAAATCGTAAATTTGTGTCTTTATAAAGTGGCAAATTTGTGACTTTACAAAGTGGCAAATTTGCGATTTTGTAAAGTGGCAGATTTGTACAACAGCGTATAAATATATTTTTTAGAGGGTGGGGGCAATGTTACGAGAAAAAAACTACAAAATGTGCGACTTTATATAGTGGCAAATTTGAGAGAAAAAAACTCGTAAATTTGTGTCTTTATAAAGTGGCAAATTTGCGATTTTATAAAGTGGCAGATTTGTACAACAGCGTATAAATATATTTTTTAGAGGGTGGGGGCAATGTTACGAGAAAAAAACTACAAAATGTGCGACTTTATATAGTGGCAAATTTGAGAGAGAAAAACTCGTAAATTTGTGTCTTTATAAAGTGGCAAATTTGCGATTTTATAAAGTGGCAGATTTGTACAACAGCGTATAAATATATTTTTTAGAGGGTGGGGGCAATGTTACGAGAAAAAAACTACAAAATGTGCGACTTTATATAGTGGCAAATTTGAGAGAAAAAAACTCGTAAATTTGTGTCTTTATAAAGTGGCAAATTTGCGATTTTATAAAGTGGCAGATTTGTACAACAGCGTATAAATATATTTTTTAGAAAGTGGGGGCAATGTTACGAGAAAAAAACTACAAAATGTGCGACTTTATATAGTGGCAAATTTGAGAGAGAAAAACTCGTAAATTTGTGTCTTTCTAAAGTGGCAAATTTGTGACTTTACAAAGTGGCTAATTTGCGATTTTATAAAGTGGCAGATTTGTACAACAGCGTATAAATATACTTTTTAGAGGGTGGGGCAATTTTACGAGAAAAACACAAAAAAATGTGCGACTTTATATAGTGGCAAATTTGAGAGAGAAAAACTCGTAAATTTGTGTCTTTATAAAGTGGCAAATTCGCAATTTTATAAAGTGGCAGATTTGTACAACAGCGTATAAATATATTTTTTAGAAAGTGGGGGCAATGTTACGAGAAAAAAACTACAAAATGTGCGACTTTATATAGTGGCAAATTTGAGAGAGAAAAACTCATAAATTTGTGTCTTTCTAAAGTGGCAAATTTGTGACTTTACAAAGTGGCTAATTTGCGATTTTATAAAGTGGCAGATTTGTACAATAGCGTATAAATATATTTTTTAGAGGGTGAGGCAATTTTACGAGAAAAACACAAAAAAATGTGCGACTTTATATAGTGGCAAATTTGAGAGAGAAAAAACTCGTAAATTTGGGTCTTTACAAAGTGGCAAATTTGCGATTTTATAAAGTGGCAGATTTGTACAATAGCGTATAAATATATTTTTTAGAGGGTGGGGGCAATGTTACGAGAAAAAAACTACAAAATGTGCGACTTTATATAGTGGCAAATTTGAGAGAGAAAAACGCGTAAATTTGTGTCTTTATAAAGTGGCAAATTTGTGACTTTACAAAGTTGCAAATTTGCGATTTTATTAAGTGGCAGATTTGTACAACAGCGTATAAATATATTTTTTAGAGGGTGGGGGCAATGTTACGAGAAAAAAACTACAAAATGTGCGACTTTATATAGTGGCAAATTTGAGAGAGAAAAACTCGTAAATTTGCGTCTTAATAAAGTGGCAAAGTTGCGATTTTATAAAGTGGCAGATTTGCGAGAAAAAACACTAATAATAGAAAATACACGTAGCGTACGCTCGGATGTTTGTGCCAATACTTTTTGGTCGGCTTTTCCAATAAGGAGAGAGTAATTGCTTTAGCAGGGATTAACCATATCATGTTAAGCATTTGCAGTTTGAAGCGTTGGGTACTGCCAGCAACAAAGACGCCTTTCTTTGCAAAGGTCCCGCAGCATGAGGATCAGGCATTTACGTTAATTTGTTAAAATGTATATTTACTTGTACATTTATGTTTCCAGAATTATTATTTACACATTCATACATTTTGGTGTTTTTTTTTTTTTTTTTGTACAAGTAGCTAAGTCAATGTGTCAAATCTGCTGCTCATTTGCATTTCCCTAATGTATCCTAGCTTCTGATTGGTTATTGTTAGTCAGCTGATAGGGAATCAGGAAGTGTTGTCTCTCTAGCTGCCGTGTATGATCCTTATCCATCCTGCCTTTTTATTTTATAAACCGTGTCCCATTAACCACCAACGAATCCTCACATTACACTATAGCTACACTACGTGTATTTGTAGTAAGTTTCTGAGTTTTTTTCTGGCAAATTAGCCACTTTATAAAAAGGCAAATTTGCAATGTGGCCCTAATACGCGTCGTAAAGAAGCAAGTGTATTATTCAAGGTCAAATTTGAATGATATTTGAGGATTAACTTTATTCTACTTAACTATAGTAACTACTTAACTAACTTAATAGTTACTTGACTGAAAAATGTTACTAGCATCACTGCCTGTGCATGTGTACCTAATGTTGTGGCTACTGTAGAGGCGATAAAGGCTAACGAGGGGAGCCTCAAATCACCCCCAATTATTTTCCACTTTGCCCATAATGACACGCGCTTGGATGTGCACGCCATTACGCCGCCATAAATCTCCCTCCCCACTTGGCATTCTTCAAGTGCAAGCGCGGCAGCTGTGGCAGCCGCCACGCAGCAAGCGAGGAGCATCTGTTTTATGACGCCGCACGTTCGAGTCAAAAACACATTTTTAATCATTAGCGTTCTATTGCGTCGCTTGTTCATATTTCTGCTTTTGCACTTCGCCAGCTGATCAATGTTGAAGTCACGGAGCCACGTTGCCGAGGGAAGGTCATCAAGACCACTGTTTTGGTTTTCTCCCATTTCCTCTTCGCGCCTTTTTATTTATGTCGGCCTAACCTTTTGGCGAATGTAGAATAAAAGCGCCATCCTTCTCGCCGCGCTCCTGTGTGATTGTTTGCTGCGGGCGTGTAGATTTAATTAAACCCTGCATAAATGTATGAACACGTGGCAGCGGGACGCCACATGCTCGACACGCGACTAACACGGCAAGATGTGAAATGCAAAGAGGTGCGAGGATCGCACAGCTCGGCAACTTTCAGTTTGACATTATCTTTGAAATGAAGTCGTTTTAAATCAAAACGGGCAAGCGGCGCAAAGGATGCTCATTTGGATCAGCGCCACCTTTTGAATAAATCTGAATTCTCATTATCATCCAAGTATTATTTACTTTTTTTTTTTTTTTTTATTCCTTCAGGAGAGCTCAGTATTGTTCATTCGATTTGACATCATCATTGCTCTCCTTTTTTTTTTAAAAAAAAAACAAAAAAATTAAAAAAAATTAATAAATGTTTTTTTTTTAAAAAAAAAATATATATATATATATATATATATATATATATATATATATACATATACACACATATATATATATTATTTTTTTTTGTATGTGGGTGAGTATGTGCGTGTGTGTGTGTGCGTGCGTGCGTGTGAGCGAGCGTGTATTCATCAGTTCGCCTAAAGCCCATTAAAAAAAAATCCCATACTAATAATATAATATAATAATAAATTGCCAAATGCAGAAACATCAATGCAAGTTATCACGATGTAGTGGCTCTCGCTAACAGACAGAATTAAGTAACCAGAATTAGGTTAAAAAATTCTATATACGTAGACCATGTTTCTATAAATTTTGATATTTGGTTTTTATTTGAGGCAGACATTTTTTCCATTAAAATGTGATTTATGAGGAGGTTAGACCATTGGTCGATATTCAGAGTTTGTTTATTTTTCCAGTTAACAAGAATTTTCTTGTTAAGTATTATTTACTTTAAAAACATCACAATGTCTTTCGTGAAGGCTTCTGAGAAGCTTAGTGGAGTTTGGTTTTGGAGTTTCTGCACAATCCTGCTGACAAATAATATAAAATAATTTGGTCTGGTGGGTGGTGTCTGGTCGGTGCTGGATTTCACTTTGCTTTCTTTTCTTTGGTCCTTCCTCGGGTCTCCTGACGGCCTCACGACTCTGGCTGGAAGTGTTTGGTTTAGGTGAACGGCATGGGATTTTTTTAAATAGGTTTTAGGTGAACTAGTGAATACACACTCACACGCACATACAAAAAAAAAAAAAAATAATAAAAAATAAAATAAAATTACAAAAAAAATAATAATAATAAAATAATTTGAGAAAAGGTAAATGTGTACTGTAGGGGAGACCGCGGGGCAAGTTGTATCACTGGTAAGTTGTCACGTTGTAATTTTCTTCTCCACCAGAGGGCGCAACGAAAAAGTGGAATACTAGTTTTCTTCGTATAAATGTACTGTCTGAGAAGAGAATTGCACTTTGTGAGCTGGGATGAGTGCCAGTTATCCGTTTGGCACAACCCAAAGTACAAATGTTCAACTTCATATGTTTTGAAACAGGCGTCGTACATAGACAAATTCGAGCAGCAAATCTAACTCTTTGACTGCCAAAAACGTTAAATAACGTTAAGTAAAATCCTATGGAGGAGTGCCAAAGACGTTAAAAGACGTTTTTTTCAAAACAGAGATGAAACTAACCATTTTCTATTGTTGATTACTGAAAAACGGAATACGGTAGAAACAAACTTTTTTTTCTGATGAAAGATGAGAGTCCAATCTTTCATTTGGTAGTATGTGTGTTTCCATAGTCCAAACACATAATTTTCTGTGAACCTTGAAAGATCAGTCAAAAATGCTTAAATCGGCTGGCACCCACGGCATCCCTTTTCTGAAAACGTCTGGCAGTCAAAGAGCTAACTGTCCATGGATGCTTGTCCAAAAAGAAAGTGGGTGTGGCTTGCCAGGCTAGCAACATGTCACATATTCACTCCCTGTATTTGATGGCTTATAACTCTGCACTGACACAAAGTAGGAAAACGAAATGAATACAAAAAATATGCCTAAGGCTTTGGTCTTTCATCTGGTGTACATTTTGTTTATATATGATGTATTGATTCCAAGAAATATATAAAAGTATAAAAAGTGATACAACTAGCCCCGATCTCTGCCGTGGTCTGCCGCGGTGGGCCTGCGTGCGTCCAAGGTCTTCCGTGATTGATGTCCCACCTCAGGCCTGTGGGGCTTTGGGGGGGATGTGACCTCTGCAGACGCGAGTACATCAGCAACTCTCGCCCCACCTGGTGGCAGGCTTGCGTGTGACCTTCTCCTGCACCGGGAGGACTCCTGGCACACTAACCGACGAGCACATCCCGTGCTTATCTTCCAAGGAGGCTAATGGACTGATAGCTGGTCTCCCGATATTATACGTATAAGTGAAAATAAAGAATGTTAACAACCCTGACAAATTTGAATGCTTTAAAAAAAAAAAAAAAATCGCCAAGTCAATAACATTAGCAAATTTTTACTCGATGTACAATTCAACACTAAAAAAAAATGCTGGTTTGTTTTCTAACCCACTTGCTGGGTAGCTGCGGATTTTGAGTATATTGGGTTACTTTTACCCAACACCCTTAAAAAAAAATCGGGAACAAAAATAATTTGTGGGAGAGACGAACGCGCCACTTGAGTCAATTTGGGCCACAAAACAAACAAACTATTTTGGGGTTGTTTTGTACAAAAAAAAAATTGTACAAAACATCCCAGAAAGTTGGGTCAAATTGAACCAAGTAGCAGGTCGGGTCTTTTTTTTCTTTTTCTTCTAAAATTTGGTTATTTTTGACCCAGCTGTTTTAAGAGTGATGGTTGGGTCAATTGTATTGACCTAGCAGATTGGGTTGAAGATTGGATTTGGGCAGGCGGAAGAACTGAAACAGTTTTTTTTTTGCAAAATTTTGACCCAGCACATTGTGCCAAACGCTCAACCCAATGCACTTGATCAAATCATCATCCTAATGCACTGCATATAAATAACCCAGAATGGGCTTGGTCCCTTTTTGGAGTCCGACCCAGCCCTGGGTTAGCTATTTCACCCAATATGTGCTAGTTTGAACCCGTCAGAATTAAGAGTGTATACGATGCCAAGAACAACCCAAGGCAATACTCTCTTTGAAATGCTGGGTCAAAAATAACCCAATTTTGGGCGTGAGATAGACCGACCTGCTACTTGGGTCAATTTGACCCAACTTTCTGTGTGTGTGTGTTTTTTTTTTTTAAATCAAAACAACCCAGTTGGACGCCTCCCTGGGGAGGTGTTCCGGGCATGTCCTACCGGCAGGAGGCCCCGGGGACGACCCAGGACACGCTGGAGAGACTATGTCTCTCGGCTGTCCTGGGAACGCCTTGGGGTCCCGTCGGATGAGCTAGCTGAAGTGGCTGGGGAGAGGGAAGTCTGGGCTTCCCTGCTAAAGCTGCTGCCCCCCGCGACCCGACCCAGGATAAGCGGAAGAAGACGGACGGACGGACGGACAACCCAGTTGTTGAGTTGTTTTGTGTTTTAAAAAATGGGATGTTTTGTACAAAACAACCCAAAAAGTTGGGTTAAATTGACCCAAGTAGCAGGGCAGTCAGATTTGTTTTTTTCATACCAAAATTAGGTTATCGTGCATTCTTAATGGCATCAGAGCGAAATGGTAACCGCGTAAATTCATTGTAACCTACCTCAATCAACGCTGCCCCCCCCCCTCCCCATTTGAATATAAATAGAATTTTGTAGAGGTTGATGGACCGACGTGTACGTTCACAGCCGTGTGGATGTCCAGGATGCCGTTGCAGGGATTAGCCACAAACTGATGAGGACAGCACGCCGTGGTTAAACAAATCCGGGACAAGATGATGATGCGTACGCACACGCGCTCATTTATTACCTCACGTGCTGTCACACAGCTGCTTTCCCCACAGCTTTGCCTTAAGGAAAGAAAAAAAAAAAAAAAGCTCAAGAGTGTGCTGTCATTTTCGCTTCATCGGGACTGTAGCATCTCTGTTGCTATGGCAACCCAGCATCGGTCATCATGTTAGTTGTGATGTCATGACACCAATTCTGTCAAGTGACACTAAGATGGATAATGTTCATGAAATGAATTAGTTCAACGGCTCAAGCTGTCCGTCCGCGTGAAACTGGACGCATCTGCATGCACGACGGAGCCGCCGCTCGTCTCTTTCACCCTGAGGCGTATTACGACACCCCCCCCCCCCCCCTCCTCCTCACCCCCTAGAGAGCTCGCAAGCTGTGACAAATGACTTTACAAGTGATTGGGGTGTAATCATTGATTAAGGGCATGATTGATCCAGTCATTGACCTCTAATTAAAAGAGGTGCTTAAGGTGACAGATAACTGAATTAAAGCGTGCGGAAAATATCCAATTTTCGACACCAGAACTTGGCCTTTGTTTTGGTTTGTCCATGCTTAACATCATCATTCAGCACGCTTGAGCGCGAGCATGCGTGAAATAAATATTTTACACTGAATGTGCCTTCTTGAGTTTTTTTTTTTTCCCGAGAATAGGACATGAGGGCCGCACATGTATGTGCGAACAGCATTGTGCACTTAAAGCTCTGTTGCCCTGTAATTGTGTTGGTGCGCGCTCATGTGTGACACTTGGAAAATGCGGGAACGCGTGCTCTCGCACAAACGCACGTGCTGCAGATTTCTAACAATTATGCAAAAAAAAAAACGTCACTACTTCATTCATTGAAGTTGGCATCCATCGACGTTTTGTCATCGGCGTAAAAAAAAAAAAACAACACGTCTTAACTTTGCTGCTTACCCTAGTTCGATGTCAATAAAAGCTGGAAGGGTGTGTGTGTGTGTGTGTGTGTGTGTGTGTGTGGTCTTGTTTTTGTTACATATTTGGGCCAATCGGGATTTCTTTCACAGAGTTGTGGGGCCATTTTGTTTAGACCTCTTTTTGAGGGTCAAGACTTGGTTTTAGAGTTTAGGTTTGAATTGGGTTGAGGTTAGGGTAAGGAATGGGGGTAGGCAATCATTTTTGATGGTTGAGGTGTGTGTGTGTTTGTACTGTACACATTTTTATTAGGGGTGTAAGGCAATTACATTTTTTTTATAGTAATTAATCGCATGACTTCAATAGTTAACTCACGCTTACCATTAATCGCACATTTTATATACAGTATGTTCTAAACGGACAATAAAATATTTATTTTCTAAGTTGTCATACTCTTAACATAAAAGTGGACCAAATGCTAACGCAATAGAAATATGGCAGCATCTTTTAGTCATTGATAGTTATTTCATAATAATTCATAAAATTGAGTTAAAATTTAAAAGATATACTGTACTGTAAAAAAAACAAGAGAGCTATTGATTTGTGTTGAGGTCATTTTTCTGCCACTAGATGGCATAATTGCACTTGTAAGACATTGGTGACAGCTCAGTGCATTTTCTTTTCATATTCAGAGCTATGTAATCTTTAACGTGAAATAACCTGTAAAATTCTGCACATTTAATTTTTTTTTATAATACTACTTGACCCCAGTCCCCACAAATCTTTGCATTATTATTAAATTTATTACTACAAAATTTTGATGTGGACGTGTCTGCTGCGTTGCGACTGAAATCCCCCCAGTACAGGATTTCCAAGTAAGGGGCTGACATTAATTGTCCGCTAAAAAAAAAGGATTAGCATTAAAGCAGAGGTGGGCATCAAGGGCCGGAGTCCTGCAGGTTTTGGATGTTTGCCTTCTCCAACACAGCTGATATATGATCCGCTCATCAGCAAGCTCTGCATAAGCCTGATAACGATCCTGTTGATTGGAATCGGCTTGCGTTGGAAGTGAGAAACCTCCAAAATTCGAGGACCGAAATTGCCCACCTCTGCATTAAAGAAACTTGAAATGAACTCAAAATGACCGCACTAATTATGACACCCCTAATATTTATATGTATACACACAACCTTCATCTACGCAAATGTGTTCGACACCCCTGTATTATTGAGAAGTGGAGCCTCTGCCGTCAAATTATTCATGTCTTCAGCCTTTCTTGTCCACTCGCGTGTAACTGATGGCAGAGCTACTGGGGCCCAGACCCGGATCCAGGTGGTGCCACAGGCTCTTAACACATTTCAACACGCAGGAGTGACGGGGTCCGCCCTGGGGGTAAAAGTTTCGCAAAAGTCATTTGACTTGAAAGATACGCAGGCCGTGACCAATCTCCAACATTGGCCTCCGATTCTCAACGACCGTAATTACACGCAGATTTAATTAATGTGGGAACAGGGGGGGGGGGGGGGTGAGATTAGAGCACAGAGGCTGAATTTCTTCTCATTGGCAAATGTTGACTCCCAGGAATCTCTGGTGGATCCCCAAATATGTCTTCCGCTTTTTTGCCACTTCTCCATCCATCTGTTCCTTCCGTCTCATTAGTTTTCTTGCTGGCGGTTTAATGCGTCCCTCTCCGCCGCCTCTCTCCGCTCGCCTCTCCATCATTTCGATGACGCCACATTCATCCCGAGACTATTTTTGCAAGCTATTTGGCGGGAATCTTCCACACCAAAACCCATCCAAAAACAAAAAGCATCCAACAACCGCAACGTCTTCATTAATGCAGCACGTAATTTAGACGTGGTAACCTATATTGTTCGGACCCAGTTTCTCAACAGACAGCCGATCCCAGCCGATCTCACACACGGGGGCTTAGGTTACCAGAACAGTTCTTCTTCTTCAAAAAAAAAAGAGGCTTCAAGTTGTTATTTAGTTCTCTCAGTTGAAGTTTACTGTCAAACTAAACACAATAATTTAGCATATTGTGTGCTTAAAAACAACCACGCACTGTATTGTTGCGGAACACTTCTGCCCCCAGGTGGCCAAGACGGGCACACCAGAAGGAGAAGCACAATGTCCATTGAATTGAAGGAGAAAAAAAATGTGGCTTAAAGCCTTCTTTTTTACATTCTATTTTACAGTATTTTTTTTATTACAATATTATGGCATGAGCACAAATATTTGATTGATGTTTTTATTTATTCACGGCAAATTTTTTTAACGTTATTCTACCCGGCTGCCATTTAATGGGCAAACAGCAAGTTCATCTCTTTCTCGTTAGAAGTTTGGTTTCTCCCTGCTCTTGACGTGTGCGAGGACGTTTTAGTATGCAGCTCCATCTGCCCACAATCAGCTCCAAAGCCGGCTGAATTTCACAGAGCTTGTCTCAGTAGGACCCTTTAAAGACCCGGAAGCGGCTTAATGCGCTTGTAAATGCTTTATGCTGATTTATCAGATCACCGACTATAATGGCTGGGGACACATTTGGGAACTTTTTTTTTTTTTAATGGGTTGTATTATGAATCTGTACTTATTGACATAAAGAATTGTAACACACATTTTTAAACAATGTTTTAATATATTTTCCAACATTTTGATTTGGATTACCAGCTCAAGTTATGTTCCAACTGTTCTGGCGCTACTGTACCTTGTGTAGTCTTGGGGCGCCCTCTATTGACTATAATATGTACTGCAGTCCTGCTATTATCATCGTTGTCAATGATGACACTTGAAAACATTGTGAATCAATCAATCATTTTATTTGGTCGTCATTTATTGAATGAATTAAGCTCAAACTGACCAATAGAAAGCCCTCAGAATCAAGTGATAAGAATAAATACATTAAATCAGTCGTGTTACAGCCCAAAATGAGAACAATAATAATCAGCACTTAAGTATTGAAATGAACGTATTGTGAGTCTAAAAAGCAGCAAGATGACAAAGAAAATAGCGCCGAGTAGACGCCGCACTATTTTTTGTCTTTTGACTTTAAATGCACCGCAGTCGACATTCTGAACACTTTGGTAGTCACCACACACACACACACACACACACACACACACACACACACACGCACGCACGCGCGCGCACCAAGATTAGCTTAAACAATTCAGCAGTTAACACATCCAACTTTTAGAGAAACAGCAGCTTTGTTCAAAGAAAACAGACGCAGTCACTTTGCATGTAAACTTGCTTCACATACCAGATAAAGCCATAAAAGAGAAATTCTTAAATCTAAGCCAGGATGAGTAAAGAGAGAAATGTCTTTCTTTTTTTTTTTTAAATCTGCGATTGCTGTGGTCGCTTCCTGTGCATGTGTTTCTCTTTGGTTACATTCCGTAGTCCAATGAAGCTTCCGTTTCGCAATATAAGGATTCGTGGGTACCTGAGAAAGACGACCAGAACGCTTACATTCAGTTCCATCATCCTCACGTCGTTGTCGCGTTCCGATTGTGAACATCACACGCTGATCATGAAACGGGGAAAAAGATCGAGAAAAATCTGACATCGGGGAAGATTTTTTTTTTGGAGTGTGTGAAATGTAATCAGCCTGAGGCGTTCACTGACGCTGTGTTCACGCCTTCACTTGACGAAAGCCAGCCCTCGTCTGCGTACGCTCGTCAGCGTCGTTAAGGCCAGCTCGTTAGGAGTCGGCAATCTCCTTGGCAACAACCCGCCGGCGTTGACGGTGTTTGGGTTTCTTCCTCCACTCGTCAGTAGAACTTGTCATCGATGCGGAAGTGCGGCCGGGTGACGTCGTCCGGGTTGAGGAAGACCGAGATGGACTTCCCGGGGTTCTCGGTGACCAGTTGCTGCAGACGCTGGGCCAGCTTGTCCTCGCAAGGCGAGATGATGCCGTTGACGGGGTGGTGCCCCGGAGAGCCGTTGGTGCTGCTCGCCAGCTCTTTCTTGAGCTGGCCCGCCTGCTGGGCTTGGTCCAGAGCGGCCCGCAGGTGCTCGCTGGGGTCGGAGCGCACGTGGGCGAGTTTCCGGGCCACGAGGAGAGCCTGGCTGTCCGTCAGGTGCTCCAGCATGTTGCACTGCGGCAGGAAGTAGTTTGGGCAGTTTTTACCCAGGATGCAATGCGCCAGGTCATCGAGGAGACCCAGGAGGAGACGGCCGGGGGTGTCGGAGTCGGGGCAGGACAGGTAGGCGGCGGGAAGTCGATCGCAGGCCCAAAAGAGGAGCGTGCGCAGGTGGTAGAGGCTGAGGCCCGCACGGGGACGGGCCAGGATACGAGACAGCACCGCCTTGGCGGCTTGGAAAGCCTGCGCCATTGGGAACGGGATGCACTTCTTCAACTGGACCTGGTTGAAAGAAGTCACCAGGATCCTTTAACCCCCCGTTTTGACATTTGGGTCGTTCCATGCCAAATGTGAGTTAAACCAAGCAGGTTTAAATTTGAATGGAACTCAAGGTGGTTCTTTAATTAGTTTTAGATATTTAAAAAAAATGCTTAGTTTGAGTTAGTTTCAGTTTTTTTTGTTTTTTAAAGTGCATTACTTGTGCCCAATATTTAACTCATTCACTGCCATTGATGTAAAAAAATTCTATATTAATACCATTTCTATTTGTTTCCCATTTTTTTCTACTTTTGTTAACAAGAGTATAAAGACCTAGAATTTTTTATTGTACATTTAAACCAGATATAAAATACAGAATACAGCTAAGTTTCATCATTATTCACAAATCTATTTAGAATTCTGAGTAATTGAGGGTTTTTTTCAACATGGTCCTGGTTCATTTCTTATGCTCTGCTGCCACCTGCTGGCCGTTTGTGTAATAACTACAATTTCTTCAACTGTTCTTTGCAGTTGATAGGCTGCATCAAAATCTTCTGTATGCTCTAGCATAAAAATAAAACATAAAAAACGTATAAATATGTCTTTCGGACATTTAAGACAGAAGGTATTTTATACGTTTGTGGGAGCAAATTAGTTAAAAAGCATGTTTTTGTGAGTTTTTTTGTTAGTTTTCATCCACTAAAATAACCTTGGATAGCACAACACTAAATCTTACATTTTTTAAATCGTAGTAAGAGTTTGGGACCTACCGAAGATGACCACGCCCCTTTTTGCCAAAAATGTCAAAATTCGCCAGGCCATAGCTCGCCAACCCCTGCTTCGATTGAGCTCAAATTTGAGATTTAGTGTTGTGACATCACTATCAACAAGTCCACCAAGTTTCATTCAAATCAGGTTGGTTAAGCTCACTGCATGATTTGGCATGGAAAGACCTGAGTTTGATGAGACGCTATGAATGTGATGGGACACGGACAATAAAGTACCTCGCTGCGGGAGAAGGCAAGTCTCCACTCCCTGTCGGGCCGCCCACCCAGCGGCGAGCAGCATGGCAGCAGGTAGAACCCCGATATGGCCTCCTCCTCCGTGATTTTCCCATCCCAAAAGTGATTCGCCGTCAGCCAGCCCTGCGCCACGGCAGGCCAGCCCCGAAACGACACCACGGGTAGCAAATCGTACAGCACCCTGCTGGAGCCCGCCTGCAGCGGCGTGGAGGACCAAGGTTTAAAAAAATCGCAGAGTCATTTTAAGGAGCCTGAATGCGTCCGACTGTACCTGAAGGATGATGGTCGTGATTGGCCCGTTCCTCTCCAGTCGCTCCGGGATGGGAATGCCTCGCTGGGGGCTTCGGCGCAGGTCGTCCACCGCCTCGCTCACCACCCCCCAGAACCAGTCTGTCACCAGGCTAGGGGAGAAGTAGCACCCATCGAGGGGCTGAGGGGAGTCTAGCGACGGGATGGAACCGTTCCCTGAACCGGCAAAGGAAAAGGAAGGAGCGGTGAATGCTTAATTCCCACAGGGATAACATCTAGAACAGGGGTCACCAACTCCGGTCCTCGAGGACCTCTATCCTGCATGTTTTAGATGTTCCCCTCCTCCTACACACCTGATTCAAATGATCAGATCATCATCAAGATCGGCAGAAGCCTAAAAACAATCCTGATCATTTGAATCAGGTGTGTTGGAGGAGGGAAACATCTCAAACAAACAGGCCCTCTAATCTAGAAGAACCTATTTTTTACCAATCTCCGCCTCTTCTTCCTCGTCTTCCTCAACAGGAAGTCCGCTCTCCTCCCGACAGCAGATGCTCCAGCGGGACAGGATGTTGGAGTCGCACAAACGCAGGCTGAGCCACGAGTGGCAAGGCGGCGAGTGTCTCATGTCCAGGGTGACGGGCTGGTTGCGGTCGTGGAGCTTGAGGGCCGGCACCAGCAGGGTAAAGTCGAGGTCAAAATCGGCACCTTTGGCGTAGTCGCCCAAATCCTCCGGGTTCAGGTCCAAGACGCCTTCTCGGGCGCCTCCGGACAGAAGTAGGTACTCGTTGGCCACTGGGAGGCGCTGGTCCACTTTCTGGACTAAACCTGGAAGAGAGATTTTTTTTTGGGTTGCCATTTTAGAAGCATCTAAATCGGTTGACTATCCGACACCATGAATTTGACGCACCTAACATGTTGAAAATGAAATCCTTGGCCGTGTGGACCTCCAAGGCGGTCTGGTCCCCGAAGCTGCCCTGCTCCAGTAGGACCAGCTCGGAAACTTGAGTGGACAGCTGCTCCAGGGTAGCGCCCGAGCGGAAGTCCACCTCGGAGTGTTTCTTGCCGGGCGCCGGGGAGCGAGGCGACGACACGGCGCTCATCAGGGACTCCATCGAGACAGCACTGTGGGTTTAAAAATAATAAAAGAGCCCATTGGAAAGGTTAGAAATGATCTTAATCAAGTTAATGATTATTTTAATAATTTAGTCATCTGTTGATTATATTTTGATCAATCAAGGACTTTGAAATTTGCAAATGTGAAATCATTATTACAGTATTCAGTTACTGGTTTGTCCCATAGCATGTCAGAAAATAGGTCAATATATTGATTACTCTTTTCCAAAGTAAAAACAGATGTTTGCAAATGTATTTAACCACAAAGATTAGTCTGCTTCAATGGAAGACTGCAGCAATCTGACAATATTTACTTTTGAGAGGCTGGAATTCTGAAGTTAAACAAGGTCTCTAAAAAAGCTATTGAAAATTTGATAATCAATTAGTTGTGGATTTATTGTTACAACTCTCCTTGACATTTAGTATGTATGACGCAAAAATACGTGGTTGTGGTAGAACTCCTTTCCTAATTGCTTCCAAACACGTCTAGCAATGACCAGACTAGTAAAATAATAATAATAATAATAAACATGAGCAAATTAACGTACAACATGCCATATGTTGTACAATTGGTTCTCTGGTGCATTTATTAGATACTGTAACGTGAAATATCTCCAACCTTTTTATATATATATATATAACGGTGATTACTTTGCTAATTAAAACGCATGTCATTTTTAAATTCATTATTATTTGTTTACTCAGCAGTGATTTGCAATGATTGTCATGACATCAAGCTACCCCAGCATCGTAACATTTGAGTGAGGTAACACGCTGAGTAACGGAAGTTTAAAAAGACAGAAGTGCAACGTAAACAACACGATTCGACTTAACAACACTATGGCCTCTGCCCCTCTTAACCTGCTAAATTAGCAAGACGGCTAAGCTAATCGCAGAGCTAATTATCCTTCTTGGCATTAGTGCACTCTAGCTAATTTGGCTACTTGCTAATAGAGGCGTAATATGCGTGACGCGTTTGAAGAAGTGTCGAAGAAATCACAGACTACTTTTGGCTTGCCCCTGGGCTGCTCATTTCTTTTATTAGCCAACTTAGCCACCTAGCATGCTAGCTAACTTGACAGGTGTGGTGTCACGGGTGGGGGCGGGGGGGCCAAGTGGGCAGTGGAAACCCTCCAAGCCACAGAATCACGCAAGAGCAAAACAAGATCGAAACCTAAAGCTGGGAGGGAAGCACACCGGTCACACGGCAACTTCCTCGGCGTTGGGTGCTTCGCTGCATGCGGTTCAGTCCGCCCTGGTCAGCTGTCATCTCCAACAGGTCCTCGATCAGCGCCGCCTGGCTGGAAAAACGGCGTCCTGCTCGCGGGGAGGATCCAGGGATTAGCGGCGGAGGGTGGCACGCACGCAAGCAAGCTTCTGCTACTGCTGCTGCTGCTTCAGGCGTTAGAAGAGGCGAGGCAACTTCGTGTGCAGGAATGCATGGATTGGCTGCTACGAGCCTACCACTATACTGTTAAAAATGCGTATACAGTATGCAAATATTTAGGGATGGGCAATTTAAATGATGGAAGAGGCCACATTTATGTCGACAGCACTTGCATGACAAAAATGCAGTTTTAAATATGCACTTAAAAAAAAAGTGCGTCAATCTCACTGTCTAATAAAGTAAAGCTAAACGCTTCCGACAACTAAGGGTTTAACGCAGTAAAAAACAAAACAACAAAAAAAACATTCAAACAAACTGTCAACGGATCGTACGAAAAAAAACCGTCACTTTAACTGTCGATTTATCTCATTAATGTTCCTTCCCAGCATGCATTGCCCCTTACAATGTTTATATTTATGGAGACATTAAATAAATCACGTGATTAAGAAACTGACTGACTAACATAATAACTGCGTGGACAAACTAAATAAATAAATGAGTTTTCCCCTCATTCGGCACCCATCCAAAAACTGTAATTGCCGATCCATGCCACAAGATGGCAGCAAAAAAAATATATCAGACATGGCTATAAACTGACGAAATGAAGCTCCTACCCTTATTTGTATACATGGCATGCGTAAATCGATGAGCTAAGTTATACATGTGAATTCATAGTGCACATATACGGAGTTCAGTTAACAACCACCGGTCTAGAGACAGGCACGATAAGTACGATTCCACCACTGCCTCGACCGAACATGTGGAGTGGATTTATTTGTCATTCATTGCTGGCGCGCGCACACTTTGTCATCATCCCTGAGCTGCAGTAGACTGAGGCAAGATGATTGGGAATAAAAGAGCTCACATCGGTGTCCACTCAAGTGAGGAATCATCTATTTGGGAATTTGCTGGCGCTGGCCATCATCTAAGTGGCTGCATGGGAGGAGCTCATACTCACAATTTTTAAGAGAGAGAGAAAAAAAAATGCAGTATGTGCACACGAGCTATCGGGCTGCATTTGGGTGCCCGTGCATCTTATCTTAAAAACCACCTTGGAGGAGGGAAAGGCTCACTTTAAATGTGGATGATAACATTCATTTAGAAATTGACATGAGCACATGCAGTTGAATTGTTCCAATTACGTAAGTTGTATTTTTATTCCAAAACGTAGATAAGCAAAGACTTGTAAAATCTATACATGCATTATTACAACATAAACACACACACACAGTTGGTCAGAGGACAAGCGCCAGCCAGCCCACGATCATCGCCATGCCTCCCACCGGGGCTATTTTGCGAAGGCCGGGGTCCCCCGTCATGGCCTGGTGGTACAGCGATCCGCAGAACATCCCCATGCCGGCGATCAAAAGCGTGCCGGCCTTTGTTATGACAGGAGAGAGGATGCGTTAGGATGGCACAGACAGACCAAAAGGATTTTGACAGCTCCCACGTTTGCAATATTTATAACCAAAGCCAAATATACGCTTTAATACATCCGGAGCTTTTTTTTTTTTTTCTGTGCAAAAACAAAACATTTGGATGATGCCACACGTTGTAATCCCCGCTGAGGAGCTGCCACTATATTCAACTAGAATCATTGTGAAGTACACCTGAATTTTTCACCACCAACTTTGCACACAGGAGCCATATTGTATTTTCATTTCCTTGAAAATTCCACTCACCACAGCAGGTTTGCTGGAGTGGGCAGCACCCAGTAAGGCCAAGCTATGGTAGAAATGGTACTTGTTGGCTGTTTCAAATAGCTGCACAAACGCACAGAAAAAAAAACGGTCAGAATTGTGTCCCCTGCACACACGCACAAAAAAAAAGTCTCATTATCAATACTAAAGTCATACCACTCTCTGGTAATCATCGGGGTCGCTGTTTTTAAAACCTGTAAAGAGAAAATGAAACATGAAATCGCAACAACAGCAGAAAACAAATTGCAATATGGGATTCCTACCATGCGCTCCGTAGCCTCCGAGTGCCACCGCCGAAGCCCCGGAAAGAGCAGCAAGCCGGCGGACAACAACAGCGGTCATGGTCGCTTTGCTTGAACCTCCAGACCACCGGAAGACAGCCAAAGATGTTGCCTTTACGTACTCCTGTTTTGCCGCTCTAGAGCTGCACGACCTCGTTACATTTCGGCATATTATTTAATATTTTAAACTTAACGTTCTACGTTAAATATTTCTTAAAAGATAGATTTATAGCCCCGACATATGAAAACTACCAAGAGTCGTATATTAACATTAAAAGAGAGTATTTGACAAGGACTTTGAACGCAACAGAATGACGTTGTGAGTACTCACTTCTGCTTCCGGTGTTAAGATACCGTTTCAGGAAGTGACTACCATAATGGGCGTTTCAAATTAAAACCAAAGCTTTCAAATTAAAATTAATATTTTAAACAATCAGCTCGCGTTTTAGCAAGTTAGTTTTAAATATTAATTTTAAAGTTTTAAAATTTTAAGTTTAATGTATTTTTTAGTGTACTGGTGCCTACTTTAAATCACAAAACAACAAAGTCTAACATTATTTATTTTATTTTATTTGACGTCACCAAGTGATAAGTATATCTGACCTAGATAGCTGGGGAAATGAAATCATCACATTAATCACACCGTATGCTTTGTTTCAGGACTCACATTTAAAATGTATTATTCATATAATGGCTGCATTATAGTACCGCACTTTCTTCTGTATGAATAATTAATTTCCCAAATTGCCACAGTACCAAAGGAGCGATGCAGAGGGGTTATCATTGTGCATCTGTTTGCAAATTGTGGGAAATGGTGAGAGGCTGAAATTATATTTGTTGCTCGGGATGTGTTATTTGTTCTTACTGTTTGTTTGTAACATTTTAATGAAGCACTAATTCCTGGAGAGAGCTTGCCACAGGGGGGCGCTGTCGTGCTTGTGTGTGTATCAGGACGTGTGAGGCCTCCAATATTTCCAAATTCCCACCAAGCCTCGTCCTCAGGTGACATTGAAGCAGCATTAAGACAAAGCAATTTAATTAACACATTTTAATGAGTGCGGGATTAGAATCAAGCCCGGTATGAGTCACAGGCCGTCACTGTTGACTGTTAGCTAAACTTGAAAAAAAAAAAGGGTTCCTTTTCCATCTATTCATTTTCTATACTGTTTATCCTATTCTGGCCTCACACAAAAATAAACTATATTATACTTTTCTTTTAACCTAATGAACAGCCTGGGGTTATTTTGAAAATTCATTTCCCATGTCGTTGTGAGCTAAAGCATATAGCGATGTTGAGATTTTGACAACGCATTTGTTCTCCAAACTAATTTAAAACACAAGGCTGGTGTGAAAAAATAATAATCCCTGGCCTTGTTTTTTTTTGTTTTTCTTCCAACCACGCACGTCAATAAGAACATTCTTTGCGTGTTTTGACTCACTTTTGAGAAGCTTATTATCCGATTGTGCGTTATAATGACTTGGAGACGTTCAACTCGGGGGAAGAAAAAAAAAAATGGAGGCACCGCGTGCCCGCGTGTCACAGCTTTTCACGTCAGCGGCTCGTGTCGTCCCTTCGCTCTCAGCCAAGAAGGAATTCGGAGGGGATGCTGGAAGAGGCAGCAGAGACGAGCCTGTCCACTGACATTTTGTCTTGGTATGCAGGCTGTTGTGTGCAAAGGGAGGCGACACCAGTTATTGGCATAAACACGCACACACCGGAACAAAACAGCCTCAGGAATGCAGTCTTGTCAACAAAATGATATTCTTTTCACTGCAATACAGCCATTTTGTGCGTTGACCTCAACATACAGATATCGTTACTTATTGCACCATAAACACTCCAAAATATTTCTTATTGTATATTCATATATTTCATTCTGTACGCTTCAAACAACTGCTGTGCACGCGCGATAATCACACACTCCGGTTGCGGTTCCAGCAAACTCCCCACGTCGCGGTGCGAGCATAATAATTAGCACCCTGCTTAAGATCATCTGCATGGCTCTTCAAAGGAGATCAATGCAAATAAATGCGATTTGGCCACTGGCACCAATTAAGCCCAAATGTTTGTCTCCTTGCTTTGGAAACTTGCTTACAGTGAGGAAGGGGGGGAGGGGGGTTGTATTTTCGAAATAACTCAGTTCAGTGTTTCATTTCATGACGTTTACCCAACAATTGCTCATTCCTGGGCATACCTTGTGAGAAGCCTGAGCCCAAAATAACGTTTGATGGTTCCTAAGTTCACAAATGAGCCGAGATATTGATGAGGCGTGTCTTGACTAGCGCGGCTCCCTCATTTAACGCCGCGCTGCTCAGTCGGGGTAATGGAGGCGAAAATGAGGGGAAGTTTTACATTTCTAGCCACAAGCTTTCTATACATCCAGAGTGCTTCAATTAACCGTGTACTCGGGCTGAGTATTTATTTTTTATTTTTCCTTTATTTCCTTGTGGAAATTAACGCGGCCTCGGATTGGTTTTGGCTGCACTTTTGCAAGGCGGCAATAAAAACAAAAGGAAATGAAAGCGTCCAGCCAATTTAATACATTAAAAGTCATTCTTCAACTATGCTAAGCCTGCCTGTTGAGCTGGAATGATTTGCTCACAAGCTTGGGAGTAGAAGTTCAGTTAAATCTAGAAGATGCGGAGGAGATGGGGGGGGGGGGGGGGGTGATTATGCAAGCGGGCGTGCTGTCTAACTGCCTTAATAAACATCTTCAACAGGCCGGCCTCTTGCGTGATGACAACACGCAAGGTGTTGGTGGGGACGTTGGCGTCTCTTAGGAGGGAGGGGGGGGGGGGCGTTAATTCAGCTCAGGGAAAGGCAAATTAGGCTGAGAGAAAACCAGCTTTCTTGTATACTCAAGGCACCTCCGACTGAAAGGTTAATGGGTTTTAGAAGATTGCGGTGACGAGCATTTGCAAACACACATTACACAATGGAGGGTCCAAATTGACCTGTCGGGGAGGGTGGGGGGGGGGGGGGGTCGATTCTCGGAGGAGCTGAGCGAAACAACAGCGGGTTGCAGACTAGGGCCTGGGGGGCCCCTGAGGATCCACAAGCTTGCTGGTCCCTGATATGATTCACAATACTGTGTCGTATTTATCATTGACAAAAGTGCTTACCTATATTTATACACAGCAAAATCACCAGTGTTAGATTAACACTGAGAGTGTTAAATCTAACACTAGAAAAGTGTCAATCTTACCATTTTGAAAATGTTACCTTTTTTTTTCCTATACTTACCAGTGCTATTCCAACACTGTAAAGGGTTAATCATCTACACTGGTAAAAACTGAGTAGTGTTGAAAGTACTCTACGCGAGTGTCAATGTTAACTCATTCACTGCCATTGGCGGCTATAGAGGTAAAACATTCATTTGAACTACTTCTATTAATTTCACTTTTTTTTTTCACTTTTGTTAACAAGAGTATGAAAACCTAGAAAAAAATGTATTGTACATTTAGAACAGATATCAAATTTGTGATTAATCGTGAGTTAACTATTGAAGTCATGCGATAAATTACAATAAAAAAAATAATTTTATTAATTAATTAATTATTTAAACTCAAGATTAATTACAAATTGTATATCTGTTCTAAATGTACAATACATTGTTTCCCCAGGTTTTCACACTCTTGTTACCAAAATTGGAAAAAAAATTGAAACTGAATTTTTTTTATTGAACATTTAGAACAGATTTAAAATTTGTGATTAATCGTGAGTTAACTAGTGAAGTCATGCGATTAATTAAAATTAAAAATTTTAATCGCCGGGCGGCCCTAATTTTTAATAATCTTTTCTTTCTTTTTTTTATCGCGCCAGGCGATTAAGTTTTTTTAATTGTAATTAATCACATGACTTTAATAATTAACTCACGATTAATCACAAATTTTATATCTGTTCTAAATGTTCAATATATATATATATTTTTTTTTAGGTTTTCATACTCTTATTAACAAAAGTGGGGGAAAAAAATTGAAACTAATAGAAATAGTTCAAATGATTTTTTGACGTCTATAGCCGTCAATGGCAGCGAATGAGTTATAACATTTCATTCTGCCAAACTACACTTCATTCTGGTGTTTAAACACTTATGAGTGTTTTGCACTTGTGTGAGTGTTAAAAATGGAACTCGGATGGGCGGCGGGGCCGTTGGACTCAGCTGTCGGGTCTCCCAGGCGACTCATTACTAGCATTGTGATGCTCGGCCCGATTCTATCACGTGGAAACACATCAACACATGCTCCGATGGGATCTCTCTTCTTCATAGGCGGGATTTTCTCCGGTTTCTGGAGTTGATGTGCTGTGAGGCGTTAAACAGGTGCATCGCAATACATTCAATTGAATCTCATTATTCACAAAAAAAAGCTTAATGATTTGTTACTGGACTTGTCATAGTTCATATTAGGTATAAATGATAGCAGGTGCGGAATTGAGCATGTTTTTGCACCCGCAACCCTTGACGACGGGGGAAGTCTGTGTCAGGGTTGTAAACCCGCCGACTGGTGGCGGGGGCCGACGCTTGGCTGCACCGCCGCCTGTGTAATCACACATGTGGTTGTGTTGCATCCAGAGGCGCAGGTGCTGCCAACAGGCAGCTTTTACCATCTGCAGTGATGAGTTCAGGGACTGAACAGCGCCGAAAGCGATATGATTATCAACCCTTGAAGAGGAAGATGTAGAACCGGGTTGGGGGGGAAGTAGAGTGAATTATTATTATTTTTTTAGGTGGTTCTTGTAAAAAAAAAAGAAGAAGTTTGAAAACAACGGATTTGGTGACGATGACGAAACAAAACAGACATCTGTTCCTTTAACGTCCTGTGATGTCACACTGCTTCAACTCTGACCAATTGATGGCGCTAAAAAGAAGAAAAAAAAAAACAAAACAAATCGACTCCTCGGCCCGAATGGTTTCCATCATCCAAAGGATGCTGAGGCTGAATCACGCGCCGTCGTATTGAGGTCATAGGCAAGCGTTGCCATGGCGACCTGCTCTCGCTCGGGAGGAGGACACTGCGGCGCGTGCACCGTGCGGCGGGGGCGTGCCGGCAGAGACGCGCACGTCACGGGGGCGCGCGCGCCGAGGCGGTTCACCTCAGCGGCAGACGAGCACAGTTGCTTAGTTAACTGCGCCCGGTTCTTTTGGACCCTCCCGGCGTTCCGTTTGGAGGAATTTAGCGACGACGACGACGACGCGGAGGGCGAACAAAGCCGAGCTGCAATCACAGGTGACCGCTCGGCGATGTCGTATCCGCAGACGCGTCCACGCCGCTCGGACGTTCTGTTCGGGCCTCGAATTGCGCCCGAGGTGGACCCAGCTGCCAGGCGATGAAATAATGAGTGAATGTGTTGCCGTCTTCCTGGAGACGAGGGAGGCTGAGCGCGCACGGATGCGGCTCGGGCTGCTTTAGAGCCCCCTGCTGAGTACCCCCCCTCCCCTTTTTTTTTTAAAGACGCATTTTCATGCTTGTTTGTGGGTTCGGTCTCCCGTGTCATTGGCCCGGTTCGACCCAAGAAGGGAGTGACTGCTGTCATTTTTTTTTCTTTTTTTGTATTTTTTTTTCTTTGTTTTTATAGTCATTGCTGCTTGAATGGGCTTTTTTGGCAAGTGGAGGACACAATCCGAGTAGACAAGAAAGGACATTAGTGGGAACCTGGCTCTCCACCAGCACCTGGGGATCCCAAATTAACAGGTAGGATGAAGTGTTTCACACATATGTGTTCTCTTTGCTGCTTCACACTGTTAAATGAATGCACGTGTGATATGCAAATAGCAGAAATACACATTGTCCAAATCATATTTGTTCATATTTTGTCTCTACTCATTTCCTGAACACCTCATGTGACTTAAACAGGCTTCCATTAATTTACGCCAATGCAAATTGCTCTCAGTCCTCATCCCAAGTGTGCACACTGCGGTGTCGTGCGTGTGCCATGTAGTCCCCTTCGCGTTCTTAAACTGGTTTGTGAGAAACCCCAAAACAGGAAACACCATAGCTATGAGCGCATGCACGTTTCCAGATGCACGGCACAAAAAGAATGGGCCGCATTGATATGCCGCGCAGGCTGCTGTCTGTTGTGGCCCGCTCGGATCAACGGGGGCCTGCTAGATGACAGGATTCAGCGGGGACAAGAAGACCACTGTTCTCATCCGCAGCCTGGCTCGGCTCGGCTTCTTTTTTTCTTCTTAATGCAGCTCCTGCGCGGTCGCTGTGGATATGTGACGGACAGAAAGAAAACATCTGCTAATCGGGAAAAAAAAAAAAAAAAAGATCATATGCTAAATGGCATGATTGAGGGGTAAAAAAAAAAAGGAATTTCAGACATATTTGGCATGCTAATTTCAGGACCTCACGAGTAGTAACTTGTTCTAAAAATAACTCACCGGTGATGGGACATTGTGATTTCCTAGCAAGGTTGTAGAAATGATCGTTTGAAAATGTAAACAGTTTCCTACCTTGTTAAAGCATTAACATAATCAGTATCTTTACTTAGATTAATACCATAAATATTAATAATAACATCATTTAAGGTATTTGGACGTTTCCAGGAGCGTGCATGAAACTGCTAGCCCTTTGCGCTAATCAGTGCTCAAGATGTAGCTCTCACTTCCCAAATCAACAGTTTTGTTGTTTATTGCTTTATTTTACCCCCCCCCCCCTCCAATAAGCCACCATGTTTATTTGATTGCTCAGCAAAGGCAAGGGCAGTCTGTCCTGTCATGTAAACACTTGACATGCTCGCTAACACTTAACCCGTTAAATGAAAACCGCCTTGTTTCTTCACCCGTCAAGACAATATGGATTTGTGAGACTTAAGTGTGCAAGCCAGCAAGCGCCTCTCTCTCTGTTTATTGCCTTTGGTCATCATTTCTGTATGCGGTGCTTTCTGTGCTTACTGTGTATTTGTCCGGGGCTTTCTTTGTCGAGAACTGGCTGGCTCCAATGTGCCTCGTTGCACTGCAGCAACCGAAATGAAATGTAGGAGAGACTGGAGTTTTGTCAGTTTTTTTTTTTTTTTGCTGGAGTACACATAGAAGGTGTTATTGGAAACAAAATACATATCGGATGCTACTATGCTCGAAGTTCTTTGGTTGCTTTCCTTACAAAGGAGAAAGAACCACAATCTACAAGAACAATAAATTGTGCGTTTCCAGGAAACTCCCATGTGAATGAAACGGCTCCAGTTTCCATTTGCCTTATCCGTGTCTTCGGACCTCACTCATCCTGTTAGCGGCGGCTTCGTTAAGAAGGTGAGAGCTCGGGTTGAACTCTCCGCTGCTCTCTTCTTGGCACTTGTGGGCCCGCCACACTGGTTCAGAGCGGGTGACACCGGCCGGGATCAATGAACATTTGTTGGTCTTCTCGAAGAGATAAAAAGCTAATGGAGGCACAGCCGAGATTTTAAATAAACCCAACAAACGTTTATTTGAATGTATACTGATTCAAAATCAGTTTTAACGTTATATTAGCATTCCTAGATTGTGCTTAACTCATTCACTGCCATTGACGGCTATAGACGTCAAAAATTCATTTGAACTATTTCTATTAGTTTTCCACTTTTTCCCCTTTTGTTAATAAGAGTATGAAAACCTAAATACAAAAAAAAAAGTTGAACATTTCGAACAGATATAAAATTTGTGATTAATCGTGAGTTAATTATTAAAGTCATGTGATGAATTACAATTAAAAAAATTAATCGCCTGGCGCGATAAAAAAAGAAAGAAAAGATAATTAAAAATTAGGGCCGCCAGGCGATTAAAAATTTTAATTGTAATTAATCACATGACTTCACTAGTTAACTCACGATTAATCACAAATTTTATATCTGTTCTAAATGTTCAATAAAAAAATCTAGGTTTTCACACTCTTGTTAACAAAAGTGGAAAAATAAAGTTAAACTAACAGAAATAGTTCAAATTAATTTTTGACGTCTATAGCCGTCAATGGCAGTGAATGAGTTAACTGCCACAATTAAGTCGTTGGCAGCTATTGTAAACATTTCCTGTAAACCGCCCATCCTGCATTCTGCCACTTGTGCAAAATGACAACTCACAAAAACAGAACATAAGAACAACTGCTTTTAATAATCCAAATGATGATTAATCAAATTAATTTCATTTATTGCCCAGCGCAGGTGAAAAAAACAAACAAAACATAAGGAAGGGAAATGGATGTATCGTATTGGTATTTTTACGATTGCTGTCCTAAATGCACGTTGACATACATGAAGCCGTTTCCATTGAACGATTAGATCATTCCAATCCCACATTATCGCATTGTCGGGCTGCCAGACTTTCACCGTCAGCACGTCAGACATTAATGAAACCAAGAGTCCGCTTTCTCACGTGGCGACTTCGCGAGCCTCCTTTCGGGCCGGCAAATTTGTGTGCGTGCGCCGACGTTTTTTTTTTTTTCCGCCGGGCAAGTCGGGCGGCGGCTGACAGTGACGAACGAGCGCCTCGGTGTCAGCGTCGGACTTTCACGCTCAGCTGGTGCCGAGCAGCCCATGATGGTTGTTGTCACTGTCACAATCGGCGGAGGATGAACAAGTGACACGTGTGTGTGTGTGAGAATACACAAACACACAAGTGATGACGCCGCCTCGGAATTTTGGGCTGCTTTTTTGCACCGATTTGTTGTTTTGGCGTTGATATTTGCTGCGTGTGTCCTCCATCCCTGAGAGGGGAAAAAAAAAAATCGTGAACCATTAATCCGTGGCGATTCAAGGCCGGAGCATGTCCTTTGGTGACAAATGTTACCCAATGCGAGACCCCCTTTTCAGCCCTGAATCTGTTTTGCAAAGGTAGCAGTCGGCACGTAAATGTCAGCGGCTCGCGCTGAACTTTACGGCACGCACCTATCTACTTGGCCTGCAGCTTTATCATCCTGGTGGGAAAAATAAAGCCCGCGCGGCGCCCTTCGTGAGTCACATACGCACAATCTTTAACTACCTGAGGTTGGGGAAAAAAAAAAAAAAAGAAATGCGGATTTTAATGCAGGGAAGCTAAAAGATGCATGAACGTACAAGACACGCAGTTCAGCTTTAGAGGAAGAAAGATGGCCGTCGTCGTCTGCCTAATTAGCCCCGCTAAGGGAGTGTAACCTTGATCACATGCTAGTGGCAAAGCAGATTGCCTCGCTGGGATGCGTGTTAGTGCGTATCACTTGGAAAAACAGCTGGCGGGATTGGACGGGGGGTGCCGGGGCCCGGTCGGGTGGAGGGTTTGTTGCTTGCTGTTGAGGGCGAAGAAAGCGGCGCGGCGCTCCCCCGGCGCCCACATAAAACGTTCTCGGCCCACTCCAGGGACTTGGAAGCAAGGGATGGAAGAGGCGATTTCAAAGCCTGCAAATCAGCAGGATTATTTTATTTTTTTTCCCACTTCCACCTCCCACACATGCGCTCTTGTGCGGAGTAAACATTTTCAAGTAGAGGCTCGGACCGCGGACCGGAGTCGACATCCTGGACCTAGCTTGACACGTCCTCTTCCTTCCCATTACGAATTTTGGTTGATGAGTAAATATCGGAATCGATTTGTTCCAAAGGTCTCCCCAAGACCGCCCCACGGATTGCCTCTTTGACAACTTATTTTTTTTACGAGACTTTGACAAATCCGAAGGAGGGCAACGTTTGTATTGATCCTCGAGCAGAGATCATCACTAACATAAACAAATTCCCCCGAGAGAATGATTGGGTGGCACTCGTCCATTTCATTACGGTTTGAAGCCTCCATGTTGGACTCGATGTGCTCCAGATCTAAACGGTTTACCCCCCCCCCCCCCCTCCCTTGCGCCCCCGGCCCTCCCTATTTCTCCCCTCTCCACTTAATTAACCCATTGATCAGGGCGCACATAAATTACCCTTCCAGAAAGGCCTTTAAAGAAGACTCTGCCGTCTCTTCACGCCTCTCACTCTCCGCAATTTGCTGCCGCCCGTGCCAGCGAGG
The DNA here is from genome assembly GCF_051991255.1 of Vanacampus margaritifer. Taxonomy (NCBI): domain Eukaryota; kingdom Metazoa; phylum Chordata; class Actinopteri; order Syngnathiformes; family Syngnathidae; genus Vanacampus; species Vanacampus margaritifer. The sequence continues at coordinate 17,351,091 of NC_135446.1, forward strand.
TCCCTCGGCCAAACTCGAACCTCAGTTGTCTCGTGATTTGCGGCAGAAGATATTTCAAGTCTGTCAGTTGTTTTTTTCTTTTCTTCTTCCCAAATTCACTGTCGATAAACGGGGACGGTGGACACGGGATTGGAAGTAGCTCGGAAGTTGGGTGCAGGTCAATGCTGCTCTTGTACAACCCCCTCGATTCATTAGACTCACATAGCGCAACCTTTTCATGGCAGCCCTCTTGTGGCTCAAAAGCTCTCCCCCCCTCCCTCTCTTCCTTCCTCTCTATCTTTTTCTTTTGGCCTGTGCCTGACTCGAGTGGGACGCCGTGTCTCTGCTGGGAGATTTGCTCAATTAGGAGGATCTCGGAGGTCATTGTCGTCAAGGACCCGCCACTGTTTGCTCCATCCTGCCTCTCCTCTTTTTTTTTTTTCCTGTTTACATCCAAATCCCAATTGCAGTGAATTGGATTAGTCCGAGACGTATCAAATTCGGAAATAGTAAAATAATCATTGGACTGGCGAAGACGTGTAGTAGTTGACGGTGAATCGGAGCTGACGTTAGCTAGCAGACTAGCCGACATGTTTTGCGATATTACTCAAAGAAAACACAGCTAAACATTTTATACATAGATGTGAGAAAATGTCTTCCACTTCCTGATAAAAGAAGTTTGGCTCATTAATCTCAGCTGTAACACAGTTCTCGTCAGGTTCTACATTCACTGTAGGTTAGCAGTTAGCATCACTGTTTTCTTTTCGCGCTTGGTGTTTCCCTTGATTTTCTTGTCCTCCTTTAGCGACTTAGTCAATTGTAGCTTGTTAGCTAGTTTAGCCACGCCAGCCACCGCGACTCTCAGCTGACGAAGAGTGAGTTAGTTTAGCACCTAGCAATTAGCTAAACCTAGCTAATTGTAGGTTAGCAATTAGCATCCCTGTTTTCTTTTCGCGCTCGGTGTTCCTCTTGATTTCCTTGTCCTCCTCTAGCGATTTAGTCAATTGTAGCTCGTTAGCTAGTTTAGCCACGCTAGCCACCGCGACTCTCAGCTGACGAAGAGTGAGTTAGTTTAGCACCTAGCAATTAGCTAAACCTAGCTAATTGTAGGTTAGCAATTAGCATCACTGTTTTCTTTTCGCGCTTGCTGTTTCCCTTGATTTCGTTGTCCTCCTTTAGCGATTTAGTCAATTTTAGCTTGTTAGCTATTTTAGCCACGCTAGCCACCGCGACTCTCAGCTGACGAAGAGTGAGTTAGTTTAGCACCTAGCAATTAGCTAAACCTAGCTAATTGTAGGTTAGTAATTAGCATCACTGTTTTCTTTTCGCGCTTGGTGTTTCCCTTGATTTCCTTGTCCTCCTTTAGCAACTTAGTCAATTGTAGCTTGTTAGCTAGTTTAGCCACGCCAGCCACCGCGACTCTGAGCTGACGAAGAGTGAGTTAGCTTAGCACCTAGCAATTAGCTAGGTGCTAAACCTAGCTAATTGTAGGTTAGCAATTAGCATCCCTGTTTTCTTTTTGCGCTCGGTGTTTCTCTTGATTTCCTTGCCCTCCTTTAGCGATTTAGTCAATTGTAGCTCGTTAGCTAGTTTAGCCACGCCAGCCACCGCGACTCTCAGCTGACGAAGAGTGAGTTAGTTTAGCACCTAGCAATTAGCTAAACCTAGCTAATTGTAGGTTAGCAATTAGCATCCCTGTTTTCTTTTCGCGCTCGGTGTTCCTCTTGATTTCCTTGTCCTCCTTTAGCGACTTAGTCAATTGTAGCTCGTTAGCTAGTTTAGCCACGCTAGCCACCGCGACTCTCAGCTGACAAAGAGTGAGTTAGTTTAGCACCTAGCATTCCCCCGGTAGCGTTGTCAGTAGAGTCCAAATCTCCAACTGCATATACGCACACCCGTAAATTATGCCAACTGTTTACAAATATGATGAAAATGGTTAATATGTTAAAATAACTCCTCTTTTATAGCTTTAAAGCTTCTTTGCTTCGACGCTGGTGTCAATTTGTTTACCCACGCGGATGATAATTCAAACCTCTGTGTTGTTGTGGATTCCGTCGATATTTCTCAACTCAGCACTAGGCTGTCTGATAGCATGAAAATACACACAAAGCCGCGTGCGTCCCATGCGGTCCCTAATATAAAAGCGAGTGAAGATTTAACGATACGGAATGCCTGCAGGGCTGAGGAAAGCAGAGCATGCCCAGGAGGTGCTGGATGTATTCCGCCTTGCGCACGCAGTGTACCGCTGTTGCTATGGCTCCTGGGAAACCATTTTTATGCCTTTCGACATTGTAAAAATGTTAAAGTATGTTTTCTTGTACTCTGAGCATTTTGTGTCACCTGCTGCTGTTGTGTGGATGATAGCGCAAATGTTCTGGGGGGTGAAGCGCGCTCTTCTTTGGGCGTCTGGGCACATTAAGTCGCCTAAGTGGCTCTCCCGGCTCCCGCGGCTCGGCCTGTCATGCGCACGCAGGTTTACTAGCCTCGGGTGCATTTCACTGTCGCTGTCACTGCGGCGTGAGGGTAAATATGTTTTGGGGAATAATCGGCTCTGCCAAGTGCCTCCGTTACCCCCGGAGTCTTGCCCTGCGCAACAGTTGTGACGCTGTTACATTTGGTCATGTCAAAGCTTGAATTCAAGGTCAGTCACGGCAGATGCGGATTCGCAGGCCCAGCGCCGAGAACAAGTTAAATATGACTCTTCCGGAGAGGAAAATGCTCCCTTGGGGGTTCCACCAGCCCAGGTGAGCGATAAGACTATCAAGCAGGCAGTGGGGCTTTTCTATGGTGAAAAATGGAGCGCCAACAACTTTAGAGAGGCTGTACCAAACTGCATTGATCCTGCTTACTGTCTCTTTCTTTTTTTTCTTCTTTTTTTTTTGGAGAGCTCAGTATTGTTCATTCGTTAATTTTACCGATTTGACATGTCATCATCATTGCTCTCTCTTTTTCTTTTTTTTTTTGTATGTGGGTGAGTTACTGTATGTGCGTGTGTGCGTATTCATTGGTTCACCTAAAACCTATTTTAAAAAATCCCATACCGTTCACCTAAACCGAACACTTCCGGCCAGAGTCGTGAGGCCGTCAGGAGACCCGAGGAAGGACCAAAGAAAAGAAAGGAAAAGTGAAATCCAGCACCGACCAGACACCACCTACCAGGCCACCAACCAGAGTACTGTCTCTTTCAAAGCCAAGCTGCACGGACACATGTACTACTTACCTAACCGTCAATTGCAGAAATGTGGATCAAAAGAGTCAATCCTTTCCCTGACATGCTTTATTTCCGGGTACTTGTTGCTGGGTAGCATTTGGGGAGCGCAATCACAATCAATAACAGTACTCGCATTCATATATTCTTTATCCTCTGTGATGAGCTTAGAGGAGGCAGGTCCTAGAGGCAGATTAGGTTAGCGTGTAGCTGCACAGAACTGCTTCGTCCTGCTACTGCAACACCTAAATGCTCCCTCGGGACCATCCCGTAATCCTAAAGCCGGGAGGACGCCACTCATTTGAAGCTCTTTAACCTGAGGGGGAAAAAAAATGCAAATGAGAATGATCCTATAGCTACATACGCGCCAACATGCGTGCTACCGAAAAGATACATGTTATATATTTTATTTTTTATTTATTTATTTTTTCTTCTGGAGAGCTCAGTATTGTTCATTCGGTAATTTTACCGATTTGACATGTCATCATCATTGCTCTCTTTTTTATTTATTTTTATTTTTATTTTTTAATTATTATTATTTTTTTTTAGTATGTGCGTGTGAGCGTGTGTGTATTCATTAGTTCACCTAAAACCTATTTAAAAAATCCCATACCGTTCACCTAAACCGAACACTTCCAGCCAGAGTCGTGAGGCCGACAGGAGACCCGAGGAAGGATCAAAGAAAAGAAAGGAAAGATACATGTTATAGATGACATGGATGTGGTGGCGAGCGATGACTTTTAGCGGCCCGACCCTCCCATCGCTAGCCCCTGTGCATTAGCGCTCGGCCCCTCACCTCGGAGAATGCCGGAGACGGAGGATGGAAGGAGATGACGAGGTGGGCGAAAAACGAGCATGTGTGGGATGGCGAAGGGAATGCAGGATGAGGGGGAGCGTAAAAGCGAAAGAGCTGAAAGGGAGAGTTTTGGTGCATGGGGGGAAATGTGTGTGGGGTGGGGGGGGGGGGGGGGGGTTGGAGGCTGCGGCAACAAGATGAGACTCTTAAAGCAAGAGGGAATGGACAAAGCTGCAACGCTGGATAAAAGCCCACGATGGAGATTTGATACTGTGAAAGAGACAGAGAGAGTGCATTAGGGAACAAAACCATGAATGATGCATCAAAGGTTCCACTGTTTGAGTTATTGGGGCTGAGACGGTGCAGGTCGCTTGAAAGGAATATAATAAAAACAATTTTTAAAAAAGACGAGTGTCAACACGAGAGAAATGGAGGATTAGAGAGAGAGAGAGAGAGAATATATGAGAGAGAAAATGAGAGATAATCTGATTAAAATTGAAGATAGGTCATTACTCCAGTTCTCCACACATGCACCTGGACACTACATTTCATTTGATTGGACTCTTCTTCACTGCCGACTCACATCCACTCATGTCTTTGAGTTTGAAATTTGACTGAGATAAGATTATTTTTTGTCCGCCCCACGATAATCTTTCACTCTGGCCACCCGGTGACGCCGCTCGCTCCACTACGCGGCTAGCAATTATTATATATATATATATATATATATATAAAATACATTATGATGAGGTTAGGGCCTTGTTTTCCCTGTGAGATTTTGGCCATCCCCGTTGGAAAGATTAGCCAGGATGGGAAGCAGCAAGTGAGCCTTTCAGCCTGATCAGCTCGGAGGTGCTGGTGCGTGGATAAACATTTGACAGCATCCTCTTTTCGTTCCTTGTGAGCAGAAAGTAGGGCTGATTAGACACTGCAACCAAAAACTTCCGGATGAACCTCAATTGCTTTATAACCTACTTCTCTAAACTTTGAAAGCAGATATCAAACTATTTAATATTTCAGTAATTTGCACATCTTTAAAACAAGTTTCACTTCTTTCTGGCCCCTTTCATTTTTTTTTAAAGAATGAAATAAAAGTTTAAATGGAATTGCATTTGTCTTTTACAATGGAACATCAGTTTTACTGATTAATCTATCCCATAAAATCAAACTAAAACCGCATGGTACGCAAACCAAAGCAGTATTACCCATAGAAAATAATGGTAATCCAGTTAATCCGTTCCAGACATTCGAAATACTCTTGATGGTGTTTACAGCGAGGATGGCAAATAAATAAAGGGAGCCATTTTTGTGCTTTGCTACAAGATCTTTCTTGAATTCTATTGTTGCTCGTTTTTTCATCAAATTGCTGACACTCAAAACTTTCTGTCGTATTGTGTAAAAAGGGTTCAACAAATGGCAGCTTTAATGAACAATTTAAGGCAATAACAAGTCTCCCGGTCTACTGGTCCGACTGATTTAATCAGATGACACATATAACTGCCAATTTGTCATTTCTTTCAACATAAGATGAAATAATAAATCAAAGCAGCTACTTTATTTCTCCCTGATTAATTTCTCCGGTTTTAAGTTCGACAAAGTATTATGAAACAGTCAAAAATTCTGCCTGTAATTCATATTTTATAATCTCGTAATTGTTAAGGACCAAAAAACCCAAAACAGTTATTTTATTTATTATATGTTTTTTTTTTTTTAATCAATCAACCTGTTAATCGCTTGCCAAATATCGGAATTAGCATCGGCTTCAAAAAGTGGATAGTTTGTGCTTTATTATTATTATTATTATTACGTTTGACTGTTAAAATGCCTCCATGTGGCCAAAAAAAGTGGAATTCTACTGTGTGGTTTTAATTTAAAAGTCTAACTTTAATCAGGATGTGCTACACCGACCTTGACTTAACACTTGCCACTTAACACATTTTTTTTGTATCAAAACAGAGCCAAAAATGTGTTTAAAAAAATAAAAAGCTTCCACTGTATTTATTATTATCCCATCGTCCTGTATCCTTCCATTTTTGATTGTCCGGGAGAACTTCACTTTCAGAAAGATTGAAAGAGACGAACTCAAGCATGCAAATGCAAATGGAGGATCCTTTAAGACCCCGTGCGTCCCTATTTTTAAACACCGCCGGTACATAACACAAGAGCACAGTAGACCCCCCCCCCCCCTCCGTCTTAGCTCAAGGGCACCATACAAGGACATATTGAACATGCACTTAAGCATGCTATTTGCTAGCACGCTAACATGCGGTAAGGACGCACAAAGATTTTGACAGCACAAGCTGGGCTATTCTCAGCCTCGCATACACAAGTTTGCTCAAATCGGAGAACAGCCCAATTCCTCTTACTATGACTGTTACTATTCCCGCCATTTTCTTTCTATCATAAGCACACAGTGTGTGCACTCGCACGTCATTGCAGCTGCTCTGCATATTCATCAGTGAGTCGTGTGCCAAAGCGGTGGCAGCACTCCACGTCTAACAGCAGGCTAATGCAGCCATTTAAATACTGCTTCGACCCCCCCCCTCCACCCCCACCCCCTCCCTCTCCACTGCACCACCCTCTGCTTTCTGTCTGCTCCAATTTACTATACATAGACATGTAATGTGCATTTAATGTCATTTGGAGGCAGACAGACCTAAACAGACGGAGAGCGGCGCAAAGGCCAATTGGGAGTCGTTCCCTGCCAAAACTAAGGGCGCGCAAGGTCGCCGGTGGGGGGGGGGGAGCTGATGATGAGGACGAGGAGGAGGAGGAGGAGGAAAATTCCCGGGGGGAGCAGAGGTGAGGCTCCGCAGCCCGTGGCGGCCTTGATGACTCAGCGGTGGAAGCCTGCATAATTGGAGGCGCGCTCTGGGTCCCCGCCATGGTTCGAGCGCCGTGCGCATGAAATATTCAATGAGACATTTTGGGCCGACTTGTACCGGGGACAGGCGAAAAAGGGCATCTGTGTCCAAATATATGAAACTCCACTTTGCAGTGACGGCGGCCGTCTGTATTGTATTGACGCGTATTAAGGATTAGAAACGGGTTGGTCGATGGTGGGGGGGGATATAAAATTTATATGATAAAGCTAAATGCTAACAAAGCTAACTTCACTTGCTCTGGCCAACCAATCAGAGTAAAGATTAATGTGGTTTATGTATACTGTAAGTAGACGTTTACAATGTTTGTAGAAATTGCGCCTGAAGGCCGAAAGGCAACATTGATGCTTGTGGAATGACTTTGAATGATAGAATGACCTTGTATGATGACCTGGTATGATCTGAATCTGAGCATGTGAAAAATGCATTTGGTCAAATATAGTTGGAAACTAGAGGTGAATATGTACAAGTTTTGATCTTTAGAAAATTTTGTCTTTTTGTTAATGGAATAATAAATTAGATGGCCTGAATTGATTGGTCATATTGAGGGAGGAATGAATAATGTAGAATGTGTCCTAATAATGGGATTTTTTTTTTGCATGTGCAAAATTTTGGCATGTTGAAAATCACTCAATGGTGAATTGACTGACCTAAATGATGTCAATTTCAAATGGGAACGATGTGAATCTGTTTTGTTCAATATCTCATTAGGAATGAATAGGGATTTTTTTTTTTTGGGGGGGGGGGGGGGGGGGTAAAATATTGAAAGTGGATTTTTTGGCATGTTGAAAAAGGGTTCTCCGAGTGAATTAAAATTTCGGATGGAAATGAGTAATAAATGCACCATTGTTAATGACTGGTTAACAAGCTTTGGGGAAAACTGTTCCTCAATGGAAATGAATGGTGAATTTTTGGGTGAAAAATGTTGAATTTCGGAAAAAGTGTGACTATTTGGAATGAGAAAAATAATAGCCCCCGTGGCGTGATTTTTCGGAATATGTTCAAATTGGAACGATGTGAATGTAGTGAATTATATAGGAGGAGATGCACTGGTTAACAAGCTTTGGGGAAAACTGTTCGTCATTGGAATGAATGTTGAATTTGGGAAAAAGTGTGACTATTTGGAATGAGAAAAATAATAGCCCCCGTGGCGTGATTTTTTTGGAATATGTTCAAATTGGAACGATGTGAATGTGGTGAATTATATAGGAGGAGATGCACTGGTTAACAAGCTTTGGGGAAAACTGTTCGTCATTGGAAATGAATGGTGAATTTTTGGGTGAAAAATGTTGAATTTCGGGAAAAGTGTGACTATTTGGAATGAGAAAAATAATAGCCCCCGTGGCGAGATTTTTTGGAATATGTTCAAATTGGAACGATGTGAATGTGGTGAATTATATAGGAGGAGATGCACTGGTTAACAAGCTTTGGGGAAAACTGTTCCTCAATGGAAATGAATGGTGAATTTTTGGGTGAAAAATGTTGAATTCTGGAAAAAGTGGGACTATTTGGAATGAGAAAAATAATAGCCCCCGTGGCGTGATTTTTTGGAATATTTTCAAATTGGAACGATGTGAATGTGGTGAATTATATAGGAGGAGATGCACTGGTTAACAAGCTTTGGGGAAAACTGTTCCTCAATGGAAATGAATGGTGAATTTTTGGGTGAAAAATGTTGAATTCTGGAAAAAGTGGGACTATTTGGAATGAGAAAAATAATAGCCCCCGTGGCGTGATTTTTTGGAATATTTTCAAATTGGAACGATGTGAATGTGGTGAATTATATAGGAGGAGATGCACGTCAAAAAAAAAAATTGGATATCGTGACCAAATGTGTGTGGGTTCACTGTGATGCAGATGTCAAAAAAGTCCATTGTGGGGGGAAAAAAAAAGCCTAACCAAATCACAATGGCAGGATTACACTATTCAGATTGGAGTTGTCGGTCAGTGCTTCGAGTTGCTTGCAACAAGTAGTGTCATATTTCTGTAACGTCGATGGAGCAGTCTTGGACGCCTTGTCAACAATTTGTTCACATAAATGAACTTTATTTTAAAGTTGAAAGAAATCTAAAGGCACTTTGTTCAGGGTTACAGCCTCCGCGCTCGTCTTGTGTTTACTTCACCGACAGGCTATTTTGTGATCCCGCTGGGCTCTTTTTGAAAAAATTTCGGGATGGAGAACAAAGTCGACTTTACCTACGACGATCGGTCTTTATTTATAGAAGCGCGGCGCCGGCCCGTTTTGGGAGCCTCGCTCGCTCAGACGTGTTGGGGGTGCTCCGGCGTGAATAGTAAAGAGCGCATTGGAAGGAGAGGACAAAATGCAAACGCTATTTGCTCCATCAATCGTCCTCGTCTGCCGCTCCGGGCTGATGCATCGCCGCCGCGCGTTGATCGCTCCCTCGCCATTTATCTCAATCAGCGCGCTTGTCTGTTAGCCATCCGGCTTAAGAAACCTCGGCGAGCCAGACAAACGAGGAAGACACAGCAGGTTTATTAGGATAATAAAACACCGGGCGTGCGCGTTACAAGCGCCTTGTTTTACAAATGGTTCGCGGTGGTGGTTTTAAAAGTAGCAGACAAACAAAGCCTCGTTTGTAAAGTGGAAAAAAAAAGAAAAAGAAAGGAAATCTTTGTCATTTGACAGAGATGAGTGCTGTTAACTTGCCAGATTTGAATGATTGAAGAGATGAAGCTTCATGAAACTGGAACATATCCTACGGGATCGTTTCCAGGCCATGACAACGAGGCGCTCTAAAGCAGCCATGCCAGCCCAAAGCCGCATGCTGGTTGTCGAGTCAGACGTAAAATAAATTAGTACCCCCCCCCCCCCCCCCCCGTTTTGTTCATCAGTCTTTCTTGTGTGATGTGAGTGCACTCACGGCCGACAATGAGGCGTTCTAATGCCTGCAGTGAATAGACAGTATCCAACTGAGTTATCATAGTTTTTTAATTTTTTAATTACAGTTAGTTTTTCTGTCATTTAGACTTTTGTTTCTTTAAATTCAGGTAATTTTTGTTAGCTTTTATATTTTTTCAAAAGTTTTTCATTTTTAGTTTTTATTAGTGTCAATATTAATTAGAATTGTTTTCTCTATATATGTGTGCAAGATGTAGTTTTATTTTTTTTAAAGCATTTTTATTTCATTTCGTTTCCCTTTATTTCAATTTTAGTTTCAGTTATATTGTTAGTTTTCTTTAACTATGATAACCTTGGTGACAATGTGGCGCTCTTAAGCTGCCACACCTGCGTGAAGCCTCGGTCCACAACCTGGCTGTCAAGTCAGTCTGAAAAAAAAAAAATTGTCCCCTAGCTCATCCGTCTTTCTCTGTGTAACATGCGTGCACTCACAGCCGACAACGAGGCACTCTAATGCGGCCACGCCAAGGTGAAGCACCTATCTACATATTGTCTGTCATGTCGAAATTTCCTCGCTCTTCCGCCTACTCTCTGTAACCTGCAAACACTCACAGCTAACAACGAGGCACTCTAATGAGACTACTACATACTTTGCACATGTTTCCAGCAATAACTTTCTAACGTCTTGAGAAACAACTCTCTCGCAGTCTTGTTGACGCTCCACTGGCTTTAAGTATGCCTCTACGTTAATGCCACCGCCATATTGGATGTGGCAACGCGGAGCAATGGCTGAAAGACGTCTCATTCATTTGCCGCTCTGCGACGTAGCAACCCTTTGAAACTCAAAAGCCCGCGCGTGCGCCTGCGCGTGCGGCACAGTCACAGTGACTGCACTCATCCCAAGCGTCAAGCATCATGTGTCTGCTGAACCGCGACGCTGCGGAAATAGAAGAGGAAGGAAGGGATGAAGCGGGGGGGGGGGGGTGCAGGGGGTAGCGCTGCGGCGTTCAGGTGGTGCGGGCTGACAGATTAGCGGCGAATGATGAAAGTGCTCACACAAGATTTAAAGCCGCACTCCAAGGTGAGCTCTTGTAGGACAAAAAGGAGGAATGACAAGGATTTCGAGGGGATGAGACGCCAAGATAGGAGTGTGATACAAGATGACACATACAAGAACCCCACTAAGTCCCTCCATTTTTATGTTACTTGTCAGTGGGTTTGGAGTAAATGCATTTGCCTTTGTTAAATGCCCCTTTTGGGAGAAATCTCAAAGTAAAAGCGCACGCTACGGTGCTCAACTCATTAACTGTCACAGTTGTATTTTGGCGGCCATTTTAGAGCATTTGACTGATCTTCTAAAACCAACAGGATATTTTTTATTTATTTATTTCCATCCATCCATTTTCTTAACCGCCTGTCCTCGAAAGGGTCGCGGGGGTTGCTGGAGCCAATCCCAGCTGGTTTTGGGATTTTTTATTTAATTTTTTAAAATTAATTCACTGCCAGAACGTCAAAAATTTCATTTGAACTATTTATATTAGTTTAACAGTTTTTCCACTTTTGCTAAAAAAATGACTGTACATTTAGAACAGACATAAAATTTGTGATTAATCGTGAGTTAACTAGTGAAGTCATGCGATTAATTACGAAAAAAAATAATCATTTGACCCCCCTAATTTTTAATAATTTTTTCTTCCTTTTTTATTAATTAAAAAAAATATATTTCAAATTTTTTTAATACACTTTTTATTTTAAAGAAAAAAAAAAGATTTAAAAAATTAGGGGCATCAGGCATGACTTCACTAGTTAACTCACGATTATTCACCAATTTTATACCTGTTCTAAATGTACAATAAAAAAAATTCTAGGTTTTCTCACAAAAGTGGGGAAAAAAAATGTTAAAGTAATAAAAATAGTTAAAATGAATTTTTGACGTCTATAGCCGTCAATGGCAGTGAATGAGTTAACATCACAACAGTATACAACACAATCAACCATATATATATATATATATTTTTTTTTAAATAACAACAAAAAAGGCAATTGTATATCTTTTTATAAAAATAAAAAATAATCAATAAAATCAGTTTTGCCACTTGCTGTCGAGTGAAAATTAAAAATGTTCAGGGCTCGGGTAACAACCAATCACAGCGCAGCTTCAGAAAACAGGTGAGCTGTGACGTCATCGTCAGTCGACAGCAAGTGGCAAAAAGGTCGCCCCTGAGATGGATTTTAAAAAAAAGGCTGGATTTTGCTTCATATCTCATATTCCACAAATGTAATATGAATCAGAATGTCATGTTTACACTAGTGAGGTCACATATGACATATTATTGACTTCCCCTTTAATTCAAAACGTTCCTAATATTCGTAACTTAAGTCTCTCGACAGCAAAAATTGTCCGATTTGCGTAGTCATCCCTGAAGACAGACTGTTAATCCTTCTGGCTTTTACTTTGGAAAACGATGATGAACATTTTTTTAATTAAGTTTAATAATGTATGTTTTTGAATAAAGGGGCGGAGATAAAAGCCAAAATAAATAAATAAAATACCAAAACCAACCAAGAAAAACCTGGAATGTAAGAATAAGATGGATGGACGGTGGGTGCGTTAGCAGCTTTGAACGCCAAGCGTTGGTCCGAGCAGCGGCCCGCCAAGTGGGGCTGATACTGGTCCGTGTGCGTGTGCGTGCGCGTTCGCAGGTTATGTAACACGTCACGCAGCGTAGCTTGGCACGTTGCGGCCTATTTATAGGAACACTTTGAAGGAAGTGTGACACACAGACACACACAAAAAAAAAAAAGCATCAGCCAGGCTGTGTGGGCGGCGCGCAATCAGACAGCAGCTTTGTATTCATGTCTTGTGATCGTGTACTCTCAACGGACATAACATTAGGTACGCTTGCTTGGATTCAACGCCGGAGATGTGTTGTAAACTCTGCCTTTGTGAAGATGATAATAATAATTTTTTTTTTAATGTAGTGTCTTTCAAGGGATAATTAGCGACAATAATTTACTAAGGTATTCATTTAACATTACCTGCAAACTTGAGATGCTAATAGCTTAGCCTACCCTAACTCATTCACTGCCATTGACGGCTATACACGTCAAAAATTCATTTGAACTATTTGTATTAGTTAAACATTATTTCCCACTTTTGTTAACAAGACTATGAAAACCTAGATTTTTTTAAAATTTGTGATTAATCGTGAGTTAACTAGTGAAGTTATGCGATTAATTACGATTAAAAAAATTTAATCGCCTGGCGCCCCTAATTTTTAATAATCTTTTCTTTTAAAAAAAATAAAAAGATTAGTAAAAAAATAAAAAATAATTTTGGGGGTGGGGGTTTAAAAAAAAAGATTATTAAAAATAAGGGGCATCAGGCGATTAAAATTTGTAATCGTAATTAATTGCATGACTTATAATTTTTAATAATGTTTTCTTAAAAAAATTAAAAAAGATTCGTAAAAAGAAAAATGTTCGTTTTTGGGGGGGTTTAAAGGAAAAGATTAGCAAAAATTAGGGGCATCGGGCGACTAAAATTTGTAATCGTAATTAATCGCATGATTTCACTAGTTAACTCACGATTAATCACAAATTTTATATCTGTTCTAAATGCACCCCCCAAAAATTCTAGGTTTCCATACTATTGTTAACAAAAATGTTAAACTAATAGAAATAGTTCAAATGAATGTTTTTAAAGTCTATAGCTGTCAATGGCAGTGAATAAGTTAATGCTAATGCTAGTTTTAGCGCTTGCATGGACCCAAAGCAGGAGCTGTGTTATAAACTCTACCTTTGTGAAGATGATAATAATAATAATAATAATAATAATACGTTTTTTTATATCGTGTCTTTCAAGGGATAATTAGTAACAATAATTTACTAAGCTATTCATTTAACATTACCTGCCCACTTGAGATGCTCATAGCTTAGCCTACCTTAATGCTAATGCTCGTTTTAGCGCCGCGCTGATTCTTGCACGTCCGACTTAGCTTGTCATTTTCATAAACACCGCCGATGTCACAGCTGGCGTCTGTTCTGTGTGTGCATGTTTGTGCGCGCGTGTGACTTTCACTCTCCTTCGAAACCGTGAGCCCGAGATGACGCTCGCCGCCACCCTTCCCCGTTCACACTTCCACTCACATAAAGGAGTCAATTCGTCAGACGCGTCAGGGGTGCTAACGAACAGCCGCGCTCGCGTGTGAAGAGATATTTTACAGGCGGGTGACGGGAAGTGTGTTGTGTCTATTCAACATGTAGAGGTGCTACATTTAAATCAAGACCAGAAAGCTTAAGCCAATGCAAGGGGGAGGTCCTTATAATGGGCCGGCCTAGTCGACAGCCGGCCCTGTCACAGCGGCTGCAGCTGTCGCCGTGGCGACCGGGTCATCCGAGTTAATTGTTCTCAGTGACAGTCGGCCTCGCACACACACACACACACACACACGCGCACAAAGTCATCCACGGTTAGCCCGCCGAGCACAATTTGAACCTTTTAATCGGCGACCCGGCGCGCGCAGTTCTGCCGCGGATGTCATCGGACTCGCTCTTTATCCCCGCAGAACCCGGCACGGCATGCATATGCGTCTCCACGGCGACGTCTCAGTCTTAGAGAGGCGGTGACTAATGCGAGGCAGCCTCCGCGCTAATTAAAGTCTGCTCACGCATTAATTACTGCAGCGTTCGGGGGTTCTAATTGACTACGGGATGACGCATCCAACCTTTGCTCGGCCCAAATGATTTGATCTTCATCCAAGTAATTGCGGCACTTCCTGTAAATTTGTGGGTTTTGTGGGACTATTTACGCAACCTGTTTCAACAAGGATTTAATTGGTGGTTTGGGGTCAGGGTATGTTTTATTTAGTTTTTTTTTATATATTGTATATTTGAGAAGCTTTATGGCTTTGCGCAAACGCCTGCTCCAAGAGTTCATGACCTGAAAATTGAAAATAGAAAAAAAAAGGATGCATGTTGTGATTTTTGGGCCACCTTGTATTCTTATAAAGTCACCGTTTCGGGGACCGCCCCCCCCCCCCCCTCCCGCTAATTTGGTAAAACCCCACCCCCCACGACTATGAAACGCGACGCAAACGAGGCCTCGATGTGCCTTTGAGCAAGCTTGCCAGATGCCGCTGAGCTTGCGCGTCTGAAGGAGGAGAGAGAGGGAGAGAGGGAGGGAGGGGCAAAAACAGCAGGAGAGTAAAAAATGTTGTGTGATTAACGTTGTGAAGTTCGCCAACTGGCTCGCTTTGCCTTGAGGTGTGGATGGTGCAGTAATTGGAAAGAGGAGGCGACGCGTTCTAAACCATGAAATGGAATATGTCCTTTGTAAAGAGGAGGCTTGCGTGTAATTATATATGTTAAATATTCTACTTTATAAAAATGCGCAGTGGTTTAGCAGTGATGCTGATTTTGTGCCTCCCTGTCATTACAAATATTCAACATCAAAACGTGGAGTAGAATAACCAAATACAATATATATATATATATATATATATATATATATATATATATATATATATAAGTGGGAAGTAACAAAATGCAAATACGTAGCAGGGCCTGATCAATAGGGATTTTTTGAGGCTCGTGTCGATTCCGATATTTGGCAGAATGACATTTTGATAATGATTAATTGGCCGATTAATAATAATAATTAAAAAAAAAACATATTTTTGGTTCCTCAATGCTAACCAACCATAAAGACATGAATTGCCGGACTGTCTTAAAATGCTTCGTCTAAGTATTTGTTTAATTATACAATAAACAGAAGAATCGGTAAAAATAAGTAATTTTTTGTTGTTTGTTTTTTTTGCATTTTTTTTTTGTTGAGGGTGTTTCACTGTCATTATTTTTATCTTGTAATGTAATATGAGAATGTGGGGGGGAAATCGGCCAATTTTTGCAGGTTTTTAGAAAAACTAATATCAGCCGATTAATCGGTCGGGCCCTAATTGTGTACATGTGCTTTTTCAAGTATTTGTACTGGTCTTGGTTATTTACTTTTCTGCTGCCTTTTTTTTTTTTTTTTTACTTTTCCTTCCTGCATTTGAAAACTTTTCGAACCTCCACTGGTAACGAAAAATCGGATGTTGTGGTTAAAGGCACAATATGTAATAATTTCACTTGAACTATTGTATGGTTAATGTGTGGCTACATTTTGCAGATTAATGGGATGATGTGTCGAAATTTTTGATTTTTCACTGTTCATTTGGTTTTAAAACACATTAATACACACACAAAAAAAATTCAATCACATCAACGGACATATTTTCGATAATCGTAGGTCTAGTGCTCGCTAATTATATGACACTGCTTGCGCCTCACCTTACATGTTTCGGTTCCAGGAGACACATTTAGCAAACGTACAAATTTGTGGACATACTTTTCGAGTGCACAATCTTCTTTCAAAATCTTTCCTGTTGGGATTTGGCGCCAAAAGGATCCCCGGTCCGCCAGCTTCGTCCCTGCATCCCTGCCTCATCTATCACTTATGCTTGCCCACTGCGAGCACACAAGCTGGATCAATTATGCCCGCTAAATTGAGCCCATTTGCATTGAAACCCTCAGATGCACCCTGCAAGTCTGGAGTACGGCGCGTAATATATCATCAAATATAGGCCTCACTCATTTTCTTTTTGCCGGCGTCTTCTTTCCGCTAGAGTGTGAAAATGCTCAGATAAACAAAACATTTGGCCGACGTCGGATTGGTGTATTTATTTTTGCTGGATTAGAATTGCTGTCACTTTATTTATAGAGCACTTTAAAACAACCAGCTTTTTTTTTAAGATGGAACTCAGGGGCAGCAGATACAATGGAAACAACCAGGGCCCCATAATTGAACCTTGTGGAACCCCATACGTTCCGTTATACATGCGAATTGATATTGCTCATATTTGTCCGACCATTTTCTTTTTTTCGTCAACATAGTATGAAAGGATTACAACATTTGAGTCGGGTGTGGGTCTTGACCTCCCCCGAACCCCTTAGAGTAACTCAACGAACCCTTGGGGCAGCAGCAGATACAATGGAAACAACAAGGGCCCCATCATTGAACCTTGTGGAACCCCATACGTTCCGTTACACATGCAAATTGATATTGCTCATATTTGTCCGACCATTTTCTTTTTTTCGTCAACATAGTATGAAAGGATTACAACATTTGAGTCGGGTGTGGGTCGTGACCTCCCTCGAACCCCTTAGAGCAGTGGTCCTCAACCCTGATCCTCAGGGACCGGTATCCAGCCTGTTTTCCATGTCTCCCACAGGTGGAGATCGTTATCAGCCTTCTCCAGAGTTTGCTGATTAGCTGATGATATGAATCACCTGTGTTGGCTGTGGGAGGCATGGAAAACAGGCTGGATAACGGTCCTCGAGGACCAGGGTTGAGGACCACTGCCTTAGAGTAACTCAACAAACCCTTGGGGCAGCAGCAGCAGATACAATGGAAACAACAAGTTTCCCATCATTGAACCTTGTGGAACCCCATACGTTCCGTTACACATGCAAATTGATATTGCTCATATTTGCCCGACCATTTTCTTTTTTTCGTCAACATAGTATGAAGGGATTACAACATTTGAGTCGAGTGTGGGTCGTGACCTCCCTCGAACCCCTTAGAGTAACTCAATGAACCCTTGGGGCAGCAGCAGATACAATGGAAACAACAAGGGCCCCATCATTGAACCTTGTGGAACCCCATACGTTCCGTTACACATGCAAATTGATATTGCTCATATTTGCCCGACCATTTTCTTTTTTTCGTCAACATAGTATGAAGGGATTACAACATTTGAGTCGAGTGTGGGTCGTGACCTCCCTCGAACCCCTTAGAGTAACTCAATGAACCCTTGGGGCAGCAGCAGATACAATGGAAACAACAAGGGCCCCATCATTGAACCTTGTGGAACCCCATACGTTCCGTTATACATGCGAATTGATATTGCTCATATTTGTCCGACCATTTTCTTTTTTTCGTCAACATAGTATGAAAGGATTACAACATTTGAGTCGGCTGTGGGTCTTGACCTCCCTCGAACCCCTTAGAGTAACTCAACGAACCCTTGGGGCAGCAGCAGATACAATGGAAACAACAAGGGCCCCATCATTGAACCTTGTGGAACCCCATACGTTCCGTTACACATGCAAATTGATATTGCTCATATTTGGCCGACCATTTTCTTTTTTTTTGTTCAACACAGTATGAAGGGATTACAACATTTGAGTCGGGAGTGGGTCGTGACCTCCCTCGAACCCAAGTAAATCACGGATCCAGTCCGACCGCACAGCGCCAAAAGAATGAGCCACCCCGAGTGGGTGAGAGGAATTAAATGATCGGCCGTCTAGCCTCAGGACATTTCACTTTGAAATGCAAAATGTTGGATTGGCTGTGGGGAAACGGGCGAGAGGACGGAAGAGGACGGCGCGAAGTCGCTCCTGTGGGTACGAGTGATGCAATTATGCGCTTAATGGCAACTTTAAAGTGGGCAATTAAAGTCGGATGATAAAGCAAAGAGAGACGATTGGAAAAGAACTGTGTAAACATTGCGAATGGCTGCTCCCGCATTCCCGCGCCCGTTACGTAACCCGCCCAACAATGTTATTATGACACTGTAATCTCCTCCATGCTTTTGTGACGAGCCATGTCACATGAGGATTTGCGGCCCAAGATTACGTGAATGGATGTGCGGCTCCGAGGCGCTCGTTTGCATGCGCTTTTGCGTTCGCGAGTGCGTTGACCTCAACTCGACGGCGAAGGGTTAACAATGCCGGGATCTTTTGTGTTCTATTTACTTTTTTTTTTTTTTTTTTTTCTGGAGAGCTCAGTATTGTTCATTCGCTAATTTTACCGATTTGACATGTCATGTGTTCTGTTTACTTTCGGGCGGTTTAAAATAGTTCCGGTCCTCGTGCAGGTTACACCGGGACGAGTTGAAATGAGTCCAAATTAGGGCTGCGGCGCATAAAGCACGTGCAGCGGCAGCGAAACTCACCCTGCAGGAGGTTCACCGGGTCACATGACACCATACAAATGTCCGGTTTTATTTCAGTCGTTCGAGGCGTGCGCCTCTCATACAATATCAATGGAATGTGTGTGCGTGACGTCCCCAGTATGTTTAAGTTCCAATGTGTGTGCGTGAATGTGCATGTTTCTTAAAGAGACAGTAAGATGATTTTAGGTTATGTTGATTATGGTTAACTTCCACATTTCTTGACCGATTTCAATCTTTTGAATTTTAAAACTGTTCAGCTCATTTAAATTAAATTAAAAAATACATTAAAAAAAAAAACAACATTTTTTTTTTTTAAGTCAATGGAATGGACTGCTATTTAAAAAGAGCTTTTTTTAGCTATGCTGCCTGGTCTGTCACTTCTGCATAGCAACTGCCTCAGCCAATCATCTCTCTTACTGTTGAGCTCAACTCACCCCCCTTTTTTCTTGGTGTACTTGGTGTATGTACGGGCGGCCATCTTGGCCATTTGACTACTACTAAAATTATTACTACAACTACAAGTACTACTAATACTACTACTACTACGAGTACAAGTACTACTACTACTTACTACTACGAAGTACTACATGCAATTTTTCTAGTTTAAGTCATCGCAGCGTTGTGAACCAAACGGATTTTCCTTAAATGAACCCGGGCGGGGATGTGCTACTTTCCAGATCCGAGCTAACGGCTCCTTTTTATTTTCTCGCTCTTCTATCTCAGCGCAGGTGCGGACGTCGATGAAATCGCCAGGACGGGACCCCGAGGGATGGAACGTAACAGAACCATGGCTGGGGAAGCGATCGGGACCGCCTCGGTTCGTATTCAGCACTGACCTGCCACCCCCCCGCAGAGGCCCGCCCTCCGATTCCCTCCACATGACCTTGGCGGGTCGCCGCTCCTCGTTTTAGTCGTTCACCTTTGGACGACTACCTTTTGATTATTCCCCAAGCAGCCATGCAGCGATTTCTACTCGCAAGTGAACGAAAAAGACAAAAGTCCCTGATGGTGGACTGGTGCGTGCGGCTGGGCCTGGCCCTCCTCTTAAATGTGGCGTCCGCTCAAAAGGCGGAGCCCTTAAAGCAGCCCGTCGTCACCACCAACTACGGCAAGCTGCGAGGGATCAAGAAGGACCTGAACAACGAGATCCTGGGCCCGGTGGAGCAGTACCTGGGCGTGCCGTACGCCACCGCGCCCATCGGCGACCGCCGCTTCCAGCCGCCCGAAGCCCCGGGCTCGTGGCAGGAGATCCGCAACGCCAGCCAGTTCGCACCCGTGTGCCCCCAAAACGTGCACGGGGTGCTGCCCGAGATCATGCTGCCCGTGTGGTTCACGGACAACCTGGACGTGGCGGCCGGGTACATCCAGAACCAAAGCGAGGATTGCCTCTATCTCAACGTCTACGTGCCCACGGAGGATGGTGAGTGCCGGGCTGCTGGGTGGGAGGGGCGAGAGGTAACGGGAGGAGTGACTCTGTGCTAAACCCTCCCCCCCCTGGCAGTCGCTCCAATCACCGTTTCGTACACGCGCGGCCCTTGAATGGGATTGAAATGACTGCAAAGCTATGATTGGCCCGATCATTCCTTAAGGGGAGGGGCTTAGCAAATTGTCATAAATGAATGACGTTTCTTATTCCTCACCTTAAAGTTTAAGAACAGTCGTACCTTGACATACAAGGAAAGGAATTCACTGATGTCAAGGGATTTTTTGTGCAGTTCCACAACCAGGTCGGAATAATCACATTACTTAATTCTACAATAATTAACCGATCGAATGGTTCATGTTTTCATTCTGTTCCAAAATGAGAAGATGGTGATGATGATTTTCTTTGGTGGAGTTCTGATAATGTTGTCGCATGTTCTTACTTGCTTACTTGTTGAGTCTTGTCGGGTGTCATCCCGGGTGTCGGGTTCGATTGAACCCCAAGGGTTCGTTTTTTTTTAAAAATATATATACATTCATTGCAGAGCCTTTTTTCTTCTCTCTCTTTTTGGGAGCTAACGGGAAATTTGATTAAATTGACTTCCCAGCTTGGTCACGGGATGAATTAAACTTGTAAGTCAAGGTACCACTGTTTGTGGACAAAAATCTTGATTTTTTTTTTTTGCTTGAAAAGTCAACGGAAAGTCATTTTCTGTCTCTTTCTATCGGTCCCTAAATGCAGAAACTGCTCACCACAATAGTTTATTTAGTCACTAGTTGAACTTCAATTTTCATTCTGTCATTCTTATTTCTTGTAGGTGTTGCAAATTAGTCCTCTTTTGACTCCTTTCTTTGGAGTGCAGAGACGCTCTCTGAACAATAACACGCATGCCGTTGTGGTCTTTTTCAAAAATATTTGATCATAAATTGTATTTGTTATTTAGTTGTATATTCTTGTATTCGCATTCATACAGCAGGCGATTGCTAATCTCGCTTCATTCCCCGGAAGACGATAACGTCAGGGATCTATTAGGACTCCGTGTCGGTTCTGAAGAACAGAGTGGGAGGCTTTTTTTTCATAAATCATAGCGAGAGCTGTTCATCTGGCTCCTGCAGAGTCACGCTGGATCGATGGGAGGGAGGCGTCGAGGGGGGGGGGGGTTGTCTATGGGGGCGGGGGGGGTCATTCCCAGCTAGCCTGGAGCACAAAGACAAAGTGCATGCTTCACCCTGCATTCTACTTGGGGACTCGACCTGCACCGGAGACTGCTCGGAAGTCGGGAATTACCTACAACAGCAGCGGCGAAAAAAGGCGCTGTAGATTGTAGAAAGTGTGTATTGTGATCGTGAGAAAACATGATGCAGCTCAACGGCAAACGCCATGTAAGGAGGCGAGCCTTGCGATGAGTCAGCGTTTCTTAGTTGTATATCTGTAAATAGATGAGATCATGAGTTAATTAGTGTTTACAGTAGTTCGGTATGGCGGACCAAAAATGCCAAAATAAAAAAATAAATACAGATATAAAATATTTATTTTATAATTTTTTTAATAATTTTTTTTATATATTTTTTATGTGTCTTTTATTTAAAAAAGTTTTATTAAAAATATTTCTTTAAATATTTATTTTATTTTATTTCTATTTAATAATTAAAAAATGTAATACAAAAAATACTTGTAAATTGAAATAACAACAACAAGATTATATGTTCATAAATAAATAAATAAAAGTAAAAATAAATACAAAAATTAAAAATAAGACTCAAAAAATAAATATAAAAATAAACGTGGAAAGAAATACAAAATAAAATATATACAAATAGATTTAAATATCAATCCATACATAAAAAGACTCTCATATTTATTTATTTCATGTTGCAGACGCTGTCGGCATGAAATGCGTTTCAAATGAGGGGGCGGTCCTAATTGTGTCTTGGGTTGGACTCTGCCATTGCAAATCTGCCTTTTGATGGTGGAGTGTTCTCTCATTCACGCCAAAGCAGGAAGTGTTGACAGCTTGCATGGAGATCTCCAGCAACGGACGACGATATCTTGTCCACTGTCAGCACAACTTGCGACTCGAGTTGCTCGACAACTTCACACGAGTTCCTGTGTCCGACATAGACTGACATGTTGATCAACCAATAGGGAAATAGTTGAACCCAAGACACACTTAGGACCTTCCCCTCATTTGCATAATATTTCATGACGCATTTCATGCTGAGAGCAGTGTTTTTTTGTATTGATTGACATTTAATTTTATTTATATATTAATTTTTGCATTTATTTCCACCTTCATTTTTTTTTATTTCTGTTTATATATATATAATATCATTTGTTGTTGTTTTTATTTCCATTTATTTCATGAATTAAATTTTGGAATTTTTTTCTATCCATTTTTTATTTCACTTTTATTATTTTTATTTATTTATTATTTTTATTATTTTTAATTATATATATTAATTTTTGCATTTATTTCCACCTTCATTTTTGTTTGTTTTTTTATCTCATTTTTTATTTTTAATTTTTTTATTTATTATTTACTCTTATTTATTTATGTGTCGGTGCATATATAATTTGTTGTTGTTTTTATTTCCATTCATTTCATGAATTTAATTTTAGAATTTTTTTCTATCCATTTTTAATTTCACTTTTATTATTTAATTAATTATTTTTTTTTGCATTTTCGGTCCTCCACAGTTCTGCCAGGCGACGCTCCAGCACGCCAACGGCTCATCTCAGCCTCGTTAGCGACGGGCTTCCTGGGCGTGGTCGCCGCCCGCGCGCTCGTAATTATTCCATCCGCAGCGCCATCCATCTCCGCGCGTCAGCCCGGATCACACACACACGCGCGCGCGCGCACACACACCTCGCAATATTTCAATTTCCTTTCGAAAAAACCCATCGGGAGCAGCTCGACGCTAACGCGGTAACGGAGCCGCGACGTCGGCACGGAGATGTTGATAAGATGATGACCGATAAATGAGACCAAGAGAAGGAAAAAATACAAATAAGGGAATAATGGAAGGGAAACAACTGCAATAAAATGTGATATATGACTGCTGATGCCCCTACCCCCCCCACCCCCCTCCACTCGGAAAAATCACTTTTATTGTCGCGCTCATCATTTCGCCTCTTGCCAGCCTCTGTGGCTTCTCTAAAAAGAACAAAAATGCACAAGAAGCATTTCAGGTGTGTGCGTTTTCCAGCCAAATCAAGAGAGCAAATGAATAGCATTTTGCCCCGGGACAATTTGATTAATTGTAGAAATCAATCCACTAACCGAACCCCACATCTTGAGAATTTCTTAGTGAGACTTCATTTACTTTTTGAGACCTTCTCATCTCCCGCGTGTCTTCCCGTATCACGCCAGACGCGACTTCCTAATCCCGCCCCCTCATCCGTTTAACGATGAGATTTTCGTGGAGATAGAATTCAATCAAGCGTGGGGGGGAGAAATACCTTCACAAGTGGACTTCATTTGAATATTAGCTAACAGCTTGATTGTGTCTGGTTCTCTTTTTGTAGCCAACTGGACTCTTCTCATTTGTGAAAGTTCAAATACTAAAACTTCCAATTCCGTTCCGTACTAAGCAATCATCTCCTTCAGTGTAACGTTCCACTTCTTTGCCTTCAGAAACTCTTTGGTTGCTTTTGGGGGTCATTGTCCATCAGCACTGCGAAGCGCCGTCCGATGCGTTCCGAAGCATTTTTGTCTGAATACGAGCAAATAATCTCACCCGAAACGTAATCTCGCTCACTTCCCATCCGCCAAATTCCGCCGTCGGATGAGCAATGGAGACAGTAATAGGACTTGGTTTGCTCATTTCAATGATCCATTTAGACTCGGCGGAGTGAATTGACTTTTCAACGGCACTTAAATAATCACACAATCTGGGAGCGCGTCTGATTTAAGTGCCGGGTGTAAGAAGTGCCTCTGATTGTGTTCTATTAACGATCACAGGAGTGTTAGCGGCCGCGTCGCACGCTCCGTTTGTCTCAGTGACTGAATGTACCTCCTTAAAGCTACGTTTCAGGGCTGAATTGATGAGAATAATAACGCTCAGGTTTGATTGAGTCTGCCGGAGCGCCGTTTGCTTTCAAAAAAACGTGTTTATTATTGGGTCCGCCGATCGCAATGGCGGCAAACGCTTTCGATAGACGCTAGCGTTTATGAGCTTTGTCAAGGCGGGATTTGTCATGCGGGGGGGTCCCGTGTTCCGTCTCATGGAGATGGCGCGGGTGTCGTTTTGGAGCTGCCGGGTCAGCAGTTTTCAAGCGAGTGCAGTCGGCCATCTTGTCGCGAGGACTGTTGATTCAGCATGGATACAGAAAGGAATGGAATTGGACAAAAGGAAAGTTTATTGTGACGTTTTTGCAAGCTTGAGTGGGAAACGTGCCCAAAACGTCTTCCTGTGGAAATCTTTGTCCTCACTCGTGACTTTGATGCTCATATTTTCTACTTTCTGTGGCAGCTCCAACTATAAAAACGGCTTTTGATAGCAAAACAATATAGCGCACGCTAACTAGTACATGGTCCTCAAACTGAATATCATTGATAACAAAAAAATGCTTGAACAGCTCTAACAGTGACACACGCTGTCGTCACAGCCCATTGAGGCAAGCGTATATTATGGGATGCTGCGCTGCTCTAATGTACATACTGTATACCGCTACTATTCCACACTCGACAGGCACCTCAAAGGGCCATCTCTTCTTCCCGTCAGGCTTTTTGAAGCTGAGCATGACACTGGCGGTGAATGCAAATCGACGCCCTCCCTTCGCACCCACCACCACTTCCTCCCTTCCTGCTCACATGCCCACACACACACACACACACACACACAAATAGTCCCTGCCTCCCACACTGCTCAATGCGGGGGAGCCTGTAAATCATTTAAACCCACATTTCAGCACCACGGATAGCGCCGACCCATATACAGTACATGCACACACAACTATATATAAATATATATATATATATATATATATATATATGCCAAATCTGCGGGGGGGGGCGTTGCGGAGGAGCGATGTCATTATTCACAGAGTCACTCAATAATTACATAAGACAACAAAAGTGGCTGATTAAGGGGGCACAGGTGAGAAAAAAAAAAAGTTAATTTGATGAAATGGATGAAAATAACTAAGAAAATCATCTGTTTATTTGACGCTCTAAGAAAGAAAATGACGACAAATGAGTTACTGTATGAAACAAAACAATCTTCTTAAGGTCTCTATATTCATTTCCCAGCAGCACAAAAAATACAATTTTTTGGTCTAGTTTTATTTTAATAAATGATTTTTAGTCTGCGCTTTGTGAACTAGTTGCATGTCTTTAGCCACGCTGCTAGCTTGCGCGTCTCGGGAACTTGCTCCAAAAATAAACCGGGGTTTACAAAATTTTGCGAAACCAAAAAGTTGTTCAAAAACCACATGCTTCAACACATTTCAATATATTTAGGAGTTCTTAAAATTTTGATGGTAATATTTTTTTTTCCCCTTTTACTGAAATTAAGATCGGCTATTGGCTTCCTTGACTACTAATTATCGGTATCGTATCGACCACCCCCCCCCCAAAAAAAAAAAAAATATATATATATATATATATATATATATATTAGGGGTGTGAATTTCCCAGTACCTGGCGATTCGATTCGTATCACAATTCATAGGTCACCATTCGATTCAAAACCGATTAATCCCGGTACAAATCGTTGGTTATAGCAAAAAAATATATATATATCTAAAACTTCAGACTTATAACTGTGAATCACTGTATTTAACAGCTGCGACTGGAATTCCCCCAGTGCAGGCTTTCCAACAAAGGGGCGGTCATTAATCGCGCGTTAAAAAAATGAGCAGCGTTTTTTTTAAATTAACTCAAAATGAACACACCAATTTTGACGCCCCTAATATATATCATTCTACGCGTGTACGGTGTTCACCAGTTGCCGTCTCCCACACGTTCGTTTATACGCTTGTAGCTTTGGGATGAATCAAGTGCCAAAAGTGCAGCTGTGTGCATCTATTCAGGATGAGAGAACACGGAGCATCTGTGAGAATGATTCGGCATGATGTCTTCAAAGCCTTCCCAGAAAATGTAAACATCCTTTTTGGAATTTCAGTGCCTTTTGTAACCCTTTTCACACAGAAGCGAGCGACAAGAAATCACTCCAAAGTGAATGGAATGCGTCGAGGCTGTTTTTCATTAAGAAGCCGCAAGTGTAACGTTTACTCACGGGAGTGGACGGACCAAATAAAGTTGTCCAACTATTGAATTATTTTTGGTCCGCTTTATGAGAAACGTCTATGTGCTACTCTTATTATTGCTTTTAAGTATATCTCATCCAAGGCCCAAATGGTCCAAATTTGGGTCAATCCCACCGAGAAATGAAGGAATAAAAAAAAAAAAAAAAAGCTCCTCATTTTTTACATTATAGAATCTGGACACAAACGATATATATTATTTGCCTCCACTGATTAAAAATGTGAATCCTCTTTTGCCATTGAAATGAATGGAAAATGCCATTAGTCTGTGCTTTGGTTTGCCGGCAAGTGATCCTATTTGTAAATCAGTTTTGGCAGCGGTGAATGCATGAATACTTAATCCGACAAGTGTGCGCTGGTGTGTGTTCGGTGTTCAACGTGCGGCCGCCGCCGCTCCATGGGTAGAAAATGGCTTTAACCTTCACGCCTACTTGATAATTACCACTCTGTAAATGTCATTCCGTCGGCTTCCCCGTCACTCGCCGCGTCTCCCTTGTTTGCTTCCCGTTCACACCCGGCTTCACATGACATGGCCGCCAACATCATCTGTTTACATTTTGGCTTTTTTTTTTTTTTCCTCCTCATTTGACCAGGCCAGGATTTTGACCTCCCGTCTCCTTTCTCTTCCCCGGTGCAGATTGGCTGCACGTCTTGACCCCAATTTTAATGGTCTGGTCTTTAGGCTTATGTTGTGAAATTGGTCTTGGCGCGTGTTTTTCATAATCCTGCAGATAGACAGGCAAAGCTAGAGGGCATCGTTCCATTAAATCCATTGTAAGGAAAACGACAAGACAAAGCAGTTTATCACTCCATTAAACGGATTTGCTCCCCCAATTGAAAGGTGCATATTACATTCCGTTGCCGTGTGAACCAGTAAAACCAAAAATGAAAGTTCCTACATTGAACACTCTATTTCAGCATTTGTGTGTTGTGTGCATTAAAGGGGGGGGGGGGGGGGGGGTTTGTTGAAGCCACACATGCTTTCCAGCTCCTTTGATTGGACTCCATGAAACTGCGTCATCTTCTCCCTCTCTGTTTTTTTCCCCCCCTCGATTCCCACCGCTCGCCGTCTCGGCCTGTTATCGCGACGTCAATCAAACGCCATCAAGTGCTCCTCTTGTCGACGTGTCACCAAAACCAGTGAATGTTGCTTGATTGAAAGACTCCCTGCGCTACACGCCCCCCCCCCTTTTTGTTGAAAGGAATAACAAATAGCTAGACAATTTTCAGTAACTGATATTTTGGGACGATATTTCAGTAAAAAAAGTGGGCGGAGGGTAATATTACCGTCAAAATTTTAAGAAGTGCAAACCCCAATTCCTAAATATATTGAAATGTCTTAAAGCATGTAGTTTTTGAACAACTTTTTAGATTTGCAAGCTAGCAGCGTGGCTAAAGACATGCACTAGTTTACAAAGTACAGACTAAAAAAACATTTATTTTAATAAAACTAGACCAAAAATTCCATTTTTGTGCTCCTGGGAAATTAATATAGAGACCTTAACTCATTTGCTCCCCAAAACGTATAAATACGTATTTTAAATGTTTTAAGTGTCCCAAAGATGTTTATTTATGTTTTTTTATTTTTATGCTAGAGCATACAGAAGGCTTTGATGAAGCCTTTCAACTGCAGAGAACCGTTGAGGAAATGGTAGTTATTACAAAAACGACCAGCAGGTGGCGGCAGAGCAAATGATATCAACCAGGGCCATGTTGAAAAAAAAACAACCTAATTTACCCACAGTTCTTAACAGATTTGTGAATAATGATGAAACTTAGCTATATTCCAATGCTAATTGCAACAGAACGGAAACAGATAATAAAAAAAAAAAGAGACTCTAATCTTTCTTTTTGGTTTTCATGTTTTTATAGCACCATATTCTGTGGGCCTCGCAAAATCAGTCAAAATCCAGTAAAACGGCCAAGAGCGAAGGGGATTGCTTCAGTGAAAATGGCTTTGTAATGAGTGAATGGAGTAACTCAGTCATTTGCCGTCATTTTCTTTCTTAGCGCGTCAAATAAACAATTGATTTTCTCGGTCCTTTTCTTCCTAAAAGCAGCCAGTGGGCAGACAGGTATCAAATTAACTTGTCTTCTTTTTTTTTTCCCCCACCTGTGCCCCTCAATCAGCCACTTTTGTTGTGTTATGTAATTATTGCGTGACTCTGTGAATAACGATATCGCTCCCCCCCCGCAACGCCTCCGCAGACGCGGCTTTCTTTGGACGCGGGTATAACGGCGACAGGCATATTGTCCCACACTGCAGCAGTGTAATTGAAGGTTGTTGTTCTTTTTTTTGGGGGGGGGGGGGGGGCGTGTGGTACTGCGGTGGCCTAATTGACTATTGTTTTCTTCTTTGAGGATGTGCTTTCACCGCTGTGCGATTTAAAAGGGGGGAGGGGGGGGGGTCAATTTAGCTAATTTTCTGCTACACGTTTTTTTTTTTTGAGGGGGTGGGGGGGTATTATTTTTTTATTGGGGGGGGGGGGGGTTACAACTGGAAGCACCTGAGCTAGTAGATGCAGCCACTCAGATGCACCAATAAGAGGTCGGAGGGCAAAGGGCTAGGGCGCATTTCCCCCGCAGGAGGACAGAAGCGAAAGAGGAGATGACGACATCATCAGCTTTCTTGATCTTGTGTCTTTTCTTGTGATAAATGTGTCTGTGATGCATTTTGTTTTTGTCCTCTTTTTAAACAACAAAATCGCAGAGAAAAAAAAACAACAACAACTCTTACTGCTTTGTCCTTTTTGCTCTTGCTTCTTTTCTTAATTTTTGGTATTCTTTTTTTGTCTTTTCATTTTTTTTAAACGTTTTTTGCCAGTAATCTTTTTTGAATTTTCTCTTTTCTCTTTTTCCCCCCCTTTTTTTCTGAACCCTAGGTCCGCTCACAAAAAAACACGATGAATCTGCAGCCAACAAGCCTCGAGACGAAGGTATTTTTGATGCATGTTTTGCCTTTTTTCTTGTTTTCCAGTCTTTTTTGGGGGTGTGTATGGAAAACACACACGCACACGCACACGCACGCACACGTCACAAGGTGGCCATGTTCCGCACACACGCGCATCAATGTGCTGACTTTTGAATTAAAAACCATCGCCAGGATGAACAATCTTCATCTGGAAGTCATCGTGTGTGTTTTCCATCCTCATCACCGCTTTCCGAAGCGACCTTGAACGCATCGCACCCAATTTGTCCCCCAAAATGTAGATGAGCCCAACGATGATTGGGCCTCAAACCCTCAGCTCGAGGTTGAAATTGTTACGGAGCCCGCAAATATATCGCCAGCCAATAATATCAGGTTGGTTCGAGGAGGGGGGGGGGCATCCAAGGACACTTGTGGCCCCCGTTAGAGGATGTTAGTCGTTTATCTCCTCGCTGCAGCAGTGCAGCTGATTTTATCATCCCTCCTGTTTCTTGGAGGCACTTATTTTTTCTCTCGGGGGGTTTTGTGAGCGGGGATTTTTTTTCTTCTTGGGCAAGTTTGAGGCTTTTTTTTTCCACAGGCATCAAAACTGATTCAAAACACAATTTTAACCCCGAAAGTGGACTTGCGGGGACAGACGATATTTTCAGTGTCGAAACGTTGTTATTGTCATCCGCTGTTGTTTGGGAATAATAAGCAGAACAATAGAAATGGTTGGAGCCCGACATTATTTTGCAGTGGATCGAAAGATAGAGCGCAAGCAGTGAGGTGTGTGGGCCAGGTCAAAGGTTATCATAAGGCTGGTCAGGGGTTGTCGTAGATGGATGAGGTGTGCGTGGCGCTTCTTACTGGATCTCCTGCGGCTTCCTCACGTTCTGATTCCTATCTGCGTCTTTAAATGAGCAACCTTATCGAGCGTTAGCAACATCCAAGCTCGTGCGTCTTCCATCCAACAGAAATAATGACAGCCCGGCGAAGTGTGGGAGGTTAGCATTTAGGAATTAATTAAAGTGCAGAAACTAATGACCTACTCCATCTGCTAATCTGCAAGCTGTCAACTCGGACTCCCCGAGGTATGGATCCCAACAACATGGAAATCCCCCGGCAAAAATAAATAGGAAATAAAAAGGGCCTTTGATTAATTTGTTTTGCTTTTAATATTGTAAACGAGTTTGCTTCACAGCCTGATTATTTTATTTACAAGCGCGCGGCAGGCCCCGGGCGTCGACTCTCTTGTGATGCATTCGAGAGGGCTTTGGATTATTCCAATAACGACTGCCGGTGATAAGAATATGACGCAGGCAACCAGAGTTTTAATTACAGTGTGATATATCGAGGGTCTTTAAGACATGGCTCCATTTCTAATAATAATGATTTGATCAAATCCTGTTAAGCAAGCCAAGTTTATTTGTATCACAACACTCTTACCTTACACTAAATAATGAGCTAAATATATATATATACTGTATATATATATATATATATATATATTGTTGCTAATGCTAGCTAGCATATAACCTAACCTGCGATATTGTTGCTAATGCTAGCTAGCATATAACCTAATAATAATGATTTGATCAAATCCTGTTAAGCAAGCCAAGTTTATTTGTATCACAACACTCTTACCGTATTATGTGACAAGAGGCAAAGAAATAATGAGCTAAATATATATATATATACTGTATATATATATATATATATTGTTGCTAATGTTAGCTAGCATATAACCTAACCTGCGATATTGTTGCTAATGCTAGCTAGCATATAACCTAACCTGCG
Source organism: Vanacampus margaritifer (assembly GCF_051991255.1). NCBI lineage: Eukaryota > Metazoa > Chordata > Actinopteri > Syngnathiformes > Syngnathidae > Vanacampus > Vanacampus margaritifer. The sequence continues at coordinate 17,382,207 of NC_135446.1, forward strand.
AAACGAAACACCCCACGGGCAAACACAAATGATGGTAATTATAACATTTCAAGCCAAATCTATTTATGTTAAAACTATATCTGCAACGTGTTGAACGCTTTTGAGCTTTTCTAAATCCTTTTTACTAGCCCATGTCGCATCTGTGTGATTTTCAAGCAACAAATGTTGACATAATGTTTGCATTGAGAGTTAGGGATGTTCGTTACCACTTTTTTTCCCCCTCAACTCTTGAGTAGTCAGGGGTCACTGATACCGATACCAAGTACTGATACCACTAGCACTTTGGAAACATAACATTTTAGATAGATAGATAGATAGATAGATAGATTTGGATTGTGTTATTGTTGTTGCTTTCTCCTTGTTTTCTCCGGATTGCATAGTAACTGTCGCAGGAGCGTTCCAATTAAGGCCGCATTGTTGCATTCGAGAGGGAGAACTCTGAGAGCCTCTCCTAAGGAAGGCTGGCGCTGACAGCCAAGACTCCCTTTTCAGCTAAATCGAAAATACATGAAAAAGCCGCAATGTGGGAAAACACGCTAATCAGCATTTAGAATGTAAATGCAGACACACTCTACCGCTACTATACATTAGAGACAAAAGATTTATGCATTACTCCCGGAGAAGTTCATGGAAGGCTTGCAATGTTCATAAAAGTCAAGTCCTTTCCACGTATGAACTCACACGCTTACTGGTTCTCTGCTTCTTTGGAACTCAGACAGCCGGTTAAATGCTGGCTAAGGGCGGAAACGTGTGGGAAAAGAGTGAAGCGTGAGGTGCAAGGGGAGGGGAAGAGGAGGTTGCATGAGGACGGTGTCACGCTTCATTGCGTTGTCTGCATGTAGACAGAAGCAAAAGAGCACAGAAAGAAGAAACCTGTTCATGTGCTCCCCCTCATTTCATTCCAAACCTGCCAGTGGTATAATCGTCATGCCGCTGCCTCCATCTTGCTACGTAAGCACGATGTCAAATCCACCATAACGCTGTTTAGATGTACTCTTTACCGTTTCCAGTCCTCACTTTGCACTTACACAAAGCTGTACTCATGTTTTTCCATAACATAAAGTAAGAAATAATAATACGTACAATCAGAGGTGGCAAAGAAAGTAAAAAACCCTGCCACAGTTTGGCTTTAGCCCCTGATGCTAGCTAGCTCCCTAGCTAGCTCCCATAGTGCTTGTTTACCAGGAGCTAAAGCAGGTAAACGAGCACCATGCAAGCTAGCTAGCTAGCACCTGGGACAAACTATGGCAGGGTTTTTACTTTCTGGACCTGGATTTGCCACCTCTTATTGTACGTATTATTATTTCTTACTCCAGTGAGTCCAGCTTTGTTAAAGTGCAAAGTGAGGACTGATGCTAGCTCGCTAGCTAGCTCCAAGCTTGTTTACCAGGGGCTAAAGCAGGTAAATGAGCACCATGGGAGCTAGCTAGGGAGCTAGCTAGCTAGCTAGCACCTGGGGCTAAAGCCAAACTGGCAGGGTTTTTACTTTCTGGACCTGGATTTGCCACCTCTGCGTACAATAATGTAAATAGTGTGTTTGGGAATGTAATAGCGATTCCGTATTTGTGTCGTTTTGCACTAAATCCTCGTGGGAACTGCTTCCCGGATTTAAATGAATGCAGCAATTAATTAAATAGCATTTTCATCCCTCCTTATTGACCGATAAGCAACAAGCCAAGAATCTCATTTTCACGCATTTGGGAATATTTTCCACTTCGGGCGAAAATGTGTCTTAACTCGGTTGTCACGCATACTTAAAAAGGCAGAATCCATGGATGTCATATTTTGTGCCTTAACAAAAGCAAGCGGGCGGACGTGAACACTCGGGAGAGGAGCAGCGGGGATCAACACGAGTCCAAGAGGGTTAAGGCTAAAAGAAAGCGACGTGGGACATGGAAGGAAAAGGAGGTTAAAGGCGGGAAAACAAGCCAGAATGCCTTCGCCTGTGCCGTCTTTGTCTCATGCGGCACTTGCGAGGACAGAGCGGGGCTGCGTCGCCCGAAAACTCGGATCTGCCTCCCCATCCGCTCAATTTGTGGAATTCCATGAGGAGTGAGAGCGCCCCGAAAAATAATCCGCCGTCTTCAGTGGAAGGGAGATGAGGGAGTGGGACGCCAATTAGGTTGGAGTGGAAAAACATCAACAGTGCCAATTTAAAACATACTTTCCGCATTTATTGTCAAAGTATTCATCAGTAATTTAGTGACATTTTTTTGCTTGTGCCCCTAAAATTTTAAGTTATATTTATCAATTAACAAGATTTTTTTAATCAATTACATTACAGTCACCTGAGATGCTGTGCACTCTAAAAACTGTTGGGTCAAAAGTAACCCAATTATGGATCAAAAATGGACCGATCCACTTACTGGGTCAATTTGACCAAATGACCCAATTTTTTGACCCAAGTAAAGGATCTGACCAATATTTATGAGTTGTTTTGCAGTAAAAGACACATTTCTCGACTCAAAATTGGGTTAAATTGACCCAAATAGAGGATTGGTCCATTTTTTACCCCTAGTTGGGTTATTTTTGACCCAACTGTTTTTTAGAGTGTGGCTAGACCCAAGTGCTCTAGTATTCGTAGACTTCTGACATCTAGCAAAAAATAAATAAAATGCACATATTTGAGAAACGTGGCATAAAAATATTTTGCATATGTTTTGAATGGAGGAGTTTCTAAGACAGAAACAGAAAAATGTAAAGGGTTAAAAAAAAAATTGGATTAGTTTAAAAAAAGTTTTATCGAAGATCCATAGCCTATGTTTAACTCATTCACTGCCATTGACGTCTATAGGCGTCAAAAATTTATTTGAACTATTTCTATTACGTAGTTTAAAAAAAAAAATCCACTTTTTTACAAAATTATGAAAAAAAATTACTCACCTACACCCCTCATTTTTAATCATCTTTTCTTCTTAAAAAAAAAACAAAAAAAATATTTTTAATAAGCTTTTCTTTTTAAAAAAGAAAATTTAAAAAATAGGGGCGTCAGGCAATTAAATTTTTCAATCGTAATTAATCCCATGACTTCACCAGTTAACTCACGATTAATCACAAATTTGATATCTGTTCTAAATGTACAATAAAAAAAGGTTTTCATACTCTTGTTAACAAATGTTAAACTATTAGAAATCGTTAAAATGAATTTTTCACGTCTATAGCCGTCAATGGCAGTGAATGAGTTAATTGTAAATTATTGAGTACAAATTGGATGCCGCCAGATTTGCGCTTTGTGACACTTTGCCTTACACTTTTTTGAGTGTTGATCAACTAATGATGATGTCATTGACCCAATGTGGACGAAAATGAAATCTGATCGCTTCAAGAAACACTCCCGTTGCTTATATAATTTAAATTAAATGAACCAGCACAAGGGACTCTAAAAGCCCTGGGCAGATATGATTGACATGGCGACAAATAGAAGCTGAAATCTAATTGGACAAAAACAAAACTTAAATGCACATCCATTTTGTGAAAGCAGTGCAGCCAACAGAAATGCATCCAAATGAAGAGAATTGACTATTTGGAATATATAAACACAATTTCTTGGAGCAAATAGTTGAATTTAGTTTGTAAATGTAGTGCTTCGGCAAGCACACTTCGCACTACTGCCTATTTGTTTGGCCTAAATGAACAAAGACAGGGAGGAGACGAGACAGCCGGAGGCTCCGTAAATAACAAGATATGGATCCAGCACGATGGGAGGCCAGCGAGGCAGAGGAGCAAACACTTCAGCGCCGAGGTGCAGGAGCACTTGTGTTGTTGAAGATGTTATTGAACCTCATCGGGGCGGGATGCTCGGGATGCTGTTCTTTCCTGCCTCTCCATCTCGCCACATCTGCTCCTGCTTTTTATACAGTTTTGTTTGACCTAGCCCACACCTTATGTGGCAAATGCAGCGGCAGCGACAGAAGCACAAAATAGATGAATAAATGCTTCAAAACTGAGTATTTTTATTCGGGTATACACAGGTTTATATATATAGTGGATACTTTTCAACACCACATTTGGTTGTTTTTTGTTTTTGCATTCAACCAGAGTGTGCATCAGTGTGTTTAAAAAAAAAAAAAAAACAACTTCCTGGATCCTGGCTAACGGTAGAATCCAGAATGTTTTTCTTGCTTTGGTCCAGTAAATCCATCTGTATTATGTTGTACTAGCTAGCTAGCGCTAAGCTAACCTGTCGTCTCTAGTCCGGCGTCCACGTGGCTAAACGCTGTGATGGCGTGAGAGGCTTTGATAGCCTAGCCGGGCTTCACTGACTGCTAAACAGGTGAATTTGATACGAGCTAGCCGGCTAACACACAAAAACTCAATACCTACTTTGTATATATTTTACATTGTGCATGTGTGTTTGATTTTTAAAGGCCAAGTTGGTTTATATGCCGATTAAACACAGTCACATCCAGGTCCAGTAATTCTCTGTATTATGTTGTACTAGCTAGCTAGCTAACCTGTCGTCTCCCGTACGGCGCCCAGGTGGCTAAACGCTGTGATAAGAGGCGTTGATAGCCTAGCCGGGCTTCACTGACTGCTAAACAGGTGAATTTGATACGAGCTAGCCGGCTAACACACAAAAACTCAATATCTACTTTGTATATATTTTACATTGTGCATGTGTGTTTGATTTTTAAAGGCCAAGTCAATTTATATTCCCATTAAACACAGTCACATCCAGGTCCAGTAATTCTCTGTATTATGTTGTACTAGCTAGCTAGCGCTAAGCTAACCTGTGGTCTCTCGTCCGGCGTCCACGTGGCTAAACGCTGTGATAAGAGGCGTTGATAGCCTAGCCGGGCTTCACTAACTGCTTAACAGGTGAATTTAATACGAGCTAGCCGGCTAACACACAAAAACTCAATACCTACTTTGTATATGTTTTACATTGTGCATGTGTGATTGATGTTTAAAGGCCAAGTCAGTTTATATGTCAATTAAACACAGTCACATCCATTTAACCTTACCTTAGCTGGCAGTGTATCTAAAAATGCACCCTAGGCGTATCCGCACACACATACACATCTCCGATGCAATCAGTCCGGCCCCGTGATCCATTGTTCTCTAACGATTGGTCTTTAGGCCAGCTCGGCGGCCTGTGGGCCAGCTCTGCCACTGTGCATCTCATCAGGGCCCATTCATCACTTCACGTCTCTCTCCACCTCTGGTCCTCCATCACGGTGGCCTCCCAATAACCTGCATGCACGTGACGCCGGTACCGCTGCTGACACACATGAATATACATCACTCACAATTTTCATGCTGACCTGAAAATGCGCTGTAACTTTTAGAGTTGATCTTGGTTTGACCTTCTCTAAATTTGCTTTTCCCCAAGGCCGAATTTACACTCGACTCGTCTTTTAGCTCATCAGTACAGCACTAATATTAGTCATTCTATGCGGGGGATAAAGACTATATGACTGTGACTAGTGTTTTATTGTGTTGTTGCTGTTCCGTTTGTTTCTTTAAGGGTTAAAGTGCTGCAACATAGATGCTAAATGGCATTAGCATTCAGGTAGCAGACAGGCGAAGCTTTGCGGTTGTGTCTCAAGACTCGATGTTCATCAGTCACCAGTCAAGCAGCAGGATGGCGAGGGGAGCAGAAGGTGGCGTCCTGGGTGTTGTCGGTGGGTGATGTGCTGAACACGAGTGCAGGCCTAATAGTGCCATTGTCTGCCGTTCTGCTTGAGAGCATCTGCAGCCGAGCTGCGGCTCCTCGGGGTACCCGCCTTCTGCCGGCTTGCGCCTTCGCCACTGCTCTCGTTCAAGTTTGCCGAACGGAGTCGGCGTGTTCAGCCTCGTTGCTTCCTGTTTACTGTGCTCCTTTTGGACCGCTTTCATCTGGTGATGGTCCAATTTTCACTCTTCGTACCATTAAGTCCCAGGTCAATTCCCTCAGACTGCCTTGTTGAAATGCCAAGTTTTGGGGATATCCCAAAAATGAGACCACGATAAATTATTTAAAAACTTTTACTGATATAACCTTTAAAATGTTCAACAGAATTGAGAAAGAAAAAAAATCTAAAAGGGAAGTGAATTTGAGATAGTTGCAAAAGTGTACACACCCTCAAGAATTCTAAATCCCATTAAGTTCAGATCTTATTTAACATTAGTAAGAATTTGATTGGCTATTTCTAAACGCATCCCCTGTTATATATTTTTGCTTGCACTCAGTATTTCTTTCATTTCTTTGACGCAATCGTGCTTGGCTCGAGCAGCTCAAATGCAGCTGCAAGGGAGCCGTCGGTCAACGAAGGGGATCAATCGTATTGATTTGCAAACAGGTACTTGGGATGCATTGTTTCCAGAGAACAATATGTCACCGTGTACTGTGAGTCCAAAGGGTAAAGTAGATACTTTAGTCTAAAGCTCAATGCAAAGAAAAGGCATTTTCACTATACTGGCTTAGTAGGTGATGCCAGGTCACCATGGCAACAACAGCTGATATCATCCTCATTACGAGCCGCGATAGCACTGACAGGATTCCTAAAGTACAATTATGATGTGTTGTTGTTGATGCAAAACACTTTTGCGTCATCTTTCCATTGTTGCCGTCCTGCCAGCCAGCGCTCAACAATAGCATCCGAGAGAATACATTTCCTGGAAATGGAGCGCTGGGGAATTGACCCAGAAAGATGTTGATGCAACTGTCCTTGCAGCTCAGCGCCGACCGACTGATTTTCACATTTGTGAGAGAGCCGAGGCGCGAGCCAAGGTGGCGGAGGGGGGTGGGATTTATGGAAATTTAGGATGGAAAAACAGCTGGTGACCTGTCATGAGCAAGGACAACAATGGACAGAGGACACCCAACATTTCATGTTTGATGGTGGTGCCCCCCCCCCCCGCCCCCCTTCAACTTGTAACGCTACTTTTTCCTGCCTCTATTCTGATTTTCGCACATTTTCGTGTTTCTGCATTCATGTCTGGCTGGCCTTGAAATCATTTTGAGACAAAAAGAAATATATCAACTTAAATACGCTTTCAGGAGAAGCTCGAAATGAACAGTTGTTATCGACAACCTAAATGATCTTAAGCTATTTTTTTTCTCCCCCCGCAAGCAAGAGTGAGGAGTAAATGCGTGTAAAAAAAAATTCTAATTTGTGTTTCTCCCCAGCATCTCCACATCACTTGACAATCAGCAACACTGCTTGCACCGTGTTATTTTAAATTGCCTTAAAAGTACTCATCCGACTACTTTCTAGTACTCCTCAATCAAGTGTTACCATTTGTTCTTATCATTAAAAGCAACATCTAACCCAAAATGACGCTCCTTCTGCAGATATTCGCGACCGCAGGAAGAAGCCGGTGATGCTGTTCATTCATGGCGGCTCGTACATGGAAGGCACCGGAAACATGTTTGACGCCAGCGTCCTCGCCGCCTACGGCAACGTCATCGTTGTGACCATGAATTATCGTCTGGGCGTGCTGGGTGAGTCGTGGAGCTTTTGGATTTTTTTTTTGTCACTCTGCAATTTGGGAGACGGGCGCCGCTTTCCAAACAAGAGGCCGAGTGTGCTTGCTAAACGTAAAATAGCTAAACCAGTGGTTGTTGTTTACAAAGTGAAGGTTTTTCTAAATTTAGTCAAGTCTTCATTTCAAGTGAATTCTTTATTTATGTGTGAAGCCCGATCCTTTTTCAGTTATCTCTTTGACTGCCAAAAACGTTAAATAATGTTTAGTAAAATCCTATGGAGGACTGCCAAAGACGTTAAAATACGTTTTTTCAAAACACAGGTGAAATTAACCATTTTTTATTGTTGATTACTGAAAAACGGAATAAGGTAGAAACAAACTTTTTTTTCTGATGAAAGATGAGAGTCCAATCTTTCATTTGGTAGTATGTGTGTTTCCATAGTCCAAACACATAATTTTCTGTGGACCTTGAAAGATCAGTCAAAAATGCTTAAATCGGCTGGCACCCATGGCATCCCTTTTCTGAAAACGTCTGGCAGTCAAAGAGTTAATATTTGATTTATTCAAAAGGATGTTTGTGTTTTCTCTATGAAGCTGAAATCATTCATTAATTTATTATTATTTTTTTTTTATTATTATTTTTTTTCCCTCGCGAGAGCTCAGTATTGTTCATTCGGTAATTTTACCAATTTGACATGTCATCATCATTGCTCTCTCTTTTTTTATTTTTTTTATTTTGGATGTGGGTGAGTGTGTATTCATTAGTTCACCTAAAGCCTATTTAAAAAATCCCATACCGTTCACCTAAACCGAACACTTCCAGCCAGAGTCGTGAGGCCGTCAGGAGACCCGAGGAAGGATCAAAGAAAGGAAATTCATTCAAACGGAGCAGCAATACATACAAAGAGCATACAACAATTCTCCGCAGCGTTAAATACGTAACGGGCCGCTCGACTTCAGGCCGCTCGGCCACAGCCGTCATAAAAACCCAAGGAAGGGAGATGAAAGTCAGACGAGGCATCCATTCGCACGTGATCAATGGCTGAGGGAGCAGAGGGCATGGAAGCGCGCACACACAAAGATGAGGGTGAGAGATGAGAGAAGTGATGGCAGGAGAGAGATGAGAGGGAGGCCAGAGAGCAGGAAGGGGGAGGCGGGGGGGGGGGCGGATTTGCCTGCCATGCTAAAAATAAAACCCGCAGAGCCGCTTCAGTGTGCGGCAGAGCCCGTGTTGTTGCACACTCTTGAGACGTGTGTGTGCGTGCGTCTCGCTGCAGATATGGCATCCTCGCGTCCCCGAGGAGTGCAACGTGCAAAATGTCGGCTGGAGAATTGCTTGTTTAAAATTGCTCTTAAACACACACACACACGCAAGGAGTTGCTATCAAGCCGGTTGGTGGGACGAGCAGGGCCAGCAAGGCCTTTTCTCTTTATTCCCAAGTTTAGTCCTCGAGAGCCCCCGTTTTCCATGTTTCTCACCACTAACACACCTGATCATTAGATTCAGCTGCGCTGGATGAGGGAGACTCTCGAGGACTCTCGAGGACCCAACTTGGCCACCCCTGGTCTATTGTCTTCATTTGCCAGCGTTTCCATTGACTGCACTGCTTCTAGTATGTAAATGTGAATATTCCATTTTTTTTTTATCCAATCAGATTTCAGCGTCCATGTGTTGCCATGCCGATCTAATCTGCCCAGGGCCCTCAGAATCAGGAGTGTTAGTTATAAATGGGAACGTTTTTTTTTTTTTTTTTATTATCAGATTTCATATTCATCCTTACAGGGCTAGATCACCGACTCCTGATGACATCATCATTTTCCTGTCCTGTGATTGGTTAATCAGAGCAAAACTTTGTCCGGCGAGCGTGTATGTGCGCGTGTGGTATCAGGCAGCGGTGTGAGAGCAACCTGACATGACCAGAGGGACAATTTCCAGACGCGCAGGCAGAACAACTCAAGCACGTTGGCCATGATACACACACACACACACACACACACCCAATGGATCAATACACTCACACAAACACACACACACATACACACACACGAAACTCTCAGTTTCCATAGTTACCCCCTCAAGAATTGATGCGCAAAGTCCCCTCCACTCAATATACAGTATGAGACTTGAGTTTGGTGCCACGCACATACATAATACATATGCAAATCATCTAGAGCAGTTCAAAATCAATATTTATCAAACATCATACTCACCCAGAGATGGCCTGTTTCAAGGTATCAGCACTCACGGTATCAGCCGTCATCTCGTGGCCGTTTTGCAATCAGGAACTAGAAATGAGAAGAATAGAAAAAAAAAAGACGTATCGGACATCCTGAATACTAATTTAGATACTAGACAAAAGTGCAATTTCGGGAGGAATTCCATGGGAATGCCGGATAGCGGAATGTAAGCTGAATGCGTAAATTGAAAGATAAATGATGTGAAAGTTACAAAGCATTAATTGTAGAACACTTGAACTGCAATCTGTCTAAGGTGGGATTGGAACCGTCGACTCCTGTTTAGTGGTCTCAGGTCCGCCACTTGCTGTCATCGTGAATGTCATCGAAAATGAATGGAGATTTAGTGGGTTTATAATGTCAAAAACACTTCATGTCAAAAGACATTAAAAAAAAATAAAAAATTGAACAATGACTATTTTAGAAATTGAAGTGAAAAAATGTGTTCCATCCTGGATTTGAACCCATGGAATGGCAGGCAAGTTTTTTTCTCCATGTGCACTAACTGACTCCGCTGTATTATGAGGGAGTTTGTGCACATCAAAAATATTTGGAGAATAAAAAGTACCTGAAATAATAAAACTTAGAAGCAACATTTGGCGGGAATGCTGTCCAGCAGTTTTGCTCTGACTAGCCAATCACAGGACAGATGTCATTAGGAGCCATTGATCTGCCCCTGTAAAGACAAATTTGAACTCCTAGGCAGATTAGATTGGCATGGCAACACATAGATGCTGAAATCTGATTGGATAAAAAAAATGCAACATTCACATGCAGACAAGAAGACACAGTCGTACTTTGTCCAGTTTGACGTTTTCCTCACCGCCAATCAGTGATCTCCGCCGGTATCGAGTCAAAGGCACGTTCGCTAGTTGACTGTTTACGACTCGGGGTTACCTGCGGCGCTCCTTCATCTCCGTCCCTCCTCATTGTGGCCCACTTTTGCTACGGGCGCGCCGCAAAAAGTGGGAGTTATGGGACCGATTAGGCGGATGCGTGTTTCCCGTGTCAAGAGCGTCGTCGGCGGGGAGCTGCGGGCCGCTAATAGCCGGGATTGATCATCATTACGCCGAGATGACAGCGCTTTGAGTCATCACGCTGCGCTCCCGGGATAACCGCCAGACGACGGCGTTCTCCCCGTGGGGATGGCGCCGCTATTTGGGGAATATTTTCAGAAGGCTGTAATCTAATGTAAACAACCAGAATGAGTACAGTCGACCGTCAAACTCCAGAGAGGGAGCCGAGATTAGAACAGGCAACCTCAAAACCGAGAGGCGGACGTGCTAAACCGTCGGAGCGCCGCGCTGCCGCTCTCTATTTGAGTTCATCCCGAGGGTGATTGATGAGGTTCGTCCACCCAAGCGCGTCTTCATGGACGAGCGACTCGCGCAACTTGACTTCTTCCCGGCAAGGATTGTCTGCTGGCTTCGGCGCAGGTAAACAACATATGGCAATCAAGATGCTTGAGTGCGGCCCAGGTAATGTCTCGCCACAGGACGGGACTTGCTTTCTGCTGTGTTTGGCATTGGGTTCGTCGGTACCACGGCGTGGGCATTTATGGGCTGCCGATGGAACTGCCTCACTTTGTTTTCAATATCTGCTGACAAAAGCAACAGGAGGAATTCTGGCTACTCGCGTCCTGTGCTCCGAGTTCCATAAACGCAAGTGTCGTTTTCCGACATTGACGTCCAGGTGACTTTTTGGAGGGTTCCGAATGGCCCTTGAGCAGATGCGAGTGGCGGAAGAAGCAAAACGGGACTTGGCGCCCGATCAAACTGCTTGGCAGTCTTTCCTTTTCCTTCCCGCCCTCCAGATTAGGCCATTGGATGTGGTGCGGGACGACAATATATAGGAATTCTTGGAATTCTTCTCCTGCTTAGGTTTAAGAAGTCTACACACCTCTGTTCGGATGAGACCAAGATCAAGCGTTTTAACTCTTTGACTGCCAAAAACGTTAAATAACGTTTAGTAAAATCCTATGGAGGAGTGCCAAAGACGTTAAAAGACGTTTGTTTCAAAGCAGAGGTGAAACTAACCATTTTCTATTGTTGATTACTCAAAAACGGAATAAGGTAGAAACAAACTTTTTTTTCTGATGAAAGATGAGAGTCCAATCTTTCATTTGATAGTATGTGTGTTTCCATAGTCCAAACACAACGTTTTCTGTGGACCTTGAAAGATCAGTCAAAATGCTTAAATCGGCTGGCACCCACGGCATCCCTTTTCTGAAAACGTCGGTCAGTCAAAGAGTTAAAAATTGGTGGTGATGCTGACTGCTATTTGGAAGATTTGGAGAATTATGAACAGTAGGCGTTCACAGTTTTTTTTGTTTTGAAGAATTATCGAGTTTCATAAAAACAACATTCAGTGTTACCACAAAATCTTCAGACTTTTGCTATGGAGCCCAAAAAAAGCCAGTGAAAGCCTACTGCAACATCTGAACTTTATTTTGTGTTAATCAGGGGTATTTTACTGAAGCAACCTCCTTCGCTCCGGGCTGTTTTACTGGATTGTGACTGATTTTGCAAGGCCCACAGAATATTGTGTCCTATTGCTATAAAAACATGAAACCTACCAAAAGAAAAGAAGATCTGTTTCCGTTTTGCAGCAATTAGCATTAGCATATAGCCACGTTTCAGCATTATTCACAAACCTGTTGAAAACAGTCAAAAGAGCTTTTTTGCAACATGGCCCTGGTTGATCTCTTATACTCCGCTGCCACCTGCTGGCCGTTTTTGTAATAACTGCCATTGATTCAACCGTTCCCGTCAGTTCCGAGGCTGCATCAAAGCCTTCTGTATCCTCTAGCATTAAAAACGACATAAATGTGTCTTTGAGCGCATGGTAATATTTAACATGGAACGTATTTATACGTTTTGGGGAGCAAATGAGTTAAATGGTGGCAGGTGTGAACTCATTTGAATTCTGAACACAGCCACATTCCAGTTATGGGAGGGTGTGCACACTTGTGCAACCACATTGGTCGATTGATTTCTCTATCAAAAAAGACTCCATCGAATTCAATAACGATCTACAGATGATAAAACTTTGAAAAGATTTGTGATCTGTTTTTAGAACACCAAAAAACTGGCATTTGAACAGCGACGTGTAGACTTCTTATACCCACCGTATCCAACATGAGCAACCTCATCTTCTGTTTCCTGACAATTGCAGATTAGCACCCGCTGTTGATTAATGCATAAGATCCACCGTATGGATAATGCATGAAGTGAATGCAGCCAAACACTGCAAGGAGCCCTGCAGCATTCTTGCTATCATACAGACGCGTCAAGTGCTGAAATTCCTTGCGGCATGCTCTTGATTTTCTTCCGCCATCTTTGGAAGACTTCTTAGCAAGTCAATGATCATGTGCAGGTGGAAACGGAGATCTCCGAGGGGAATTCTGTTGATATAATGTAAAAGAAGCATAATCGTCCGATTAATTGGTTATCGGATTTTTTCTGCTTAATACCGGAATTCCGAAAATGCATATCAGTCGGGCCCTAGTTTGAATTGTGATTTATGCATATGCAACAGGTTAGTATATCCATCCTTTAGCGCTTGGGTCAGGCTGGTTCAGAACCTCGGGCCACCTCCTCGCCTTCAAAACCTTGAAAAAAAAAATCCGTAAAGGATTCAACTTTTCAAATGTTCAAATTTCACTCGCAATTCTGAACTGATTGTCCTCGTGGACGGAATGAAAGATAAGGGGACTAAGCATTCCCAGTGAGCCGAGGCGAGGGTTCTGTCGGCGGTTGGATGCGTGCCGAGCGACCTGCCCGGTGAGATTGGAAAAGGAGGGACGTGGGAAGAAAACGGGACAGCAATCAGCTCTTCCTGATTGCCTGAGGTGTCCCGCGGGAGACATCGATCCGTAGCGGAACTGGCACGGAGAGACCAAGACGCGCATTCATGAATGCAGAGGAGGAGGCAAAGCCGTGATGGAACCCGAGTCCAATCATTTGTGGTGCAGTCCATTTCAGCTTGGGAACTGTAAATCCTGGTTTGTTCCAGCACAGGATGTGTAGGCGGATAGAAAGACAATGGAGGACATTTAGCTTTTTTTTTTCTTTTCTCTTTTTCTGGAGAGCTCAGTATTGTTCATTCGGTAATTTTACAGATTTGACATGTCATCATCATTGCTCTTTTTTTTCTTTTTCTTTTTTGTATGTGGGTGAGTGTGTGTGTATTTATTAGTTCACCTAAAACCTATTAAAAAAATCCCATACCGTTCACCTAAACCGAACGCTTCCAGCCAGAGTCGTGAGGCCGTCAGGAGACCCGAGGAAGGACCAAAGAAAGGAAAGTGAAATCATTTAGCATTTAGCATTTTGTGTTCAATGCTAACACTGTTGTGCATTAAGAAGCCATTTGGAGTTAGATACCAACATAGCTACTGGACCGACTCTTTATGGGAGTGGTGGGCTACCGAAAGTTTGGTGCTATAAATTAGCATCAAGTAAAACACTAAGTGACGAACAAAAGAGGCTGAGTCGCACCCAGCATGATCCACATCACGCCACCATCCCAACAACGCCTGTTCTGCTTGTAGCTTCTAATCAATGAGACGAGCCTGTGACGCGAGCTCAAGCAGCCGCAGCCGAGTCACGTTCGTGTGCGGCTGACCCCAACATGACGGAAATCGATGTTCTGGAGCCCCCCCCCCCTTCCCTCCCCTCCCCTCCATCTCCCCTTGTCAAGGTTGCTAATGAATTATGAAGCAGTCTAATTCGAATCCTCAACCCCCACATCTACGGCTTCCCATGTCGCGGGGGTTTGAGTGGCGTGCGCGGCGAGGCGGCGTGGTTCAAGGGAAAAGCCAAGGTTACTTTATTGTTGTTTCCTCCCACTCGATGTAAACACAGCTGCAGGTAATAATTGTGTGGATCAGTGGATGAAGACCGCCATCATTCAGCATGTCTTTTGCATTCTTGGGAAACATTGCTTTAGAGCAGCGGCGCTCAAACTCAAAGTACCCCCCCCCCCCAAAAAAAAAAATCAGCACAGACCAACATTTTTTAACAGGGTTTCCACAGGTCATTAACTCAGTCACTGAAGCAACCCCCTTTGCTCCCGGCTGTTTTACTTGGATTTTGACTGATTTTGCAAGGCCCACAGAATGTTATGGTCTATTGCTATAAAACATGGAACCTACCAAAAGTAAGATTAGAGTCTTTTATCAGAAAAAAAAGTGTATTTCTATCTGTTTCTTTTTTGCAGCAATTAGCATTAGAATATAGCCACGTTTCATTATTATTCACAAACCTGTTAAAAACATTGGTGAATATAACTTTTTGCAAAATGGCCCTTGTTGATCTCTTATACTCTGCTGCCGCCAGCTGGCCGTAACTACCATTGCTAAGAGCGTTCTCTTCAGTTCAGAGGCTGCATCAAAGCCTTCTGTATGCTATAGCATAAAAAAACATAAAAAAAAACAAAAAACGTTTATATATGCTTTTGGGACACTGGTAATATATATTTTTTAAAGTGTATTTATACGTTTTGGGGAGCAAATTAGTTAAAAAGTCATTAAAAACAAGGCCTTAAATAGTATTAAATACAATGTTCAAAGGCATTCATCATTTAAATAGTATTTAAATTCTTGCTTTATTTTTAATACAACATTGTGTAAATGAATCACGGTAAGATAATTTAGCAATAATTAATGTGATAAAAATATATTTATTTGTGGGAACTGCTCATTCGTAAACTTCCAAATACCAATTCATCTGGATTTAAAAAAAAAAATGTAGTGTTCCTTTCACCAACGTCCAACATGAAACACTAATACCACCTAGTGGCAGAAAATTATTTCGACCCCAAATCTATGACTCAATTTTTCCACACTCCTTTTAACCATCAACTATAAAGATTAACTTACTATTAAGTTACTGTATCAATGAACTAAATAATACAACCACAATTGTTTTTCGTAACCATATTTATCCACTTTTATGTTCATTAACAAGAGAATGATAAACTTGAAAAATGCCTTTTATTGTTCATTTAGAACAGATTTGTTTGGAAAACACTAATGTAAGGTTTACCCTGCTTAATAGTCACCAGATATTTACTCTGCCTAAAAATAGATGCATAGGATGGTAATTTAATTACACAAGAGGGTGTTGCGTGTGCAAATGCAAATTATGTAACCGCCTCTAAATGGAAGCTTTGCAAATGCCAAGCAAGCACATGTGTTGTGTCCTGCCAGTAGTCTGCCTGTCTACGATGCTTCCCATCAATCCAGTGTGGCGTGGGAAAATTAAACTCCTGGAATAAATAGTTTCACACCATATTCCAATTTACTAATGTGCCGCTGTATTTGGTGCCGGCGTGTGCAATGTTAGGAGACGGCGCGCATCATCTGTCAAACTTTCATCAGCATGTGTCCTCAGAAACCCTGAGCGACGCAGCACGTCTTTGACAAATGGCGTCTGCCTTTTATCCAGATGTTTACAACTCAGGCGCTGATATAAACCACGCCTCGGGAAGCGTTTGGAAAAGAGCCTCTCGGGCAGGTTCTTGCTCAAAGTGATAACAAAGCATTTCTGCTCGGACATCCTGGAGCTGATAGAGGAAATCTTTCAGGTCGTTAATTATCCTAATGTGGCATCCTGGAGATGTTTCGGAAAATAAAAATGGCACATGCCCAACGTTTCCTAATGAGACACCCTGAGTTCCTCCATCTCCCTCCTGAGGCCGCTTACACTTCGACTTATATATATATATATATATATATATAGACCCCCCCCCCCCCCCCCGCCGGAGTAAACCCACCCAAATTGATTTGAAATCTGTGGGAAACACTGCAATCCCCTATTCTAATCAGCAATAGGCCCCCTTGTCATTTTCTCTTTATAATCAGAGAAAAAATGCATTCTGAGGGTAAATGAGGGATAGCGAGAGGTAATTAGCAGACTAATAACTCCAGAGACACCGAAAGAAGAGACAGAAGGAGGGGACTGGTGAACAAGAGGAAGAGTCGAGGGGAAACGACAGCAGCGGGAAAAAAACGCAATTGTCGTTAAAAATGGAAGGATAAACATATCTATATTGTTAATGTCAAAACACAGCATTATTTATCATCCTTTATTTTTTTACCCTGTTTGTAAATATAGCTATCGTCACAAATCTTTATCCTCTACGTAGAACGGAACACATTATAGTGTTATACTGCCCCCATGTGGCTAAGGCGGGCACACCAGAAGGAGCAGCGCAATGTGCATCGCAGGAGAGACCGTGACAAAAACTGTTTTATTATTTTTTTTTTTTTTTTTTTTTCCTGGAGAGCTCAGTATTGTTCATTCGGTAATTTTACCGATTTGACATGTCATCATCATTGCTCTCTTTTTTTATTCTTTATTTTTTTATTTTGTATGTGTATATGTTTTATTATTTTTAATACGCTTGTTTTGGGACGGTTGGAACAAATGAATGGCATTTCCATTCATTTCAATGAGAAAAGATCCCAGTGCTTATTTCACCCTAATTTTAAAACCAGTACTTGCAATGATGTATTTATTAATCTGGCAGGCTGAGTTGTGGCACATCCCCCCTCTGCCTGCCAAATAGGGAGCCAGCTTCCCCATTGATCACTTTAATCAGTGCCGTGAGGCTGCCAAATAGCGAGCAACTCTGGCTAGGATGAGTCCAATTGTCCCGGGCGGGAGACTTTCTCTCTTTTTCTTTTCGGTTGTTGGTTTAAACGAGAAGGAAGTCCAAATTCAAGATTTCAATAACTTTGCTCTTCTGTCTCCGACCATTTCAGAACTTTGGGCAAAAAGAAAAACACTCATGGGTCCGGTGAAGATGAAACCCCTCCGCTCCGGCCCCGAATGTGATTAATCCTTTACGCCGCAGCATCAGACTGGAATCTATAAAAAAACATTTCTCTTCAAGTTCAACATCTTTTATCAACTTTTAAGGCAGCTCCCTTGATTTAAATTCTAAATCTGAACATTGTATATTTTCGTCTGAGCTGCCTCCCCTCCCATCTTTTCATGCCGCGTTATGAATTATTCATCAAGGCCTTTCCGACGTCTTTGATGGCAGTCGGCGTGTCAGCCTCTCGCTACCTTTCAATATTTCACCAAAGTCTTTTTGACTCGGCACGTTACTTTCATTCACAGTCATATTTATAACACTTCCTCACCCCTGGGTGCGACTCGAAGTGGCGTTGCGACACAGCGGTCCGGACCCTGCGTTTATACGCTACCCAATCCATGTAATTCCATTCATTCGCCATGAATAAAAAAGCGGCCCGGCCGACCCGCGTTCTGATTTCTTGTTCTCCCGTTTGGCGACGACCGGCCGATCGATTGCACTTGAACTCACGTTTACAGCCTGACGATGCATTTAATATCCTTTACGGTGAAGGCGACTGATTTACAGCGCAAGCTTTGGCATGGTTTATTCGCCCCCCCGAACTGTACACCGGCCAGCTGAATTGACATGAATAGCGGTTGGTCGGGAAAGGCGGCGTATTCGGACCCATTCAGACGTGGTCTAATTCCTTACAAAAAAGGGTGCGCTCGTAGATAAATGCCGTACAAGATGTCTGACAGGTGCTCTCGCTTTGTGCCCTGCAAATTGCTCGCTTCATTGTCCGTTGTCCTCCGCCAGAAGACACCTTTGTTATCATTGCTTTGTCCTCGCTCGCTCAGGACTTTGGTCTGTCATCGCGGGTCGTCATTTCAACACTAATTCGGCAACGATTAATTGTCTAGGTCACGGGAAACTGTCTAAAAGAGATTATGTTAGTAGTGTTTAAAGCAATGGGGTGTGCAGTTTTATTTATCACAAGCCGCATGTAGCACAATTCTAAGGTTGGTCATTTTTTGGTGGAGTTCTAAAAAAGAACGTAGTTGCTAGTCAAGTATGTATATTTAATAATAATTTTTAAAAATTACATTTATATTTTAACTATATTATTATGCATTATTTTCCATTTCCAGATTCTAGAAACATTAGTGAAATTTTTACCTAAATCGCTCCCCATAGATTTTAGTCTGAGACGAAGCGACGTCAGAACCACAGTCGCGATTTTGCCGGCTAAAACGGCACATTTGAGGAACGGCAGCTGTTCAGGCTGTGAGCGTCAAAAGTGTACAGTCATGTATGTCTATTACACTGCCTTTGCAACGATGGATCTGCCAGCCACTAGCGCTGCTAGCCGCTAGCACTGCTAGTCACTAGCACTGCTAGCCACTAGCACTGCTAGCCGCCGCTAAACGCTGACAACAGGCATCAAAATAAAAACAATATTTCGTTTTGCTTGGTTAAAGAACAATTATAAATTGTCAATGAATAATGAAAGCCCAACTGTTTTTCATTTTTAGATGGCTGGTTGAACAATCAACATTTTTTAAGTATTATTTATTTGAGTTGCTTAAATTTAAACTGTGCTTAGCAGCAGTTATTTTCCTTTCTAAAACATTAGTGACATTTTATACAAATTTCCCAGAGATTTTGGTCCGTCTTCGGTTTTTGGTCTTTTCCCCCACTAAAACAGCTCATTTCAGTAAGCTAGCCTGTTTCGTTTAAAACCGATCAGTCAGAAAGGCAAAAGTGTCAGACTGCCAGCAAACAAGTGTTCAGTCATTTACGTCTACTGAACTGCCTTTGAAAAGTAATCTGACGGCTCTCGCCAGCCTACAGTTTATGGGGCACTAACGCTGTAAGCCGCTAACACTGTTAGCCGCTAACACTGTTAGCCGCTAAGACTGCTAGCTGCTAACACGGGAGCCGCCGCTAAACCAAGATAGGTGGCGTATAATACAATATCAGCGCAATGATGTTTTTTTAGCACCCCTGACAGTGTACAAGTACATTTTCGATACATTAAATTGGTTATTAATACATTAAAATAACAGATAACTGAGATTAATATGCAAAAAAAACAAAAAGTGATGGGGGTTCAATGAGCCAAGGCTTTAACCCATAAGTCCTTTTTTTTCAGATGTTGTTGATGTAAATGAGTTGTGAGCGGTGAAGTCTGTTGTAATGACACGTCCGAAAGAAAGAAAATAAAAATTAATAAAATCGGACAAACTCAGGGTTGCAGTTTTTAGTCACTATTAATTATTTTGTTCATGATTGTCTAGTTAAGTCTCGTTCCGCCGTATGTGTGGTGGGTTTTATGACACTTCCTTTTTTCTTTTTTTTTTTACAGGAGGCGGACTATAAATGATCGGGCAATAATTAATGCACAGCAGATTGGACCGGCATGTGTGATTCATGTCTTTGTTTTGTTTGGACAGCAACACAAAAGCCGTTGATCATGCGCTGGCACGCTTGGGTGATGTATATGCGAGGAGAGAGAGCCGTCGACTCGTCACGCTTATTGTGCTTTTGAAACAAAATGTGGCAACAAGCATGAATGACACAAGCTGAACAAGCTCCAAGCTCAGCTAAACTGCACCGTGCTGCAGCCAAGGAGGAGGGGGGAGGGGGGGGGGGTGGAGGAGTCCCAAAATCTAGGCCAGCTCTGTTTCAAGTATTGCAGCATTTTGCAGCACAATATCAACGCTCGACTTTTAGCTCCCACGCGCACTAACCATTCAAAAAAAAAAAAAACAACGTACATCTGCACAACCTGATGAGGTCAATTTGAGCTTTTTGCCAATCTTGATGCGATGACGGTTCACATCACTTGTAGTGATGATGCGGAATGTCCACCTGGGAAGCCAAGCTCACAGGGAGCGAGCGCAGTGCATGTTAAACACACTCAAACATGCGTATGTGCTCTGCTGGGAGCTGGCCTGCTTTCGCTTGCGTCCACACACACACACACACACACACACACACACACACACACACACACACACAGCTTGTGAAGACATCAAAACAATATTGAAAAAGCTTAAAAGGAAATCCATTGAGAGAAAACACATAGCAGAAGAATGGGCCAGCATTTTTACAATCCTGTCTCCTCTCTGTGGTTTATTTTTTCCTGAGAGATACTTCCAGAGCAATTTTGAAAAATAGTCTTTAATTGTGACTTTTTTTTCCCACTAACTCATTCACTTCCATTGACGGCTATAGACGTCAAAAATTCATTTGAACTATTTCTATTAGTTTCACATTTATTTCCACTTTTGTTAGCAAGAGTATGAAAACCTGAAAAAAAAATTATGTTGTCCATTTAGAACAGATATAAAATTTGTAATTAATCGTGAGTTAACTCTTGAAGTCATGCGATAAATTACAATTAAAACATTTAATTATCTGACACCCCTAATTTTTAATAATCTTTTCTTCTCTTTTTTTTTAATTAGGGGCACCAGGCGATTTTTAATTTTTTTTATTGTAATTAATCACATGACTTCACTAGTTAACTCAAGATTAATCACAAATTTGATATGTTCCAAATGTACAATACATTTTTTTTTTAGGTTTTCATACTCTTGTTAACAAAAGTGGAAAAAAATGTAAAACTAACAGAAATTGTTTTTGACGTCTATAGCCGTCAATGGCAGTGAATGAGTTAATATTGCGATGCTGATTTAATAGGCCATTTTTTTCTAGGTCAGCTTCCCATGCCAGTTTTGTACAAACACAAGCAAATTGTTAAGTGATTTGAAAATGGCATTCTACTGCATTATGATGTCACAGCAGCAGGGGAAGGGTCATCACTGTGCGTGTATACAGCCTGCGTGTTCAAGAGTGCAAATGGGGGGAAGGTTCAAGAGGCAAAAGTGTATTTGCATGGCACAGGAGGTCCGGCCTTTGTGCCCGGTATCTTGGAGTCAGATGAAACAGTGTTCCTCTGTCCGGGCTTCACAGAACATCCACTATCCTCCCCTCAGCCCCCCCCCTTTTTTTTTAACCACAGCCATTTTAAAGCCTATTCACGCTCCGCTTTCATCTCTCGCACCGCACACCGTCACTTTTGTCCGAGCATCTTGTCAGATTAGGATGAATGTGCTCGGTGAGATGGACTCAAGCGGGTTGCTGCAGTTGTACTCTCGTGCTGCTTCAACCGTCAAAGGAAAATTGGAATGCATCTCTTTATTGATGTTTCATTTTATGAACCTGCGTGATTGCAGTCAGCTTTGTCCGTGTGATCGACCTTCACTGTATGGATTTAATGGGCGACCTTTTCACGCTCACCTAATGGAGAGTCTAATTAGGATCAATAGAACATATTGGCTTGCTTTGGTGGAACAATCGAAGATATTAAGCAGCAATTATGAAGGCAAATGTCAACAGACGAACTTTCAGGACTGTTAGATATTATATATCAACCCCAAAAATGTATTTGCCAATAATATGTTCTATGCAGCTCCACTAGTTATGGGACTGCTGAAAGCAGCACATATTACTCTCCACCCTAGAAAATCCTGAGATTTTTCCGCAAAAATGCGGCCTGTACCGTAGATCGCACCGGGACAAATGAGGTATCAAACGATGCGGCTCGATCTGACTCGGTGCGGCATTACTTTTCTAGGAATTCCGAGTTACCATGGCGACGCAATTCCCCAAAAACTCCCAAAAAACTCCCATAGGAAATGAATGGAGAAAGGAGGAACAAATTACAGATCAAGCACCTTTTTCCAAGACACGCTGCGCACGCATACGTTATCCGACCGATACGAATTTTAGCTCATTTTGTAGGAATTTTTCCCATCTTTAGCTCAGTGTCGAAATCTTTTTTAAGGAATGAAAGCTCTCCCCCCTGTGCGGGTTCAAAGACAGTGAGTGAATTAGGCTTCTACCGCACTCTGTTGACCAATTAACTTTAGAGTGGCGGGAAAAAAGAAAAGTCTACTTCTATTTGCAAAAGTTTCACTTCAACTCGTCACCATGGCCACAATCTTTGCTCACTAGACATCAAATTCTCACATTTTGTAGTCACGTGAGATACTTTTAGTTGATGTTGATTATGGTTAACTTCCACATTTCTTGAGCGATTCCAGTCGTTTAAATTTTAAACTGTTCAGCTCATTTACAAAGTCAAATGTGTGTGCGTGAAAGTGCATTTTTCTTAAAGGGACAGTGAGATATTTTTAGTTGATGTTGATTATGGTTAACTTCCACATTTCTTGAGTGATTCCAGTGGTTTAAATTTTAAACTGTTCAGCTCATTTACAAGAGTCAGCAGTCCCATTCAAAATTTACGCGGGAATTTTTCTAGTCTAAATATGGTATTCTGGTTAATATTGCGTTAGTGGAGCAAAATCCATCCGTTTTTATCCATCTCAGGGGGCGGCCATTTTGTCACTCTCATGTAACAACCAATCACAGCACAGCTTCAAAAAAAACTCTCATTGGTTGTTGTCTGAGCCCTGAGCAACATTGATGTCATCTTTAGCCGACAGCAAGTGGCAAAATGGCTGCCGCCTGAGATGGATTTTGCTTCATAACTCATATTCCACAAATGTAATATTAATCAGAATGTCATGTTTAGACTAGTGAGGTCACATATAACATGTTATTGTCAAGAAATGTTTAAGGTGGACTTCCACTTTAAAGCTGCATTATTTAGTCTTGGATACGCTAGCAAGATTTGAATGTAGCCAAAGCTGCTACATTGCTAGCAGGATTTATTTGTGATGGAGTATTGGCAAAAACATAATGTTACCGGTTTATTGTTATTGTATTTTTTAAGTTCACACTCTTTTTTTCAGTTTATTTGTTTGAAACTATATTTGTGTTTTCTTTTTCTGTACTATGTACCGAAATAAACTATTAATTTATTCATTCATTCATTCAATGTACAATAACAATGGTCATGGATAGTTTTACAATTCCTTTTTTTATGCTAACCGGCGTTAAACAACCAAGAAACTATAACAGTCTCCTTTGTGAGAGCCTGTGAGCTTTAGTGTGCGTGAGCAAATGATTGACACTTCCCTCGGTCGCCCCGTTTGAACTATTTTGTAACAGCAATTTGAAGTCAGGGCCAGATGGTCTCGAGATAAAAGCTGGAATTTCCTCACACTTTGTACCAACGTAGGCAACTTGAAAATGGGTTTTAAAAAAAGGGGAGGGGGGGGGGGGTTCAAAGAGCTTTGCTTAATACAAAATTTGAAATCGCTCCTTCCAAGGAGCTTATAAAAAAAAAAAAAAACGGGAAAACAACTGGACTCTTTTATGTTCTAAATGCACAAACAATACACTTGTTAGGACAAAAGGGACTTTCTGTGAAAGGTTGGCGTCATGCTGCATTGTCTCCGTCTGCACGCAGGTTTCCTCAGCACCGGCGATCAATCGGCCAAGGGCAACTACGGCCTCCTGGACCAGATTCAGGCGCTGCGCTGGCTCAACGAAAACATCGGTCACTTCGGCGGAGACCCGGAGAGGATCACCATTTTCGGATCGGGAGCTGGGGCGTCCTGTGTCAACCTCCTCATCCTCTCGCACCACTCGGAGGGTAAAAATCGTCGGACTGCTTTTTATCTGCTGCAAGAAAAAAATTATTTGGATTCATTGGCATTGCTACCATGTAGGACATTTCTAATGCAGAAACTAAAAAAAGTGCAAGAAGTTGTTGTACAGCCAACTGTATAGAATTTCAACTCAAAGCAGTGGCCATGTTTGATCCGGTGGAGTGACAGGGGACGTTAGCGCACATTACCTGGCCCATGCTTCTGTTAATGGTCCGCTGCACTGCTGCATTGAGTTCCGCCCAAAAAACCCACATCCATCTAACCTCCTGCTCCCCATTAGTGACTACACACACACACCCAGAGGCGCTGTGTGTTATAGAGGCCCGCGGAGCAATCTACTTTGTTCTGCAGTCAGATCTGAGCGGTCGATGACCCGCAGCCAAACGCTCACACGCTCGCCGGGTTTCAAGATTTTTGAGCTAACCGCCCCCAAAACATTATATTTTTTTTGTGTGTGTATGATGTCCTGCTTTACGTCTTAAATGCACCTACTAACTAATTATGCCATGATCTTTTTTTGTACAAAATCCAACTAAATTAGTTGAACTAGCTCCTGTAAGACTTATTTTACCAGCCGATGTTCTTTCTCTTGCTTCTGAGCTGTGCTAAGCTAATTGCTATATGAACAGGTAGTGCTCAATATACAAGAATGACTACAGTTCAGGAGTCTTAAGATGCGAGCAACCTAAATTTAAAAAAAAAATCCAGATACAAGCTGTGGTTCGGTTGATTTTATTTTTTGGGGGGAACTGACAGTAAGCAACAAAAGTTTACTGTCAGACTAAACCTAAAGACAAAGATAATTACACCTTTTCTTAAAAAAAAAGTAATATTCTTTATCATCTGCGTAGAACGGATTTAAGTGCCGTACTGATGAGAGGTGATGATGCGTTATTATGAATCGGGCCCTGCCAAACAGTACTGCCTAGAACTCAAGTTGAATTCATAACAACACTAAACTTGTATCTCAAGGCACCACTGCACTTGATGACTTGACTTCTTCACACTGACTTGCGTTTTTTCCCAACCCTAATTGAGCCAGGCGCATTTTTTAAATGAGAAAAATCTCACAGCACAACACCGACATAAATGTCTGAAATAATGAAAATAAATCTAAAATCATTCTGTTGTCTGAATATATATATAGATAAAGATACGTTATTTGTCGAAATTATTTCGACTAAATGTGCCATGACAGTGATTGGGACTGGACCGGAAGACTTGTCTTCAATGTTGATTCCTCCGGTCTGCAACAGTTGAACGCTAACATGTATTAACCCATTGTCTCTTTTTGCTACCCCCTTTTCCTGGAAAAAAAAAAAGTCTTCTTCATTGTCATCATGTCATCGCTGCCATTGTCCTTCGTCTCCATCATCAGCATCAGCCCCTTTCGATGCTATGTGTCTGTCATACCCCAGTTTCCTCCGCCAGGGTTCCAGGTAAGGAGTCCGTCAACCATCCGCCATCTTGTCGTGAATCATTGGAGGGAGAATGAGTAAAGGATGTTGGATGAAAGCAGTAGTGGTTAAACTGGTGCGATAACGGCAGCTAAATGAAGGATGGCGGCTCACCAAAAAACTGTTTTTGAAGAAAAGCTCCCATTTCAGTCTCCCTCTATACTTCCCTCGGTGTGTAGTAATTGATTTCTGAGGGAAAGGGGGCTCTGCAGCTGGTCTTAATAATTTAGCGGCCGGTACTGAGACGCGACGAGGCGAGGAGACGAAGAAGAAGAAAAAGAGTGTTAAGAAAACGAGTGATGCAGGCAGCCCCCCTAACGAGCCACTTGGGCAGTCGGAGTGACAGAACTCGAGTCAGACAGACTTAAGGAAGAGGAGGGAGACCGCCGCATTCCAAATCCTCTCGTTAGCATCCCTTACATTATGCCACGTGTGAGGCTCCATCTGGCAGCTTTGCAGAAGATTTTCAAATAAATGCAAATGGACGGATAATTCCACTCAATATGTTAGTGAAGTCGACAACACTTAGGGTGTCTTTTCTTCCCAGGCCTCTTCCACAGGGCCATCGCCCAAAGTGGAACAGCCATTTCCAGCTGGTCTGTCAACTATCAGCCACTTAAGTATACCAAGATCCTGGCGCGCAAGGTGGGCTGCACTTACAGCGAGACGGCGGACCTGGTAGACTGCCTGAGGCGGAAGAACTTCAGGGAGCTTGTGGATCAGGACATCCAGCCGGCTCGCTACCACATCGCCTTCGGCCCCGTGGTGGACGGAGACGTGGTGCCCGACGATCCCGAGATCCTCATGCAGCAGGTAATTCATATCATTCGGATTATGATGATGTCCAGCACTGATGATTTCCTTCCTGCTCTCTGTGTCCAGGGGGAGTTCCTTAACTACGACATGCTGATTGGCGTCAATCAGGGAGAGGGGCTGAAGTTTGTCGACGACAGTGAGGACAACGACGGCATCTCGGCTGCGGCGTTTGACTACACCATTTCCAACTTTGTTGACAACCTCTATGGATACCCCGAGGGTAAGAAAGAAAATTTATTTTTCAATAAAACCGCAATGAAACCTCATACCAACATTGTGTGTGTGGGGGGGTGGGGGGGGACGAGTGACTAAAACGACTAAACTTTAGTCGCTTTTGTCACTAAAGCGACTAAAGCAGTTAGGCATACAAAGGAGATACCCTGTCATGAGGATTATTTTTCACCGTGGTGGGTCTGTGCTTTGGCCTTTGAATTTCTGTGGGTGCTACGAAACCTCATACAGACGCTCCCCTACTTACGAACATTCGAGTTACGAACAACGGTACATACGAACATTTCTGCGCGTACAGTATATCGAAAAATGTTCGGAAAGAGATGCTGTAAGTTAGATTTTGTATTGCGCGTAGTGCTTCTTTCCGCCGCTAATACCGACGCTTGGCGCTGTGAGAGCTCATTGGAGGCTCAGCAACGTGTCGAGGAGGAGGAGGAAGAAACGCCGGTCCCCATAAAGGAGGAAATAAGCCGATTCCAGCGACGACGAAGAATCTCTCATGATATAAAATCCTCCTCTTCCTCCTCCTCCATCATCTCCTTAAGCATCGAGTACATCTTCCAAAAGTAAGTTAAACTTCATTTAATTTATCTTATTACGTACATGTACATACTGTGTGTGTGTCTTTCGCTCTCTCTCTCTCTAACATACGTAGTACAGTACAGTACTGTACGTATTCTCTCCATTTTATTAAAAGTTTTTTTCAGTACAAACATACTTATATAAACCTTCAATACACTTATATAGGCTTTAAACATAAATTATAATACAAAATATAGCACTGAAGCAACTTACGAACAAATTCACCTTATGAACGATTGTCCGGAACGTAACTCGTTCATAAGGTGGGGAGCGTCTGTACCAATATTGTGTGAAGTAAAGACGAGCAACTAAAAAAGCGACTAAACTTAAGTCACTTTAGTGACTAAAGCGACTAAAGCGGTCTGGCATCGAAAGTAGCTACCCTGTCTTGAAGATTATCTTTCACCATGTGGGTACGATGAAACCTTATACAATCGTGTGGGGAAAAGATGAGAGACTAAAGCGACTAAACTTTAGTCTTTTTAATCACCTTAGTCACTAAAGCGACTAAAGCGGCCTGGCATAGAAAGGAGCTATCCTATCATGAGGATGATCTTTCTCCGTGGTGGGTCCATGCTTTGGTCTTTTGGGGCTCTGTGTAGGTACTATGAAAGCTCATACCAAAATTGTGTGGGGAAGAGAGGAGTGGCTAAAGCGACTAAAGTTTAGTCACATTAGTCACTAAAATGAATAACGCGACTAAAGCACTCTGGCATACAAAGAAGCTACCCTGTCATCAGGATGCTCTTTCAATGTGGTGGTTACGTGCTTTGGACGCCGAGGCTCTGTGGGTGCGATGAAACATCATACAAACATTGTGTGGGGAAAAGATGAGAGACAAAAGCGACTAAACTTTAGTCTTTTTAATTACCTTAGTCACTAAAGCGACTAAAGCGGTCTGGCATAGAAAGTAGCTACCCTGTCTTGAAGATTATCTTTCACCATGTGGGTACGATGAAACCTCATACAATCGTGTGGGGAAAAGATGAGAGACTAAAGCGACTAAACTTTAGTCTTTTTAATCACCTTAGTCACTAAAGCGACTAAAGCGGCCTGGCATACAAAGGAGCTATCCTATCATGAGGATGATCTTTCACCGTGGTGAGTCCATGTGTTGGTCTTTGAGGCTCTGTGGGTACTATGGAACCTCATACCAACATTGTGCGGGGAAGAGACGAGCGGCTAAAGCGACTAAACTTTAGTCGCATTAGTCACTTAAGTGAATGTGACTAAAGCGGTCTAGCATACAAAGGAGCTACCATGTCATGAGGATTATCTTTCACCGTGGTGGGTCCATGCTCTGGCCTTTGAGGCTGTGTGGGTGCTGATGCCGTCTCCCGCCGTCCCACAGTGTGACATCTTCAAATCACAACGCCGTCTCTCAACGGATCCAACTGCCAGCGGCGCAAGCCTCGGTCAAACAAACAAACCCGTTGGATAACGCTGTCGCGCTACCTGTCACTCTTGGAGAGACCTTTTGGCCTTGAGTGCATCTCTGCCACAGTTGTGTCTGCGATGCTATGACAGCTTGCTTTACTGATGATTAATCCGTTACTCTTTCTTCCTTGTCCTCCAGGCAAAGACATCCTGAGGGAGACCATTAAGTTCATGTACACAGACTGGGCGGACAGGGACAATGGCGACATGCGGCGCAAGACCTTGCTGGCGCTGTTTACAGACCACCAGTGGGTGGCGCCAGCAGTGGCCACCGCCAAGCTCCACGCCGAGTTCCAGTCGCCCGTTTACTTTTACACCTTCTACCACCACTGCCAGACCGAGACGCGGCCCGAGTGGGCCGACGCCGCCCACGGGGACGAGATACCGTATGTTTTCGGGGTGCCCATGATCGGCGCCACCGACTTGTTTCCGTGCAACTTCTCCAAGAATGATGTCATGCTCAGTGCTGTCGTCATGACCTACTGGACCAACTTTGCCAAGACTGGGTAAGCATTTTTGGTTTTCAAATTCTTACGTCTTTAGATGGTAGAACCGAACTGACTTGTAGACTTACCAAGCCAGGTATTCAGTGAAGTAATCTTAACATTGGTTTTTCGCTAGGGATCCCAACTTGCCTGTCCCCCAGGACACCAAATTCATCCACACCAAGCCCAACCGCTTTGAAGAAGTCATCTGGACCAAGTTCAACTCCAAGGACAAGCAGTACCTCCACATTGGCTTGAAACCTCGCGTCAGAGACAACTACAGGGCCAACAAGGTGGCCTTCTGGTTGGAGTTGGTCCCGCATCTCCACAATCTGCACGATGAGCTTTTTTCAACCACCACTCGCTCTCCGCCCGGCCCCGGCCCCGGCACCCCCAGAACCAGAACTACAGGCACCCGCACCACCCATCGCCCCTACCCCACCTTCTCGTACGACCCGGATCCCGACGGTTCGGAGCGTCCGGCTATTGTTCTTTTCCCCGGCGACACCCGCGACTACTCCACGGAGCTGAGCGTGACGGTCGCCGTGGGGGCGTCCCTCCTCTTCCTCAACATCCTGGCCTTCGCCGCCCTCTACTACAAGCGCGACAAGAGGCACGAGATGCGGCGCCACCGGCTCTCTCCCCAGCGGGGCGGCCCCGCCAACGACCTGGCCCACAGCCAGGAGGAGGAGATCATGTCCCTGCAGATGAAGCATTCCGAGCACGACGCTCACCACGACATGGAGCCCCTGCGACCCCACGACATCCTGCGGCCCGCCTGCCCGCCCGACTACACGCTGGCGCTGCGCCGCGCCCCGGACGACGTACCTCTGATGACGCCCAACACCATCACCATGATCCCCAGCACCATCACAAGCATGCAGCCCCTTCATGCCTTTAATACCTTCCCCACCACCGGCCACAACAACACTCTGCCCCACCCCCACTCCACCACCAGGGTATAGTAGCCGACGCAACAGCACCACCTAGGGACCAGGAAGACTGGTTGTGCTACTAGAAACCTACAATCTGAGGTTTGGTGACTGTCTGAGAACATCATAACCGCCTCCATGTTGTGAGCGAAACAGAGTGCGGCGTGGCAACTGAGAAGCGCGTTTGGGAGAAATGGCTCTTCTCAAAAAGTATCGGGACGTCTTTCCAAGCAACTCCTTGACATTTCTTGAAGGGAACTCTCGCCTTTTTTTTCCGAACTATTAAAAATGTTATGGTGTCGCTTACTGTTTCATTCCCTTTTGTGCCATTCTTTTTTTTCTACATCTGTATCTGAACCCTGCTTTTTCCTGACCCCTTTTTCCAGTGTTTGCAAAAGGGAGTGCGGTCCGCTATGAAAAGTATCTTGTATCTTATACTTTCATCCAACCAGCATTCTCGGTGCCAAGTTCGTGTTTGCATTCTCATGAAGGGCAAAAATCCTCAAGAAAATATTTATTGTCCACTAACAAATGTGTTCTCATGACAAAGTGCCAAACTGGCCCTTGATTGTGCTTTTCTTTTCTTTCACAGCTTGTCTCTTGTTCAGTTGTTGTTTTGTATGTGCAACTGCATTTTGTTGAGTTGAAAATATAGATATAGAGAAAGTATATATAAAAATATATAGTTGTATATGTGTACAAAGGAGAAAGTCTATAATTGGGTATTTTGCAGCAGGGGATCTATGCATGTTTTTTTTTGTTTTGTTTTTTTAAGAAGGCTCATTGGGGAGTGGGCGGAGCCACACATTTTCCCCAAACCAACAAAATCGCTTCACCTCCCAGCATCAGTTCAGGAAAAACAAAAGAAAAGAAAAGCGTCATCTCTCATGAGGATTTTTTGACGCAACCGACAGTAAGCTTCGTCTTTCTAGCCATCTGCGCAGCGCTTTCACAAGCTACCAATTGCCGTACCCGTGGCTTGTTTTTTTCTATCCGGCACGTCCATTGTTTGCTTCAAGTGTGCTAGGTCCAACCCAAAGAGTGTGTGTATTATCATGCGAGTTGATCTTTCCATCTGTTTTCATCATCATTTGGTTCTTCTATTTCTATAAGGTAAAGTAGGATTTGAAATGGCGACTCTTAAGCACACACACACACACACACACACACACAGGTGGGTTGGCCTGCTGGGAGTCAGGGACCCTTTAAAACAGCTGTCCCCAATTGTGCCCGTTTTTTTTATTTATTTTTTTTATTTTGTCACTGGTACTGTTGTTGCTCGTGCGCTAGCTTTTAGCCTGTTTAATTTCTTTCTTCGTTGTATTCCGATCCACGAAAAGGGGGCCAAAGGTGGGGGGAGGCCGCCGCATCACTGAGCCCTCAATCTGAGAGTTTTGCAAGTCGAGACGCGTGCACAATGTACAAGACAAAAACAGCCTTTGTGGTGGAGCTCTGCAGAGTCGACGATGACCGCCATGAGAAAAGAGACTTTGGAGAAAGCCTTAAATCACAAAGGGGACACAATGAGCTGACATTTCAAGGCATGGCCAGCTTTGTATTCTTCTCTGTTTGCCAAGATGAAACCTTTGCTATTCCGTCCTATGGAAGATGTCCGATCCACGCTTTGGGGGGCCGTGAGGTGAAGGGACTGTGACACTACCTGAAGCAGAATACCGCAAGCACTACGCGCTGGGCTGTTCTTCTTTCTTGTCTATTTTATAAACTGCCACTGGAAGAGGATGTGAGATGGCTGAAGACTTCCACAGACACAAACCTGCAAACAAATCAGTAGTGTACATTTTTAAGTGTAAGAATCAACCAGATGAAATATTTGTAAATATTCAGTTTCTTGATAGTTTTTCCTTCTTCTTTTTTTTTGAGCGAATGAACGAGATGCCCGAATTTTGTGATGACCTCTGACAACAGGTGCAGTTTGCAAAGAAAGGGCAACCGTGCTGATTATTTTTTCTCGTTCTCATCGTACTTAGGACCATGTGGAAATTCTGTAGCATACATACACTGTAGCAGAAATTCATCATGCTGATTTCTAAATAAATGCTACTCTTGATTTAAAAAAAAAAAAATCTTGTTTCATGCCACCCTATGTAATATTTTCATTCTTTCACTTCTAAAGTACACCTTGTTATTAAAGCATACATGATTTGCTTAATTAGGCATAGACGTTAAAGTTAGCCTACCTTTTGTGCGCCACAAAATGGGAGGTGAAGATTCATGGTGAGAGGCCGTCGATGAGCTCACTTCACATGTAGCCATGTTTACATGAAGCCACTTTAATGTGGGTCCGACATGAGGGCTTTGATACCATAAGATGCCTCGCACACACACATGAATAAGATCTTACAGTTGTTTCGATACTGTCCGAGTGTCCGCACACTGTGTTCCCTGTGTTATGTTTATTCTGAAGAGCAAACAAGGTCATCTGTTTAAGGTCAATGGCACATGCAAGCACATAATAGTAAACACATGCGCATGAACTTCCTGCTCAGATTCCGACGCAAAGTTGCACCTGTTGTCTACTTTTTTCTTTATTTTTAATGGAAACCCGAGAGATTTGAGAAGAAATTTGTTAAAGAGTGGCATTTTGGAGAAAAAAAAGGTGCTAAAAATGTAGAAAAAACTATTAAGGTGATGATCTTTATGTTTACTTTAAAAGTTATTATCCACTGTATGCTGTGATACTGATCTGGGAAACATTAAAGACATTCATAGCCAAGTGTGTGCAGCTGGTGTCTTTATTGAAGATGCTATAATAACACCAATAATAAACGTGCAAAAGTGCACACAGCTATCAATATCAATGCACTGGGATAAAAAGAATGATAATAATACCCCCCCCCCCAACCCTAAAATGGCCCTCCTGCATACATAAGAAAAATATCAGAAAATAATAATCGCTTTTTTGCCATTGTTTGACATAACTGACCACGAGGTGGTGCCAGACCCCGGCGTTTGGCCCACAGCCGGGGTGTACAGTAGTTTCTTTTTTACTTTGATTTATGTTTATTATTTGGAAGTCTTTTGAGGAGGATGCCGACCGACCTACTGTGACGTCACCCTTTATAGGTACACGACACACGCGTTTGTGGCACAGTGGGTCCAATTCGTATGTTTATGCTGTTTGAGCTCGGTTTGCTTTCATTTGATCACCTCCATAGAATTTTCCCACTTTCTTTTTTTTCTCCTCATTGTGTTATTGTTAATTTGCTCCGTTTTTGTTTGTTTTTTTAAACACATTTTCGGTGGATTATAAAACGTGTGCGAAATAAATATGGTGTAGAATTTTACTCTACTTCCGGGTTACGGCCGGCCAGTTTTTTGCCAAGATGCTACTATGCTAAGCGAGTTGACAACTAAAGGCTAATTAAATATATAATTATCTACCGCTGGTAACATTTGCGGGAATGTGTCTTTAATTTAATTTTGATTTTGTAATCACATTTGCGATCGTTAGCGTTGCTACAGTTCCTGTTCTGTTCTACTTCCGGGTCACAGCTGCATCCAGGACGGCTTGTGATAGGATGCTACTGTGCTAAGCGACGTGGAAAGACGAAACTATCCTCCAGTTATCAGCCGGAGGTAAGCATTGCTGCAATTACTATTTGATTTAATGTGCAATTGTTGCTCGAGAATATAAATAATAAGGTATTTGCCTGGGATCATAAACCTATTTTCAACGCCTCAATTAGCTTTCAGTGCGATAATGTGTCGCGGGAGTGACATCAAATGGGAGATATTTAGTCAGCGGTGATTCAACTTTTGTCCCAATGCAGCATTTCGGTGGCACATGACCGAGCCTCGCAATTCAGGGATGTCGTCACTCCCCGCGGTCGCCCCCGTGAAACCCTCCGACAGCCCCTGCGCCGTCGACATAGACCCGGTGGAGTACACCCTCCGGAAGCGACTCCCCCGAAAGCTCCCCAAAAGGCGAAACGACGTATACGTCAACATGAAGACGGACTTCCGGGCGCAGCTCGCCCGCTGCCAGAAGCTGCTGGACGGCGGCAGCGGCCACCGGGAGATCTGCGTGCACGGCCTGGGCTTGGCCATCAACCGGGCCATCAACATCGCGCTGCAGCTGCAGGCCAGCAGCCAGGGGGCGCTGCAGCTGGCCGCCAACACCTCTACGGTGGAGCTGGTGGACGACCTGGAGCCGGAGGACCCGGACGAGGCCGCAGAGCCCATGACGCGAACGCGCAACAACTCGGCTATCCACATCAAGGTTTTTTATCCGGATCCGCAGTGAGGCACCGAGAAGCAGCGGGAAGAATCTTTCTTAATTTGCATGCATGTGTGTGAATTATGTTATTTTTTTGGGGGGGGGGGGGGGTACCCAAAGTATTACTGCCACTGTCCCCAAAAAATCTGAAAAATTTGACTTCCACATTCTGCAAAACAACTCCAGTTGATGTCACTCTCTTATTTATTTATTTTTTTTTGGGGGGGTGGGGGGGTCTAAAGCCAAATTAAAACGTGATACTGAGTGGCAGCAATATTATTTTATGCCTTTTTGAGCATAAATTGCTTTCCATAAACACAGAATATTGTTTACATCTTCAGTGTAATTTTTATATTGTACCTAAAGTTGTGTTTAATGACCACTAGGTGTCAGTAGTGGGTAAGCTTCCCTTAACCTTGGTTTCTCATCAAGTCTCAAAAGTCTTGTGTCCGTAAAGTACAAATAAAATTGAGCTGTAAAATACAGTAATTTGTGAGTTTTATTCATCATCCTCACACCAACTGTTGATTCACAAGCAAGAAAGACGAGGACAAACTCCTTGTTTCTATCATTTCTTTATCCAAGAATAATATTTTGTATTTAAATAGCAACTTTTACAGTGATTGGACTCAAAGTGAAAACAGGAAAAGGGAACATGTGCAAACATCCTCAAAAAGCATCTTGCACTTGCGCAACAAGTAAAAAAAAATGAAGGAAACAACAAGGAAGAAAAGTCGACTAGTTTGGAATAGCTCAACATCCATTTTGACCAAATGACGCAGATTCTGGGGACAGACTGCTTTCGTTTGCAGGATGTTTTTGTTTCTTTTAGCAGGCTATCACAGTGCAGGCTCTGCTTGATTGTTTGCTGGACAGATAATGATGGAGCAGTTTCAAGTTCTCATGTCCTCCTAACTGAACTCTGGCTGCCCCGTTCACTGCATCCTCTCTTTGGAAGAATGCAACGGTAGCTTTTCCAAACGTCTGTGAGCCACTCAAAAGATGAACATTGACAAATACAAAGCTAAAAAGTAGAAAATCTGTATAAATAGTCATTACGCAATGTTTACAAAAAAATATGCAACCTGGTCACTGAGTAAAAATGTCAACCACGAGACAGAAAGTATTGTAGGTAATCAATTATCCTCTGGGTCCCGTTCCGTGTTTCACTTTCAAAAGGTTAAACTGTCAGGGAAGAGAAAAACACACCCACGTGCAGTCCGAACTGGCACATACACCAGTGCATTGACACGCAAAGTGCAAGAGCCATGCTACTTCCAAAAGGCTTATTTTGGTCAGCGTATGTCCACGAGGACATTCCAAGGTGCGATTCTCTCCAGCTGTGACTGTTCTTTGCCCTCACATAGCTTAGTTTAAAAAAAAAAAAGAAAAAAGGATGGTTGTGGCTTTGTGCTTTTGTTTTTTTCTTCTTAATTCCACACCACTTCTAGCAGCTAGCAAGTAGGTCAACAGAGGGGAGGCCTTTCTTTCGCCTTGCCAGCACAAAGCGGCTAAAGCTTGGAGTGGGGAGACGGGCCGATCAGCTGACGTCTTGCTGACAGGCCTTCGCATCGGTGAGAAGGAGGCGCACTTTTCCTCGCAGGAAGTTGACGTGCACTTGAAGCAGGTCGGCCGCCGTGGATGCCCGCCATGTGCTCTCCAGGCCCGCCGAGCTCGCTGGAGGCGTGTATTCCTTGAATAACGGAGCCAGAAACATGAATAGACACGTGTAAATAAATCTTCCAAAACAAATGTGTTGTACTACGGAAGCATATCGTATTCACTTGAAGTTTTTATAAATATATAATTTATTCTATTTTTCTTAGTCTTTTCCCCCGTTCTTCTTTTTTTGGGGCAATATTTTTCAGATTTTTTTTTTTTTTTTTTTTAAATTCCCATTTTTTTCGGAATGTTTTTTTTTTTCCTGTTTTTGGGGAGTATTTTTTTTTTGTTCGCATTTTTCCCTGTTTTTTCCCCCAGCAAGCTTGTTTTTGTGTATATATTTATGGGGGGGTAGTTTTTTTTTGTTTTTTTTTAATTGTGTTTTTTGCAATTTGTTTCTGTTTTTGAGATTTTTTTCCCCTTTCCGGAATATATATATTAATGACAGAAAGAAATACAAAAAAAATGAAAGAATTTTTTTTTCTGAAAAACAGAAAAAAAATAAATGTTTACAAAAGCAAAGCCACCAAATACGTAAACATTGCATTCAATTGGGGAAAATACTTTTTCTGAGTTTTTTTGTTAATTTTTTTATGTCATAAAATATATGTATTTAAAAAAGACAATTTATTAAGAAAGAATAGGAAAAAATAATCTGAAAACCCAAATATTTTAAAAAGAAAAACAGTTCTGAAAAACACAAAAACATTGCGAAAAAAAAATCTAAATATAAACAATTCCGAAAAACAAAAAAAATATTTTAAAAAGCAAAAGCAAAGCCCCCCCCCCCAAAAAAAAACACAGAAAAAGCAACTTTTTATCCTCAAGTGAATGCAACATTTCAAAGTTAAATACAACTGAACTGTACTCGGGCTGTGATTCTTTCGTGTCCAACTAGAGAGCATGTGGAGCACATGTGGTAAACATAAAACATGGAGCATGTCCCTTTTTTGTGCAGCTAAAACAGCTCCCAGTCTTCTGGGAAGACATCTGTGGGAAATCTGGAGCATTTTTCAGGTCCAAGATCACTGGAGTAGGTACCGCTCTGTGTTTGGTATTTGCCGGGATTCTTCCACCCGTTCCAAGCAGGCCTCCATGGAGCTCATTTTGTTTGTTCCCTGGGGCGCAGTCATGCCTTCCCCAAACTTTTCCCACAAAGGATACAGACGGTTGTTCAAAATGTCAGTAAGACTAATAACGAGCCCCCCAAACTAATAGGATGATGTTTACGTAGCTTAAAGTCCTAAATTCTAGAGCCTGGCATCATCAATGAAACTGCTATCAGGCAGAACTGAGGCATGTTTGAAAAGCAGTCTGTGTTCCAGAGCACATCAACTAATTTCATCGAAAAGGAGAACAGTTTGGCTCTTGTTTTGGAACACACACAAAAAAAGCTCAGTTTGGTCAAATTGCAAAGGTCGTTGCGCATTCTAATTCCTATTTGTACTAGTAACATTTAGATCAGGGCTCAACAACATTATACATTGTACAGTATATTAATAACCTGACTAAAACAAGGTCCTAATAAAATGTTATTTTTCTAAATTTATTGCCCCAGTAGGGCTCTGAGATATGTAGACCAGAGTACAAACTAAACACGGCGATGCAGCATTTAGCTGCTATGCTGCAAATGATTTGAAAACATTGTTAAAAAAACAAAAAACAACTATGCTTTATCTCCCATACCTATGATTAATTTTTTTTTTTTTTTACAAAATGTTGTTCTTGTGCTTTACAGTCTATTAGTTATAAGCCCATGCCTTTACTTTAAAAAAAAAAAGTTCTTTGTTACCTCACTGGTCTGAACAGAGTCTGATTAATATTGTGTTTGTGTAATTAGAATTGAGATGAGTCCATTACTCTGAAAACAGGTGAGCTGTGGCATTCGCAATGCGAGCCCGAGTGCAGTTGACGAATGCCATGGATGAAAATGGGTTTACCTGCTTCATTCTAATTCAACAAACACAATATTAATCCGACGGTTGCACAGGTGGGGGGGGATCAAACAAAAAACTATTGCCAAAGATTCCCCTTTAAAGCCACGCTCGGTTGACCGCTCAAAGATCAGAAGCGTGTCCCAACTCACCGGAATGTTGAGGCTGCGCAGCACGGCCTTGATGCTGAGCACGTTCCTAACCAAGTTGTCGATGTGGCCGTGCAGCGCCGCGTTGGTGACGGAGCTGCGCAGCAAACTGAGACCCTGCTGCAGAAGCCACAGGCCGCACTGCACTTCCTGGGCTTTCTCCATGGCCTGGACAAAAAAAAAAAAAACGTAAGTAGCACGCTTAAAGTACACGTCGGGAAGAACTGGAGGCAAAAAAAAAATGTCTTACGTTTTTCTTCTCCCAGACATCAAAGTCTACTCTGGTTTGAGGAATGCTGACGGACTGGGACAGGGTGCATCCATCCCGGCATG
Organism: Vanacampus margaritifer; assembly: GCF_051991255.1. Taxonomy (NCBI): domain Eukaryota; kingdom Metazoa; phylum Chordata; class Actinopteri; order Syngnathiformes; family Syngnathidae; genus Vanacampus; species Vanacampus margaritifer. Next base: position 17,420,497 of record NC_135446.1, read on the forward strand.
ACTTCTAAGGAGACAAGTGCAGGGTTGATGCAATGGCACGGTCCGAATTGGCAATCAATCGCCTCACCATGGCCGCTTCGGCGTCTTGCGCTTCCTTGATGAAATGGTTCAGGACCCTCAGGTCGCAGATGGGCCTCAGCGGGGATGGTAGGCTTGGGCAGGTCCACTCCAACACCATCAACAGCAAGGCAAGTAGTCCTGGAAGAAAACGCTCGGTCGTGATGCTTCTTAACTCATTCACTGCCATAATTCATAAAAAAAAAAAAAATTAAAAAAAGATTATTAAATAAAAATTAGGGGGGACAGGCAATTACATTTTTTAATCATAATTAATTGCATGAGTTAACTCACGATTAATCACAAATTTTATATATATGTTCTAAATGTACAATATTTATTTTCTAGGTTTTCATACTCTTGTTAACAAAAGTAGGGGGAAAAAAGTTAAATAGAAATAGTTCAAATACATTTTTGACGTTTATAGCCGTCAATGGCAGTGAATGAATAAAAAATAAAGATTAATACAAATTTGGGGGACAGGTGATTCGCCTGCTGCTAATGATGGCCAAGCGGGGCGTATCACGACGAAACATTTGAGTCTGGTGTGTGCCTTGACCTCCACTGAACCCTCTGAGACCGACTCACAGAACCCCTACGCTCTAAAAAAACGATCTTCTACTTGGTTCAATTTGACCCAACTTTGAGTCAAGAAATTGGTCTTTTAGTGTAAAACAACTCATAAATATTGATCAGATCATTTTGTATAAAACAACCCAGAAAGTTGGATCAAATTGACGCATAAAGTGGATCGGTCCATTTTTGATCCATAATTGGGTTACTTTTGACCCAACTGTTTTTAGAGTGTAGGGTTCGATTGAACCCAAGTTAAGAACCACTGCAGCATTCACGCAAATTACGATTCTTGAGCCGTCATTCGGGTGATTTATTTCCTGTGACTACTTGAGATACTGGACCCCCCCCCCCATTATAGACAGCATTTACAGTACATACACATCTAATCATCTTGGTGGGTGGGAACGGACCCCTATGGCCCGCCTATGGCGATGGATGTGCGATGTAGCTACATTTCGACAGACAATATAGCAGTCCTCACAGTCTTATATTATTTATCCTCTGTGAAGAGCGACTAATATTAGTCCCGTACAGATGAACGGAGAGGAATTTAGACATCTCAGTGAAACATTTGGTGGACAAACTAGAAAGATTGATGCAGTGTTTTTTCTCTAATGTCCTATTTATTTATAGATTTGCTGTATTTCCTTATGAAATACAATATAAGAATGCAATTTTTTTTGTTTTTACTTAGGGAAATTTTGGAATGTATTAATGGCTAATTTTGGTTGGGAACATCTTAATATAAAAACAACTTAGCTGATTTCCATGAAATGCTTTGGCATTTAGACGATTGTAGTGCAGATAAAGCGGCCGTCTATGGAGCTATTCAATTTGGGTCCGATGATTTAAGCCTTGGCAGAGGTCTCGGCTGTACGGCTGCCATGAAATTGTGCAGGGTATCCCCCATGAGAACCACATCAAAAAGATTATCCTGACAAATTGAGACGGGACCCTTCTCAATGATATGATGATTTTTTTTTTTTCAAGATCCTCTTGATGTTGATTTGAATGATCATCTTTCATCTCTTTGCCGTTTACATCATAAACGAACTCCCGGCGTTGCGCGCACGCCGGAGCATTGTGTTCATTCGAGGTCAGTTCAGCGGGTGTGCTTGGCAAATGATAGCGGGTCTCCTGGTGTGTTGTCATGTGGGCACGCCGCCTGGCCCTTGTGCACCCTTGAGCTGAATGCACTCTTTCACTGCAGCCCCAGTGTGACGCAGGACGGGGACGATACAAAAGATCATCAGATGAAGGCGAGATTAAGTTCTACAGACTTGCAGCATCATTTGCCTGGAGTAGCCAGAAATACAACCACTGGGTGCACCTCTGAATATACATTACAAGATGTCACAGAGGTCATTGTCTGGGATTTTTCATTCGTTTTTATGTAGGGTTTTAATTATTCATTTTTTTCCAGAAATGTATTCTATAAGTTTAGTTCTTATCCGTTTAAATATTCAAGCTCGAGTCCTCTAGTCTGCACTTTATGTCCCATCTGTATAAAATTCAGCGTCAAGTCAACTAGTTTGCGCCACATGTGCATCCGTGTAAAATTTGAAGTGCAATCATCGCAGTGCATAATAATACTGCTTCATTAAAGGCACAGTGTGTAATAAGGGACCACTAAATGAAGCACGCAAACTACGGTGGCTCAGCTGGGGTGAATCAGCCCAGCGAGCGACGGAAAAAAAAATAACAACGAGCGAGCTGGATTTAGCCGTAGCGGCTAACAAAAGCCTCTCGTGGGAGTTAGCCTGAACCATAGGCTGGGATAGCTAACAAGAACGGCTAGCAGAAGAAGCTAGTTGCAGGGATGTGATTTTTCCGCTAATTCGCGGAATTACGGTTTTTTTATCTCCCTCCAAAAAGAAAAAAATTCCAATTTTTATTTTTTTTTTAGTAGTTCATTGTGTATGCACATGACTCCGACAGATAACATCTTCTGCTATAACAAAGACATTTGTGGTATGCTCTAATATGAGTTACTTTTCATTTGGTCATGATACAATTATTTGTTCATGAAATTTGAACTCTTCAACATTATTTATGTGTTAACTTAGTAATCACATTAGTTAGATATGATGATATTCTCAGTGATAGTTTTTAAAAGCAAAGGCAGTCCAATGTTTTTGAATGTGACTGATTTTGAGTTGACTAAAACTGCCATTTTATATGGGATAGTTCAATATACATTGAAAATTTATGCTGTTGTTTTGTCTATTTCTTTGTCATGTGAGTGCATTGAAAGTACTTAAAAACACGGAAAACCCATGAGCTCCCCCTTGTCCCCCCACCAGGGCACTGCCCTGGATCTAGCTGGGTGCCAGCGGCCCCAAGACCCCCGGCTAAATTTTCAGATAATTTCACTTTGGTCAAATCACATCCCTGTAGTTGAGAAAAAAAAAAGAAAAGCTTGTGAGAGCAAAGCAGAAGGTGACCGAATCATGAGACTCAGCGATGACCATGTGGGAGGTGGTCGAAAATGTTCACAAACTTTTCCTTTGGGCATCTGTAGCAGGAAGATGGTGGCGAAACATAGCAGCCTCTCGTCAGATGAGGCTACAGCCATGTAAAATAGCGATTGCTTTACCTACTATTATATTATTATTTTTTATTAAGTTTATGCGGTACATTTTTTTTCATACTATTATCATAGTTAATTATTAATTCACCACTAGAGGGCGCTCGGGATCACTGACTGTACCTTTAAATGAATGGCTAGATAGATAGTTTCATCTATTTTGTTTTGTTTTTATTAACTCATACTCTACAATCTTGATTCAAACTCATCCAGAAAAGGAACTTTCCATCAAAGTTGGGTCTGAGAAGGAAGGCACCCATTCCCACTCTTAATGATTGATGAATTCATTCAGAGGGTCAACACTTTCTTGAACGTATACTCTGGCGCAAATCATTAGCCTCCTTTGCAAACAAGTGTGTGACTCCACCATGAGGATTAACTTTGACCTCTGCACCTCCGCCGTTGCCTACGTGAGAATGTGCGGACCCGCGTTATCACCTCACACGACGGAGGGATTTAAACGGCTATGTCTGCCAACTAGTCTATTTTAAATTGAAGCCGTGTTGTCCACAAGTGGCTTCGGTGCTGGGATGTGCACGTGAGGTTCTGATGCAGCGGGTTCACACACTCCAACATGGCAGCGGGCTAAATGTGGGAGCGAGCGCTGAGGAAGAGATGCCATTTTAAGGAGCGTTGCCTCCTGACCTCCTTCACCGAGGATGGCGGTCTGGTAGGCGTGACGTCGCTTCCTCCTGGGCTGAGCTGGAACCCCGAGCATAACCTCTGCACGCCCTGAGTACGTGACAACGTTGCTGTAATCCGCAGTGTCCACATTAGGCGCAACTTTTAGGACCTAGATATTCCCTTTTCCACAAAAAAAAAAAAAAAATGTAGCGGGCACGTGACTGAACCTTGAGGGACTCCAACTGCACAGTTTCTGCTTGTAGGATTATTGCTACTTAAAAGATTGCAGCTTTTCACAAGTAGTCAAATTCCATAGACTTTGCAGTGGTGGAATGTGTCGAGGTAGACACATTTTAGGAATAATGTCACTTTGCACTTCAGTGTGTGCACGTAACCTCCAGTCCTATCAGTCCTTAACTGCAATAATTAGCCTCATTCAATGTAGGATTGCAGGTCTGCAATGGATCAGATCATCTCCTTGCTCCACAGTAACACATTTAGTTCCATTTCTTCTTTCTACTTTGTCAAGGAGAATTATATCAAGAAAGCATATTCACGTCAAATCAATTAAATTACAAAATTGTAGACTGATCTGATCAGCCTCCCGGGCAATTCATTTGAACTTGAAGAGTTTTCCTGATGAGCAGGATGCGCTTGGTTACCTAATTGTCATTTTGTTTTCCCTCTTGAGATGCCCAAAAAATAACTGTTCATCCAAGAAGCTCAAATTGAAATTTTGCTCTGCTCCACAACTTCAGATGAATACAATCAATTAACATATTTATTATTGATATTACTGTGGAAATTCTAAGAACTCTTCAAAGGTCCGGACCGCCGGGAATAATCGTTATATTCAGTATTTACCAATGCAATTTCACTCCCACAAAGAGTACATCATAACTGACTTCAACAACTCGGGAGCCTCATGCTCAAAGGACCTGGAGAAAGTTCCATTGTGTTTCCAGTAATTGCTTACATTAAGAATGCTGAACAAATCGGAACTCAGCCCTTCTGCTATTGCACACATTTGTACACAAGAGTTCAGCAGGAAAAAAAAAAAGAACAGATCTACACGCAAACATTTTTCGTTTTCTTTTGTAACGGTGATCTCGTTTTTAAGCACGAACGTGTGTCCAAACCCTGCAAGCGGCAATGTCAATATCCCCCCTATTTGCGCACACATGCTGGCTCATGCTTTGTCAGCACATGACGCACCTAATCAGACAACGTGACAAGGCTCTTCTTACCTCTACCGGTGTTCTGCAACATTCGCACACGGCTGCCTCATCTTTCAACAACATGCCAGCAAATGCGCATCAATCGAAGGCAGAAAAAGTCGCCCCACAACAAAAAAAAAGCTCCGCGGCTCCGAGGAAGTCTGCCGAGACCCCCTCCCTCCCCCAGCAGACTGCGTTTGCATCACCGCTCGGCTTTGGCCAAAGCTTTTTATTTGGCTCACCACCCCCGCCCCCGCCAGCCACCCGCGCCCTCCCAGAGAGGCGCGAACTGACGCGGTCTCGGCGAGGGCCAGGACGCGCGTGTTTTTTTTTTGGGGGGGGGGTTATTTTTTCTCGCAGCGCGTGGAGGGGACAAAAAGTGTCCGTAAAACTCACCAGGGAAGTCCATGGCGGTGTCCGCATCGCTCGCACCGTCTGCGCCCCTCGGTCCGTTAATTGGAAACGAGACCCTTTTTGAGGATCCACGCCACTTTTCCGGTAGGTGTTTCTAAAAAGTGATCCTTTTTGTTTTTTTTAAATAATTGATGCCCAGGGGGATAAGGTCGCATTGTCCGCGTGGTGACAACCCCACTGCTGCACCCAAAGATGTTTTCTCTCATTGTTATCCCAACGAAAGGCTTTCGCTGTTTATAAAGAATGGGTCCCAAAAGGTAAATAGTGTCTCGCTAAAGAGGTGCGGAGACTTCCGATCCATTGTTTGGGTGCGTTCCATTTGCTTACGTGTTTTTCCCTCCAATTTATTTTTCAGATGACTCTATGTCGGAGGGAGGCCATTTTAAATTGGTCCATTCAACATTTGACGTCACAAATACAAGTCTATTGTTTATGTAGCCACCAAATGCGTTTTACTGTAGTACTTTTTATGGAGGTAAATATGGTGCAAAACTAACTTGTAAAAAAAAAAATGTACCTGTAGAAAAAAAAGTCTAAATTTGTATCTGTAAAAGTCGTGATTTGTACCTGTAAAAAAAAGTGTACCTGTAAAAAAAAAGAAAAATTGTATCTGTAAAAACAATTTTGTACCTGTAAAAGTCATGATTTGTACCTGTAAATATGGTGCAAAACTAACTTGTAAAAAAAAATTGTACCTGTAGAAAAAAAGTCTAAATTTGTATCTGTAAAAGTCGTGATTTGTACTTGGAAAAAAAAGTGTACCTGTAAAAAAAATAAAATTGTATCTGGACAAACAAATTCGTACCTGTAAAAGTCATGATTTGTACCTGTAAATATGGTGCAAAACTAACTTGTAAAAAAAAATTGTACCTGTAGAAAAAAAGTCTAAATTTGTATCTGTAAAAGTCGTGATTTGTACCTGGAAAAAAAAGTGTAGCTGTAAAAAAAAAAAATTGGTATCTGCAAAAAAAATTTTGTATCTGTAAAAACAATTTTGTACCTGGAAAAGTCATGATTTGTACCTGTACAAAAAAGTGTAAATTTGTATCTGTAAAAGTTGTGATTTGTACCTGTAGAAATGACAACCTGTAGTCAAAGAAGTCGCCACTAGGAGTCACAAGTGTTTTTTCTGCTGCTGTCCAGCGCGTGAGTTTTGCACCAAATATCTCGCTACAAATGGTGCAAAACTGATTCGTACTCGTAGAGCACCGTGATTTGTACTCGTAGAAGAAGAGGGCGGGCTCTGGAGGATTTGGGCGGGCTAAGGCTCAACCTCATTGGTTGAGCGAACGACAGTGGGTTGAACTTAAATGAACTGGTGTGGCTACTCCGTTTGCTTGGAATTTCGGATTTGTGCATATTAATGATAAAAACGTGGCGTCATTTGCACCATTTGTAGCGAGATATTTGGTGCAAAACTCACGTGCTGGTGGACAGCAGCGGAAAAAAACACTTGTGACTCCTAGTGGCGACTTCTTTGACTACAAGTTGTCATTTCTACAGGTACAAATCACAACTTTTCCAGATACAAATTTACACTTTTTTGTACAGGTACAAATCATGACTTTTACAGGTACAAATGTGTTTTTACAGATACAATTTTTTTTTTACACATACAGATTTTTTTTTTTTACAGGTAAATCTTTTTACAGATACAATTTTTTTTTTTTTACCGATACAATTTTTTTTTATAGTTACAAATAACGACTTTTACAGATACAAATTTAGACTTTTTTGTACAGGTACAAAAAAAATTTTTGTACAGGTACAAATCATGACTTTTACAGGTACAAATGTGTTTTTACAGATACAATTTTTTTTTACACATACAATTTTTTTTTTACAGGTAAATCTTTTTTACAGATACAATTTTTTTTTTTTTTACCGATACAATTTTTTTTTTTTCATAGTTACAAATAACGACTTTTACAGATACAAATTTAGACTTTTTTGTACAGGTACAAATTTTTTTTTGTACAGGTATAAATGTGTTTTTACAGATACATTTTTTTTTCACATACAAAAATTTTTTTTACAGGTAAAACGTTTTTTTAGAGATACTATTTTTTTTTTACAGATACTATTTTTTTACAAGTACAAATAACGACTTTTACAGATACAAATTTTGACTTTTTTCTACATGTACCAATTTTTTTTACAAGTTAGTTTTGCACCATATTTACCTCCATAACCTTTCCATGTCCACAAAAACAGCAATGTGTGTGTGTTTAACATTATATTGACCTGTATTGCATTTTTCCAATTCCAGATTAATCCAGTGACCACCCATGGGAATAACTGGATAAGAAACAAAGATGATGCTGAACGGTAAGAAAAGATGACTAATGATGACATCACAGCTGGTCTCTTGGTTCCTGCAGCAAAGAAATCGGTGGTTTTCCTATCTCATATATCACTTTATAGAACTCTTCAGTGTTCAATTGTGGGTTTTCTGCTTTGGAGGCCACAGACAAGCCTCCTTTCCCGAGCTTGCTTCTATAACTAAAATCCAATCTGAACGACCGAAACCAAGTTTCCGCTATACAGGAAGACACGGGGGCTTCCAAGAATCCTGTCTGTGGCGGCCGCGCTAGTGTGAGCGGGCAGTGTTTCTAAAATAGGCGAGACATGATATAGCCTTGTGACACGATGACACGAATGGCCTTCAGTCACACACAGCAGACAGGATGGCTGCTCGCTTTATATGCATGTGATGGAAACAGTAAAGCTGAACGTTGACTGCATGCGTGAGAATCACATACACACGCCGGATGGGAAAGCCGACGTCAAACATTCTCGCCGCGACCCCCGTCAGAGGCATCGATCCTTCCTGGAAGTTTCCTTTGTGTGGTAAATAGGATGCTGCTATGCAGGAGGGGAGGAGTGTGTACGGGTAATGCAATGTCACATACCTGAGTGACGCAAGTCCTCCACGGCATGACGCTCTGCCGTTCGATTCATATAGATTCGCAGAGACAGTTGACTTTGCCAATGATTTCAATGCTCACATTTGATTGACACTGCTCACACTTGAGGGCTGTTCCGAACATGTTGCTGACCTTCAGCTTCACGGCAAGGTCATAGCCCCTCAGTCTGGCGCGGTTGAATCGAAACAATACCGAGTTTCCCGATCATCCTTCAAATTCCTGTTAGTGGAAGCGCACACGTGCCTCCGCACGACGGATCGCGGCTTTAAAGCTCGACCGCCGCTGTGTCCAAGTTAAAGAGACAATGTTGACAGATTGTTGCAGTGTTTGCTCTGGCAGTGGGCTGTTTGCTTTTGTCTGCGAGGGAGACAAGGTACGTGCTGCGGGCCATGCTTTGCGATCAGAGGGATCGGGGTGGGGGTTCAGTGTGTGCGTGTAGTAAAGGGGGCTGGGGCGGGAGTGCCGTCGTCACGACGCATTGTCCTGCAGTCATTGCGTTAATTGGACTGAAGTTCGTCAAGGTTGAACCTGAACACATATAGAGACCACCACCGGCCCCTCTGTCGCCGTTTGCTTGCGTCTCCGTGTCATGTTTGTGGGCTTGTGGCCAGCTAGGTCTGCTCCTCTGGCGCGACACCAGACGGGAAGTTGACATAAAAGGATGGAGGCGAGGGGAGGGGAGGGGAGAGGAGAGGGGAGGGGAGCGGGGGTGCTGTTAGGGACACCGGAACCGAGGTAGGAGCCACCGACTGGGGGACAGAATTCCTTGTTTGGGCTTGTATGTGTCCGCGGTGACAAGAATATGGTGACCTTGCTGTGATCCCGCGTCAATGACATGTGACTGGGCGGGGGGCATACCAGGACAGGAACCAGGTCACTGAGAGTCTTGCCCTATCTACCCACATATATCACGAGTCGGTCAACTTTTTTTTTTTTTTTTTTTTCCTGGAGAGCTCAGTATTGTTCATTGGGTAATTTCACCGATTTGACATGTCATCATCATTGCTCTCTCTTTTTTTTTTTTTTTTTATATATATATTTTTAATTCATTTTTATTTTGTATGTGGGTGAGTATGTGTATGTGCGTGCGTGTGTGTATTCATTAGTTCACCTAAAATATCCCATACCAACTATTGACGAATGTGTAATGAGTGCTGTTGTCAAAATGTGTCTTTATGTAACAGGTTCATGGCGCTAAAGACGTTGGGGGGGGGGGGGGGTCACTGACACCATTAACTAATCGACTTTGACTCAGCTTTCATCACATTTAGTGGCGACGGCAAAAAATAGTCATGCAACTCTTCACCAGAAAAAAAATGATTGCTTTTTTTGTTCATTTAGTAAAATACGCTCATTTTAAAAAGATATAGGCCCAAAATGTTGTTACAATTTATTTATTTGTTCAATAGCTTTTACGGGAAATCCACCAGCTGACATTGACTCGGTATGGAGTAATTCTGCAACAACAGTGATGTAATTAGTGGCGCCCGAGTTGTGTTCCCAAACATCCTTGGCATCCATGCGATGTGCACAGATTAGACTAGCTGCACTTCCTAAGTGGTGGAAGTTTGTCAAATGTCACACTGTGATCTATCTGTATTCTTCAGATCCCCGGAGTGGCTGTTGACAAAATATGGCGCTGAGATTAAATTATTGTGTACACATCATGAGAAAGTTCTATTTAACATGGTTGGACCTCGGCGCCAAATAGCAAACAAAAAACTATTTGGTGAACCGTGCCCAAGCTTATTTGTCCATGCGGAGTCAATCGTGGCAATGATTGACTTGCATCTTTTTTATGGCCAATTCAAAAGAGCCCCAAGCCCCACAATAACAATAATGAAAAAAAAAATATTCATTGCTTTTATGAATTACTGCTTTATATGTTTTACCTCAACTATGATTTGCAATAAATGCTCACTCACTTATTAGTGCTCCAACAATGCTATATAAACTAGAGAAGTCATTTTTTTTTGTGTGTGCGAGTGTCTATTATGAGACTATTCTGTCAGTCAATCTTTTGCAGTCAAGCCGAACAGCTCAATAGCAGCTCGGATTGATTTCATTCTTTCAAAGAGCAACGAGTTGAATGAATTTGAATGACAGGCCGACCTATTATGACCATCCGGATTTGACCATGTAATACTGTTTTTTTTCTCCCACCAAGGAAGAATTTCAGAATTAAAGGGATTTTAAGACTGTGCCGTGAGGAATGCCCATTTAGTTGGAGAAGCTCTCCCTCTCCAGACAGGACATACGTTGACGCATAAATCACATAGGTGTCTTATTCAGCATTAATTTTTTATGCACCTCTTGTTTTTTGTCACAATAGAAATTTTTACTTTTGATGCCATCTTTTTTATTTTATTTTATTTTTTTAGAAAGCAATGCAACGGAACCTTCATGAGTCAGTTTGTCATGCATGAACCCATGAAGCCTGGTGATGAACTAAGGTGCAGAGAGGCCGCCACGATGTCCTCTAGGTGCACTGCTCCCCCCTGCTGGAGCTCTAGAGAACTGCCTGGCGAGTTGCAACCCCTTGCACAAGAGAAGATTACCGGTACTGTACTCAAATTTAATTTAACTTCAAAGACAGTCATGATAGCTGGAGGGTTGTGTGTGTGCATTAATGCTAAGTTGTTACGGTTAAGCATATTATTATTATATGAGACTTTATCTTCCTCAAGGATACTTACACTAACTCTTTATATAAAAAAGTAGAAACTGTACCAGATGGACTCTATTGATAATTATTTTTATGTAGCCTACAGTATGTTTTTTTGTTATGTACAGTCTTGCTATTTTAGGTTGCTGTTTTATTTATGTAATTTCATTTTATGGAATGCAGGGCAGCACAAGCTTAGTAAATAGTAGGTCTCCGAGTTCCAATCTCTTTATTTTTCTTCTCTCTTTTTTCTGTTTTTATACTTTCAAATTTCCTGTAAAATTGTTTTCCTTGCTCATTTTAGTTCTCTCTCTATATAAAAAAGTTATCTTTAATGTTATATAAATCATAGTTGCATGTGGTGTAAATTCCACTTTATTATACATGGTCACGTTATGTATGTATTTTTTCACATTTTAATGATAGCGTTTGTTATTTTAAAGTGCTTTATACATACGGTTCATCAGTTAGTCACCAATTAATCCCAAATTCTTGCTTTATGGCATATAGTCGTGAGATTTTTCTGATGTAAAAAAGGTTGGGAAACTGACTTGACAATGCGCATTCAACTGTTCCATAAAAGGTGTGATCGTATAGAAGATAATAATGGCCGATAATAACTTTTTTTTCCCCTTCAGTTTTTTTTGGACGTCATTGGTAGGAACACACTTCCACCGGAAAGTCACTACCAGCACACGGAAGAATTATGGGGTTGTACCAAAACAGGAAGTCGACGCAAAGCTTATCATTACAGACGGAATCGACGTACAATGAATTACTTTTAAACATGAACCAAAGCGATCTCACGTCGGGAGGCGAGATGGTGATTGATTGGGGTGAAAGCGCCGTTGGAAACGTCAATGTTATGGCGAGGGTGACAACTCTTTTGACGAACGTCCACACTGGTCTGCCGCCCCCAGTTACAGAACCTCTGAAAACGAGCCTCGTCGAAGGGGAGTATCAGTATTACCATTATGGCTGCGACGGACAAGATGACAGAGGATGGGGGTGTGGATACCGTACCATCCAAACTATGGCTTCCTGGCTGGGATATAATTGTACAACTCTGATCCAAAACAAACCTCCACCAAACATCCCAGAGATCCAACAAGCCTTGGTGTCCATGATGGACAAGCCGAGCTCATTTCTGGGTTCCAAGGAGTGGATTGGGACATTTGAAGCCTCTCTGGTGCTCTCCTATTTTTATGATGTCCCCTGTAGGTTGGTGCACGTCAGAAGCGGAGGAGCGGAGCTGGAGCAGGTTGCGGTGGAAGAGCTCCATCAGCACTTTGACAGACATAGATGCCCCGTCATGATGGGTGGAGACAGGGACAACTCATCAAAGGGGATCTTTGGGGTGTGCAGTGGGACCGCTGGAAGCTACCTGCTTATCGTGGACCCCCACTACTATGGAAGTCGGATGGAGAGGGGCGAGGCCCAAAAGCGAGGCTGGGCAGTGTGGAAAAGATTGGCGTCTTTCAATCAGTCCTCTTTTTATAATCTGTGCTTGCCTCAGATTGGCAGATAATTCATTTGAACTAGAAAATGAACATCATGTCGTAAAAAGGGGAAGTTACCACAATTCCAATCGCACATTTCGTGTATTTTGCCTTGACTACCCCACTTTAAATGAAAGCAGCGGTGGGAACTGGGAAGTAATGAAATACAAACACTTTGTTACTCTCACGTATCTGTTTTTTACTTGAGTGTTTATTATTATTATTATGACTGTTTAATTTGCTCCCCACATATGTATTTCTATTTGAGCTCTAATTAAAGCTGGAATCTGTTATGTGTGTGTATCAAACAGTTGTATACTGTCTATTTTTTATTGTACTTAAGTACATTCAAGAAGCTGCACTATTTTTACTTTTATTCAAGGACTTGAATCATATGGCAGCGTATTGCTGCCACCCCCCAAAAAAACTAATTCAATTTCACATTAAATCACAACAGTTTTAATGTGACACGTTTTCACATTTCAACGTGGTAAATTATCACATTAAAAGTTTCAAATGTGATAAGTTTGATTTAAAAATAAAAAAAAGTTTGACTTCAAACACGGCAATTATTACGAGACTCTTTTTTTTTTTTAAATGTTACATTGACTTGAGAGACTACAATCATAAAATCCCACTTAGCATGTGCAAACATTTTTGACTGATTCAAGACAGTTGAATTCCAATTAAAAAGGCCTTATTTGTAGATTTATGGAATCAATGCTGTTGCCCCTACCAACATGGCCGTCTGTTAGCCTCGCTTACTAGTCTTCATATCTGCTACTTATCACGTTAAAACGTCAAATTCATCACGTTATATTGTGACACTGAACTTTTTTTCTGATGTGGCAGGAACATGCTTTCATAGAATCAATACTTTTGCTTTAAATATTTTTTTACGCAAGCATTTGATTACAGACCGGAGCGTGAGTACTTTCGCCACCTCTGGTTGGCCCGCCGCTTGTCAGTGTGCAGTCACGTGGTATCACACGGACGGCCATGTTTCCGAAACACAAACAACAAGACTAGCAGGCAGCACACACACACACATACACACACTGATGCGACCGTTGGAGGAAGGCGAGGAAGAACAAAAATACGACATTGGCCACGGAGCACGGATTCCCGGGAGTACCATCGTGTCGAATGAACGCGTTGACGAATGTTCAGAGAGCGATGCGTGCAGTAGATCGGCTGTAGGCGACACAGCCCGGCTGGTGGTTGCGATTCGAAACAAGTGAAGGAAGGTAAGCCGTGCTCGCAGCGCTCCTGGTTCCTCGTCGCGAGCTAGCAGGCTAGCGCTAGCCGCCGTGCTAACATGGCGTCGCGCGGGTGACTTTTCGTACTCCACGCGGTTGTTTATTTTTGCTCCTTTTCTCGCCCTCGTCGTGGACTTTGCATGCGATTGCTCGCAGTTGCCGATCTGGTGTACGAGCAGGCCCGATGATCCTGACACTCCACCCCCCTTTCCGCCATCATAGCTGCTGGTGTCATTTGAACCTTAGAGGCCTCGGCCATTGACGCGGAGCTTCGATGCTACTAGCTACGCACAAATGGGATCTTGCGCGACAAACCCAGCGCGATCTGTGCCATCGATTCTTTCAACCAACCCCCTCCAACAAATTCAAATAGTTTCACACCACCAAACAATGTGGATCGCGTGAGGTATTTTGCGGACGCTGCAGCTAGCTGTTTATTTTGCCGCTATCGCATTTAAGTGCACCAGCTAGGGAGTGAAATCGGCTTTTAGCGCTGTATTGTTTTGAAATCAAAGTGATTTGCAGAACAATCACGATCAAATAAGATCGAAAATGCAGAAAAGGCCGAGGTGTGTTAGTTGTTGAATTGTTGCTGTGTTGTCCAACATTTTCACCCGCTCATGGAGATATAGCCAACTATTCTAAACAGCTCTGTGTGATGCAATGCAGCAGTGCATCAGTGTAAAGTCAGTGCAACAATTAATTTAATTGAATACATCATCCATTCCCAATATCACTTTTGATAATCGTTTCAATAATCTACCATTGGTTCAAATGCTCGCAATTGCAGCCGCTAAACAGTACACGTTCTGATTTCTCCAGTCCCCGGTGAAGGTTATTTTACCGTGATCGCCAACTCGCCACCTATTGTTATTTTACCGTGAATCGCGCGAGAACTATAGGTATGTGTATCAGTCTATGGACTAGTGGTTGGAGCGCTCAAAAGTCTGGAGTGACGGCTTCAAATACTATGCTTAGAATTTCTTGCAGCCAGCTGGGAGTTAGTTGTAAATGAGCCGTTTTATGTGTTTATTTAAGATTTGAACAGTTCTTTACCGTGAATTGCGCGAGTACGATGCCATATTTGCCACATTTGACTGTTGATGCTGCCGTGATAGTTTGATTCGCTCTGCATTGATGAATTTTCCACATTTAATGATGGTTAGGGTTAGGCAAGGTATTGGCGATAACAGCCTGTTTTTGGTGACAAAATAAAATGAAAATTTCGTGACGTGAGGCAGTAACCAAAATAGCAGATTCACGCCAGGCCAAGAATGTATCGCTCCGGCAATTGGCCAATCAGAGCTGTTCACGGCACAATAACGCAAGTAGGAGAGTTGCCGGCCACAACAAAATAACCACTACCCAAGCGAAAGCACATTATTTGCAAACATGTTTTTATTTTGCATCAATAATCAACTTTTTTGCCCATTTTCTGGCATGTTACAGACCAAACCAGTAGCTGAATCATAACCAATTTGTGTGTTCTGTAGCCGGAATCGAAAAAATAAAAATAATCAAGACTTAGACTTACATTGTTATCAACAGACATGTTTAAAATTTATAATTAATTTCATATTTTTCACCAATCAATAATGTTGGTCAGTCTAATTATTATCCAATCGAAAGTTTTGAAAATAGGTTGGTCTTTCTCAATACAATGTCTAATTAAAAATATATATTTTTTGCTGAAAAATAATGATTTTGGAGACCTGGCGATATGAACCCCAAGCACTTAATACACCCACGACAATAAATCACTTCAAGGGGGCATAGTCCTGTATTGCCTGTTCTCATTATCAGCAAAGCTAATAAAACAGGACTACTTCTTCATCAGGATTATCACAACAAAAGTTCTGTTGGCTTGAACCATACAATTGTGCAACCAAGGCCATATTACGGCTGATTTAGAGAAGTGAAGTGCAAAACGTGTCAAAGATCGGATCAGGTACAACCTACGCAAAGTAGCTGCACACCATCAACAATCCATTATTTGGTTTTTGATTTTAGCTCTCACCTGCAAATAGTTTGCTGACTCGTTTATTTGGGGAAAATGTGTTTTGTGTATTTTCTCCAGATCAGCAAGATGTGATAGATTAACAGATGTGTTCCATTTAGCTGTTTAAAATTTTTTTACATCACTGCTTTTTTAATATATATATAAAATTATAATAATAATAAATTAAATAACAAACTGCCAGGTTGTGAACTTGTGATGCATCAGGGCGTTCTCATCAGTTATTTGTTTTCTTTGATCTGGTTTCCAGTGGCGCAAGAGGAAAGGAGGACAGGAAGTCAAGGCGTTACCTGGAGGGACTCCGCCAGTCCACATTTTAGTCGGAGCGAGCAAGAACGGCGCCGAGAAAAGGGAAGGAAAGGAGGGAGAGCACGGAGAAGAGGAGTGCGGGTCGCGTCTGCTCTCGGCAGCTGTTCCAGCAGCCTGTTATTTTGTTCAGTTTTTTTTTTTGTTGTTTTTTTTTTGTCAGCTGTGACTTTTTAAATGTTCCTTTTTTTTGATGAACTGGTTCAGGTTATGAATACAAATGTGAGATCTAACTGCTGTAAAAACTAAACAAAAACGAAGAGAGGAAACAAAATACTAGCAATGAGTATTTCTTTGTTCCATTGATCATTTCCAAAGTTCCATTTTTTTTCCTCTCTCAATGTTTTACAACCTTAATCGGCTGTGAGTAGCAGGAGCTTCCATTCTCCAATCTGTCGTCAAAAGCCCTTCCTTTTACCAAGCACGGACTGATAACCTGGTACCCCTCAAGCACCTACAACTGGCAGCTATTCTTGTGGATGTGTATTTTTTTGAGAAGGGGGGAGCGCCCTGTGACCACAGCTTAAGCACCACTCAGCCTTCTAGTCACCCAAGCCTAACTCAATCTAGCCAGCTCTAGCCTGGTCCTGCCCAGTCCAGCCTGCTCCGATATCTCTGGACAGGGTAAGCTTGTATATGTGACGCAAATATGTAAACGGCACAAACGAATGACTTAAGAATACGTTGGCTTCGCAGATACTCACATCTGTGTGGACGTGAGGAATATGACTGCTGAGACTCTCAACTTCGGCCCAGAATGGTGAGGGACTGCACATATATGCTTTTTTTTTTTTTTTTTGGTTATATTTGTGTCAAGAACGAGCCATGGATACTTCATGAATGGCAAAAGGTGAATTAAGGATTGATTTCGAGTTGCCACTTCCATTTCCTCTCCCGTCCTCCTTGCCAGCGGTTGTTTATGCAGCGATTAACGGGAGGTGCGGCCTGCCGTTTGGTCACACTCCATTTCCAACAGGCCGGGCCTGCTGCGAACGTTCTTGGTGCGCAGCCAGCCGGGGAGAATGTGTCTCTCGCTCGGCACATCTGCAGCCGCTTGCCTCTCACTCTGCTCCCCGTTTCCATAGTTAAATATATATATATATTTTTAACTCATTTACGGCCATAAATTCCTTTAAAAAAAAAAGATGATTAAAAATTTGGAGCAAGAGGCGATTACATTTTTTAATTGTAATTAATCGCATGACTTCTCTATTAATCACAAATTTTACATCTCTTCTAAATGTACAATCAAACAATTCTAGGTTTTCATAGTCTTGTTAACAAAAGGGGGGGGGGGTAAACTAATAGAAATAGTTCAAATGAATTTTTGACGTTTATAGCCGTCAATGGCAATGAATCAAAAAAAATAATAAGAAAAGATTATTGCAAAATTCGGGGCGTCAGGCGATTAAAGTATTTAATCGTAATTAATCGCATGACTTCACTAGTTAACTCGCGATTAATCACAAATTTCATTACTGTTCTAAGTGTACAATAAATTAAAACAATCTAGGTTTTCATACTATTGTTAACAAAAGGGGGGATGGTAAACTAATAGAAATAGTTCAAATGAATTTTTGACGTTTATAGCCGTCATTGGCAATGAATCTTTTTTATTTATTTATAAAAAAAAATTAGAAGAAGAAAATATTATAAGATTCGAGGCGTCCGGCGATGAAAGTTTTTAATCGTAATTAATCGCATGACTTCACTAGTTAACTCGCGATTAATCACAAATTTCATAACGGTTCTAAGTGTACAATAAAAATAAATTCTAGGTTTTCATACTATTGTTAACAATGAATTTTTGACGTTTATAGCCGTCAATGGCAATGAATCTTTTTTTTTTAAAGGAGAAAATATTACAAGATTCGAGGCGTCTGGCGATGAAAGTTTTTAATCGCATGACTTCACTAGTTAACTCGCGATTAATCACAAATTTCATAACGGTTCTAAGTGTACAATAAAAAAAATCTAGGTTTTCATACTATTGTTAACAAAAGGGGGGATGGTAAACTAATAGAAATAGTTCAAATGAATTTTTGACGTTTATAGCCGTCAATGGCAATGAATCTTTTTTTTTTTTTTTTTAAGGAGAAAATATTACAAGATTCAAGGCGTCTGGCGATGAAAGTTTTTAATCGTAATTAATCGCATGACTTCACTAGTTAACTCGCGATTAATCACAAATTTCATAACGGTTCTAAGTGTACAATAAATAAAAAAATCTAGGTTTTCATACTATTGTTAACAATGAATTTTTGACGTTTATAGCCGTCAATGGCAATGAATCTTTTTTTTTTTAAAGGAGAAAATATTACAAGATTCGAGGCGTCTGGCGATGAAAGTTTTTAATCGTAATTAATCACATGACTTCACTAGTTAACTCGCGATTAATCACGACTTTCATAACGGTTCTAAGTGTACAATAAATAAAAAAATCTAGGTTTTCATACTATTGTTAACAATGAATTTTTGACGTTTATAGCCGTCAATGGCAATGAATCTTTTTTTTTTTAAAGGAGAAAATATTACAAGATTCGAGGCGTCTGGCGATGAAAGTTTTTAATCGTAATTAATCACATGACTTCACTAGTTAACTCGCGATTAATCACGACTTTCATAACGGTTCTAAGTGTACAATAAATAAAAAAATCTAGGTTTTCATACTATTGTTAATAATGAATTTTTGACATTTATAGCCATCAATGGCAGTGAATGACATAATGATTTGAATAAATTGCAAACGTGGGAGAAAAATCCCAATGAGGAGATATAAAGTATTTACCCAATTGGCTTAGTTCTCTCTCCCTCACTCCGTAGCGCTCTTGCTAACACCCTACACCCACCTCCTCTCAGAGGTACATATGGTTTAGATGTGGGCCTGTGAGTCAATAACGTTCCTCTGGGAGGCAAGTGAATGGAGCCATTGTTCAGCTCCCGGCCTCGGAAGCTGGTCCTTCTTGTAACAGCTTTTTTTTGCCGTCAAATTGGAAAGCTAATGTATTACGAAGCAGAGTGCATTCAGTGTGGAGGCGACAGTTGATTTGTTAGAGAATGTGAAGTCGGTGATTTTTCTTCTTAGATGTGTGTTTTGTTTTGATAATTCAGATGACAATTTTGCAGTTACATAATAGTGCTATTCTTGCTTCCTGTGTAATTACCTAATCTGTTTATTGCCGGGATGTTCGGTACGAGTACTTCCACTAGTACTTTTGATACATAAAATTTCCTGCAAACAATGACATCATTTTAAAGACAGGCCAACAAATCCCAATATGGCAAAAGGGAAGTCAATCCAAAAACGTTCTTGACAATAATACATTGTATCTCAACATGCCATTCTGATTAATATTGCATTTGTGGAAAGTGTTAAGCAGCAAAATCCACCCTTTTTTTGCTGCTTAACTCATATTCCACAAATGCATTAACTCTTTGACTGCCAAAAAACGTTAAATAACGTTTAGTAAAATCCTATGGAGGAGTGCCAAAGACGTTAAAAGACGTTTTTTTTTTCAAAACAGAGGTGGAACTAACCATTTTCTATTGTTGATTACTCAAAAACGGAATAAGGTAGAAACAAACTCTTTTTTTCTGATGAAAGATGAGAGTCCAATCTTTCATTTGGTAGTATGTGTGTTTCCATAGTCCAAACACATAATTTTCTGTGGACCTTGAAAGATCAGTCAAAAATGCTTAAATCGGCTGGCACCCACGGCATCCCTTTTCTGAAAACGTCTGGCAGTCAAAGAGTTAACGATATTGAGATGGGGGATGAATAAATCACAATTATATTTCAACTACTTCAACTTTTTTTTTTTTTTTTTGTCACTCAAATAACAAGCGAATGCTAACATTTAGCTTTGCCCGTCCCAACCCAGGCTCCGTGCACTGTCCAGTGGGGGGAGTGTGACGTCCCCCCCTCCCTCCCCCGCCATGCCAAAGTACAAGCTGGCCGACTACCGCTACGGCCGAGAGGAGATGTTAGCACTTTATATCAAAGACAACAAGGTAGGTTGCGCCGCGCGGAGCTCGCGAAACGTCGCCCTCTTTCACAGTAACCCGCTTCGTATTATTACGAGTAGTTCTGTTATGTTCCCTGAAGGCCCCATTGTTGTTTATCTTAGGTCCCGGAGGACATGCAGGATAAGGAATTTGCTGCTATTCTGCAAGATGAGCCCATGCAGCCGCTGGCACTGGTGCCTCTCACTGAGGAGGAGCAGGTCAGCCTCTTAACTCGAACCACAGTGACACGCCAAGGTGAGCCCTTTCCATTGGCTGACATTCCTCACATTCCTCCCCCCCCTGCTCTCGCCCTGGCAGAGGAACTTCTCCATGTCTGTGAATAGTGTGGCTGTACTGCGGCTCATGGGAAAGGGGGTGGGCGGAGCCGCCCCGGCCGGAGCGGTGCGAGGGCGGGGCGCCACTCGAGGCAGCCGAGGTAAGGGAAAGTAGAGAATGACTTCATAGACAACAAAGAAATGTTGCCCAAAGTGCAACGGTGTGGCCGCTATTTAGGGGAATAGTCAAGTGTTCACTTCCTCCTTTTTTTCTCCACCATCTTGGTGGAGCTCACTTCCTATTGGCCTCCCTTTGTCAAGCCGCACATGCTTCAGTGTGCGCGCGTGTTTGTGCGTGAACAGGCCGGGGCCGCGGGGAAGGTGGATTCTACCAAAGAAGTATTGAAGATGCTGAGGTTGGTTTCGGTCGAAGCTCCAGAGAGATACACCGTAGCCAGAGCTGGGACGACCGGTAAGGAAGTCAACAACATCATACATGATTTATTTTAGGGGTGTCGGGCGATTTTAAAATTTGTAAGCGCAATTAATCGCATGACTTCAATTGTTAACTGACGATTAATCGCAAATTTTATATCGGTTCTAAATGTACAATAAAATGTAAAAATAAAAAAAAATCCCCGAAGTTTTAAAATCTTGTTTAACTCATTCACCGCAGCCATTTTCACTGAAGCAACCCCCTTTGCTCCCATCTCTTTTACTGGATTTTGACAGTGTATTAAGTAGATATTTTTGCGCCGTTTTTAGCCTCTTGTGTCATTGTTGGGTCCATATTTAACATAATAGAAGAGCAAACAATGTTTAAATATATTTAACTCATTCACTGCCATTGACAACTATAGACGTCAAAAATTCATGCGAACTATTTCTATTAGTTTAACAATTTTTCATTTAATTTCATTTTTTATGAAAACCTATTTTCACAAATTTTATATCTGTTCTAAGTGTACAATAATTTTTATTTTATTTTTTAAATCTAAAATTCTTAATAAAAATGGGAAACTAATAGAAATAGTTCAAATGAATTTTTGACGTCCGTAGCCGTCATTGGCAGTGAATGAGTTAATAACAGATATAAAATGATCATTATTTTTTTTTAATTAGGCCCGTCAGGCGATAATTTTTTTTTAAATTGTAATTAATCACATGACTTCACTAGTTAACTATCGATTAATCACACATTTTATATCTGTTCTAAATTTACAATAAAAGCAATTCTAGGTTTTCATACTCTTGTTAGTAAAAGTGGATATTTTTTTTTTAGATTATAGAAATAGTTAAAAGGAATTTTTGACGTCTCTAGCCGTCAATGGCAGTGAATGAGTTAATATAGTAGAATGATTTACGTACAAGGTCGCCGTAAGTTCGATATTTTCTACACATTTGATTTTTTTAAATAGGGTTTGCTTCGAGCCGTTTTGAGCTTATTTGCCACCATGTTTACAAGCATAAACGGATTTTCCCTCGGATATCAAGAACAGTTCAAAATTTGTGTATGTTTTGTTTACTGGTGTTTTTTCTTTTTGCCACAGACATAATTTCAATTATTATTATTTTTAATAGTAAATAGGGAAAGTACAGTTCTTTCACCCTCTTGCCAAAGCACTTGTCTTGTCTAATCAGTGGCACAGGTGAGTTGTCGCGCAAGAGGATATCGACTTCACCACTGTGGGTGAGATGGCAGTTCAAACCCGTGTCTGCTGTCTCAATCAGTGATGAGACAATCTTTCCGTCCACCAATATAGCAGTGGTTGCTTTAAAGTTTCATTCAATTTGTCTGCCATTAATCAATTCCGGTTGTTAATAGGGATGGGTTGCTTTCACATTTGAACCGGTTCTGTTCCAATTCTCGGTACCTGGAAATCGATACCGGTACTCAACGGTACCAAATAAATCCTACTTTCATCAGAAAAAAAGGATATTTCTATCTGTTTCAGTTTTGCAGCAATTAGCATTAGAATATAGCTAAACTTCATTATTATTCACAAACCTCTTGAAAACACAGGCAAAAGAGCTTGTTGCAACATGGCTGATCTCTTATACTCTGCTGCCACCTGCTGGCCGTTTTTTTGTAATAACGACCATTGCTTTAAGCGATCTGTCAGAAGCTGTATCAAAGCCTTCCGCAAATTCTACCACGAAAAAAAACCCAAAACGAGTGAAGGACAAAGTATTAAAAATTATATTTATATGTTTTTGGGTTTGAATGAGTTAACATGAATGTGGAATTTGTTTTTAACTATTAGAAATAGGGCTGCATCTTTTAGTCATTGATACAATTATTTCATAATAATTAATACCATTTAGATGTACTGAAAAAAAGGGTGATATTAATTTGTTTTGAGGTATTTTTTCTGCCACTAGATGGCATAATTGCATTTGTAAGACATTGGTGCCAGCTCAGTGCATTTTTCTTTTCATAATAAGAGCTGTCTAATCTTTAACATAAAGTAACATGTGAAATTCTGCACATTTTTAAAATGGTAAAACACAACTTGACAAATATATGCATTATTAAATTTATTACTGCTAAATTTTGCTGTGTTGCGACTGGAATTCCCCCAGTACAAACTTTCCAAGTAAGGGACGGTCATTAACCGTGCGTTTAAAAAAAAGAAAAAAAAGAATGGCGTTAAAGGAACTTTAAATTAACTCGAAATTAACACACTAATTTTGACCCCCCCAGAGGCGAGCGTCGATTTGAGAAGCCGCTCCGTCGCGAGGTGGTCCGCCCCGGCTTTGAGGAGTCTGCCGGTCCCGGTGGCTCCGGGAGGAAGGATTACACAAGGGCTGACAGCGAAAACTGGCGCACCCTCCGGGAGGAGCAGGAGGGGGAGGAGGGCGAGCCGGGAAGCAATTGGAGAGTTGCTGGACCCCGCAGGGACGGTATGATAAACACAACCGCTTTCTATTTTGAGTTGTTTGTGCTCACGAGTGGGTTATTTTGTCAGATGGCGGCCCCCGCTCAGCAGGCTGGCGGGATCACGGCTGTCCGGGTGAGAGTCGTCGTCGCAAGTTCGATTTTGACTTCGGGGGATCCGAGAACGCGGGCGGTAGCCGGCGGCGCGCCGGCAGCGAGGGGCCGGAAGACGACAGGGACGGCCTGCCTGAGTGGTGTATGGATGAGGAGGATGGCGGGATGGGAACTTTTGACTCCTCGGGCGCGTTCATGCCTATGAAGGTGAGTTTTGGTGGACGTTTACTTTGAATGGCATTTAACCCTGGAGAAGCCACGGGGTCAAATTTGGCCCCTATAAATTCTGCTACTTTTTTTTTTCAGCAGTGATTTTGTCCCTGTGTTCTTGTTTCCATTGGCCAAAGTGTGTTCAAAATCCAGTTCTAAAATGCAACAAATAAAACAAAAAATATATATTGTTCAATGTAGCTGTGTATTTGATTTTGTTTTCTTAAATTCTAAATAGTTTACTGACAGTTTTTGTTATTCAGATTTTTTTCGAAATGATACCCCTAAATCCAAAAAGGGTCAAATTTCGCCCTAATCCTAAATTAGAGAATAAAGGGTTAAAATTGAAAAAACATCTATTTTGGTGTTCAGTGAAGTTATAGCAGTCATTTAATGTATAATTCATAATTTTCCAAAGAAGAAAAGGGCTCTTGGGTTCTCCAGGGTTAAATACATTTTCAAAAGGCGAGTACGATTTTACTCCTCTGGTCGTCATCTCTCAGAAGGGCGGCAAGGAGACAATCCTGGAGGAGGAGTTGGAGTTCAAGGGCATTGAGGAGGAGGAAGAAGAGGAGAGTCTTCCTGAGCCAGAGAGGAACTCTGGCGATGGAGACAAAGACAAAGGTTAGTGGATTCCTTCCAGTGCTCTGGGGGGGGGCGAATTACCTGCACTTTGTTGCTTGTAATCCATTTCCTGTTGATCACTTTTGATCTCGTTCCTTCAGAGAGTAAGGAAACCACATCAGCTGCAGTTGACGGGGAGGCAAAGCCAGCGGCGCCTTCCAGCTCCCCTCCTGCCCATTGTGCCCCCCCATCCCTGGAGCCCCAGCCCAGCAATGGTGGCCCGATAGCGGACGCCGCTCAGCTCAGCAACAGCCACCCTTTAAAGGACAGTAGCCCACCAAGTGAAGGTACGAAGCTGTTTTGTGAGCACCGTTCTTAGCCAATCAAAGATAGGAGCAGTGAGAGCGGCTCCTGTTGACGTTTTAGTTTTGATATACAATATGTTTAGCCACAGCTATCAAATATCTTGTTTACTGAAGCAGCTGCTCCCACTTGGTCACATGGCTGCACTGCACCTCGCAACTCACTTTTCCATCTTGAGCTAAAATAAAAAAAAAGAAAGAAAAAAAACTCGCTTTTATTTGTGTATCAGATGTGGCTCTGATTGTAGGATCCAAGAACCAAGTGAGCCCAAACACTGCCTCCTCCTCAGTGCTGCCTCCACCACCGCCATCTTCTGCCGCGCCTCCCCTCCCTACGTCCGGGGTTGGAGACGCGGAGGACGACGAGGGCATGAAACACCTGCAACAGGTATGTATTAATGATAGACAGATGGGTTTTTTTCAAGGCTGGTACTGATACCGATTATTAGTAGTGAAGGAGTCCGATGACCAATATTTCAAAAGCCGATATTCATTTACAGTAAGACAGAAAATATTTGCGGCAAAATAAAAAACAAAAAACTAAATGTTTTCTTTTAATTTGAAAGAATTGACGAAGATTTGTTTAAAAATTATTTTTAAAAATTGCAGGGAGCTTCCAGGGTCATCAGCATGTGTTAAGCTAAACAAAGCAAGTAAATAGTTCCTTAAAGTTTTCCAAAATGTCAACATATTTTAATTTTGTTTTATTTTATGTTTTTACTAAAAAGTGTAGGGAGTTCTCAGTGTCGGCATCATTTTTTATTAAGTGGAAATTTAAATAGATCCATAAATGAAAAGTTCCTGTATCTCGTGACAAATGTATGTGAATGTTGCTACTTTGGGGTTTTCGTCATGAATATGTAAAAACTGTCTCTGAATATCTTTTCTAATCCTGATGAAAACCCTAAATTTGCTACGTTCACAAGCATTCACCGCACAGATTTATCGGCCTTTAGATTCGTGAAAAGGCAGATGCCGATTTTTGGCATTTAATCGGCCTGGCCGATAATCGTATGCATCTTTTCTCATTCTTTACCGGTGGTTCTTAACTCCTTGACTGCCAAAAACGTTTAATAACGTTTAGTAAAATCCAAATGAGGGCTGCCAAAAACGTTAAAAGACGTTAACTATGTTTTTTTGTTTTTTGTTTTGGGGGGGGTGGGGCGGTTTGAGGAAAGCCTTGGCCAGCTGTGCTGATGAAAGATGAGAGTTCAATCTTTCATTTGGTAGTATGTGTGTTTCCATAGTGCAAACACAAAATTTTCTGTGGACCTTGAAAGATCAGTCAAAATGCTTAAATCAGCTGGCACCCACAGCATCCCTTTTCTGAAAACGGTTGGCAGTCAAAGAGTTAAACTTGTTGAGGGGTACAGAACTAGAAAGTGCTTGAGTAGAATTGCTCAATTTGGCATTGCAAGTGCAATATTAACCAGAGAACTGCGTTTAGACTAGTGGGGCCACACGATATATAATTTAATAATTTAAAGAAAAAATTTGCTTTGAATTTGCCTTTTAAGAAATTAAAAAGTCAGCCAGTCACCCCCTGTAAGGCACAGTTGCACGAGTAGCTAAAATATCTTTTTATGTGTACGTGTACAGGAGGCAGAGAAGATGGTGGCATCGCTGCAGGACACATCTTTAGAAGAGGAGTGCTTCACGCAAGCTCTTCAACAGCAGCAGCAGCAGCAGGAGAGCAGGAACACTGCAGCCGCTCTGCCTCTGTCGCACGAGGCCGCCATGAAGTGGTTCTACAAGGACCCGCAGGGAGAGATTCAGGGTATCGCTAAGGCGACACGGATTTGTACAGGTGTTTGTGCGGTCGTTAAGTGATAATATAATGATAGAGTCTGGCTTTCCGCTCAGGTCCGTTCACCACGGTGGAGATGTGCGAGTGGTTCCAAGCCGGCTACTTCACCATGACCCTCCTGGTCAAGCGGGGCTGCGACGAGGGCTTCCAACCCCTGGGCGACGTCATCAAGATGTGGGGCCGCGTGCCCTTCGCCCCGGGGCCCTCACCGCCGCCCCTGCTGGTGAGACAGCCACCACCGACGCAGCGCCCGCAGCCCACCCGGGGGTCCGCCGGGACTGTGAGTCAGAGCTCAGCCAACATAGACGATGGGAAGGGGTGGATGCAGAAGGGAGGGAAGATGCATAGACAGGCAACGGTAATAGAATTTCATATTTTAAGGATTAACAGACGTCTGTGCATGCAGAAAAGACACCTTGCTCTGTGTTTGTAGCAAGAGATGTTTGGTGTGGAGGTTTGCTACTAACTAACAGCCCTCTGACCGACTCCTCAGGGAAACCTTGACCAGGAGCGTCTGAAAAAACAACAGGAGCTGGCAGCGGCATCTCTTTATCAGCAGCTCCAACAGCAGCAGTTATTCCAGCTCATTAACAGGTGAGTGCCGACATCCGTCTGTCAGCATGCGCTCGGAGCGTTTGTGGGTTTTAGTCGGCCTTTGGTTTGCAACTTGCAGGTGCAGTGAGCAGGGTATGATGCCTTCGATGAACAGGTCGATGTCAGTGCCAGATACAGGGTCCATGTGGGACATGCATACCTCAGCTTCACAGCCGTCAGGTGCGGGCTCATCCGCTATTGCAGGATAAAAACAAGCCAAATGCAAAAAATGGGGACGATGCTATTTTTTTTAAATGCTCTTGTTATGTTTTTGTAGGTGGTGAAGCCAGTCTTTGGGACATAACAATGAATCCTTCTACTCAGGGTCCAACTCTGGAACAGCTTCAAAAGGTTTGACTTTGTTGTTCAAATATTTTTCACTCACTCACTCTTGGTCTGTCTGTCTGTCTCGCTAGCTAGCTATCTCTAGCTAGCTATCTCTATCTAGCCAGCTGCAAGCTATCTCTAGCTAGCTAGCTAGCGCTATCTCTTTCTGGCTGGCTGGCTAATGTATATATCTCTATCTAGCTGGCTATGTATCTATCTCTAACTATCTAGCTAGCTGGCTGGCTGGCTATGTATCTATCTCTATCTCTAGCTAGCCTGCTGGCTATGTATCGATCTCTATCTCAAGCTAGCCGGCTGGCTATGTATCTATCTCTATCTTTAGCTAGCCTGCTGGCTATGTATCGATCTCTATCTCTAGCTAGCTGGCTGGCTATGTATCTATCGCTATCTCTAGCTAGCTGGCTGGCTATGTATCGCTATCTCTAGCTAGCTGGCTGGCTGGCTATGTATCTGTCTCTGTCTCTAGCTAGCTGGCTGGCTATGTATCTATCTCTATCTCTAGCTAGCTGGCTGGCTATGTATCTATCTCTATCTCTAGCTAGCTGGCTGGCTATGTATCTATCTCTAGCTAGCTGGCTGGCTATGTCTCTATCTCTAGCTAGCTGGCTGGCTATGTATCTGTCTCTATCTCTAGCTAGCTGGCTGGCTATGTATCTGTCTCTGTCTCTAGCTAGCTGGCTGGCTATGTATCTATCTCTGTCTCTAGCTAGCTGGCTGGCTATGTATCTATCTATCTCTAGCTAGCTGGCTGGCTATGTATCTATCTCTGTCTCTAGCTAGCTGGCTGGCTATGTATCTATCTATCTCTAGCTAGCTGGCTGGCTATGTATCTATCTCTATCTCGCTAGTTGGCTATCTATCTATTTATATCTCCATCCCTCTATCTATCTATCTCTCTGGCTGTCTACCTTTAGTTAATGCTGTAGTCGTACTATGGTATTCCTTCCAGCTCCAGCAGGAGAGGCGAGACGCTGAACTCAGGGCGAAGCGGGAGGAGGAGGAGCAGCAACGCAAAAGGAGGGAGGAGAAAAGGAGGCAACAAGAGGAGCAGAAGAGAAGAGAGGACGAGGAACTCTACAGACGCAAGCAGGTGTGAAGAGTTTCTGTTCCTGCCTCATCCATTGTTCGCGGCTTACAAGCCATTCCAACTTTTGCCCGCCTTCAACGTTGTCAGCAGCACGAGATGCTTTTGAAGTTACTGCAGCAGGCCCCCCAGCAGCAAGGGCCAGTGGCAGGCAGCTCCAGCTGGAGTGGGGCTTCTTCGTCCGGGCTCTCGAAAACGGGGAAGCACCTGTCTCTGCTGGACATGCAGGAGACTGAAAGACTTCTGAAGCAGCAGCAGCATCAACAGCAGAGAGCCCAGCAGCAGAGGGAGCGGGTAGGCTTCTGAAACTAGCATTATACATTCATTTTATTTTGTCGGCCCGACCAATATGGATTATTTTTTTTTTTGAAGCAGATGTAAATTTTTGACAGAAAAAAATACAGTGAATAATGCAGAAAAAAACAATAAGGAAAATGCTATTTTGGGATGTATAGAGCTTTCTTTAAAATTCTGTCATTGTTTTCTTTTGGGGGAGGGGAATTTTATTAATTGGTGTCGGTGACTACTGTACTCGTACTGGTATCAATTTGAAGGAGAAAAAAAAGTGGTATAAAATATCCCCAGTATATGTAAAAATAATGGTTAATATTTTTTGGCCGATGTTCCGTAATCGACAAATTCAATCAGCCCAAGTCTGAACGCTTTCATATGGTTAAAGCCAAGTCTGGTAACAGGAAAACAACATGGAGTTTTATTTCTATGCTTGTGAGTACAGCCAGGTGTGCGATATAGACACAATTTTATGCCCATATAAATGATGCATTTGATATAACATTTTTCCTTGAAATCCATGGCAACTTTATAACATTCTTCTTTTTGTATAGAAGACAATAAAATGTGGGGGAGAAAAATACAGTGGCCCAAAAAATCCAATTCGATGCGAAGAGTTGTTGCTCTTTTTGTTTCTGATTTGCAGCACTCGGGCATGTCGATGGGGAGTTCCTCCATGGGAGGTCAATGGGGAGACGCCATTGGCATCTGGGGAGGGCCTGGCGGCATGGAGGGCAAAAGTGGCGGCATGGGCATGTGGGAAGAGGCTGTGAAGAACCAGGCCAGCCTGCGCGGCAACGGCAACAATAATTTGGGCTTGAAGAACAGTCGCAGCAGCCCTTCACTCAGGTGCGTACGTTGCGGCGCTTTCCTTTCCGTACCATTCCACTTGTTTAGTTAGCTTGAACCTGTACGTGCGTGTGGGGGTTCCCTGCAGTGAGCAGTACATGTTGCGTCGCAAGCGCACAGATGAGGAGGAGAAGCTGCTGAAGCTGTTGCAGGGTATGAAGCCTCAGGACGGCTTCACCACCTGGTGCGAGCAGATGCTGCACGCCCTCAACACCTCTGCCAGCAACTCCTCTTCCCTGGATGGTAAGATTGGAAAAGGGATCGTCACAATTTGGATTGGGCAATTCGATTCCAACGCTTTGCACCCGTTGTCACAGTTGCTACGATTGTGGCCTACCTGAAGGAGGTGGAGTCTCCCTTTGCAGTGTTGGACTTCATCCGGTCCTACCTGGGGGACACAGTGGAAGCCAAAGAGTTCACCAAACAGTTTCTGGAGCGACGTGCCAAACAGAAAGCCAACCAACAGAGACAGCAGCAGCAGGTAAACTTTTGAACTAACGACAAATTCTACTTTGCTGTCTTGGTCACAATCACGTGACATGTTTTTTTTCTTGCAGCTATCAAAGGAAGTGGCTGGCTTGAACATGAACTTCCCTCTGCAGGTAAACACAAAGCCTTGTTATGAGCCGTCGCTTGGTATTAGTGCACTTATATTGACGTGAACGCGCCCACTCTTAACAGGACACCATGCGAGGTATGAGCGCTAGTGCCCTGCAGTCTATGTTCCAGGCCAATCACATGGGCAAGGCTGGTCTCTATGACAACCAAGGAGGGAAGATGAAAAAAAAACAGCCCATGATGCTGCACTCTGATCCCAGCATCTTAGGTATGTCATCTCACAACTCTACTCTGCTTCTGTACTTTTTTTTTTTTTTTGTTTATAATAGCTGTGGTTTAAAAAAAATATTTAAAGGGGAAGTCAATCCCCCAAAAATCAACGCCATATTTTGATTAACATTGTATTTGTGAAATATGTTTAAAACAGAAAACCCCACATTTTTATTCATCTCTAGGGGCGGCCATTTTGCCCCTTGTTGTCGACTGAAAAAGACATCACAGTTGTTCAGGTAACAGCCAATCACGGCTCACCTGTTTTCTGCGTTTGCTTAGGTGACATTCGCAAGCTGAGCCATGATTGGTCGTTACCTGAGCCCTGAGCAACTGTGATGTCATTTTGAGTCAACAGCAAGTTTCAAAATAACTGCCCCCTGAGATTGATTTAACTCTTTGACTGCCAAACTTTATCCAAAAAACAATGCCAGACGATTTAGAGTATTTTAACAAACAGAATATTGTGTGTTTTCTCTACATATACATGGTGGGTACCAAATGGAAAATCGCGTTCCATTCTTTCATCAGAGAACAAAAAAGGATATGTTTCTACCTTATTCCGTTCTTGAGTAATTACCATATGAAAATAGGTAATTTGATGACATTGAGAGAAAATTAAAAAGATAAGGAGAAAACGAGCTTTTTGTGAAAAGATACATTTTCTGCACAACAGTGACTTTGACACTAATATTTTTTGTTTAGTGAAGCTCTATGAATTAGATTTAATGTGGAAAAAGGCTTTAATCATTCACGTCATCCTTGAAAAGATTCTATTTCATCAGAGCCGTCATGTTTCGTTGTAATTCCATACACCGGGAGCCCATTAAAAAGAGACACAATGCTGCCCTCTGCTGGCCATAGTTAGTGGCTGTTTTGGGATTTTACAACCCCTATGACAAGGCAGTGCTGCACAAGACATTGCACTGCTCATTGAGAAAAAAAACTTAGTTGACGTCAATTGACGTTATAGGCGGCATTTATTAGGATTTTAGCATACGTCATTAAACGTTTTTGGCGGTCAAAGAGTTAAAAACGACAGCATTTTTGCTAACACAATTATTACTCAGAATACGTGTTTAGACTGCGTAGAACATATTTTTGTAAAGCAATTTTTTTGTGTTTACTCCCCCTGGGGAAAAAGAATACACCGATTAGCCAGTAGCTGCGACAGCGCTAAAGGGAATTAGCATTCTTAACGCGTTAATTTCGACAGCCCTACTTGCTCCTTTGACGCTACTCCTGCTTCCCTGTGCCTTCTGCCGCCTGCAGGCTACTCATTCCACAGTACGGCCGAGTGTCTGAGCCTGAATGAGATGGAGATGGTGGAGGATTACTGATGTGACGCAGCGCAGCAGCAATAGCTACCTGAGGCCTTCTTGTCTTTTAATCAGACAAACCTGATGATGAATGTGCACTGCTAGGGGAACCCGGGGGTGGGGGGGCGGGTGGGGGAGCAGCCCTAAGAGGAGGTACGAGGCGGTCTTGGGGGAGGGAGGGTTGTGGACGCCACTCCTCTTGTGGTTGTGACAAAAAGGGGCTCCCTGCCGCACCAGTGGAGCAGGGGCAAGGGGGGGGGGCATGTGTTTCAAAGAAACATGGGTATCCTCTGGCACTCAACATTTTAAGCACCTTATAATGAACTAATGCACTTTATTGAGATGGGATTTGAATATTTCTTTTTTGTCTGTGTGTTTGTGAGTGTGTGCGTGCTCAGAATCAGCGTGTATGCGGTATGTGTGCATCACAACTGGAAGTGTTAACACGGGCGGGGTTCGGTGGGGTGGGGGTGGGTGGGGGTTGTCGTTTCAAAGTCGGGGACCTTTACGTTGCGAGCAAATCCTTTTTCTCGAAAGACAAACACTGTTGATATTTCTGTTTTGCATTTTTTTACGTTTATATAAAAAAAAAAGTAAAGCTATTGAAAAGTGGATTATAAAAACTTGAAGATTTGCACTTGCCTAAAAAAAAAAAAAAAAATCCTAAAAAAAAAAAAGGAGCTTAGTCGTAGAAGTGGATATTTTTGTGAATGTGTGATTGGTTCTTGTCAGTAATACACCAGTGTGCACAATGTCTTTTTTTTTTCTTTTTTTTTTTAAGTTGCTTACCAATATGTGTGAGACGAAAGTGGCCATTCATGTTTATTTTGTACTTTGTGAGTGTGTTGAGTAAGAGAGGGTAATTGCACAACACATCCTTTCTCTTAGCAGCTCTTTCTTCCCACTTAGGTGATGAACTCCCTCGGTTGTGTTTTTAATTTTTTTGGATATCACATGAGTTGAAGATTGCGGTCTGGTGCGTGCGTGCGAGATTGTTCATTTACTGTTGAAAGAAATGAGTCAAGACTACAGGTACTCATTTTCAATAATGTGCTTTTTTTTTTTGTGTATGAATGCACATTTGTGCCTAAGAACTTGGATCGGGTGCGTGGCCATTGAGACATTAGCTCTTTTTCAGAGTGAGTGCGATGTGTGTCAGTGCTCAGCACAGTGTATGTCAAGTGTATGTTTTTTTTATATATATATATAAATATATCGTTGATGTTTCTAGTTCGGTCTGGGGGTGATCCATCGGAAGGTTCGTGGGGTGCGATCACGTTGCCTTTTGTTAGCTCGAACTTATGAATGAAATATTGAGAAAAAAAATACAATTGCAGCATCTTAACGATGCATGT
The DNA here is from genome assembly GCF_051991255.1 of Vanacampus margaritifer. Lineage (NCBI taxonomy): Eukaryota > Metazoa > Chordata > Actinopteri > Syngnathiformes > Syngnathidae > Vanacampus > Vanacampus margaritifer. Next base: position 17,453,528 of record NC_135446.1, read on the forward strand.
AAGGTTAGCATTGTTACTTGTTCGTTGTTGCAATTTGATAATGATGTTTTCTTTTTTTATGAGAAATATATACAAATATATACATTATATACAAAGTTTAAAAAGTATTTGGACTAAGATAACGAGCACTTGGGGCTGCTATTTTTGTTGTGGTTTTTTTTCTTAAGTTGTGATACTTTTTTTTTTTTTTGTTTCATTCTCGCCATGTGAAGTGTATTTCTTTCTTAAGAAAATATTGAATGTATTCCAAAAAAATGACAAGAAACCCGTGCTGATTTTTTTTTTTTTCCTCTGAAGATTTCAAAAATGGAAACAAAATACAAGAAAGCTTCAAAGAGGTGTTTTTTTTTTTTGTGTGTGTGTGTGTGGAGGAGAAAAAACTGTGGATAGAGAGAGTTGAACACACTGCCTCTACAATCCTGATCGTACAAATGGTGACTATGAATTCAAAGAAAGGACTATTTCTATTCCATACTGGAGCTTTGGTTGTTTACAAACCACATGGATATCAGTGGGTGCATTTCCCCCCCCCCCCAAATGTCTTTTTGTTTTGTTTCCCATATAAAATGGGCAGGGTCTGCAAGTGCGCTTCTGCCATTAATGGACATTGAGTGGTGTTATTGATGAAAGATGGACAATACCTCTGCCTAACTGGAGCTTTTTTTGAGACTGTGGTGCAGAGTGGAGATATCCAAGGATTGGCCTCCATTGTTTTTGTTTTTGTGCGTGGAATGGAGTGCAGGGCGACGCCAGTCGGAAAAGGAACTGAGAGGCAATACGAGTCCCGGGCTCAGTCCTTGCCAGCACTCACCCTGCCCTAACCGACTCACCTATGCACTTTTGTTCAATTCAAGCTGTGAGGTACCATTTTTTGGGGGGGGTGGGAGCACAACAGGAGGATGGCGGCATCACTGAAAAGAAATTCCTAAAATGAACTGAAAGACTGGAGGCCTCCTGTACTTAACCATATTTTTCTATCACCTTTCAGAGTAGACTGCAAGATGGCTTGTGAATGGATGAAGGAAAACTCATGATGCGCCATTAATGTCGGAGTGAATGATTTTTTTTATTTTTAAGAAAAACAAAAACTTTTTTTAGGACTTTTTTTTTTTTCCTTCCTCCCTGGAGTTTGACAGGTTGGAAAGGAAAACAAAAAAGTGTGTAGCTCCAGCAGGACTCTTAGCAAATGGATGTTGCCGTGTCTACGAGATTGCTCAGAAACAACCACGGGGTCCGAACCTTTGGCACTGGTAAGACATATGAGCCCAAATTGGCTTGTTGACATCTTGCTCAGTTTACTCATGTCCCCGTTCTTGTCTTCTCGCAGGACTTTTCCCTCTTCTGTGTGCCGCAATCATCTGTCAACCAGATGAAACCAACCCAGCGAACTCAAAACTTTTGCAGCTTCCTGGATGTGATGAGGGACAGCGTAATCCCATCAGTGAGCCATGACCATCATCATCATCATCCACCTCGGACGGGCTGCTCCGAAAGGGTGTCCCGACTCCTAACCTACCAGCAGGATTTTTTCGGGATTGGCAAGGACAAAAATGCCGGTTTGGCTTTTGATTGGATACGGGGCCACCACGACGCCCTGCAGCTGTGGATTAGGCTGAACTGAAGACTTGTACAAATAGCAAACAAGACTTTTGACACAATTTAACAATTTGCGCCATGTCACATGCAGTCACACACATACCAATAAACACAAACACACACACACACACACACACACACACACGCATCAGTTAAATTGGTGCTTTGTAAATACTGTACATTTGTATGTTGATGTTTTTGAGTTTCCCATAAGGAATTTTGCTTTAATTCTCCACTTCAACATGCCTTAAAAACTGTACAATTGAGTCCGAGATGGCTTCACCGACAAATGAATTTGAGTCGGACAGAACTGCTCAAGAAACCTGCGTTTTTGTACCGGGCTTTCTGGTTATCTTTACAGGGATGTGATTTTTCCGCTAATTCGCGGAATTCCGCTTTTTTTTTTTTTTATCCCCCCCCCCAAAAAAAAAAAAGATTATTTATTATTATTTTTTTTAGTAGTTCATTGTGTATGCACATGACTCCGACATAACATCTTCTGCTATAACAAAGACATTTGTGGTATGCTCTAATATGAGTTACTTTTCATTTGGTCATGATACAATTATTTGTTCATGAAATTTGAACTCTTCAACATTATTTATGTGTTAACTTAGTAATCACATTAGTTAGATATGATGATATTCTCAGTGATAGTTTTTAAAAGCAAAGGCAGTCCAATGTTTTTGAATGTGACTGATTTTGAGTTGACTAAAACTGCCATTTTATATGGGATAGTTCAATATACATTGAAAATTTATGCTAAATATAGCCCCCCTTGTCCCCCCACCAGGGCACTGCCCTGGACCTAGCTGGGTGCCAGCGGCCCCAAGACCCCCGGCTAAATTTTCAGATAATTTCACTTTGGTCAAATCACATCCCTGTCTTTAGAACGGAGCAGCAAGCTTTTCTTGACATCCTTGTAATGTACATATATTTTTGGGGCTGGTGGTTGGCTTTTTCCTTTTTTGGGGTTTGCCATTTTTTTCTTCTTTTTTTCAGTGGAGTTGTAGTGTTTTATGCACAGACTGAATAAAAGTGTTGAAGTTTGGAGCTGAGCTGAAAGGAAGGAAGGAAGGAAAGGATGGAATCAGATGTGTTGCTGCGTGACCAAATATCAATAAGCGACTTGTAAGCTTTGAAGCCAAATTAAGCCAGATCATCATTCACTTAAGATACAGTAAAGGGTTTGGTGGTTTATGGATTTGTATTCTTACTGTATGTATCATATTTGATGCATGCCTTGGAGCTATTAGGTTTTGGTGTCCATTTGTGATCTCAGCTGACACCAAATGGACAACAATCTCATTGATCAGAATTCATAAATTGATGCTGCCATTTCCAGCGATTACACATTTTTGAATCAACAGTAATGCAACTTGGCCGTAACATCTGATTTGACTTATCTTGTTTATCAAGATAAAGCACAGCGTTTCTTGTTGGTCGTCTTCAGTAAATTGTTGCAGTTAGATACGATGCACTGCCGATTTGATGTCAAGATAAACGATTGCATTGTACTGTAATGTGCATATCTGATCATCTGGTTGTATTTGGCAGTTCGAAAAACATTGACACTAACATTACATAACCCAATCAGCTCAGCTCCGAAAATTGTTGAAGCAGAAGTCAAGTTAAAAAAATAAATCTTTGCAGCAATATATCTATGTGCTCCCTCCCCTTTAACGAATAGACCGCCCGTTTAACTTGTGACGTTATCTCGGATTTGGCAATTGACGGTAATTAATATATTATTGCGTCAGAAACGATACCGTGTTTTGATTGGTGGGGACCAAATAGAAAAAATTGCAAACATGTATTTTCGACTTGACTTCTTCTTTAAAGAGCGTATATTCATTTGAGGAAAAGGAACAACTAAACGATATGTAAATAAATTGGATTGTTTTGTTTGAAGAACAAAATAAATACTAGCAGTTAGCAACTGACTTGTGCATTCGCTTGTTTGAGAAATCACGCACACCAACGGGGTCTCGCGAGACTTACTGAACACATTGCTTTCTCACCACAAATGGCCTTACTCGTTCCCAAAAACAACATACTCCGATATAGAATATCTGCACCATTTCAGTGAACGAGTGGAGGCTACACAAGCGTCACTACTCTCCGGTGAATTTTCGCCTCAACCAGGATTATGGAAGGTGAATATAAACGGCATTTCACGAGACTGAAGGGCTGGAAGAGCCAGAAGTCGGGTGAGTAACAAAGCGTTAGCATGCTAATGCTAACGTGACGTGCAATTTGCGTCAACGTTTGAAATTTATAGAAGCGAGGGACTTTCGGTCAGTTTAAGTATGTGCACAGCATGCTTGACAGACTAGATTAGCTAGATTTTGTGGAAAACGTACATAGTGTTACGTATACGTATCAAAGCAAACAGTACCACTCAAATTGAATGGTTTTGGAATAACTACTCGGGCGCTTTTAAATACGCCATTGTTGTCAAAATTTCGACGTACAGCTGGTATTTTTTTCTTCTGTAATAAATGCATTTTAACAGTTTTTTTCCTTTTCTTAAAGCTGAGTGTAATATATTTATATATATATATTTTCCATCTGGTGGGTAAAGTAGCCCAAAATTATACTCCTGGGTATTATTTTTTGTGTCTTTGTTTTTTCTTTAGAATTATGAACGCAAGTGAAAGTAAAAAATAGCCCTCTAACTTACTTGAGTTGGAGTAAATGTGTACTCAAGTACTGAGTAACTACTGAGTAGCATTTTTTTTAATCAGGGACTTCAAATAGAAAAAAAAATATACAGTATACATGAATAATAGGAATGTGCAACTTCTTGTCTTCCAACAATAACACTTTAACAAAAACAATACATCAAGACTTAATAAAAGAACAAGGTAAATTTAGCAACAATAAATGATCTTAAACGAACTTCAGTTGTTTACACTTTAAACCTCGACTTAAAGCTTGACAATGAGGTCTAAAACTGATTCTTGGTTGTGCAACACTTTATGTTGCATTCGTTCCTAATAAAAATACATGACTATGAGTAAAAATTGCATTGCACTGAAACTACCCTGAGTACAATGCAAGTGTAGCTTGTTACTAGTACCCACGTCTGATTTACAAAATGATTGCAAAAAAACAACAACAACAACACTTCAAGTTGATACATGTTGTGATGAGTGTGTGTTCTCTTTGTTTGCAGGCCTGTGTGTGCTGTAATGTCCTCGCCCGCCATCAAATTTAGAAAGTCACACTGCAGAAAGAAGGAAGATCGCAGCTGTGCATTTTTGACAGCCCTTCGCCAGGGAGGAACAAAGTCATGGCTGACGTGGGTATGGGCCCTGAAACTGCAGTGATCGAGGGGCAGGACACAGAGTCGGACCGTGATCCACCTCAAGAGGCGGCAGCCGTCCAGGAGGATCAGGATGAAGCTGGCCTCACCCCCGCCAAACGTCCCTGCCTGGGTGAGGACGGTCAGGGGCTGCGTGGGGAAATTGACCCAACACAAGCAGACATGGAACAGGAAGACCAAAGTAGAGAATCGTTTCTCATTCATGACGTCATGGCAATTGGGGTTCTTTTTTACCAGGAAATGTGATTTCTGGTCATAGCAACAGGAGCCATCCTGCACGCCAAAGACAATGGAGACAAAGATGAAGAGGGGGCGACTGTTGGTGGGAGCACAGAAGAAGAGCAGTACCAGCAGAATACCAATGGGAGCCATGATGGAGAGATGCACCCAGAGGAGGAGAAGCCGGATGAGTCTGCAGACAGTCCTAATGAAGAACAGCAGTAAGTTGAACCTACTTTTAAATGGAATTGCATTAACGCGACTCACTTTGACTTTTCCCTCCCCCCCTGCAGCCTTGCCTTAGACTTTTCCCAGACTCCCCAAGTCCTGACAAGTTCCTGGAACGAATACTCCAATTTTCCTGAGAATTACCTCAAAGGTTGCAAATGGTAATTAAAAATACATCAGAGGATAAATCAACATACTTCTTTGTGCATTTGTGTACTGGATGAAATCAGAGCCACTTTTCCGCCCCGCGTCAGGGCTCCGGATGGTTCATGTATCCTGACTAACAGTGCGGACAATGTGCTCCGCGTCTACAACCTTCCTCCCGAGGTTTACACGTACAACTGGAATGGGCTGCCAGAGATGGTGAGCCTTACGTAGGTTAGCATTCACCAAGTGCAGTTACATTGTATATTTTTTCTTGTAAATTCAGTATATTTACATGTAATCTGTAAGAATTAGTTTTTTTTTTTTAATATTTATTTAGGTATTTATTTTTTAAAATAATATTATAGTGGCTTAAAAAAATAATAAGGAAATTGCATTATGTAGAGCCTCATTAGAATTCCTCTGGTGCCCCCATCAGGCCAATGTTGATATTGCCACTTCAAGAAACCATCATTATGTAGAATGAATCAACATTATAGTCTTTGTAAAAGCAGAATAGATAATACAATTTCGTTTTAGATATTTAAGTGTACATTGATCCGCTTATTTTTATTATTTATTTTTTTTTATGCGCCAGAGTCCAGTCCTAAAGATGGCTGAAGGAGACACCGTGTATGATTACTGTTGGTACCCCAAAATGAACTCGCTGGAGCCTCCCTCGTGCTTGTGAGTATTCGTCTGGTTGAATCTCCGACCTTTGCAATGAAACGCAAACGGCGTGTTTGTGTGCTCTTAACGCCTTTTCTGATGCCTCCGCCCCCGGATCCTAATAAGCGGGGCCCGGGGGTCCCGTTATAGCTGAACATTTCAGGCATCGCTTCAGGCTAACAGCAGTGGAGCGATATAATTGGCCACTTTCTGGCGCTGAATTAAAGCGGCGGTGTCGTCGCGGCTAATTTGCTTTCTGCTAATTAAGCGGCAGTGATGTTGTTTTGGGCTTTGCGTGATTAGATTCAGGCGGTTGCCAGACCTTCTGGAATAAGATTTTAATTCAAGCCTGTCCAAAAATATTTTTTTGTTTTGCTGATTATGTAGCCCACTATATTCCAATATAGTGATTAGTGAGTAGGTTATGAATGAACACAGCCCAAGGCGTCTTCATTATCTGTCGGTCACAGCTTTGCTAGCAGTAGCCGCGACAACCCGGTGCACATCTGGGACGCCTTCCACGGGGAGGTGCGGGCCAGCTTCCGTCCCTACAACCACCTGGACGAGCTGACAGCCGCCCACTCGCTCTGCTTCTCACCCGACGGCTCGCAGCTCTACTGCGGCTTCGACAAAACCGTCAGGGTCTTCTACACGGAGCGGCCCGGCAGAGACTGCGAGGAGCGGCCCACCACAGGTCAGCCATAAAACAATATTAAAGGTTGGTTCTTAATATGCAGCTTAGTGTGTATGAGTTGGGGAAAGTAAATTTTGCATAATCCTGTAGCTGTAAACGCATCGTATCCGGAACCAATTGTCTTCAGTCAATCAACGGCGACAGCTTTGTGTAGTTGAAGGACAAAAACAAACAACAAAATCAGAAGTGGAGTCGAGTCAACAGACGGCCCCGGCAAGGATCGTTTCGACAGCCGCTCATCACATTTTGCATCTCGTCGCCTTGAGCGGGCCAAGAAGAAGAACGCAATCAAAACAGTGCGGCTGCATTCAAATTGTCTCTTATGCACTACAAACAACATTTGAGTCATTCTAGCTTCTAATGATGTGCGCCTCTTTGTTTACAGCCTTTTTTGTTTTTGATAATGATGGCAGTTGCTGGCGCTCTTCTTGACTGATGACTGCACATTTGGGCCAAAACATTCTAAAGGCCTCTTTATGTAACTCTGAAACAATAATTAGCATAAATTGCTCTGCAATAGCAAGTCTGTGTACTTGCCTGCATTTGTATGTGACAGAAAAGGTGTGTGAGGGGGGGATGTGTGAGAGCATATATGAGGGTCCGTGACAAAAACTGTTTTTGTGTGTGTATGAGAAAATGTGAGTTGTCGTGTATGTGGTATGCGAAGAAATATGGTGTGGGAGAGTGAGAATGTGTGACAAACAAATGTGTTTGTGTGAAAATGTGTGAGTTGGCGTGAGAAAAAGCAGTAGAGAAAATGGGATGTGTGTGTGGTGTGAGATGAAATATAAAAACATGAGATAGGTGTGTGAGATTTTTGTGTGTGAAACAAAATACAAGTGTGTGAGAGTGTGTTCTAAGATGGAGCCTAAAGTGTGGGTGACAGATAATGTATGAGCGTGAGTTTGGCGTGAGAAAAAGCAGTAGAGAAAATGGGATGTGTGTGTTGTGTGAGATGAAATATATAATGCATGTGTGAGAATATGTTAGTGTGAGACAAAATGTGTAATTTAGAGAGAGGCTATGTGTGAGAGCAAATTAATGTGTGTGTGTGTTGGAGAAATGTGCAAGAGTGGAAAAAAGGTATGTGTGAGAGTGGAATAATAACTGAGTTTGAATGTGAATGGGAGAGAGAAAATGTGCGAGAGTCAGAAAATGTGTGTGTGAGAAAAAAACATGAGATAGGTGTGTGAGATTTTTGTGTGTCAAACAAAATACAAGAGTGTGATAGTGTGTTCTAAGATGGAGACTGAAGTGTGGGTGACAGCGAAGAAATATGGTGTGTGGGAGAGAAAAATGTGGGAGAGTGAGAATGTGTGACAAACAATGTGTTAGTGAAAATGTGTGAGTTGGCGTGAGAAAAAGCAGTAGAGAAAATGGGATGTGTGTGTGGTGTGAGATAAAATATATAATGCATGTGTGAGAATATGTTAGTGTGAGACAAAATGTGTAATTTAGAGAGAGGCTATGTGTGAGAGCAAATTAATGTGTGTGTGTTGGAGAAATGTGCAAGAGTGGAAAAAGGTATGTGTGAGAGTGGAATAACTGAGTTTGAATGTGAATGGGAGAGAGAAAATGTGCGAGAGTCAGAAAATGTGTGTGTGAGACAAAACTATGAGATAGGTGTGTGAGAAAATGTGAGATTTTTGTGTGTGAAACAAAATACAAGTGTGTGAGAGTGTGTTCTAAGATGGAGCCTAAAGTGTGGGTGACAGATAATGTATGAGCGTGAGTTTGGCGTGAGAAAAAGCAGTAGAGAAAATGGGATGTGTGTGTTGTGTGAGATGAAATATATAATGCATGTGTGAGAATATGTTAGTGTGAGACAAAATGTGTAATTTAGAGAGAGGCTATGTGTGAGAGCAAATTAATGTGTGTGTGTTGGATAAATGTGCAAGAGTGGAAAAAAGGTATGTGTGAGTGGAATAATAACTGAGTTTGCATGTGAATGGGAGAGAGAAAAATGTGCGAGAGTCAGAAAATGTGTGTGTGAGACAAAAACATGAGATAGGTGTGTGAGATTTTTGTGTGTGAAACAAAATACAAGTGTGTGAGAGTGTGTTCTAAGATGGAGCCTAAAGTGTGGGTGACAGATAATGTATGAGCGTGAGTTTGCGTGTGAGATTATATGCGTGGGAAAGAAAATGTAAATGTGAGACAAAATGGTAAAATGAAGTGTCCCTTTTCAAACCTTTTCCCTTTTTTGTCATCAAACGGCAGCGAAGAAGCAAAGCGGCCAGAGCGGCATCATCTCCTGCTTGGGCTTCAGCCCGTGCCAGTCTCTGTACGCTTGCGGCTCCTACTCGCGCAACGCCGGCCTCTACTCGTGCCAGGACGGCGCCCTGCTGGCGCTGCTGCCCGCCCGCCACCACGGTGGCCTCACCCACCTTATCTTCTCACCCGACGGCTACTACCTGTACACGGGCGGCCGGAAGGTACGAGAGAGAGCAAAACGAAACGCAAAATGGTATCGAAAAATAGGTTTATGATGCTAAAAAAAATGTGAAACACAGTAATTGAAGCGTGCCGCATGTGCAGGATCCCGAGATCCTGTGCTGGGACCTTCGAGAGCCTGGTCAAGTCGTGTTCTCCCTCAAGAGGAATGTGGAAACCAATCAGCGCATCTACTTTGATTTGGACCCGTAAGTGTCCACCGTCGCTCTCCAACCACAAGAGGTTTCTGCCAATGCGTGTTTGTGCTCTGCCAGATCGGGCCGGTACCTGCTGAGTGGGGACACGGAGGGAGGGGTGTCGGTGTGGGACACCCAGACCCCCGCGGGCGGCGAGGAGCTGCTGGAGCCTCATGTCAAGTTTCAGGCCCATTGGGACTGCACCAATGGCATCAGGTATGGGCTCATTAACTAACACAGGTGGGCCAAATGTTGTGCACATTTTAAAAATTGATAGATAAGCCACGCCGTTTGGAGGGAAAACGTTCAACCTCGAACCTCACAAATGCTTTTTTCTCATAAATATGCAACTGTGTTTTTGTAAAATTGTAGTTTTTGACTCAAAAATAGCTTTTTTTTTTACTGAAATATGCAACTATTCTTGTAATATGACAACTTTTTGTCTTGCAACTTTATTCCTGTAAAATTTATTTAATTTCAAAAATAGGGAATTTTACTTTTCAACTTTTTTTCTGGAAAATATGTAACTTTACTTTTGGAGAATTACTCAGCGTTATCTGACGTCACATAACTGCGACAAGTCTCGCGAGACTTCCAAACCCCCACCAACCCAAACACGGTCTCCCGGGCGAAGTCTTACGTGACTTAGAGTCAAGGAAATTTCATTCTCATGGCATTGAACTGATCGCAACTGGACTGTTTTGTGGTTGTTTTATAAAGCAGTTTTGAGCAGTATCAGCAACATAAAAAACGATTTATAACGTCTTGACTGGGCCATCGGCCGGTTCAAGCTATTTTTAGACAGATTCATTAGTCCGTGTGCCGTTAAACCTGAAACTGGTTCAAATCGGTTTTGGTTTTACCCCTAATAAAAAAAAATTGTAATAAAATAAATAAATAATAATAATAAATAAATAAATATATATGTATATTCTCCATTTTTGTTGAATTTTTAAGGTAATCTTAAATGCTTTTTTCTCATAAATATGCAACTGTGTTTTTGTAAAATTTTAGTTTTTGACTCAAAAATAGCTTCTTCTTTTTTTTACTGAAATATGCAACTATTCTTGTAATATGACAACTTTTTGTCTTGCAACTTTATTCCTGTAAAATTTATTTAATTTCAAAAATAGGGAATTTAACTTTTCAACTTTTTTCTCGCAAATATGTAACTTTACTTTTGCAGAATTACTCAGCGTTATCTGACGTCACATAACTGCAACAAGTCTCGCGAGACTTCCAACCCCACACACACACACACACACACACACACACACACACACACACACAAACACGGTCTCTCGGACGAAGTCTCACGTGACTTAGAGTCAAGGAAATTTCATTCTCATGGCATTGAACTGATCGCAACTGGACTGTTTTGTGGTTGTTTTATAAAGCAGTTTTGAGCAGTATCAGCAACATAAAAAACGATTTATAACGTCTTGACTGGGCCATCGGCCGGTTCAAGCTATTTTTAGACAGATTCATTAGTCCGTGTGCCGTTAAACCTGAAACTGGTTCAAATCGGTTTTGGTTTTACCCCTAATAAAAAAATAAAATAATAATAATAATAAAAAAAAAAATATATATATATATATATATATATATATTCTCCATTTTTGTTGAATTTTTAAGGTCATCTTAAATGCCTTTTTCTCAAAAATATGCAACTTTATTCCTCTAAAATTGGCTTTATTCTTGAAAATATACAACTTATTTTTAAAAAAAATATACCACTTTATTCTCATACAATAAAATTATGGTATTAATTACATATCTCTGCAATATGCAATTTAAGTCACTTAAAATGTCAATTTACTAATTCAGAACCGTGAGGCACACACTAACCCCTGTGCTTTAAATATTTATATGTTTTATCAAAAATATTGAAATAAAAATGGCTATTACTTCCTATCATGTGTTGTGTGCTGCCCTAGATTATTTTGAATGAAAAAATGTTTGTATATTTGGATCCGAATAAACAAACTAACGGTTGCCATTTTGGGTGTGCAGCATTCATCCGTTCATGCCGCTGGTCGCCACCTCCAGCGGCCAGCGGCAGTTCCCGTGGCCCGGCGAGGGCGACTCCGCGTCATCTTGCTCGGACGACGAGGAAGGCGATGGGGTCGCGACCCCAATCGGGGCCGCATCCCGCGGCGACAACGGGCTGAGCTTGTGGTGGGCCGGACCCTGCGGACCCCCTGCCGAGGAGCAGAGTGAGGAGGTTTCAAACATGCGGAGTTGAACTCAAAAATTTGACGAGGCGAGACTGTGCCAATCATAAAACCTTTTCTTCGACAAGGATGCAAATGAGGACTACTGTGCGAGAAGCTTCATATTTTTTTACGTCTTTTTTTTTTATTGTATGTAGTGCCTAAAGTCTGCACCTAATCATGTGAGATTCACCTTTTTTTTTTTAATTTGCTAGTGATTATGTCTACATATGCAACACACTTTTAAAACAAATAAATTTGAATTTGTGAGGCAAATGTGTGCTAATCACAATTTTTCCCATACTGCCTAAATAACTTCCATGTTTTTTTCTCTCTCTCTCTCTCTCTCTCTCTCTCTCTCTCTCAATAATGTGACTTTTATTTCTTGTATTACAACTTAAATCTCAAATATGCCATTTTTATTCTAAAACTATGCAACTTTATTATTACAAATTTTATATAAAGTAAAATATACAACTTCTCATAATATCACGACAAATCTTAAAATTCTAAACTTTATTCTAATTAAAATATCCAACCTTCTCAAAAATATTCAACTTTATTTTTGTAAAATTATGACATTAAAATCCCCCCCCCCCCCCTCAAAGTATGCTGCTAGGCCTACATTCTGTAATGTCACGTGACTATTTTCAATGTTAATCTAAAATTTGCTCAATTTGCAATTTTAGTCTGGTAAAATTATAATTTATCGTGAAAATATATATTTTTTAATTCTCAAAACGATGTCTGCTCACGTAACGTTACATTCATCTTGAACGTACACAACTTATTTCCTAAAAATAAATAGGCGACTTCATTCTTGTACAATGGTGACTATTTTGTTCTACAAAAATGTGACTATTCTTATACTGCAATTTTAATTTCATGAGTATAATGCTTTATTTTTGAAAAATGATGACAAATATCAAAACACTTTTCTTAAAAATATGCAACTTTTTCTCGAAAGTATGTGACTATTTTTGCCGACTTTAATCTCGATAATGTGTTCTAAAAATATATGCGACTATTCTTATCATGAATTCAACCTTGAAAATGCAACTCCAATCTCACATTTATTAATTATTTTATCTTTTCGGCGTGGCCAACTACTTGATGTTTGACATCAAACATCCGGTTGTCGCACGGCGAGACAACCTGACTTTTCTCCTCTCCTGAGCTTTGAAAGCAATTAAAGAGCATCACATTAATGAACTCCGTGCGGTCCGTATCTGAGCATCTGTCGACCTTTTGCTTTTGGAAATGTTAACCGACCACTCGATGCTTTCACCTTTTGCCCGGCACGTGATAGTCGAGGTCCTCTGGAGACACAGGCTCGGATGGGGAGTGATGTTTTGAGTAGGGGGTGGAGGGGAGGGGGGAATGCGGGGGTGGGGGGGGGTCTGTTCTGCTGCTCTCCGGCGGCTGTTGCTTAGCAACCGTCACCGCCTCAGGGGATGATAGTAGGTACAAAGACAACAGGGAGGACAAGAAAAACGAAGAGAGGTGTAATCAAGGAGGAATCCAGAGTTGACGAGGTCACGCACTCGCTGGCCACATAATTGGGTACACACAACAATTTGGTAGAGGCTCATATTTTAAGAATTGCCTCAACTGTTCTTGGGAAATATAAAATGCTAACTTTTGCAGCTTTCGTGTTGATTCCGTGGCACCGTTGTCGCTAGCGTGCACGTGTGCGTGTGTGCGTGAGCGAGATGAAGCTCACAAATACACGCAGGAACAGACTGATGCTGAAGGATAAAGACGTGCAGCTGAGATCTGTCGGCTACGAGGCGGGCGAGGGTGCTGCGCGCTGACACTGACTCACACACGCGCACGTACACGCGGGTTCGTGTAGCAATCTCAGTGTGAGTTTCATTCCCATCACGGTGTGTTTTCCCGTTTGAGCTCTTTGTGTTGCTGCTCTCATCTTGCTGTGGATGGTAGTCAGCAGGAGACATTCCTGATTGTGTGTTTGTGTGTGTATGTTTTTTTTTGTGTGTACAAGGTACAAGGCCCTGCAGCCACAGTCTCCAGGGAAGGGATGAAGTCATTGAGGAGAGTTGAAGGTCGGCCTGCTAAATGAGGCCAAGGCAGACGGAAACACGGAGAACAAACATTTGTTTGTGTTTAAAAAAAAAGTCAGGGTGAGTTCATTTCTGTTTAAATTATTTAACAAATATACTACAGGAAATTTGAGGGGGGTGGGGGGCTAAATATATACAAACATTTCCATCTCCTATCTGTCTGCCTGTTCGGCTGTTGTTTTGCAGTACTCGCTTTGACCACATGATGGCAGTAGAATCCCTAATTTGAGGGAATATACAACTTTAACCCCGAGCGGGTTCATTGCGATGAATTGGCGACCTTGCAGGCCCCCCAAAATAAACAAGGGTGTTTTGTTTTGTTTTGTTTGTGTGGTGTTTATCAAGCGTGTTCATCACACTCCTTGCTTTTAGCCTCTTGGCACATTTCACTTCTTCAACAACACGCACGGATTATAGTTAATGTCACTTTTTCTAGAGATAACTAAAAAGCATTGGAGTGTCTTTTTAGGTTTTGTGGTGGAGGGGGCGCTCTTGCTCTTCTATCGAAGATAAATGTTCGTTTTTTTTTTTTTTGATAAAGCGCACCCGAGTCCAGAGGTCCGAATCAGGAGGTGTGTGCGAGCAAGCCATAAAGGTACTTTTACGACAACCCTCCGTTTTTCCTTTCCTTTCTTTTCTTCTTTTTTCATTACGCCTGCACGTATTGTGTTGGCTCTGTGCGTCCCGCCTCCCAGTCAAAGAACGGGGTTTTTTTTTTTTTTTTGCTCCCAAGTGCTGCGTCTCCACTCGCCCCCTCCCCTCTCGTTTCTGGTGTTCCGGCCCGGGTCTCGGCGGTTCTGCCAGTACGCGGCGAGCCTCCGTGCAGGTCGGACCGGTGTTGGGATCGTGACGTGGTCGTGTTGTTGTGCCAGCCAGTCGGACCGGATCTCACACGCGTATATTGGACCCAGGCTCGCTTTTATCCTTTTTTTGGTCTTCTTCTTTTAATTAAAGCACTTCACAAGTTTTTTTTTTTCCCCAAGCAGAGTGTGGATGCTTTTTTTTTTTTTTAACTCTTGAAATTGACGCTCCCAGCTGACCACATTTGGATTCTTCGTATTTCATTCAATTCTCAAATTGAGAATTGTGCATTTGTGGATGTATGAGCTGTCTGGAATTGTGATGTGCACCGACGGGACTTGACAAATGTGGAGTCCGGTGGCACATTTTAACCTTTAGTGGGAGATTTTTTTTTTAATTTTAATTTAATTTTTTTTACAATTGTGCATTTTGGTCGTACCGTGTGTTGCATGAGGCATCGGGGCAAGGTAATGGGAGAAGGTGCACACACAACAAGGGAGCGTTGTTCGAAACTGAGACAATTGAGGCACAACAAGAGAATCGCTGCTGGCTTGTGATTCATTTGACAACATTGGATTCGCTGGAGTTCTATTTGCGTCCTGGACCAACGCCATTTTTTTTTGTCTTGTGTGCAAAAGGAGCACGAATGGCACATTAGTGTGGAAGTCATGGGAATGCTGCTGAAATAGTCCAGAAAGTTTGCCCCCCCCCAACCCCCACCCCTTCCCATTTATCTCAATGTATCCTGGCCCCATGAGGTTCTGACTCACCTCCAGTTTTGGAAGTCTTCTTTTTCTTTTTATTTTTTATTTTTACCCACTTGTGGTTCTGAATTTGGAGATGGCGCGTCTATGGAGTGTGAATAGATTGTGGGTCTTGCTGGCTTTTGTACTGGATTTACTGGGAACCACAACCAGCAACATGGAGCCCATCTACTGGAATTCTCTCAACGAGAGGTAAGGATACAAAGATGTATTTTTTTTTTTAAGAGTCAAACGTTTTTTCTTCTAGTTTGAGTCTGCCACCTGTGGTGACAGAAGTGGGATCAAAAGTATTTTTTTTTCCTGTCATGTCAGCGAGTCCAAATATCATGTTTATCCTTTAAAAGCCGTCCGCGGACGGTTGCTTTGAGGGTCCGAAATAGACTCCCGCTGTATTTTCCAAGAGCTTGTTTGGCTGCATACGCCGAGAGAGGAAAAAGTGTCCCCTCTGGCAGTTGAAATTCCTTTTGAATGCAACAAGTCAGCAGCGGAAGTAAAAAAAAAAAACATAAATGGCCACACACCTTTTTTTGCTCGACAAACATTCTTGCTTTTTTTGTTTGCCTTCGAGACAGTCCAATGCACAGCAGCTGCTCGGAACACCTGCACAATCTAATAATGACAAATCCAGCACAATAGCTTTTGTTGGAGGTGTTTCTAATCATTTGGCTTTAATATCCGCTCTCTGAAAAGTGTCCAGCAAAGCCGTAGTCGTTTTTAGACTGATTTGGCAGATACAATTAGTGGACAAATTCTTAAAAAAAAAAGAAGAAGAAAAAAAAGGTGTTGAAGTCTACTAAGCCTTCCTGTAAGCTAGCTTGATGCTAAAGCTAACTTTAAGCGATATGATTGAATAGCGACACGTTCACACAATTCTTTCATCTAGTAAGTAATACTCGCACCGTACTAGTAGTGGCGTTCCGTCCATCTGTCTGTCCAAGGTGGAATTTTCATTTTCATTTTCAATGGAAAAAGATGATTTGATTGAACTTTTTTTTCTTTTCTCTCTCTTCTGGAGAGCTCAGTATTGTTCATTCTGTAATTTTACCGATTTGACATGTCATCATCATTGCTCTCTCTTTTTTTCATTTTTTTTCAATTTCTAAAAACTGAGCGGCACTACCTCCCTTTAAGGCATTTTGTGCTCACGGGCCAAGGAGTAACCAAGATGTGGGAATTTGTTAGAAATGCACTTCTCGTCTTTGCATTACAAATTCACACTCAGGCGCTCTCTCTTTTTTTCATTTTTTTTCATTACATTTATTTATTATTATTTTTTTAGTATTGCGTTGGTGTGCTGGAGGCTACGGCCAGCCTGGCTTCTCCTCTTCCCGTGCGGGACGCAACAGTGTATGGGAGCCCCCCCCCCCTGCCCCCCCTCCCGTTGTGGAGCCAGGCGTGAAGCCTCTAATGAGGGTTTTTGTTGTCAGCAGTGGGTGGATTCAGCCCACAGGGTTGGACGTGGAGCCAAAAGAAGGGCGGCGGGGGGGGGTTCATTCCTAGATTTGTGGCCAAGCTAACTGCTAGCAGGCTTGGTTTTGGGGCCCTTACAGGTGTCTTCGTGCTCTACTCCCTAATGGAGTTTAGCGTATGGTGGCCTGAAAGGCAATTAGTGGGGATGCGAGGCTTTGACGCCGCACTCTGAGTCATCTGCAAAGGGGTTGCTCATATATGCAAAGTACAAAGCCTGTTGTACGCCATTGTGTGCCTTCACAAAGCTTAGCATTCATACTTTAATCAGCTTAGTCCGTCCTTCACTTTATTTCTTTTTTTTACACACATCCATGCACTTTCTGCTTTTCCCTTTCTATGCTGCCGTGTGTTGCAGCTCCAGGATTGAGGCAGGCACTTTTACAGCCAGCGGTGGGAGGTACAAATATTTAGTTGCGAATTTTGAGTTGACATTACTTTTACTTTGTACGCTTGAACGCACAGATATGTGCTTTTTACTCCTTGCATTGTCAAAATAGACGTTTTTCTTTTTTATTTTTAAACACAGTGGATAATATGACACAAACATCGTAAAAAAAAAAAAAAGAGATGGAAAGTAAACCAGGTGAAGATACTGCCAGCTGGGAGTTTAAAATTGTCATCATTTAGCTAACGCAGCTAGCGTTTTGAACGCATAAAAGTTGAGCTAGCAGACCTCTGCTTCTGGCATTCAAAAATTAGCCGCCCAATCTGAAAAAACACATTAGGAAGCTGAACTTTTTTCAGTTATGATCATTAGCTAGTTTAGCATTTTTTTGTTTATTAGTTTACAGCGTTTGCAAAGCCATCGTTTGGCTAACGAAGCTAGCGTTTTGAACGCATAAAAGTTGAGCTAACGGACCTCTGCTTCTGGCATTCAAAAATTGTCCGCCCAATCTGAAAAAACACACACAAGGCAGCTGAACTTTTTTCAGTTGTGATCATTAGCTAGTTTAGCATTTTTTTGTTTATTAGTTTACAGCGTTAGCAAAGCCATCGTTTGGCTAACAAAGCTAGCGTTTTGAACGCATAAAAGTTGAGATAACAGACCTCTGCTTCTGGCATTCAAAAATTAGCCGCCCAATCTGAAAAAACACATTAGGAAGCTGAACTTTTTTCAGTTATGATCATTAGCTAGTTTAGCATTTTTTTGTTTATTAGTTTACAGCGTTAGCAAAGCCATCGTTTGGCTAAAGAAGCTAGCGTTTTGAACGCATACAAGTTGAGCTAACAAACCTCTGCTTCTGGCATTCAAAAATTAGCTGCCCAATCTGAAAAAACACATTAGGAAGCTGAACTTTTTTCAGTTATTTTTTCAGTTATGATCATTAGCTAGTTTAGCATTTTTTTGTTTATTAGTTTACAGCGTTAGCAAAGCCATCGTTTGGCTAACGAAGCTAGCGTTTTGAACGCATAAAAGTTGAGCTAACAGACCTCTGCTTCTGGCATTCAAAAATTGTCCGCCCAATCTGAAAAAACACACACAAGGCAGCTGAACTTCTTTCAGTTGTGATCATTAGCATTAGTTTAGCATTTTTTGTTTTTTCAGTTTACAGCGTTAGCAAAGCCATCGTTTGGCTAACGAAGCTAACGTTTTGAACGCATACAAGTTGAGCTAGCAGACCTCTGCTTCTGGCATTCAAAAATTAGCCGACCAATTTGAAAAAACACACACAAGGCAGCTGAACTTTTTTCAGTTGTGATCATCAGCTAGTTTAGCGTTTTTGTTTTGTTTTTTCAGTTTACATCGTTAGCAAAGCCATCGTTTGGCTAACGAAGCTAACGTTTTGAATGTATAAAAGTTGAGATAACAGACCTCTTCTTCTGGCATTCAAAAATTAGCCGCCCAATCTGAAAAAAACACATTAGGCAGCTGAACTTTTTTCAGTTGTGATCATTAGCTAGTTTAGCGTTTTTGTTTTGTTTTTCAGTTTACATCGTTAGCAAAGCCATTGTTTGGCTAGCGAAGCTAGCGTTTTGAACGCATAAAAGTTGAGATAACAGACCTCTGCTTCTGGCATTCAAAAATTAGCCGCCCAATCTGAAAAAACACATTAGGAAGCTGAACTTTTTTCAGTTATGATCATTAGCTAGTTTAGCATTTTTTTGTTTATTAGTTTACAGCGTTAGCAAAGCCATCGTTTGGCTAACGAAGCTAGCGTTTTGAACGCATAAAAGTTGAGCTAACAGACCTCTGCTTCTGGCATTCAAAAATTAGCCGCCCAATCTGAAAAAACGCACACAAGGCAGCTGAACTTTTTTCAGTTATGATCATTAGCTAGTTTAGCATTTTTTTGTTTATTAGTTTACAGCGTTAGCAAAGCCATCGTTTGGCTAACGAAGCTAATGTTTTGAACGCATAAAAGTTGAGATAACAGACCTCTGCTTCTGGCATTCAAAAATTAGCCGACCAATTTAAAAAAAACACACACAAGGCAGCTGAACTTTTTTCAGTTGTGATCATTAGCATTAGTTTAGCATTTTTTGGTTTTTCAGTTTACAGCGTTAGCAAAGCCATCGTTTGGCTAACGAAGCTAGCGTTTTTGATTGCATCAAAGTTGAGCCCACACACGCTAGCTTGTATTGTATTTAGTTGACAGTAAAATAATAATTATTCTTTTGTACTTAGGTTTATTTCATTATGTCCCTTTTTTTTTTTTTTTTTTAAACACAAGTATCTGTTGTTGTAGTAAAGTACTACATGTGAGTACTTCTGCCGCCTTTCCTTTCTTTGCTTTGGACTTGTGAACTCGAGGCGAGTGGACGCAGTCGTCCGACTCCATCACGTGCGCCTCACGTCAAGTCGGTGTAGCAAATGGACTGTCACGTTGTTAACCTCCAAGACCTCCTGATGCGCCGCTTTGAAGTTCGCTCTGTCCACCTATGGAACCCTCACCGTCCCACACCAGCACCCGCCTTTCTTCTAGTCTTGTTTTATTTATGGACAATGATTGCGCTGGTGAGAATAGTAAACAATGAAGCTACTAAGCTATGAAGTATATTTTATATTTATATTGATTGTGGGTTGGTCTGGAATCTAACAGAGCGATGACATCACACCGGGTAGACTTTTATGACTCATTCAGATGAATTAATGTGCATAAATATGATTGTTGAGATGACGTGACGTTGCTTCTCGTTGCCCCCTGACTTGATGTGACGTTCTTAACAGAGGTGGGAGGTCACTACTTTCTTAAATGGATGCTAGAGGGGATCTTTTTTTGAAGGGGTGGTCTCCTCACGCATGTTGTAGTACAACGATCCCCTTCCTGGAGACGTTAATCCCCCCCCCCCCCCCCCTTCCTTCCAGTGCCTCAATAATTCATTAATCGCCTGCTAATTGGCACCGGATAAAAGACAAGCTAACTAGGCTAAGTGTTTCTGTTATAAACAACAACGGGGGGAAAAATGAGAGTGAGAAAATGTTACTAGAAATCTTTTTGTCTGAGTTTTTTATTTTGTTTGTGAGTTGTTTTTTTTAAAAAATTTAGTTTTCAGGGTGGTTCTGTTAGCTCATTCACTGCCATAAATTCATTAAAAAAATATTTAAAATTAGGGACAAGAGGCGATTCATTTTTTAAAAATTGTAATTAATCACATGACTTTGCTAGTTAACTCATGATTAATCACAAATTCTATATGTTTTAAATGTACAATAAAAAAATCTAGGTTTTCATACTCTTGCTAACAAAAGTGGAAAAAAAATGTTAAACGAATAGAAATAGTTCAAATGAATTTTTGACGTTTATAGCCGTCAATAGCAGTGAATGAGTTTGAATGAATTTTCTTTTTTTAAAGTGTATTACTTGTGCGCAATATTTAATAAACACCCTGGTAAAATTAAAAAAAATTACTAGTTTCTTACCTAGCGTTGCATTTCGAGTGAGTTACCGGTAAACGATTCAGAATCGATTTTAAATGTCCCCAAATCGATTTTATTTTAATTATTTTATACTGTCTTCCCTTTGTTTGGGTGTGCCTTTATTGGGAGCGCTGTTCATGTTGTACCCGATTTGGCCACTTAGGGGCAGTGTGGTTCCACGCGGTCTAATACACTGTTAAGTTGTAGCCACGTTGGAGAGTAGAAGGAAAAAGTCACAATGAAGTTATTCCAATAAAAGTTTTTTTTTGCAGTGTGGAGCCGTTCTTTTGAGTGATAAAAGTGTCGCGAGTAGCGCGCTAATTAGCATTAGCGAGTCAGACTGGAGTAGATCATTACAATTCCTTGCACATCCATAGATTGAAGCAAAAATCATTGTCAATCAAGTCATTTAGAATAAAAACAATCTTTCATAATCGAAAATCGATTCTGAATCGAATCGCAGACCCAAAAATCGGAATTGAATCGTGAGACATTCAAAGATTCCCACCCCTACTCTATAATCATGTAGTTTATGAAAAGATAGAACATAACATAATAATATAAAGATTTAGTAGTATGTAAAGAATTTAACTGTTTTTTAAATCCTGCAAACCAACTGTGACTATCGATGCTAACCGTTAGCATGCCAATGGCATGTTGCGTTGTTTGTTTACACCAAGATAAGCAGATTGTTTCAAATACACGACTTGACAGTAAACTTTAATTTTTTTTTTTGAGGTACCACTTAACGGTTCTGTAATATTTAGAGGTGTGGTGTATGTGAAGCGCGCCAGTCGAGTCACAGGAGAAGAGATAGTGCGGTCGGGTAGTTCTGCTCGGTTCAGATGGAGCAGACAGACAGAGTGACTGATTGTCTTCGGGTCAGAACCGCAGCGAGCCGCTTCCTGGCCACATGCGAGTGGGTAAAACCTCCCATTCCTCATCGCTGACACCTCCCGCCACGTTCAGCCGCAGGAGGTCCAACCGGGTGGAATCCGGTAAGCTTTTAAAGAAACTTTTTGGGCCCAACCGGCACTTTGATCAGCTCGGCATGAAACCCTCAGAAAACTGGCAGATCTGTGGTTCCTGTAATAAGTTGGAGGGAAAGAAAAGAGTTTAAAAGCTTCAACCCACGTGTCTCGTACTCAGACTTGTAATGGGGAGAGAAGTTGTTGCCATGGCGACCCATCATCTGTAATGGACCTTTACTTCACACGATCACCTTTTTCAATGTTGTCTATTTGACCCAGCCGCCCTGTTGCGCGAACCGATGCAGGCTACTCTGATGAGAGGCCACATTCACTGCCATTGACGGCTATAGACGTCAAAAAATCCTTTCAACTATTTTTATGAGTTTAACATTTTTTTTCCCATTTTTGTTAACAAGTATGAAAACCTAGAATTATTAGAATATAATTTTTTTTTGTACATTTAGAACAGATATAAAATTTGGGATTAATCGTGAGTTAACTAGTGAAGTCATGCAATTAATTAAAATTAAAAAAAATTAATAGCCTCTTGCCCCTAATTTTTAATAAGCTTTTCTTTTTTCTTTTTTTTTTAAACAAATTTTTTTTTTAAAGAAAAGAATATAAAAAAATGGTTGTCAGGCAATAATTTTTAATTGATCGCATGACTTCACTAGTTAACTCACGATTAATCACAAATTTTATATTTGTTCTAATACAAAAAAAATCGATGTTTTCATACTTTTGTTAACAAAAGTGGGAAAAAATGTTAAACTAATAGAAATAGTTACAATTATTTTTTTATGTGTATAGCCGTCAATGAGTTAAAGTAATGGAATTTGATTACTTTCAAATGCGCTCTCTCTTTCTCTCTCTCTCTCACACTCTCACACAAATTGTAATCCCCATTTTTAATAAATGTACCTGTAATGTTTTTTCCCCCCTGTAACTGTAACGGAATACAGTTACCCTTGTGTTGTAATCTGATTACGTAACGGCAGTACATGCATTCCGTTACCCCCCCAAGCCTGCTCGCGGGCCCGGTTTCCCTCGCAGCCCTTCTCATGAGCTCCGCAGGTTTTGTACTTTCTCCTTGTGTGCGCGCACAGTCGTAATTAGCGCTCAAAAGAGCGCGGCCCATCTGGCTTTGGCGTTAACCCACCGTTGTTGCGCCGCGACCTCGGAAAACTCACGCTCCATTTCCTGTACTAAATATAACTTGGATGGGGGCTCGTGTCATAAATGCGATATTATGTTTTGGAGGTTGCTGAGGAAAGTGCCGACTTTTCAATTTTTTTTCACCCTCTGTTTTGTTGTGTAATTTGACGCGCGACAATAACGACCTCCGATTGGTCGGTTGACACATTTCTTCTTCTACTACTTGAACTGCGGTTACAAAGTCATCACTGCAGCGTCCCAGACTGGCTTTGTTCACCATTTTTCTCTTTGCTTGAAGAATGCTGATACAAAGGGTGAGAGTGGGCGGGGTTATTAGCGCTCTCCTTCTTTGGTGTGTGGAGTTGATGAATGTGCGGTGCCGAGTTACAAGCATGCCCGAATCTCATTTGGTTGCAAATCCTGACCTTATTTGCGTGAACTGGGGACCGAAAATGAACTTTTCACAAACTTTTCTTTTTCCACACGATGCCAGCTGCAGCGGCCTGATAATCAAACAACCTTTTCGGAGTGGTAGTTTGAGTGCTCGTCAGGCGTGGGTGCGAGGACTTGTATACGAGCCTGCGTGGGCTGTTTGTGTCCCCCCCCCCCGCCCCCAACCCCCAAAACACATGCCTGCTCGCTCCCCCGCCGCTGCCGCCACTGCTGTCATTACTCCTGCCTTTATTTGCAAAACAAGGCAGACAAAGGCCGTTTTTGGGCGTGAAAACAACAGAAAGCGACCGCTACCACTTGACCCTATCAAGCGGTGATGAGGTGATGTGGAGTGGGGGTGGGGGTAGGGGGGGGCGGTTGTAAAGCCAGGGGAGAGATAATCCCTCTAGTAATGGTCACCCTCCCTTCTCTTCCTCCCCCGCCATGTCCTGCGCGCTAACATGGTGCGCTAGGCTGTCAATCACTCAACAAAGCTGTCTGTAAGGGGATTAGGAATCATTGGACTGGCCCCTACACACCACATCACCCCCCACACACCCCTCCCCCTTTTGCCTTTTCACCCCTTCATTCCACCTCTACTTCATTTGCCGCCCCACTTTTTTGGGGGGGTTTGCATTTCCTGCTTGGTTCCTTTTTGGTTTCCATGGAAACGATATCAAATGCCGTCGGAAGATCGTTATTCCCTGCCCGCCTATCTCGCCATCTTTGTTGTGTTTAGTGCTTTTTTTTTTTAACCTGAACCGGTTGGCCCGCCCGCATACTGATTATTTACTTTTGGGGCGTTTTTTTTTTTTTTTTGCATCTCATTTGCTTCAATCTGACCAGTTTGACTGGTCGTCGGATGGCAAGAGGTTAATCTGCATCGTGTAATCTTGCCGCTTTAATCCTTGCTCAAAGTTGTCATTGTGGTTTGATGACAATTTTTTTCCTCAAAGATGCTGTCATGAGGCCATTTTGTAGTCAAGGCATGTTTTCCCAACATGTATTGAGCTAATACACATACTGTGGTACCTTGTTTTACGAGTGACCCGATTTACGAGTTTTTAACAGGACGGGTTGTCCTTGTCTTGATTTGCATTATATGGTGGCAGGGAACTTCACAACAAGCGGCTTCAAGCTGTTAGTTGCCATTCCAAGGTGAATTTTTAACATAAAACTAAGAGAATTAGGCAACCGCATAACTTGCGTAATTCTCCTAGCTTAATGCTAATACACAATGCAAAACGCCATAGATGGGTTAAGGAAACTAGCATTGATATAAAAGTAATTATAACGTGGGGTGGGAATCTTTGAATGTCTCACAATTCGATTCCGATTTTTTTGGTCTGTGATTCGATTCAGAATCGATTTTCGATTAGGAACGATTTTTGATTCAAAATGATTTGATTGACAATGATTTTTGCTTCAATCTATAGATGTGCAAGGAATTGTAACGATCCACAGTCTGACTCGCTAATGCTAATTAGCGCCCTACTCGCGGCACTTTTATCACTCAAAAGAACGGCTCCACTCTGAAAAAAAAAAAAAAAAACTTTTATTGGAATAACTTGATCGGGACGTTTCCCTTCTACTCTCTAACGTGGCTACAACTTAACAGTGTATTGGACAGCATGGAACCACATTGCCCCTCAGTGGTCAAACCCGGTAAAACATGAATAGCGCTCCAAATAAAGGCACAGACAAGACAGTATAAAATAATTTCAATAAAATCGATTCTGAATCGTACTAAATGAGAATCGCGATTCTTATGAGAATCGATTTTTTTGGGCACACCCCTAATTATAACCCTTTAAACTAACTCTTTGACTGCCAGACGTTTTAAAAAAAGGGATGCCGTGGGTGCCAGCCGATTTAAGCATTTTGACTGATCTTTCAAGGTCCATAGAAAATTATGTGTTTGGACTATGGAAACACACATACTACCAAATGAAAGATTGGACTCTCATCTTTCATCAGAAAAAAAAGTTTGTTTCTACCTTATTCCGTTCTTCAGTAATCAACAGTAGAAAATGGTT
This sequence comes from Vanacampus margaritifer, assembly GCF_051991255.1. Taxonomy (NCBI): domain Eukaryota; kingdom Metazoa; phylum Chordata; class Actinopteri; order Syngnathiformes; family Syngnathidae; genus Vanacampus; species Vanacampus margaritifer. The sequence goes on from NC_135446.1 coordinate 17,478,821, forward strand.
AGTTTCACCTCTGTTTTGAAACAAACGTCTTTTAACGTCTTTGGCACTCCTCCATAGGATTTTACTAAACGTTATTTAACGTTTTTGGCAGTCAAAGAGCTAAGAATGGACAACTGCATGCGGCACAAGAGCATATATATATATATATATATATATATATATATATATATATATATATATATATATATATGGACTCTTTTAATCCGTCAGTTATTGATTTCAATGGGCAAAGATGAATTCCCGTGGTTGAAAATCACTGCTCTGTAACATGAGAAGATCATCATCTAATTAAAAGGCGCATAACGCAAGTAATGATGTCATGTTTCAGTTCAGGCACTTTTTGAAGGCAAGCAAGGGATGCTGGGAAAAGGGGTTATGCTTTGCAAAAGTCCAAAAGATGCGCCCATGGGGGTTCCTATGACCCCCCCGCCCCCCCGATACTCCATCCCTCTCACCGATCCCTTTGTCACACTTGTGTCCATCTCTCATCTGCCCTCCCTCCTCCTCCTCCCTTTTCAAAGCCAGTCGTGCTTTCTTTGAATGCACACATGCAGGCAGGCATCCACTCCCATAACTCATATAGCCAAAGGAATAATAGAAGCCGGGAATACTGAGATAAAGCGTCAAAGTGGGGGAATAAAAGGATACAGCAAGCTGAGAGGGATCCAGAATCCAGAGACTTCATATTATTAATTTAGGTGGAGAAAGAACGGGGAATTTCTCCCACCCTCCTTCTTCACTCCCATAGTGGGACACAATGGAGTGATTGGAGAAGGGGTGCAGGGAGGTATAATCCATTCCCGTGCTATAAACTGTGGGGTTAACCGTTTGGTAGCCGTCTTTTCCGTACACGCCTCGCCGTCTTTCCCTAATCTTTGTCCATCTCCTCGCTTCCCACCTCCCGCCATCTACCTCCCTGCAGGCCTCGCCGCTAATCCGCCAGCATTGCTTCCAGACCCCTAGGCTGGAATAAACCTGCGCTTAGCTTCCGTGTGTGTGTGTTTAGCGCGGTTGTGTGAATTTAGTAGGAAACGGTACGCACTCATTTTCATGCTAGCTCCTTATTTTGCGGCAACAAAAGCAGTGCTGTGATATGCTATGATATATTAGCATCTGTTCAATTGAGACGGTTGTTGTTACTTGTGAACAGACCTAAAAAATAATATAGCTAGCTAAACCATACTACGTGTAGGAGTGAGTTCCGCTATAGATTTGTGATTGACATGGCAAAAAAGTCCTTAATTTCTTTTTGGGTGTGTGTGTCAAAAGTATGTATTTAAATACTTGTCAGATTCTTGTGCAATCACAACATTACCATGAACAAAAGTATCACCAATATGCCATTGAACAGGCGTAGTATTTATTTTGCACACCGATGTTAGCCATGCTAGTTATAGCTTGTGAGCTAATCTTTCTCACTAGCATGTCGTGTCTTATTCTTGTAGTATCATAACCATGAACAAAAGTATCACCAATATTCCATTGAACATGCGCTAGTATTTCTTGAACAAACTCATGTTAGCTATGCTAGTTAGCTTGTTAGCTAATCTTTCTCACTAGCGAGACATGTTTTATTCTTGTAGTATCATAACCATGAACAAAAGTATCGCCAATATTCCATTGAACAGGCACTAGTATTTCTTGCACAAACTCATGTTAGCTATGCTAGTTAGCTTGTTAGCTAATCTTTCTCACTAGCGAGACATGTCTTATTCTTGTAGTATCATAACCACGAACAAAAGTATCGCCAATATTCCATTGAACAGGCGCTAGCATTTCTTGCACAAACTCATGTTAGCTATGCTAGTTAGCTTGTTAGCTAATCTTTCTCACTAGCGAGAAATGTCTTATTCTTGTAGTATCATAACCATGAACAAAAGTATCACCAATATTCTATTGAACATGCGCTAGTATTTCTTGAACAAACTCATGTTAGCCATGCTAGTTAGCTTGTTAGCTAATCTTTCTCACTAGCGAGTCTATAGTACTTATTTCCCCGTTTGTAGACATGCTAACCAACATAGCTGATTTCAATCAGCTAATCAAGACAGCGTTATCATGAACGTTAGCATCAACATTATTTAGAATTTGTCGGAGTGACGGGTGGCGCACGCTGTGTGTCCCACAGGGGCGACATCACATGGCAGCCCATGACGGCGTGTTTGCGCTTGGCAGCGTGCTCCCCTGTTGAAATTGGCCGCGTATCCCCCCCTCATCTGGCACGGGAAGAAGGGAGGGCATCCCACGGCGAGGGATTACGCTGACTTACACCGACACACGCACACACACACACGCACGTCTTGTTGGCGCGTCTCGAAGAAATGCAAAGCGCTTTTGCGCCTGTGCACACGAGCTTCTGGCAGCGCCGGCACATTGGACTGGGTTCTCAATTTTTTGGGGGTCCGGAGATCTATTTAACACATTCACTGCCTTTGACGTTCATTTTCGTCATCCAACAGTTTACTGCAAATTTTATTGGTGCACCTCATATGTAAATCTCCACTTTGTTAAATGATACCTATTAATTATGTATTGCAATTTATTTATTTCATGGACTCTTAAGTTATGTCCCAAAGACCCCCAAGGGAGCCCAGTTTCGTGTGTGTACTGGCCGTGTGAAATTGGTCGGTGTCACGATCCCTGCTGACACTGCAGCAGCTCCTGCGTGGCCGCAAATGCGTGTTGCACACTGTGTCTTTGTCCTGGAAGGTGGAAGGCGAGGAGGGAGGAGGAGGAGGAGGGGGGGGGGGGCGGCCCGGCCTGGCCCGGCGCATTGTACCAACCTGATTGAAAGGTGTGTCTGGCCTTTAGCCCCTCATCTGGTCGACCTGCACACGCACACACTTTCACACACCGGGCGGGCGCGGAAACCCAATTCTGTCTTTTCTTTTCTCGCCTTTTCAAAAAAAAAAAAACTACAGCCAATTACGGCCCCCGCCATTCTCCCCGTACTCTCCACCTTCCTTAACAAGCAATCTTGTTAATGTCACTGCTTCTATTTCTCCTCCCATTTTCTCCTCCTTCTTTTCTCTCACTTTCAGGAAAATGAGAACAAATGTTGAGGTGCACAGAAAAGCCCGAGTGTCCGTCACAAAGATGGAATACGCCGCAAATAGCGAAAATCAGCATATATCGTAATTGATGCCTATTATAAATGTGGTGGGGGTATCTATCTATCTATCTATCTATCTATCTATCTATCTATCTATCTATCTATATATATATATATCAGAACCATGAACAAAAGTATCACCAATATTCCATTGCCACAAACTCATGTTAGCAATGCTAGTTAGCTTGTTAGCTAATCTTTCTCACTAGAGAGAGAGAGAGAGGAGAGAGAGAGAGAGAGAGAGAGAGAGAGAGAGAGAGAGAGAGAGAGAGAGAGAGAGAGAGAGAGAGAGAGAGAGAGAGAGAGAGAGAGAGAGGAGAGAGAGAGAGAGAGAGGAGAGAGAGAGAGAGAGAGAGAGAGAGAGAGAGAGAGAGAGAGAGAGAGAGAGAGAGAGAGAGAGAGAGAGAGAGAGAGAGAGAGAGAGAGAGAGAGAGAGAAGAGAGAGAGAGAGAGAGAGAGAGAGACCCAAAATTATTGCATTAATCATGTATTAACACAAATTAATCGCACGATTAATTTTATTAACAAAAATTAATCGCACAATTAATTCTACCCGCAAAAAAGACGATTTGATACGTATCTCGATATATTTCAAATTGGGACGATTCGATTTGGTTCGATTCGATGCACTCGCATATTTTAAATCAAATAACGACTTCCCAGAAAAATGCACCTTAAAATTAAAATTATTAAAATAAAAGATTAATTAAAATTAATTAAAGCAAAACTTCAAAAAATTTTTGTTTAAAAATATAATAATTCAAGCCTTCATATACATTTATATATAACATAAATTTTCGGGGCGGCTGTATTGGCATTTTAATACATTTAAATGAGTCTAAACTAATTGAGTTACCGCAGCACTGACCTGGTTGCTGATTGAGCGCTACACCGCTGAGGAGCTGGCGAGGCGGCGGGCGAATCTGCGCCGCAGCCCAGACGCTTCCCGCCATTTATGTGTGCGCCGAATGAATAATGTCCAGCCATTGAGTGCCGTAAATTATTCAGAGACTTCATGCGTGGAAACATTATAATTCCATGTAGAGTGTGAATTAGCCTCCGTTTTGCCCTCAGGCGCATTTCTCACTCAACCTCAAGGCCTCATGGGAGATTAAAAATGCCAAATGCCATTGAAGACGGACCCGTGATTTCCATCCGAGCCATGTTGAGTGGCCGGCAGCACCTGATTTGTGTGACTGTGATGTGTCGACGGGTGAATTTGTTCCCGTTGAATACCGCTGTTCCTTTTCAAGTCCGATCTGAAATGATCGTATTTACACTCACGGAACATAAAACATACGCAAGCTGCCAATCGTGTTACCTCATCTCGTATCTGCTCCTCTTTTTTCTTATTGACTTTTCGGTCTTCAAATTGAGTTGGCAAAAGGCATTAAGGAGTTTGTCGTGTCGCAGCGAACTTTGAACTCTGTGATAAGAGTGCACTGGGGAGGACGGAGGTGTCAACTCAAAAAAACAAATCAAAAGTCGGAGGAATGCGCCCCAGGCTTAACCTGCAATTAGCGGGCTATGAATGCTAACTCTGCCGCGACATCGCCGACTGCCGCACGATACCGTTTTGACCGCGGACTGCACGCACAGTCGGGGCCTCCGCATCTCATTGGCGCCGCCGGCAACAGATGACGCCATCTCGGCCAATCGGGCGGCGGATGAGGGGTGACAAAGCGCTGACCCCCCCCCCCCCCCTCTTGCCCCCCTCCCGCATTTGTGAGTGTTAATCTTCTTTGTGTGCCTGCACGCAGCATCAGCACTTAAGCGAGACCCGTGACCTCTCGCACCCAATGGTGGGTGGGGATGGGCCGGGAGAGGCCATCTTGAAAGCCAATCGGGGGTTCAAGCCTTCCCACTCTCTCAGATGGACAACATTAGGGCTGGGGAAAAAGTCGACCAAGTCGGATAAGTCGACTTTAGAAATCGGTCGAGTAAAATTTTTGGCCTCGAACCTACACCGGAACCTTTGATCTGATCTTTATTTATTCTGTTAATGCACCACCTAGTGGACGGATTGGCGGATGTCTGCTTAAAAACGCTCACCGACTTAGTGGGTTTTTATTAAAGACAATGCAGCACATCGAGCTTCCCCAGAACAAGAGAGAGAAAGTTCTGAACTGCCTAAATTAATTATTCCAAAATTTGGTGTTCATCACTTAACCAGTAGAGGGCAGTCAATGGTTGACGTCATGTAGCTGTCAGCTAGCTCTACCCTTCTTTACTCGTGGAATAATGTTGAAGCACCGTTTGTAAATGACTTTTAAGACACTATTACATGTGTATTATAAATATAATGTTGTATATGTGAACTTAAAGGTAGTTAGTGCTCGTTTACTTTAAGTGGTAATCACTAGCGCGCTAATGCTAATCGCGATACGTTTGGCATAGGCTATGCATACCTATAGAAGATAATAAATTTATGAGTACTGTACTTGCATCCATTCAATTCAATTTATGTCCAATTTTAGTGGATTAACAAAAAATATTCGATATGATTATCGATTAAAATGTTTGTTTTTTTGACAGTGACAGCACTAGTCACCATAGTAAGTATATAGCTTGAAATAGGTCCAGGTATTAACCCATTCACTGCCATTGACGGCTATAGATGTCAACAATTCATTCGAACTATTTCTATTAGTTTGAAATTGTTTCCACTTTTGTTAAACAAGAGTATGAAAACAAATATTTTTTTTATTGTATATTCAGAACAGATATAAAATCCTGAGTTAACTAGTGAAGTCATACGATTAATTACAACAAAAAAATGTAATCGCCTCTTGCCTTTAATTTGTCGTCTTTAAAAAAAAATAAAATAAAATGTATGGCAGTAAATGAGTTAATATTGCAATTATGACTCAATATGTGATTTTTTTTCTTCCTTTCTTTTTTTCTTTTAACAAACAATCAATACGATATGCGATTAATTACAATAAATTAAAACAAAATAATCACCCGACGCCCCTAATTTATAATCTTTTCTTTTTTTTAATCGTGAGTTAACTAGTAAAGTCATGCAACTAATTACAATTTAAAAAAAATAGTCACCCGACCCCCCCTAATTTTTAAATCATATTTTCTTAAAAAAAAAAAAAAAAAATTAACTCACAATTTTATATCTGTTCTGAATATACAATAATTTTTTTTTTTTTAATATCTGTTCTAAATGATTTTTTTGCTAGGTTTTCATACCTTAACAAAAGTGGAAAAAAATGTTAAACTAATAGAAATTGTTCAAATGAATTTTTTGACGTCTATAGGCGTCAATGGCAGTTAAAGAGTTAAGTAACTATTTATACAAAAACTGACTATATTACCACAATTTATTGATCAGTTGGACTTGCGACCGTCTTCTCCATCAATACACGAATGTACTACAAACTGTACCTTCGACTGCAGCCATCTCGGCCATCCTTTTTTCCCGCCTCCTCCGCAACGTTGCATCAAGTGGCATCCGTCGCTCTCGGCTGTCAATCGGCTATTTCAAAACAGATCAGCTCGTTCTCCTGTCAAACCCCCCCCCCCAAAAAAATAAAAAAAATAAATGCTAGCGGGTAGGCAACAACCTCCTGGGAGAGCCCGTCAAACAAAGGGAGGACTTTTTTTTACATTTCATCTCCATCATGATTTGGGCTTTTACGCTCTTTTCATGTATATTTGACTGTGTGTTTGTGCGCGAGCTCAACTGAGGGTTTCTTTTTTTTTTTTTTTTTGCAACACTCATCGCTCGGGAGCCCAGAGGTTGGGAATGAAGCCCCACCCCCCCCACCCCCATCTGCGCACGTCTCCCCAGCAGAGCCTCCTGTCTATTTATTCCTCGATTCATCCGATTCTTTATTTATTTTACACGGCCCTTCCGAATGCAAATAGGGTTTGTATGCTCCCTGCCGAAATGGGGTGCAGCGCGGGACCCGGGGTGTGCGCGTCTATGCGTGTGTGTGTGTGTGGCGTGTGGGAACCAGTGAGTAATAGAGCCAAAGTCCTTATCTGTCGCCAGAGAGCTGCCTGGCTCTCTCTCAGCTGTCAATCATCCAACCCTGGAGACAAACAGTCAGCTTCAAACAGAGGCAGAGAGGTTTGTGGGGGAGGCGTCGAGGATGAGGAGATGAAGCGGCATAGGGAGGGGAGGTGCGGATGAAGGAGCGGGGAGGCAGGTGTGTGCGACGAGGGGAGTTTCGGATTGGTCCAAAGAGGCCTCGGTGGGGACCCGCCGACCTGTGGAGCGCTCCGTGAATTAAGACAGCCTCCATCAGTCACAAGCGCGGCTGACTTTTTCACACCGCTCTTTAGGAGCTAAAGTGGGTGAGAAGTGGCAGGAGCGCACTCCCACGCTATGCCCGGCACACGTGCGCGCGCACACATTCCGACACCGATAGCACTCGGCTATATCTTGACAGGAGCGGATGGTATTTTTCATGACCTGAAGCCGCTCACTTTGATATTTTCTCTCTGCTGATCGCACACTCATTAAATGACACGACTGAATCAAGTCTGCGCACAAGACAATGGTAGAGATCAACTGATTGGGTTAGAATACAATCCTGTGTTTAGCTGCCATTGACGGCTATAAACGTCCAAAATTCATTTGAACTATTTCTATTAGTTTAACATTTTTTTCCACTTTTTTTATCAAGAGTTCGAAAACCTATAATTTTTTTTTTATTGTTCATTTAGAACAGATATCATTTTTGGGGATTAATCGTGAGTTAACTAGTGAAGTCATCCAATTAATTAAGATTACAAATTTGAATCGCCTGATGCCCCGAATTTTTAATAATCTTTTCTTTTAAATTTATTCACTGCCATTGATGGCTATAAACGTCAAAAAAAAACATTTGAACTATTTCTATTAGTTTAACATTTTTTTCCACTTTTTTTATCAAGAGTTCGAAAACCTATAATTTTTTTTTTATTGTTCATTTAGAACAGATATAGTTTTTGGGGATTAATCGTGAGTTAACTAGTGAAGTCATGCGATTAATTAAGATTACAAATTTGATGCCCCGAATTTTTAATAATCTTTTCTTTTTTTTCCTTTTTTTTATTCACTACCATTGACGGCTATAAACGTCAAAAAAAACATTTGAACTATTTCTATTAGTTTAACATTTTGTTTCCACTTTTGTTAACAAGAGTATGAAAACCTAAAAAACATTTTTTAATTGTACATTTAGAACAGATATAATTTGTTTTGATTAATCGCGAGTTAACTAGTGAAGTCATGCGATTAATTAAGATTACAAATTTGAATCGCCTGATGCCCCGAATTTTTAATAATCTCTTCTTTTTTTTTAAATTTATTCACTGCCATTGACGGCTATAAACGTCAAAAAAACATTTGAACTCTTTCTATTAGTTTAACATTTTTTTTTCCACTTTTGTTAACAAGAGTATGAAAACCTAAAAAACATTTTTTAATTGTACATTTAGAACAGATATAATTTTTTTTGATTAATCGCGAGTTAACTAGTGAAGTCATGCGATTAATTAAGATTACAAATTTGAATCGCCTGATGCCCCGAATTTTTAATAATCTCTTCTTTTTTTTTTATTTATTCACTGCCATTGACGGCTATAAACGTCAAAATTCATTTTAACTCTTTCTATTAGTTTAACATTTTTTCCACTTTTGTTAACAAGAGTTCGAAAACCTAGACATTTTTTAATTGTACATTTAGAACAGATATCATTTTTTTTGATTAATCGTGAGTTAACTAGTGAAGTCATCCGATTAATTAAGATTACAAATTTTAATCGCCTGATGCCCTGAATTTTTAATAATCTTTTCTTTTTTTATTTATTTATTCACTGCCATTGATGGCTATAAACGTAAAAAAAAATCTTTTGAACTACTTCTATTAGTTTAACATTTTTTTCCACTTTTGTTAACAAGAGTATGAAAACCTAAAAAACATTTTTTAATTGTACATTTAGAACAGATATAATTTTTTTTGATTAATCGCGAGTTAACTAGTGAAGTCATGCGATTAATTAAGATTACAAATTTGAATCGCCTGATGCCCCGAATTTTTAATAATCTCTTCTTTTTTTATTTATTTATTCACTGGCATTGATGGCTATAAACGTCAAAAATTTGTTAACTTTTGTTAACTAGAGTATGAAAACCTCAATTTTTTTTATTGTACATTTAGAACAGATTTGTGATTAATCGTGAGTTAACTAGTGAAGTCATGCGATTAATTCCGATGACAAATTTTACTTGCCTGACGCCCCTAATTGTTATTATTTTTTTTCTTTTTTAAATCTTTTTTTTTTTTTAAAGAAAAGATTATTTAAAAATTAGGGGCGTCGGGTGACAATTTTTAAAAAATTGGAATTAATCGCATGACTTTACGAGTTAACTCACGATTAAAAAAAGAAAAGATTATTCTAAATTAGGGGCATCAGGTGATTTTTTTTAAAAATGTAATTAATCGCATATCGTATTGATTGTTTGTTAAAAGAAAAAAAAAGATGCCCCAAATTTTTAATAATCTTTTCTTTTTTTAAATTCATTCACTGCCATTGACGGCTATAAACTTAAAAAAAACATTTTAACTATTTCTATTAGTTTAACATTTTTTTTCACTTCTGTTAAAACGAGTATGAAAACCTAGTTTTTTTTTTATTGTACATTTTACTTTTAAGTTTTTAGTTTTAAATTTGAAAAAAAAGTGCCATTCACGGGATTTTACCCAAGGTTGGGTTGGTTATTTTGACCAAGCAGATTTTGTTGAGTGCATACCCTGATACACAATGTATATTATATAGGAATGGACATAGTATAGCGACAACAGGTATCGGTAATGGGCCGATACCCAACCTTATTTCAAGACATCGGTACTTGTGAATAGAAACTTGCCATTCATTTTGTGCATGTAATTATAAAAAAAAAAAATCGGGATGTAGAGGAAATTATCTTTGTATGTACGTTTTTTTTTTGGGGGTGGAAATTTTATTCATCAAAACTACCAGTGGTATCAGTACTTGGTATTGGCGTTGGCGACTACTCAAGAGAGGCTTTTGGGACTTGGGGGTTGGTTGAAGTGGAAAAAAGAAGGCAGCCGAGGCTTTGAGGCCCAAATGGCTTCAAGATGCCGGCGTCTGACTAGCATGAGAAAGCGGGATGGCGGCTTTAGCGCCGTACCCCTGCTAGGATGCAAACACAATCAGCGGGTTCGGGGTACCTAATGAAGTGGCCTTGAGTGGAGAAAAGAGCTTAAAAGGGAATTTATGAAATTGCATCTGTGGATTAAGAATTAAACGGAATAATTAGCACGTGGTAAATAGCCAATCCGAGCTGGAGCTGCCACTTGGCCCCGCCCCTTTAAAGGCCCTTAACACTTAAATGCGTGTGACTTCTGGCTTCATTACATTTTCTAAAACCGTAGTCGAGGGAACCACTTGCATTTCTTCTCCCTTTCAAGTCCAAAAGTGCTCTTTTTTGCCAGTTTATTCAGCGCGCTCGGGTTCAAGTCGACATCCCACCCACGAGTCTCCTGGCGCATATTTCGTGGTCCCGTGGGACCTCCGATGGATTACAGCGCTCCCCCGACATCGTGGCCCCCCGACTGAGTCGGAGCTGAGGCGTCCTTAGCTAAAGTTTCAAACTCTTTGCACCCTGTGGCCTCTGAGGGGCACTGGCAGGATCAACATCTCACCTCACAGACGATTGGACGGTTCCTGTGTGTGTGTGTGTGTGTGTGCGTGTCCGTGTGTCCACGTATGTACTGGCGAGCACAGTGTGACCTAATTAAATTAGCGAGGTGGTCGGCCTGAACGAGCTGAAGCTCAAAGACTCTTCACACGCCAGCTGCCGCCATCCATTTAAGTGTGTGCGTGCGTGTGTGTGTGTGTGTGTGTGTGTGTGTGTCGTCCTCAGCTACACATTTCAACTGGTAAAAACCTCAGTGGGGCTTTTAAGTATGTGACACACACACACATGCATGTCAGGACCTGCAGTGCTCCATCAACACACACCTCCACTAGAGCGTCTTAATGGGACCAATCCAGACTTATATAAATCAACCACAGGAAGATGGGAAAAAAATGGCAAGCACAACAACCAAAAAAGCAGATGTGAGTTGTGTGAACGGCAGGGAGATGTAGTGCGGCTTCACCACGCACCGGGCAGGTCACCTCCAGGCTATAGACATCAAAAATTCATTTGAACTATTTCTATTATTTCCCTCTTTTTTTTTTTTCATTTTTTGAAAACCTAGATTTTTTTATTGTACATTTAGAACAGATATAAAATTTGTGATTAATTGTGAGTTAACTATTAAAGTCATGCGATTAATTACAATTTTAAAAAAATTATTACCTGAAGCCCCTAATTTTTAACTCATTCACTGCCATTGACGGCTATAAACGTCAAAAAATCATTTTAACTATTTTTCTTAGTTTTTGTTAACAATTGTATGAAACCTATAATTTTTTATTGTATATTTAGAACAGATATGAAATTTGTGATTAATTGCGGGTTAACTAGTGAAGTCATGCGATTAATTATGATTAAAAACTTTAATCTTTTCTTTTTCTTTTTTTATTCATTCACTGCCATTGACGGCTATAAACGTCAAAAATTCATTTGAACTATTTCTTAGTTTAAAAAAAAATCCACTTTTGTTAACAATTGTATGAAACCTATAATTTTTTTATTGTATATTTAGAACAGATATGAAATTTGTGAATAATCGCGGGTTAACTAGTGAAGTCATGCGATTAATTATGATTAAAAACTTTAATATTTTCTTTTTTTTATTCATTCACTGCCATTGACGGCTATAAATGTCAAAAATTCATTTGAACTATTTCTTAGTTTAAAAAAAATTCCACTTTTGTTAACAATTGTATGAAACCTATAATTTTTTTATTGTATATTTAGAACAGATATGAAATTTGTGATTAATCGCGGGTTAACTAGTGAAGTCATGCGATTAATTATGATTAAAAACTTTAATCTTTTCTTTTTTTTATTCATTCACTGCCATTGACGGCTATAAACGTCAAAAATTCATTTGAACTATTTCTTAGTTTAAAAAAAATTCCACTTTTGTTAACAATTGTATGAAACCTATAATTTTTTTTATTGTATATTTAGAACAGATATGAAATTTGTGATTAATCGCGGGTTAACTAGTGAAGTCATGCGATTAATTATGATTAAAAACTTTAATCTTTTCTTTTTCTTTTTTTATTCATTCACTGCCATTGACGGCTATAAACGTCAAAAAATCATTTGAACTATTTTTCTTAGTTTAAAAAAAAATCCACTTTTGTTAACAATTGTATGAAACCTATAATTTTTTTATTGTATATTTAGAACAGATATGAAATTTGTGATTAATCGCGGGTTAACTAGTGAAGTCATGCGATTAATTAGGATTACAAACTTTAATCTTTTTTTTTTTTTTATTCCATGCCATTAACGGCTATAAACGTCAAAAATTCATTTGAACTATTTCTTAGTTTAAAAAAAATTCCACTTTTGTTAACAATTGTATGAAACCTAGAATTTTTTTTATTGTATATTTAGAACAGATATGAAATTTGTGATTAATCGCGGGTTAACTAGTGAAGTCATGCGATTAATTATGATTAAAAACTTTAATCTTTTCTTCTTCTTTTTTTATTCATTCACTGCCATTGATGGCTATGTCAAAAATTCATTTTAATAATTTTCTATTAGTTTAACATTTTTTTCGACTTTTGTTAAGAGTACGAAAACCTCAATTTTTTTTATTGTACATTTAGAACGGATGTAAAATTTGTGATTAATCGTGAGTTAACTAGTGAAGTCATGCGATTAATTACAATTAAAAAAAATTATTACCTGAGGCCCCTAATTTTTAACTCATTCACTGCCATTGACGGCTATAAACGTCAAAAAATCATTTTAACTATTTTTCTTAGTTTAAAAAAATTCCACTTTTGTTAACAATTGTATGAAACCTAGAATTTTTTTATTGTATATTTAGAACAGATATGAAATTTGTGATTAATCGCGGGTTAACTAGTGAAGTCATGCAATTAATTATGATTAAAAACTTTAATCTTTTCTTTTTCTTTTTTTATTCATTCACTGCCATTGACGGCTATAAACGTCAAAAATTCATTTGAACTATTTCTTAGTTTAAAAAAAATTCCACTTTTGTTAACAATTGTATGAAACCTAGAATTTTTTTTATTGTATATTTAGAACAGATATGAAATTTGTGATTAATCGCGGGTTAACTAGTGAAGTCATGCGATTAATTATGATTAAAAACTTTAATCTTTTTTTTTTTTATTCATTCACTGCCATTGACGGCTATGTCAAAAATTCATTTTAATAATTTTCTATTAGTTTAACATTTTTTTCGACTTTTGTTAAGAGTACGAAAACCTCGAATTTTTTTATTGTACATTTAGAACAGATGTAAAATTTGTGATTAATCGTGAGTTAACTAGTGAAGTCATGCGATTAATTACAATTTAAAAAATTAATCGCCCCTTGTCTTTAATTTGTAATCTTTTTTTAAAAATAAATTTATGGCAGTAAATAAGTTAATATTGCAATTAATATGTGATTTTAATACGTTAATTTGCATTACAAAAAAAATCTGATTTATTATACAAAATACTTTGGGTCTCATAAGTTAAAAAGAAATTGCAAATTGCATTCTACCACATTGTGATGTCGATTTGAATTTCCTGAATTGCTCAACCCTAACACTAGTCATGGAAGCAAGTTGCCCAACAGGACAGGTAGAAAAGAAAATAAAAAAAAAAGTGATATGGCGCCCAGGGACTTTGAAGGTAACTGTGCCCTTGTCATCACACACACATTTCTGTGACTGGAGGCGGTTGGGAACGCTGCAGCGTCTGTGTCACATCCAGTAAAAATCACAGCACAGTTGCAGGTTGGAGCCATGCTGGATGCTTTGGCATTTGCGAAGAGCATGGGTGCGCGCACGCACACACACATTGTGTACCTCACGCCCTTCAGCTCCCATGTCGCGGTGCCCCCGCTGAGGGGGGGGGGGGGGGGGGGGGCGCACGACGTCCGACACAATGCGGCAGATGAGCGCATCGCATTAAGATGAAGCGGCGTCAAGCTAACTAAGCAAAGTATGGAGGAGGATGTCTTCTTTCTCTCTCTCTCTTTTTCAATGAGAACGGCAGCCATATTCAGGTCAGGAGGAACTTTTTCCTGCTGTCTGCTTCTGTCGTTGCCATCATCATCCTCATTTGCATTCTTCCCCTTCCTGACTTAATTTTCGCGGGTGTGTGTTTTCATGTTCCCGCTGCCGCATCTGCAGCTCAGAACTTTTGTTCACGGCTTCTTTGCGACTCTCGGCGTTGCAGACGCTCCGTGCTCGGCATCTCATCAACACCCCCCCCACCCGCAGCACACGCCGACACCTTTACTTCATCTTTTAAAATTCAAGCTGGGGGGGGGGGGGGGGGGTTGACGAGAATCAGTCAACAGCCGTGATGTAGGAAGACGGCTTGAAAACTGGAATTGACAGAAAAGTGTTAAAGGGGAAGTAAAAAAAAAAACTTGCTGTCGGCTGAGCTCACAGTTGCTCAGGGCTCAGGTAACGACCAATCAACCAATTAAAGAAAAAAAATTCCAATAAAATTTTTATTTTATCTATTACTGTTTTAGAGCATTTTGGCGTAAATAATTTACAGAAAAAAAGTAGACTATTCTTTCACCTGGAAATAAAAAAGTTTGCTTCTGGATTTTTCTGAGTGGCGATACCAGGTATCGATAATCGTGATGGGGGGGGGGGGGGGGGTGACGAGAATCAGTCAACAGCCGTGATGTAGGAAGACGGCTTGAAAACTGGAATTGACAGAAAAGTGTTAAAGGGGAAGTAAAAAAAAAAAAAACTTGCTGTCGACTGAGCTCACAGTTGCTCAGTGCTCAGGTAACGACCAATCAACCAATTAAAGAAAAAAAATTGCAATAAAAATTTTATTTTATCTATTACTGTTTTAGAGCATTTTGGCGTAAATAATTTACAGAAAAAAAGTAGACTATTCTTTCACCTGGAAATAAAAAAGTTTGCTTCTGGATTTTTCTGAGTGTCGATACCAGGTATCGATAATCGTGATGGGGCCGTTTTATGATTCAGCAACTAGAATTGACCTTAATTTCATGCAATTTTAGGAAAAAATGCTGTATTGTGATGAATGGATCTTTCTTTAAAATGATCTGTCATTGTTTTATTTATGTATCAAAAGTACTAGTGGTATCTGTACTCAGTATCAGTATAAGACTACTCAAGAGTTGAGTACTTGTGCTGGCATCGGTCTGGAAAAAAAAGTTTATTGAACATCTCTAATTGCGACAATAATTTTTTTTTGCATTTGTGGTACCTCATACTGTAAAAACTAGAATGAAAAATCACTAACATTTTTACAGCTATATAACCAAGAAACATGCATTGAGTACATAAGTTGCTTTTTTTTCACATTGCGCCTCATCTTTTCTCACACTAGCGATGCAAACTAACCTATGGCGACTTACCATACATCTCTTGCGTCACCTCCCCGTTTTTTTTTCTCGCCGCTCTCGCCTTCTCGCTGGCTCGCCCGCCACATGGAAGCTGTTAACGCCGCTGTCGTTGCCTCGCGCTCACCACCAACATTCCTGCGGGCTTCGCAGCGCTGGCTGACTTTTGCGTCAACCTCTCGCGCCTCTCGCGCCCGCCGGCCTGGTCGCAAGCAAGACCCCTCTCGACGCGCCACTTTTCTCACTTGATGAAACTGCTTTGGATCTTTTCATGTGAAGTGCATTTTATCAGAGCAAAGTCATTTTTACGACTACTGTTCGCGGACACCCACGTCACTCACCAGATTCACCTTTTTCAGCCTCACAGATACTACACTCATGACACGGGACAGGTAAATTAAACATCATTACTGACACATGCAAAGCACAAATACTTGACTTTGAAAACCACACACACACCGAATCGATGTTGTTGTTGACATTTTTATCTCTTGCGTAATCGTGTTCATAGACGTGCTCATCATACAATAGAACTGTTCTGAGGGATCTGGGCCAAGCTTTTACCCGCAACTCTCATCAATTTCCACGACAAGTCTCTCGTTCCCGCTGCACCAAATGTTGGTCCATCACACTCAAAGAGCACTTGTGCTCTTCTTCTCCAGGGTATATGCTTCTTTAATGAAGACACTAATAACCATTATGGATATTTAAAGCCGTCGATCCGACCCGCTCGCTAATGGACGGCGGTCTGTCCATCCGGAATAAAAGGGCATTATCATCATGGATTATTTATATATATATATATATTGCTTCATATCACGCAGTCAGGTAAAAGCCACATTTGCGAAGAAGTAGCGACTGTTGTGTCAAAGCGGGAGGAATTGAACCCGTGTTCCTATGTATTACATATTCCCCAGCATCTGTTCCCCATTACACTTCTCTGATTGCCGCAGCAAAACATTGGAAAATGCTAGCAGCTGCTTCTTGCTTCGTGCCTTTTCTCCGCTCCAGCCAGTTGATTCAAGCCAGCGCGCTCAGACCTGGAATAATATTTTCTCTTCAAAGTTGCTTTTTTTTTTTTTTTTTACATTTCCCCTCTTCACCCTTAACGCAGACATTTTATTATTAGTATTATTATTATTCCAGGAGATGGTGAAACATGTCAGGAAGTTAATTTAAGGATGTTTGCTTGTGTCAGCCTAAGCTAGCTTTGCTGTAAATGAGCCTACACATTAGCGTGAAAGAAAAACAAAACAAAACGGGAGAAAATATTTGTTTAATTATTTTTTTTGTAATGTAACGGGAAAAAAATGCCATATTTTCCATATTTTCTCTCATTTATTTAAGTTATACTCGACGAATGGACATGTTATACATTTGTACTCATTTCTCACGTAGCCGATCCCTTTCCTGCCCTCAACTCCCCTGCTGTGCATTTGACATTGTGTGTACATTAAAGTGTGCGTGTATGTGTGTCTGAAATTACACCATGAGATTAGAGTGGACAGCTTTATGTAGACGGGACGCCATAACTCTAACCCGCCACAAGAAAATGCCGCGGTCATTTATTGTTCCCTACTTTGTTGGCTCCGCCTCCTGCCAGGCTGTGATGCGTTCAAGGATGAGGAAGTTTGACGTGGCATTTGAGGTCACGCAAGTGTGGAAAAAATGGAATTTGATCGTATCCATTTTTTAAGTGCCAGATATTTACTGAAAAGTCTGGCTTTTATATTTGTATTTTTTCAAATGTACAGGAGCCCTGTCATTGTGCCTTGTGGATCTCCTTCTCTTTCGGCCCATGAGACACACACACACACGCATATGTGGACGCACACACAGCCGGTGCCACCTGCGTACCCGGCTCGGGATCCACAATGGGCTCAGATTGCCGCTGTGGAATTTTGGAAATGTTCAAGCTGTCCGTCACGCTGTTATGCCGAGAAGACACACGCGTCCACCTTGCTTTTCAAACGTGTCGAGTGGACGGTCGGGGAGGGGCAGCCGGAACGCATGAGGCGGGTTCTGGTGGGGGGGGTGCTAGGAGACACTCAAGGGGTCCTAGAGGTCGACGCTTGGGTGAAAAAATGATGTTTCTGCCTGGGGAAAAAAAGCAAGCCCCTCCCTCCTTTCTAACACCCCCCCCCCCAAAACTCCATCAGTGTCACCTCTGCCCCCCCAACCCTTCCCACCACACCACGTTTCAAAGTGTGGCCACATGAATGGCTCCATTGTTGACTGCTCGGGGTAGAGGGGGGGAAAAAAAACGGCGAGATGCAGAGTGAAAGGAAGCCCAAATGTTGCTCAGGATTCCACTGAGACTGCAAAGTTAAGATCCGACACAATTTTGTTTGAAATCACCTGTTTTTAATCTATATGCAGGGTTGGGAGGGTTACTTTTAAAATGTAATCCATTACAGTTATAAGTTGCCTGCTAAAAATGTAGTTGGTAAAATAATCCAAGTACCATAATATTAAATTAATGTAACTGGATTACTTTTGGATTACTTCAATATTTAGTACAAATAGCAAAAATCCTAGTGATTAAAAAGCATGTAGGATTGATTGATTGATCTGTCCTCCTCTCTCTCTTGCACTCTTTCGTACTCTCTCTCATCGTAGAAATTGTAATCCCCATTTTTAATAAATGTACCTGTAATCTGATTACATATTTTTTCCTGTAACTGTAATGAAATAGTTCCTATTTTTTTTTTGCAATCTTATTACTGTCTATATGTTGATCTACAACCTGCAAAAGGCTGTTATTCGCATACACACTGCACCAGTCAAAACGATTCACACAAGTGCGAGGGAAACACACGGCTCGGTTTTCGAAGCGGTCTATTCGGCTTTCGTCATGAAATTGTGCCATCTTTTTCCTCGAAGAGCTCAAATTTTGAGGATCTGGCGGCTCCTCTATGTTATTAAAATCTTTTGTGACAGACGTGAAGTGCATGCTTTGTGATGGTGTATATTTAATGCGCAAGGCACCACAACAGAAGGAATGCGAGAAGAGTTCGGGCTCCCGTCGGCGCTCCCGTCATGCGGCGTCACGTTTTTGCCTTTTGACGTTTTCCTTTCGATAAAGTCACTTCATTATGAAATTGTCGATACGTTTTCAACAAGGGAATCTCACTCGACTTCCTCCTCCCCCCCCCCTCCCCTCGCAGGTTCCGAGACGATAAGGGCTACATCCTGTACCCTCAGATCGGGGACCGGCTGGACCTGATCTGCCCTCCGCTGGACACGGCCCGCTCCACGCCGGAGTACGAGTTCTACAAGCTGTACTTGGTGTCGTCGCGGGACCAGGCGGACCGCTGCGAGGTGATGGGCTCGCCCAACATCGTGCTGACGTGCGACGAGCCCACGCGGGAGCGGCGCTTCACCATCAAGTTCCAGGAGTTCTCGCCCAACCTGTGGGGTCACGAGTTCAAGAGCATGCATGACTACTACATCATCGGTAAGCGCGCTTGTGTGTGTGTGTGTGTGTGTGAAGGGTTATTATTCTTGCACGCTTGATTTCTGATTGAGCCCGACTATGTTTGTTTATCATGCTGATGGCCGTTGAGATTGTGAGGGCTTGTTTGGCAGAGGTGGGAGTCCCGTAAGTCGCATACGCGCAACCTTCACATTACATACAGTATATATTTTATTTATGTTTTTTTTTTTTTTTAACTCATTCACTGCCATTGACGGTTATAGACGTCCAAAATTCATTTGAAGTATTTCTATTAGTTTGACTTTTTTTTCCACCTCTGTTAACAAGAGTATGAAAACCTAGAATTTTTTATTTAGAGCAGATATAAATTTTGTGATTAATCGTGAGTTAACTAGTGAAGTCATGCGATTAATTACGATTAAAAATTATAATTTTTTTGACGCCCCTGATTTTGAATAATCTTTTCTTAAAAATAATATTTAAAATAAAATAAAAAATAATTACTATTTATTAAATTTTTAATATTTAATTAATCGCATGACTTCACTAGTTAACTCACGATTAATCACAAATTTTATATATGTTCTAATACAATTTAAAAAAAAATCTAGGTTTTCATACTCTTGTTAACAAAAGTAGGAAAAAATGTTAAACTAATAGAAATAGTTCAAATGAATTTTTGACGTCTATAGCCGTCAATGGCAGTGAATGAGTTAATCAAGATGAGTTCAGTGCTTAAAAAGTGCAGTCCACATGTTTATATTCAAATCTTTTATGAAAATTTGGAGGGATAATAGTGAGCAGTCAAAATGTATTTGTGATATTTATTCTTTTTTGAAGGGAAATTACTCACGGAAGTCTATGCTAATATCATTAGCATATCAATGGGATTTTACATTCACTTTAGCATTAGCATTGGCAATGTTTATAAAACTAAGATTGGCTTGTATTTACTTCCAATGTGTGTAATTATTATTGTCATTTAACAGCTTAACGCACGCTCAAGGACGGCAGAAGCACACGCTAAATGCTTGCGACGCTAGCAACACGCTGCATTCAGGGTACTTTCACAATGTCAGGAACTTGCAAACCCACCGCGCTGTTTGACACATTTATCGCTTTTCTTTGATTAGAACGCTTTTAAAGGGATACTTGACTCTTTGAGCCATTTTCAGCAGCAATACAATGAATACCTTAAAACACAAAATTTTCCACTCGCTGTCGACTAAGATGACATCACCTGTGCCGAGGAAGTAGGTAACGACCAATCATGGCTCAGTTTGCTGACCTAACCCAGAAATCAGGTGAGCCATGATTGGTCGTTACATACTTCCTCAGCAACAAGTGGAAAAAATTAGCTGTTAAAGTTGCTAATTGCGAAAGAAAAATAATCAGGTGATCAAATTCATTCTGGACAAAATATGAACTGCTGAAAAAGGCTCAATTAGTTAAGTAACCCTTTAAAAGCATTCTAATCAAAGAAAAGCGATTAATGTGTCAAATGGTTTGCAAGTTCCCGACATTGTGAAAGTACCCTGAACGCAGCGTGTGGCTAGCGTCGCAAGCGTGTAGCGTGTGTGCTTCTGCCGTCCTTGTGCGCGCTTTAAGCCGTTCAATGACAGTAATAATTACACACATTGTAAGTCAATACAAGACAATCTTAGTTTTATAAACATTGCCAATGCTAATGCTATAGTGAATGTCAAAATCCCATTGATATGCTAACAGGTATTAGCATAGACTTGAGTGAGTAATTTCCCTTCAAAAAACAATAAATAAATAAATAACTATGAGCTCAGTAAGTCACAAGACTTGAAAAAAATTATTTATAATAACAAAATAATATAAAATAAATATGATAAAGTTATAAGGGAGGTTTGATTATGTGCAATATATGTTGTAACAAAGTGAAAATGCAAGAGGCGTAAATTTAGTATAAAAAAAAGTCATTTTGTCCTCGACGAAGAGAATAGCGTTCAAAAATAAAGTGTTGAACGTGCAGGGATCAATGGGCGTTAGGGTATTATTGTAGTTTTGAGTAGGTGAGTTGTAGTAATTGAATAAATCCTAAATTTTGAAATCAATGAATAATCAGTTCATTAATCACAATTTCAATCGCAATCAAAATAATTGTGATTATGTTTTTTATTCATAATCGCCTTTTCCTTTGTTTTTTGTGGCAACCTGCTTCTTCCTGTACATTTGCACCATGTTTTTGTGGTTCAAGAAAATGAATACAGTGCAATGTTGTGATGTGGAGCCTTAGAACCCGATTCGGGGTCGCAGTTTGCTTCGCAGGGGGTCAGTCGGCAACTTTTTTTCACGATGGTCCATTCCAGGCGGGTTTCTCCACATTGCGTGGCTTGCGGCCGGCCCCAGGTCAAGCGGCGTCGGTAATGCAAAGTCAAAGTTGCGACACGACTGACTCGAGTCAAGTCAGTTGGTGTCCAGCGTATCGGCGCCGTTTATTGTTATTCTCGGACTCCGCAGTCACCGCCAAAGATGAAAACACGCTTTGCTTTCAATTCGGAGCAGATTGTTGCCGCCCCCTCGGGGACCTGCTTATGAGGTCATCAAGGCAAGTCGGGCCCAGCGCGATCATCAGGGGATGGAACATTCCGGAAGCCGAAGGGGGGCTTTGTTTTACTCCGTTTCATTTTCACACACAATGGAAAAACACCTCAGGAGTGAGAGTGAGTTGTTTGGTTCTCGCCTCCTACGCACCTCGCAGGCGGGATGCACTCAGGTGCGCACAAGCTATGTCTGCTCACTTCCTCTCATCCGTGGTGAGAAAAATCATAGAGGAGGAAAGGAATTTTACTCCAGTTGTTGTTTTTAATCATTGGTGCCTGACGGTTTTTATGCCAGATGCCAATTGCGATATTTGGCAAAATAAAATTCCGATCACCGACTGATTTCGTGTTTGCACAAGTATGTCGTGTTTGAGTCCATTTGATGAAGTGATTAATTTTTTATGGAATGCCTTGTAAGGATGATCCTAAAATGTAGCTTCACCGTACAATAACTAGAGCTGCAGCTAGCAAATATTTGCTAATTCTATCGATTATTTGAGTGCGTCGATAATCATTGATTTTGATATATTAGATGCAACATGTAAGTGTGAAATGCAGGTATAATTTTTGTGGCCATCCTCACATTCTACTGTAGTATCTGTGACTTTTGAGTTTATATGGCAAGGCCTGGCCTGGTGAGTGACGTGGGTGTCAGCATATTTGTAATATTCAAGTGCTCCACAATAAAAGGCAATAAAAGATGTGATTAAAAAAATATATCATGACTACAATAATGTCTTTTGGGGTCCCTTAATTCTTGTTTGACTTGACAGCGGAGAGAAAAACTAGCAAAAGCCAGACAATATATTTATTTAACTTACACTAGCAACATGGCTGCAAATAGAGACGGGCTAGTTTGCGAAAGCAGAGTGTTGCCAACTCAGCGATTTTCTGGCTATATTTAGTGACTATTTCTCAAACAAGCGACAAGTGAGTTTAATTTATTTCTGTGGAAGTTGAGGCTGGGGGAAAAACTTGACGGAAAAAATAGTTTCAAAGCTTGTTTGGTATCAGGAGAAATAAAGTAAATCCCACAAGGGGGAAGAAAAACAAAAGCAGATCTTGTTTTGAATAATGTCATTTTCTTTTGTTCCCCCCCTATAAGCCAAGGGGAGCAATGGCTGGGAATCAGAAATCGGATTTTGTGAAAAGGATTGGCGATTTCATTTGAAGGCCATATCACCACAGCCCTGGTGTGTGATTTAAAAATCAATTTTTTCTTACTATAGCTTGATTTGGTCTTTCCCTGAGCAGGTGAGTCGACATTCGACACCTTTATCACCTACGCACGCACACACACAGTGCTCAGGCGGATCAATCGGCAGCTCCGGACTGATCGATGGAGGCAGGAGGTCACGCGCGCGTGCACACACACGCACACATTCACACACACTGATTCATGTGGATAGGTGTGGAAGTAGGCAGCAGGCGGAGTAGCTTAAAGCACAGAGCATCTGGCGCTGATAACTTATTGATAACGATATGTGCGCTTTTAATTGGGTTGGTTCTTAACAAAGAACGGCGTTTATGGTGTCTCGTTTAATGAAGCTGCCACATCGTTAATAAGTGGCTCATTAAACGTGCGTGTTTAGGGGCCTTAGCTACTTCCTTAGCCATTAGAGAAGGATACGCGCCTGACATATAACATGCTTTCATTTACAGACTGTGGAATCCTCATGTCCTGAATGTCACTAATTTTCAGGAAATCATCTTCCCAAATTATTTTTCAAAGGTCTTAGAGCCACGAGTGATGCAAAAAAATAAAAAATAAAAAAATCGAATGATGAGGCTGACTAAGCAATGTAGAAGGCACACAGCCTACGTATTCTCACTCGTCATTGTCTAAAAATCAAGTAGACTTTAAATCTTGAGGCGCCATAGCGCTGCACGGCTCCCGCGGATGGGAAAAGCGAAGCTTGCTCACACTACATTTGCTGCGGAAACATGCACTTGTTGGTTTTTGAAGGGTCCTGAAAAGAATCTCGGAACAGTGAAGGAGTAAAGCTGTAGACGGATAATCATGCCTGCTGAATATAAAGAACAGAAGCTATACAGGGGTCAAAGGTCGCCTCGACACAGACGTGGGATTTGATTTTTAATCAAGAACCCGCTATGTAGCAAACAGAAACACACTCTCTTTAATCTGAATAGTTGATTGAGGATTAATGACATTTCAAAAAGATGTATAGTCCATAATTTAATATATTTGAAAAGTGCCGCATGAAAAATGAACAGTGTGTACGGGTCAACTACTTTAAACTCACGAGTATGCTATGGCATCACTGACAAGTACTAATGGCTTCATTTACAAATCTAGTGCTGGTCGTGGCGGTGGAGGATTCTCATCTAATGACTTTGTTTTGGAAGGTCACTAATGTATTACAGATGCCACTGCTTTGTAATCAGATTACTCGAATCCCATTAAAAGTGATTCTTTTCTTCCTGCACCCCGGGGAGGGGAGAGAAAGAGCGGCAAAATTGATTAGTCATACTCACTGATGGATGTTTTCATTCGTAACATGAGGTCAGAGTTTATGTAAGCCTGTGTCCTCATCACACACACACACACACACACACACACACACACACACGCGCACACACACACACACACACACACACTCGGAGAAATGCTAGATGTCACACACTGCGTCTTTTACTGCCTGACTTTGTGTAACACTTGAACTTAGCACGAATACACTCTAAAAACAGTTGGGTCAAAAGTAACCCAATTATGGATCAAAAATGGACCGATCCTCTACTTGGGTCGATTTAACCCAACTTTGAGTAAAAAAAAATGCTCAGATGCTTTACTTGGGTCAAAAAATTGGGTCATTTTGTAGAAAACAACCCAGAAAGTTGGGTCAAATTGACCCAAGTAGAGGATTGGTCCTTTTTTTGACCCAACTGTTTTGAGAGTGATGATGACGTCCACGTCACTCACCAGGCCTGGCCCAGCATTTCAATGCCACATTTACTCAAAAGTCAGTAGAATGTGAGGATGGTGCCTAAAATGACACCTCAATGATAAAATCAATTCTTGTCGAAGTACTGGAATAATCAATAGGATTAGCAAATATTTGCTAACTGCAGCTCTAGTTATTGAGTTCAATGATGCCGTATTTTATGCTCATCCTGAAAAAGCAATCCATAAAAATATATCACTTCTCTTCAAATGGATTCAAACGCGACACACTCTCATGTGTATGCAAACGCACACCTCGCAGTGAATGATGGCCGCCTCACAGTCAACATACATTTGACCTTGTGTGTGTGTGTGTGTGTGTGCATATATGTGTGTGTGTGTGTGTGAGCTCCTTCACTCCCTCAACCTGGCTGTCACTCTCCCACGCACAGTTATCTCCGCCACCGCTAACGAATGCACACTCACATCGGCACACACGGGGGGACCTTCTCTGATTATATGCGCACACACACACACACACACACACACACACACACATGCATGCGCGCACACACCAAGACGCACGGGTAACTGTAAACATCCTCAGAATAGCTCTAAAAGTTTGGTGACTTGTTGTAGTGAGCAGGTCACCCACTGCGGGACTGCAGTGTTGTTGCATGCTGAGACAGATGGTGTATGTGAGAGTGTGTGTGTGTGAGAGTGTGTGTGTGTATGCGTGTGTTTGCGCACACAGGTTTCGTTGACACGTTTCGTGAGTGCGCACGAATGCGGACGCCGCTGTCTCCCCGCGTGGGCGTGAATGAACGAGCAAAGCGAAAGGACTCCCAGCCGGGCTTTTATGCAGCAGGACCCCCGGGGCTTTGCGGAGAGCCCGGTTCTCGCCGTCTCACACGGATCCACGTAAACAACAACCTTAAAATGAATAATAGAAGCGTGAGTGGACTCTAAAAGTCGTATGTTTGCATGTGTGTGTGTTTTTTTTTTTAAAGTGATTAATTGTGGGCGTGTGCGGTCTAATTGTTTGTGGTTTGTCGGAGTGTTCAATAATGCAGGGGTGCGCGCTGGTTTATTTATCAGGGTTAAGCTGAAATAAATGACACAAGCGGCGGCTGCGGATCCGGTTAGGAGGGTGAAGGTGAGCGGCAGATGAAGACGCGCGAGGGGTGGAGAGTGCGGTTCCAATAGACAAAAGAGGAGATGATGCGGCGGGAGGAAATCTGCACTGCGCACTAAATGAGCTGCGCCCACCACCTCCACCGCCGCGCTCGCTGTTTGCTGTGAAGAGCGCTCAGGTGTGTTTTGTGGAGTGCGGACAAATCTATAGCTGCTGAATATTTGATCGCGCAGAAAGCCTTTTGATTTGTAGACGCTTAAGTGCAAGGGGAAGGGCGGAATGGAAAGGGAAGGACAAAATGACCTCAGTGCGGAAGTGAAATCGTGTCGAAATGTTTTTACGACTTTGTTTGTGTCGTTTAAGGACATTTTGGTTAGAATTCACATGTTTGAAATGACACTGCTAGTTTTGTCATCATCATCATCATCATCACTAAACAAGAATATCACAAAAAGTAGTGAGACTGGCTAACGAATAGCATCGGTGTCTGTTGTTTCATAAGCAACACCGGGTAAATAGATCATAAAAGCAGCACGCACGGGAACATATTCCTTATCCTCTGCAAAGAATGACAAAAAATACAGCAGAGTTGAGGAGTAGCTCAATTTCCATTAAAATGAAGCCAAAAATGTGGCCAAACCAGTTTTAAGAAAATATACAGGGTGTCCATAAAGTCTCTTAACCATTTAAAAAAAATATTAAAAATGCAATTGATTAGATATTTTATTCAGATTTGTATTCAGTGTTTAAAAAAACACAGTGTTTATCATTACTGACCTTAAACAAAGGATTACTGATGCCGTTGCCACAATTGATGAGGCTATGCTACAGCGAACATGGCAAGAAATCGAGGACCGTCTTGATGTGATTCGTGCATCTAATGGTGCCCATGTAGAAGTGTATTAAAATAGGTGAAAAAAAAACAAACTTTAATAAACACTGAATCTAAATAAAATATCTAATCAATTGCATTTTTAATACATTTTTGAAATGGTAAAGAGACTTCATGGACACCCTGTATATTGGAAAGTGGTGAGCGTTATTGAACTCTCGGCCAAGATAGCATTTAGCATTAGCCTAAGTAATAAGACAACCAGCAGTCACCAGATTGACTAGCGATGTTCAAACTTTTTTAATTCATCCGTCAGAGGATCCCCTCCTCTGCTCGAAGCAACCCCCAAAAGAACAACAACAACAACAAAAAGCAAGCGAGATGCGGCGCTCGCTACTTAGCGCTAATTTAGAGTAATAGAGCTAAATCTACCAAATAAACATGCGGTGCAATTAGAATATTCAACATAGAATGATTCACAAAAATAATGTGCCATATTTATAAAAATATTCATGTATAATATAAGATATGTGTAATATTTAGTGCTGTCAAAGTTAACACGTTAACTGATTAATTAATCACAAAAAATTAGCGCGTTAATCATAAATTAAAACAGATTAACCGCACTATTAATATTTACTATAGATTATCCTTACATGCATCAAAGTAAAGCATTTAATAAATGTTTGCGTATCACATTTTGAATATTTGTTCATCTCAAAATATTGGGTCATTTTTTCCCATTTTAAATTATGCAAGTAATTAACTGATTAGGAAAAGATGATAATGAGTTTGTGCAGTGGATCCAAAAATAGACATCTTCATAACATTAAATGTCAAAAGAATTAACATATAACCAGTGCTCTTCAAATTTGGTGGGATTTTTTGGGGGGATAAAAAAGCCTTTTTTATTAAGTGATTAATCTAAAAGATGTGATTAATCTGATTAAAAAAAAAATTGCTTTAATAATATTATAAAATAGAAATATAAAATACTGGGGTCCCAAAAATACAATCATCACATCCAATGCAAATACAAAACATGCTCAGGTTGTCATTTTCATATTCCAGGTGAAACTTGACCTCCTTGAAGCGATTACGATCCAAAATGGAAGCTCAATGGTTTAAGTAGCCCATGCCCAGGTGTCGTTCTAAAAGTCCTTTTCACTTGAAAGCACGTTCCCAGCCTCTCTTGAGCTTTAAAAGTCATTCATCATCATAGTGAATCCCGCCCCCCTTCTAATGGCTCCGTTCCATACTTGACTCACTGGTCTGGAAAAACGTTTATTGAAATTTCAAGGCGAAGTTTCTTCATCGCCAATGACAAATATTGCCCCGGCAGAGCGAAGCATTCCATCCTGGACCTCCGTGAATCTCACTCTTATTTTATATTTTTTTTCATTTAGCGCGTCGTCCCACCCTCCCGCCTACAAACTCCTGCTATCAGCAGTCCTTTCCAAGCGCTCCCTCTGACGGCTTTCCCAGCATGCATTGCGCTCCTTCTCGCTCCAGCGAACATTTCCAGTTCTTGAGGCAACTCTCATGTGTGAAGGCAGCGTGCGATAATCAGCTAAAGTGGGAAATAAAAAAAAATTAAAAAAATCCCCTTTATTTATATATTGTTTGATTTATACCTCAGAATTAAGCACTCTTCAGGTGTACTTAATGTTGTGTCCGGTGAGTGTGCATGTATTGACAGCCGTGGTAATATCACGTGACACCAATGAGGCGTTTTGGTGGGAGAATGCAGCTCGGCCCGAGGTGAGTTGAACAAAAGTGACACGGGGAGAGAGAGAGAGAGGGGGTGGGGGGATTATTTGGACCAGAAAAAGAGAAGAGGGAGGAAGGGGTGAGAAAAGATGCAAAAAAAGATGTGTGGCGAGTGTAAGTAAGAGAAAGTGACAGATCGCCGAGCTGATTTAGGTCAGCAATCAGAGCCTGGCTACTGTCTGCTGTGAGATTGCGTGTTTGTGTGTGTGCGTATTAGATGGGGGGATGGGGGGGGGGGTTGATTGCATGCGGGAGTGTGAATACGTCTCTCCCGCTAAAGGTCACACACACACTAAAGAATCCCGTCTTAATTGGATAGGGCCTGGTTAACATTGTATGATTCATTTAACCTCCGTGCACTTCTGTTGCTCTCCCTTTCTCTCGCTCTCACACACACACATACACGCAAACATTTCTCGGCGCTAAAACAGACAAAAGCGCTATTGTGTGTAACCAGCGTTCTGCTAAGCAATCAAATATGTGAGTGCAGTGGGAGGCAGTGGGGTGTTTAAAACAAGCGCACCTCGCCAGCTGACCTCTGCCATCCGTAAGGTGGCATTAGCTCACTAATATAGCGCTTGATTTAGTGGCCAGGATCACGCAAACATGACCTGTGCTCCTCCAACCTCCCCAGGAGTAACTTAATGGAAACGTACATATACACATGCTGAGGTCTAAACACATAAAATGGAGCTAACTTAACTATTTGTACTCATTATTGTGTAAAAACAGACATCCAGTCTTGAGGCAACGTAATGCTGCACGCCTCCCACAGAATGAGGGAAGAGGCGGAGTTTTACGACACCTGTCAAAACAATTCAAGTGTCCAAGAGAGTTGGGCCTCATTTTCGTGCGTACCGCAAGTCTAGCGCAGGCGCAGTCTAAATGCGCACAAGGGCGGAGCAAACAGAAGTGTGCGTATGCGTTGCTATGCGCCGTTGCGCAAGGGAACACAGCTGACTCCCAGCCATTCGAAGCGGCTCCACTGGAAGCAGAAATGGACGACTACTATGAAAATATTTTGACGTTAATAATAACAATTTGTTCAATTAATTTGTATTATTGTTATTATTATTATTGTTATTATTATTATTATTATTGTTACTACTAATAATAATTATACTAAAATAAAATTATTAATTATGAATACATATTTAAATATATATTATATAAATTAATAATAATAATAATGATAATAATACAATTATTAATTATAATTATATGTTTAAATATATATTATATAAATTAATAATAATAATAATAATAATAATACAATTATTAATTATAAATATATATTAAAATATATATTATATAAATTAATAATACTAATAATATTTTTTTATGTTTGCACAAAAATCCAATCCAGTTGTCCTAGTTCAACAATTGAATTTAGGAAAAACACAGTTTTCCACCAGAACATCAGTATTTTTAATTGCTATTGTGACAGTGAGTTAAAAAATGACTAAGGCTAACGACATGTAGCTTTCATTAAAAAAAATGACCAAGGATGAAAAGATTTCAATAATTTAACCCTAATTCTCCTGCGGAAGGCACGCTTGGTCTTCTTATTATACCGTGGCAGGAAATGGCCATTTAGAAACTCCGTATAATTTGCATTTTCATACCTTCCGGCACCCTAAAGGCGTCTACCGTCACCGTGTTGCCTTGTTGGGACAACGACTGCATCCAGAAATGGAGTTTTATGAGAAATGAGAAATGAGAAATGCCCGCCAAATAGACAAAGTAGACGAGACATGATGGAGCGGCAAGGTCCACCGTTCAAAGAAACGGGGACAAACAATTGGCTGCAAATCCTTTTGAGTCACCATTTAAGCGTCCTAATTGCTTCCAAACTGCACAAAGGACGTCATTATCACAATGTGTGTGTGCGTGTGTTTATTTGTGTGTGTTTTTGTACGAAAGAGAGCTTCATTAGCTGTTGACTCGTCCTCCACTAATCTTCATTGTTGTTCTGAACGTCGGTTGCGTTTCACCCCAAATCACCGCGCCGCCAAGGTCACGACCCCTCGGGCCCGCAGTTGGCGCCTCATTGGCTCGAATAGCTCATTAGCGTTATTGTTACCGTGATTGTTTGTTGTTTTTCGGACATGATTATTCATAGCAAAATACAGGAGGTGTATCTACTGTACGGTGATACAAATTAGAGGCCTTGGGGGAGGTCTGCTCTCGCGAGTGTTTCAAATATTCTCAGTAGATGCCAAATTAATCCCTTCGGCTCCCCTTTAGGCGGCTTATCGTCCACATTACCGCACATCTGCTCTTGTTCTATGCGCTTATTATATATTGATGAAGTTGAGGGGGGGGGGGGATAATTGAGCAGCCCCGTCATGGAGGGGTCTCGTTCCATCCACTCGTACCTCAAGTGGAATGAGGGGAGGCGGAGCTAGCAAGCAGGCTCGCCACCCACGTTTTTGTATATGTGTGTGCGTTCAATCTGGACCCTAAAATGGAAGCTCAACAGCGGCTTAATATATGCAATTAAGAAGCTAATTAGAGTAATTAATTCAGCCAGGCCGGGGCCCAGTCTGGCCCCTATTCACGGCATTGGAGCTGCCGTAATCCTTCACGCACACACACGTATGGAACAACACACACTCATTATGAGCGGCCTCTTTGTGCACTGCCAGAGAAGTCGGGACCGAAGAAAGGGGCGTAAATAAAAGAGCGAAAAAGTGAGGCGTTGGGTGCGGCCTAATGAGCGAAAACAGTGCGCTAATTCATCGGCAGCGCCTCCCGCTGCTTTCTGGGAGGCGCTGCCAGTGCCATCGTACCTTTTTTTTTTAAACACAATTGAGAATGGCTTCTCTGTTTTATTGCTTTAACCTTTATTTATTCCCTTCAGTCGCTCTTCCATCCAGCCAGGTCCATTTTGGGATGATTTGAAGCTTTAATAAAGATTGAAGTTCTGTTTTTTTTATTCTACTTTACGTTGTAAAAAGCCAAACAGCGTGGTTTGTTATTCTTAAGTGATTGATACACGTGTACTTGCGCGTCCAGCTCGTCGGCCGATCCGAGCTTTGTTATTTTTGGAGCGCAATTAGGAAGCGTGTGATGAAGTGCAGATCGGCGCAGGCAGACAGGCAGCTCTTCCAAACGACTTGATGGAGGATTTCAAGACATTTTGATGAAATAAAACCACCTGGAGACCAATTATCGCGGTGTTTACTCAGCGATATACAAATGCGCACA
Organism: Vanacampus margaritifer; assembly: GCF_051991255.1. NCBI lineage: Eukaryota > Metazoa > Chordata > Actinopteri > Syngnathiformes > Syngnathidae > Vanacampus > Vanacampus margaritifer. The sequence continues at coordinate 17,510,305 of NC_135446.1, forward strand.
TGCTTCTTTTTAAAAATTCGAAATGACCAAACGCATGAAAAAAAAAAAAAGCGCACTGGTTGCGTGACGCAGCCGTTCTTACATTTCCACCAAACGAGCTGGCGTTTGTCAGCCAGTCACAGGCAGATATCTCCCATCTGTCATGTTTTGGCAGGCTGCACAAAAAAATGGCTTCCAAAAAGAGCGGCGAGCGACAACTTCCGAGGCGTTTGATCCTTGCGGGAGCGCGTCTGCTGTTTTTCACTTAACCTCGCGCGAGGCCTCGCTCAGGTGGTCAAGTGATGGAATCGCACTTTCGCTGTCAGTTAATTGTGAGGCTTGCTCGCAAGGTGCACGGGTTTGGATCCTGCGAGATGCTTTCAGTTCTGACATCGCTCTCAGGTTGTGATGCTTGAAAATTGCTTTGAATCGGGGGTCCCTAACCGCCGGTCAAAAGGTAGCGCGCCGCATGAAATGTTTGCTTTTATATTTTTTATTTTATTTTTTGTGTAGCTGAGCACCTCAGTGTGGCACTGATAGTCAATCAATGTAGGGGATAAAGAATATATGACTGAGTGTGTTGCTGACTGTTTTACTCTGAGTTTTTCTTACTTAATTTGTTTTCGTTTGTCAACTGTGGCTGTCGCTTTAAGATCGTGCACGGACTAGCACGCGCATGAGCAGTTAACGTTTTTGGCCAGAGGTGGCAGTAGCGAGTAAAAAAAAAAAAAAGTGACAAACTGCACAAAGATCTTTTAAAGGGTTATAGCACAACATTTTTAAATGGGCTTAAAGAATTTAATTTAATTTTTTAAGTTTTTAAGTATTTGCAAATATGTTCATATGTACTTTTAGGCTAAATGCTAAAAGCATTTTTCCCCCATATTGCTATTGTGTATTTATATTATATATATTATATATTTGTAGCATTTGGCCTACATTGTGGCAATATGTTCAAAAAGTAACATCGTCATTTGTAATTTTTATGCTTTATTTCTTATTATTATTATGACAGTCCCATTCAAAATTTCCGCGGGAATTTTTCTAGTTATTATTATTATTTTTTTTTAAAGCATTTAGCTATGTTATACCAGTATTTGCTTAAATGTATTTACAAATACATTTGAGCATATTTGCCAGTCCAAAAATGTTTACTCGAGATTTTCAGTTCCACGCTCCTGCACACTGCAGCATAGATGCCATTTAGCATTAGCATTAAGCTAGCGGACTGAATTGCTAAACTGAGTAGTTTGACAATTAAAAATTGGACTTTGAGGGGTAATAGTGCTGCTCATTGCGAAGTAAGTTGACAAACCTGTGGGCGTGTAGACACGCTGCGAGAACTGAAGACAGACTGATGCATTAGCTGCGCAAACACACTTACACTTGTGAAAGGTACACACATACAAACACGCACGCACACACACACACACACATAGAGGGTAGGAAAACAAGACAGATTGCCATATAGCTTGAGCACACAGTTTGGAGCAGCCTGCTTTAATCGCAGAGAAACTAAACAAACACAACTGTCATCACTCTCTTTCTTTTACTGTTACACACACGCACGCACGCACACACACACACAGATAGTATATAATTGCACTATGCCTTCCGCTGTCCATCATCCTGCCCTTCATATTTCCCCCTCTTTCTTTCCACTTTCTTTCTCTCCAATCTCTCCCTGCAGCGGTATGCAGGCACACATGTCAAGATGCATTATTTCGGCTGGCTGCCTCTCATGTATGTGTGCGCGCGTATGCGCCGGCGTGCACGTGCTTTCCTCCTTTCGGAAACAATAATAACGGCAGGCGGGGGGGGGGGGGGGTGTTTAGTGGGAGGAGGGTAGCCGGCAAGAGAAAGCAGACTGGACTGTTGGAGATTAGCAAAACATTTTCAGAATTGGACCGCGTGTGCAACAACAAGGACACGCACGCACGCACGCGCGTGCACGGAGGAGTAACACGGTCGTGGTCATGGTGTGCTGGGCTCCTCCCACATTCCCAAAAACATGCGCGCGAGCTTCATTGGAAACTGTAAATTGTCATTGTAATTGTCGGTTTAGGTGAACGGTATGGGAATTCTTATTTTTTTTTACACGCACGCACGCACGCACGCACGCACGCACGCACACACACACACACACACACATACCAAAAAAAAAAGGAAAAAAAAAAGAAAAAAAAAGGGAGAACAATGATGATGACATGTCAAATGATCAATACTGAGCTCTCCCCGAAGAAAAAAAAAAGGAAACTGTAAATTGTCCATAGGTGTGAATGAGGACAAGTGCTATGGAAAAAATGGATGAAATGCTAAGTATTAGCGGCTTTGCTAATCGTTAGCAGCAGCGGCGCTTTTGCGCCAGTTTGAGGAGCGCTTGGCCGGTTTTATTAAAGGATAACCTTTCATGTCAGTGCAGGAACGCTTGAGTAAACAGCAGATGTTGCTTTGGGAGGGCCGGTGTTGCTCGAGTCGTCTTTCGCTTTTGCAAGGTTTTGTGAGTTTTACGGCCTCGGTGTTGAAAGGGGCTTTTTTTGGAAGCTGTCCCCTCCACCACTGGGGAACAAAATGGACTTTCGGCTGGTTATCAAACGATATCAAATACATAAATAAAAAATGACAACACTCGCAAGGAGCGGAGAGGAGATGCTAGCACTGATGTCACCGGAGATGGAGCCACGCCCCCTTACGCATCATGAATGTAACACTGTGTGTGTATTTTTGGCTTAATTATATAATAGAAGGTCTAGAAAAATCACTGCCTCTGCTACGGTAATGTATCGATCTTAGCTAATTTGATATAGCCGTCATTGCTAATTAGAACTAGGGACAATCCCGTATTTGAGCCTTGTGTCTGCAT